>NC_135836.1:21247980-21865480 GCF_029677425.1 Wolffia australiana | reverse complement strand
CTATGTCAAGATAAATCAACAATATATCTGCACAGCACATCCACTAAAGCTAATTAAATGAAATTTGGTAACATTCAACCTTCCCTGTGCAACCTGATTTTTGGTATCTATATAACAGATCAGATCTTGATTTGATTAACGTTTAGTGCTTTCTTAATGTGTACACGTAACACTCATACTCACAACCAATAAAATATTAGAAATGAAAATTTGTACACTAGTTACAGATATGAAACCAAAATGTAGAACACATCATTTTGGAGGGAAGAATATGGTAATTAATTATTATAATAGATACATTATGCAATTTTGGACTCATTGAGAGATGAAATCAAAGTGATGATATTGAAGTTGTAAAAGATACACCTTTTTAGATCAGGACATACTAATTAATCAGGATTATATTGAAAAGTAAGGTGATATTAATCACTTGATACATAATGGTGCTTTTCCAAAATATCAACTTAACTGAATTCCAGCTCAGCTCTAATGTTAACCCACAATACAATAAATCATGTAGGCAGAGTTCATTGCATCATCTTCCTTGAGTTGTTTCCTCATACTGAGGATGGAAGATCCAATCTTGACCACTCAATCATCTTCAAGAAATTCTTGTTGCACATGCGCTACGACGCGTTAGAATTCTATGACAATGAACCTATGAGTAATAGTCAACGGATAACCATCCATCCACATGATGTCTTTGGTTTTCAGGTTAACGGACCACTTACAACCATATCATGAATCAAATTGATTGATATTTTGGTACAATAACATTCAGTGATTCATATAGAGCAATTCAGTGAACTCTTTCTTCTAAAGAGCATCTATAATATATCTTTATTGTCTCCATGCTAATGGTTGTAGGATAACTCATACTCATCATATGAGTGGGACTAGAAAGTGTTGTTTTATAAGGAAACTTTTATGTTCGTCTCGTAAATATGAATGTTTTTGAAAAGTTGCTTACAAAAAAATAATCTCCATATTTTGATATCATCATAATCTCCATATTTTTGCTGTGACAGATCATGTATCAATGTAATTCATCATAAGCATTACACATGCGTTAAAATGAATGGCTTTCATTAGTGAATATGGATCAAGAAATGAAATGTGTGATTGGATTTTTTGACTCATCTTTTCATGACTACCATCCCTCCCACTAGGTCTCCCACTAGGATCTCCAGCTCATATTTTACCATGACTCACACCTGATTATCCTTCCTTGTCCCACTCACCCCATCTCATATGGCAACTTCTTTCCAATCCTCCATATCCCTCTTTCCTATTACATCATGTCTCCCACTACACCCACCTGTTCCTCATTTCTTGCTACATGCCGCCCTAATATACCAATTTTCAAGTATCTTTCAATATTAATTACACATAAGTCCCTTCCTTTAAGTCATCTCAACAAAACTCTCCCATCAAGAAGGAATAGCCACAATTAATCTGATGATAGAACCATCTGATTCTTAGATGATTCTGATCTTAATGTAATCCTTCTACCAAGTCAAATTTGGAATATTCACCTTATCTCTATAACAGATGATTGGGTTCACATCAATTAAGACATCAGTTTCATGATTCCAAGTCTTATTTAGAAATTACTGAGGGTTAGGTAAATTTCCTTCCTAATCTCATCTAATTTCCTTAATGAACACACCATTTATCTGATTGGATTTATTCAATATATGATTCAACTTGACAAAGTCCAATCCCAAATATTAAACTTTGGAATGGAGATTTAATATTATAATACTTGGAAGAATATCTAGTTATTTTGTACCATAGGCCTCACCCATGAGCTCTTAACCGAGGAACTCCTAAACCTTAAATTAAAGGTATTATGACCTTGCTTGGTCCGTGAGTTCAACATACCAAGGTATAGAAATATGTGATGGATTTCCTATTTCCATTGGCATGGAATGGAGCCCAGTTGTAGTTTGGGTATTTTAAGTTTGTTCTCTGACCCTAAAAATTATGCCAAAATATAATATTTTCATAAATAAATTAATGTTTGGTAAAGACCATGGTACGATTGGCTTATTTGTGGGCAGGCCCTTGGTTCAATTATGGTTCAAATTGATCTGACATTAATTAATACATATGATGATATAGTTAATTTGGAATGCCACTAAAGGTTATTGGGCGGCTTGAGTCATAAACTGGACTAATACATGGGCCTAGAGGGAGACACGCAAATGGTATCTTGGATGTCAGGAGATATACTTAAATTTGGGGTGTTTAATGAAAAATACCAACTAAGTATAAATAACATAAGGCCCTGAAAGAAATTCACTAAGGCCAGAATTTTTCAGGGGCCTTCCCCTTCTTCTCCCTTCTCCCCACATCTCCACTCCATTCTAGATAAGATGGGGACGGCATAACAATGACAACAGTGGTGGAATAGAACTTGTCAAAGTGGAGTAGGATATTTGATGTGCCGAGGATCACGTGGATACATCTTGCTCTAGGATCCAAGAAATCACGGATGCAATCCATGAATAGGTGATTCGTTTCATGTTTTGTTGATGTCATTACGATTCATTTATAAGTCTACTTCTACACGGAATCTTTATATTCATCCAAATCAAAGCCTCACAAACCCAACAATGGTATCAAAGTCAAGTTTTGCCTTGATTTGGATGAGGAACGACCCTGAAAAATCGTCCAAAACGGGCCGTAAAAAGTTTGTACAGCTTCATTTTTGGTGGATTCCCATCCGGAGTGGCCCGTCCCATTCTATATACTCTAGAGCTTGAACAGACCCCTTTCAAATGCCAAATAGGGCTAGCATCCCACATGGCCAGCCACCTAGGCCTCTGTCCAGTGCCACGTGTGATAGGCGCCACGCAAGTGGCCTGCGCAGGGAATGCCATGTAGGCAGGCATCCCCCGCGGCAGACACCACCTGGACAGGTATCCGTGGGGCCCCCTGCTGCCCTACCTTCATGGCTTAATCAATAATGAATATTTGGAAAGTGCAACAAATTATCTAATTTTTACAAGGACCCATTAACACCAAGGATTTGATTCAATGGGTAAAGACTTGGAATATAATGTCCCAATACTTAAAAGGACCTAACACTTGGTGAAGTCATCTTCCCACAAATCCCATCTCTGGTTGTATGATTAGAGTAATCAAATACCTAGTAAAATAACACCCATCCTTTTAGTTCATTCATGCTCAACATGAACGGGGCATCAAGTTCAACAATGGAACATGGGAGGATGTGACACTACATGTTAATCAATAATAATATTGTCTCCATAGGGGATTGGTATCAGGAATTTAATATCCTTTGAATTGCAATTAAGGCAGTGAAGTGACACGAAGTAAGATCCAAAAAGAAGAGGAAAATGGTGATGTAACACGACCGGTCGAAAGACGGGTCCGATTACACCAAAGGGAAGAGAGACGAAAACAATTACCGGATCACGAATGGCGTGGCATTTGCGATTATATGATGAGAGAAAAGACGATACACTGACAAAATGATGGTACGCTGTAATTGCCGACTATTCAATGGACTCACTAGAGGGGACGCGAAGGGGTCTAGGGGCTGGCTAGGCTCCCAATAACCCGTTATACCATGAGGCAGCGGACGAGCAAGGAGGACAATCACTGTCCGAGCGCGTCTGATTGATGACGTCGGTGACCCGGTCCGATACCAAGAAAGAAACTCAATCACTGTTAATTGACAATGGCTATCCTATAATAACGTCCACAGGAAGGGTGAGGGCCGAGGACGGCACTTGCGCAAGTAATCAAACTGCAAATAACGGGGGAGACAGGGTGGGGAATCGTACCTGGGACCGGCGAATAGGCTCGGACCAGGCGCAACAACACTGTGAGATGATCCAGATGCCGAACAATTAACTTGAGCTATCGATCAATTTCCGAAGGGGGGAGTGTGTGGGAGTTGAGATGGCGAGGCCGCGGACCAATCCGGTCTGCGTCGCCTATCAATCCTGGGATCAAAAGACCACAGACTCGTACAGTGGGGCCCAAGAATCAAAAGTCCACAGACTCGTAGGGGGGACTCAACACTCAGTGGTTGACTGTTCAGCTTCTAGGCGAACATGCGTTAGGCTGATCCGACGGCGTCAGCTGGCCACAGGGCCTGGTCGATCTGCGGCACAGTGATCCAAGGGCAGGTTGCTCACCCGCAACTGTTGACGGACAACAGATCAGGAGAGGGCAGCTAGATGGAGGCGAGACGGCCTTCGTGCAACAACGGTTGGTGGGAACTACATCGTAGAATGGGCGACGGCGTCGAGGAACAGCCACAACAGATGGGTCAAAGCTCGACATCTGGAGACGGGGGGAAAGGGTGTCCTACGTGAGCACCGCGAGGCGACGCCCAGAGTAGCCGAGTCAGCTTCCAGAATCGTTCGAGAGAGCTCTTATGGGCGGTCCGTCGATGATGCAACGACGTCCAACGGAGGGGAGTACGTGAGAGCAGTGGCCATGGAGACGTGGTGGCCGGTGGCAAGCTACGGCAGCGTGTCCTTCCAGCAAAGATGCTGCCTACGCGTCGGAGGAGAAGGCGGCGGCAGCGGCACGATCGGCAGCTTCCCAGCGCTGCAACCTGCTAGAGCCGATGGGACCACTCCATGCGGGAGGGCGGTAAATCAAAGATTGAACAACAAGAACATCAAAGTTTCCAAAGATGATAATCCAAGTTATGTTTGTGGGCACACCATCCCTTATATAGGTAAGTGTGGGCGATCTAATGGGCCACTTTGGGGAAAAGTCCAGCGAGACGTTCCCCTAACGGCCCGGTACCTGAAACGAACAGCGCTATAAAATAAAATAAGGGCCCAAAACAGGGTGGCCATTGTAGAAAGTTCAACAGAATTAAAAGAAAAAACATGGTTGGTCGTCATGCCGGGTACTTGACGCTCGGGTCCTTGGCGTCGGCTCGGGCGTCTCGATGCGGTTGTTGGCGTGCCTAGACTTGATCCGCTCGATGGTCCCCCATCAAATGGTGAGGTTAGCAGGTGATAATTAAGTTTTATAAAAATAATATTAATAGGAAATATGGAAGATAGAGGGGGTAGAGGTAGTTATTTATATGAATAATGAAGCAATGAACATGGTGATAAAGAGATATTTATAGGTACATATAAATGGATATAAAATGTCCGTGAATTTTGGAGGTGGGATGATTAAAAATGTGATATGGAAGGTTTAGGAATGGGATAATATTTTGGAAGAAATAGATGGATCTAAACTAAATGCTGATTTTAATTTTACAAGTTAGCTCCTCTGCAATTAATCAAGAATACAAAGATGCATTGATGTATCTCCAACTCTCTTTCACCAAGCATTAAAATATACGAAGTAAGAAACCCTAAAATAATAAAATTTATTATGCATGTAATGTATGAGGCGGTGATTTAGGGTAATAAGGTTAAATTTAGGTCATTTAATTATCCTTTTTATTTGAATAAACCCAAACTTATTAAAGAGTTTGACTATTTAGTAATGTGCAAGGGTCATCTCCATAGGGAACATAATTTTGTACATCAAGTGCGTTTTTTATGTGATGTCACCAAATATGTAGTGATAAATATGTGTTTTATGATTTATTTAAAATTTTATATCAAGAATATGCACCAAAAATATTACTTATTCATGTTGAAAATGAAATTAAAACTCAGTTTTTTAATTAGTCCTAACTAATGAGCTTTAATGATTTATGAACTGACCCCACTCGATTATTTTTTAAAAAGGTTTTTCCTCATGATTTCCAAGATGTTTGATTTTATTCCAGGAATTCAGTAATTAGAACATTAATGAAGCCAAAGCACAATTCAGGAGAAAAGGAGCCAAAGCACAATGAAGCCACTTATGGAGCAGGTCCAATTTGGATCCCAAAAGGAGCTTAAGGCCAATCAAAGGAGGGGCCTATACTGAAGGAAAATTTGAAGTGGGTAGTTTCTGTTTAGTTCCCTACAGATGGCATGAATTTTACTGTCCATATTGCCAAATCCTGGCCACAGATTCTAGGTTTCTCACATTGAGAATTTAGGATCCCTATTTATACCCCTTTTCTTCCACATTGTGATCATTCCTGAATTTATGTCCCAAGCTCTATTTTGGAAGCCTTGAATACAGTAGTGCTTCTAAGACCCACATTGTTTAAGTGTCAGGTTGAGTGAAGAAGAGAAGCAGATCATCAGATTTGGAGGAAACTGAATAAGAGTGCGTCCTTCGCACGATAGAGGGTGACAACACAGGTTTGTGCACTCACAAAGGTTCTTGTCTTTCACACTCAATTTTTCTGGCTTGGTTGTTACAAAACATAATGGCAAAGGCCCACGGTTTTCCAACGCCACAAAGCGTGCTAAAAAATTAAACTTTAAACTCAAGTTACTGCATTTTCACTGAAACTAGAAAACAGAGAGCAACCATGCGTTTTTTGATGCCGCAATGCTAAGTCCCCAGAGCTCCTGCGGCCAAACCTTGGCACCCTATGTCAAAATTTTCCACTAGTCATTTAAAGAGTTATTTTTTATTTCTTAACATTAGAATATTCAAAAAGTGTCTCTAAAATATTTTTAAAATTTTCTCAACATAATTAAGGTTTTCATTCATTCCACTTTATTAAGAAAAACTATTGCTTCTGTTAGATTGTGTTTTTGTTTTGATCTGTAAAAACTAAATATATATAGTCACATGGATATATATATTATATATCTGTGGTTCCACCCTTACTAAGGATACATTATAGATTTTTTATTTAATCCAGGAATTAGCTTATTATATCCTCCTTTCTTGCTTATCAATATGGTGATTAAGGGATAAAAGGGGATATATTGAGTCCATTATGGAAACATTATCTTTTGTATCATTTTTCAGTAATTATGGTATTTTCTTCCAAAATATTAGTTTATTTATACTTCAAAGTTAATAAAGAGTCATATAATAATCAAGAATTTTTTTAAAGTCTTTTTAGTATCTTTCTTACTTTTATTTTTATGTTAAATTCTTTCAAAATGTTCTGAAAGAACATATCCTTCCTTTTGCTTCATCTCTTATGCTCATATCATAAATTTTTGTGTTCCTAAAGTGGCACCTAATGCAAAGAAATATAGATGATAAGGGGTAATAATAATGTATGAAACTAGGCAGGTACATAGACGATGATGATAGATGGATAGACATGGATCAGCAGATGAAGATGGATGGATACAGATTGATGAATTGGTGGTGGATATTGAGAAGATTACAAAGATGTAAGTGCAAGGATACTTACCATAGAAAATTGGAGAGGCCTACCACTTCATTTTCTCTTCTAACGTTGATTAATGACTGGGATGAAGAAAAATTTTAGATCAGACTGATAATCCAAAAATAAGGGGTAAGTTATCCAATTAAAATCCCTTGTCGATGTTAATTTTAGCTTCAACAATAAAATTTATAAAACCCTAAATTAAGATGTGTAGTGATAAGTATTGGTATCATCCAAGGGAAGCTAGTAAGGAATTCAATCAGTGATCTACTTCATTAATTTTACCCTAATTAGAGTTAATTTAATCTTAGTGAAGATCAAATCACCCTAATTAGATGAAGAATTTAGAGAGTAGTGTAGAGGAGATGGGAAGAATAGAAGAAGGAGCTCTAGATTGACTTCTTTGATCCAATAAAAAGAATCAAAGGAATCAAGTAATAGGGTTCAGAAGGAGATTTTATTTTAGTTTGTTTTTAAGGGAATTGGGTAGTCAAATTTACAAGCTACTATCTCATAAACACAATCTAATCTTCCTAGAAATTTATTTGTTTATAATTTATTTGTTCTTAATTTGCAATTGGAATAGTTATCACAAATCAATGCTCACTCTTCTTAATCCCAGTAGGGACTCGTACTGCTCAAGCCTAGCGATTTAGAAATTCAGACCAAGATCAAGAAGAATAATCCAAATTACGCTAAAATTCAAATACAGTGAAATAAAAAGTACCAAATACAGTTGATCCGTGCTGGTTCTCCTCTCTGTCTTGCAACAGTGAAAGAGCACCTTCCAGAATGACCTCCTCAACTCAAATTTCTGCATTTATACTTAGGTTAAATGGTAAATATTACCCTTTAACCCCAATAAGTAATTAATTTTTATCCATCGATGTAGGTAGATATGAATGATCATACAGATAGAAAGAGTAGGTCGAGATGAGCAAATCCATGAAAATTGGAGCTCAATCCAAATTCATGATCAAAAGTTATTAATAAATGAATATGGACCAATCAGAGCCGTTGGATCTATATTCATTTATTTAATTTAAAATTTCTCATTACACACAATTGCGTGTCACTTCGCAGTTGGCTGGTGAGATTTTTACTTGTTTTGGCACATCCTCTCTTGGTGTGCTGCGTACCCCCTGTCCTGAAATTAAAATAAAGTGAAAAATAAAAGAAATACATTTCAGTTAGCACTTACATTTGTTTTTTTTTACTACCGTCATCCAACCAAAAGTCGCCACTTCACTTCATCTGCATGCGCTTTGAATGCACTGCTCAGGGAGTGCACTTACGGCCCTCAAAGGATGCATATGGGAATGGCATTTAGACCACTGGATTTTCTTCTGACGGCCGAGATTTGGCCACGTGGCCACACAAACTCAATCTCTTGGAGTTTTGCGCAAAAGTCCTTTCTTAAATTTGCACGCACAAACGGATGCCGCCAGAAAGTATTTATATATAAAACCCTCCACTTTCTCTCTCCTCCATATTTCCTAAAAAAATAGAAAAATCCAGTATTTTGATAAAACCATCAACTATTTTTAATTGGATCTTTACGCCTTCAATGAGCGATCGAGAGCTATTTTAAGGGCATATTTCCAAAAATATTTCAGAAAAGTCAATCCGTGTTAAATTGATTTAAACTACTATTTTATTTATAGTTATAGCCTTTTTCTATTTAAAATTCATTTCTTCTTCGAATAAATTTCAAACAAATTCAACAAAATCAGAAAATTCAGTAATTCATCCCCACATTAGTTAGCATTAAATTTAATTTTTAAACCTACCATTTCCATGTAAATAGAGTTATTCCAAGCCTACATAAATTTCTTAAAATTCATAAATTAACAAAAAAATTGTAATTAATTGAAAATTCATTTGAAGTAATAATTAACATGTAAGTATATGATAACAACCCTATTTTAAACTCTTTAAATGGAGAAAATTGTGCTAATTACTTGAATTAAACACCAGATTTAGGGGTGTTAACAAAGACCATATGGATGGATAGAAGAGAGAGAGAGAGAGAGAGAGAGAGAGAGAGAGAGAGAGAGAGAGAGAGAGAGAGAGAGAGAGAGAGAGAGAGAGAGAGAGAGAGAGAGAGAGAGAGAGAGAGAGAGAGAGAGAGAGAGAGAGAGAGAGAGAGAGAGAGAGAGAGAGAGAGAGGGAGAGAGAATTATCCTAAAATTTATGCCCAAAACTCCTTTTGGATTGTTAGATATCTTGATTTAGATTTGAATCATTCTCAGCCATTGACTTTTGCATCAAATGCCATCACCTTATGGAATCTTTGTAAAGTCCAAGTATTCACCATTGATTTCTGCTTTTTAAACTCATATTTAATCACATACTATTTTGTATCTGTCTCAGGAAAAGGGCACCTCAAATTCTCTAAAGGACTATTACATAGGATGTGTTATTCATTTGGTGTGAATAAAAATGAGCCACGTGTATGCACGTCTTGATCATTGGATAAGGCATCAAAAAGCGCACCTTGACTTCCATTTGGTCATGCTTTTTTTGTTCCAGAAAATCATAGATTTCATGGACATTCTGGCTTCAATTCAGACTGCCATAATGACACAATTTTGTGATAATTAGTTCCAATCATTAGCTCAAGCCTTCATTGGACTAATGATTCCATGCAATCCCAATTAAATAGGATTTAGACTTTTGGAAATGAATAAATAAACATTGAAGAATAATGAAATATTTTAAAGTAGTTTAAAAAATTATTTGAAACATATATCTAATGGAAAAAAATTATTTTCTAACAAAGGCCTAGAGTCATACAATGTCGACCATTTCAGATTCGGTCATGCATATGTGTTTCTTGACATCAGAAATATATGATAGCTCTAGACCTAGGCAGCCTCACCTCATCCAGATTTGGATTGGTTTTACTAATTTCAAGGGTATACTCATTTTAGATGTGAAAATAATCAATATTTCTTTGTATGAAACTTATGCTAGCAAAAAATGGATGAATGTGGTATAAGTAAGATTGAGATAGATAAGGGAAACAGAGATAATAAAAAATGAGGAAGAACGTATTGATAAAGACAGCCTATATCAAGGTTGGAAGAATAAAAATATGTTGTGATGGAAAGAATCTAAAACTAGTACTGAAATTGGAATATCCTAACTAATTTTTCATGGTTGTGATGTTCTCAAATAGAACGTAGGAGTGTACTCAATTTAATCATTTATCGACTGAATGAATTTGGAATATTTCTAATAATCCATATATTATGAAACAAGAATAATTTTTAGTTGAATTAGTGTAGAATACAGAAGTTGATCCTAGGTTGCATTAGATCCTGCTGACCAACCATTGCTAGAGCCAAAGCACAAAGTCATGTTTACGTTTTATTGCTGCTCCATTTATAGGGATTAAGATGTATGATAGAGAGTAAATACAGAAAATTCTATCCTTTGGATTTCATTTGGGTCGTCACCATTGTAGCTTCTGTTCCATGATGCTACCAAATTTGAGGCGAGTTGTGCATGTTTATCAATAATGCTCGATGAGCTCTAATGGTACAAATTTCTCCCACTCCATTTTGACCACTTGCAGCATGACACCTATTACGGTCTTCTTTTCATTTCATGTGCATGCATATAGTTATGAAAATGTCAAATTTGTAGAGCATCAGTCACTGCTGTGGCTTAAAGTCATTTTACAATCCTGGAGTCATTTTCAACTACCATAGATATGTATGGGTATGTGTTGATGTTGGCATTTTGAAGCCTTAACAACACATGATCCCAAGTGCACAATGATGATAGGATGATTGATAAACCAGAATTTGGGTTAAATGAGCCATTTTAGGGCTCTGATTTTATGCGACAATATTTATATTTTTTCCTTAATTAGAAACGGGCAAGGGTCGAAATTTCATTTCAAATATATTTTATAATAATTATCTTAGGTTATTCATATTTTTCTAGTTTTTTAAATACTTTCTAAATAAAAAAATAATGAAATAAATGAAAACTAATCAAAACTATTTTAAATAGATCAAATACATATTTATTTTGTTTTAGATAAGTTCCGATAATGAATTTTGATGTTTTTAGGAACTAATGGGGAAATTTAGGGCAAGAAATAAGATTTAACAGTAAAGAAAACCTTGGGTCGTAACTTGTGGGCGGCAACACTCTATGGGGTGGGTTGTAGACTGAAAATACTGCAACCTTTTTTACAGGAAAATTTTTTCTGTGATGTTTGATGCATTGGAAATTTTTAAGTCTATGTTATCCACTGGAATGTTTTCCTAGATAAATAGTTGAGAAAATTCAAATCAAACATTCAGGATATCACAAGAACCTCATTGTCACTTCCCCGAACAACCAAGTGGTGCTCTTGTTCCAAGAATCTTGATCATCCTTGAAATCTATCTCCTACACTTTTGTAGAACAAGAATGGATCAAAGAAATCTGATGCACTAGGCCTCCAAAAACAAGTTGGGAGTTGGTAATGGCAGACATCATCTGTCACGTCACATATCACAGTGACGACTTCGTGACAGATGACGTGACAGTGACAAAATTGTTGGCATGTGACAATGACTGTGACTACGGAAAGAACCCCGTTCTCAGCTGGTTGAACCGTCAGCAAAGGAAGGTCGGCACCACCATGAGATGATACTCATGCACCCACACATAGTCGTCCTCTGGGAAAGAAAGGGTGGTCTGCGACTCTCATGTCGATCACACTCTCTCTCTCTCCTCTTTCTCTTTCCTCTTTCTCTTCTATCAAACACCCTCTCTCACTCTCTTCTCTGTCTCTCTCTCATTCTCTTCTCTAGCTCACCCTCTCTCTATTTGTCTCGTTCATTTCTCTCATTCTCTTATGTCGGTCATCGTCTCTCTTTCTCTCCCTCTTTCTATATTGTCGATCATGGTCTCTCTTTTTCCCTCTCTCTCTATTTGGTCGATAACCGTCTCTCTTTCTCTCTCTCTCTCTTACTCTTTCTCTTTGGCTGATCACCCTCTCTCTCGATGACCTTCTAGAAGAAGATGTTATTCATCGTGATGTAGGTCTGCCACTCCAACCGGTCGAAGCGCCCGCCATTGTCTGTAGAGAAGGGCATCATGTAGTACAAGAGCGGCCATAGCTACTGCTTTCAGAAGCTGTGGTAGAATTCTGTTATGATCTCGGGTTGGAGGAAGGCCAGCACGCACTTGAACCGCTCCAGGAGGACTTGCGAGACATTGTCTTGCTCATCGGGCTCAACGTCGCCGATCAGCGAGTCAATGTAGATCACCTCCATGTCCTCTGGGAGTCTGTTCTTGATGATGACGTTGACCTGGCCGGCCTCCTCAAGAACAGGGTCACGGACGACTTCCAGACTCCTGTGTTAGAGGAGAGTTTTACTCGCCATGGAACTCGATGACGACAGCGGATTAGGACCCTTAATAAGATTAGTTAGTAATGAATTGAAATATTTCTATACTCGTTAGAGGATTAGTTAATAGGGTCAAATATAGGTTCAAATATAGATTAGGATTAAACATAGATGTTAGGATGAAAGATAGATCAGGCAAACATCGTAACGGTCAGGATTAAAACATAAGGTATTATAACGGCTAGGATTAAATCGTAAGAAAGCCGTTATATCGGATGGGTACACGGCACTGATCGACGGCTGTGATCGGTGCACCCATCCTGTTATAATGGCTAGATTTAATCCTCAGCTAACCGTTATATCAGATGGGTCCACGGCACCGATCAACGGCTGTGATCGGTGCACCCATCCTGTTATAACGGTAGGGATTAAAGCTGTTGTTTATATCCGTTGTAAAACTGTTACAACGGATATATGAAAACAGAAGTTCTTTATTTAGCTATGTAATACGATATATAAACACAACCAATGTAAGAAGGAAAAGTGCGGAATAACAATGATCTTTAGCTATTCCTGTGTCTCTCTTCTCTCTTCTCTCCTCTCTTCTTTCTCTCGTCCCTTCTCTTCTTCTTCATCTTCATTCCTCTGGAGCAAGACTCGAGGATTTTCAACATCCTGATATCCCCTGGGTGAAGGCACATGTTCTTCATCACAACCACCTTCCCCACCATCACCACCGTCGTCTCATTCATCTTCTTCAAACAGCTGCACCCTTCTTTTCCTCTACATCTTCTTATTCTTCTTTGATTTCGTGGAGCTCCGATCTGGGCATGGTCACCCTCATGAAGACCAGGCCATAGTTGAGAACTCGAGCTTCGTCGAGGCAGGCGAGCAGAAAGCGCCTCCTTGGCACGAAGATCTTGCTCTTGCTCTCCATCTCTGAGATTCAGGCCCTTGAGTGCATCTGCTCTTGCTCGCCCACACGAAGGCCTCTGAGCGCGACTCCTAACCGTGGCTGCAGATCTGCAGAGTCGTCCCAATGTGGGCTCCAGCCGTGCCCTCAAGGAGCTTCATGGTCGTCTCCCTTCGCTCCATCATCTCATCTAGCTCCGACAGACCGCGCATCTGAAATGCCTCGAAGGCCTCATCGCTCACCCACAGCACCGAGAGCAGGTTGATGATCTCCTTGTTGAGGAAGCAAGGCAGGCTCTCACTCCAATTGGTCAAACTCAGCCCGTCTCGATCGGAGTCCAACTTGAGCATGCTCTTGCACAGAGAAAGCTTCTTCTTCATCTTCTCCTCCGTCTTGTCGAGAGCTGGTTTGCCATGATGAATTCCAAATTTGGAATCATCACATGTGACGCTGACGCTGTTCGATGATGGGACAGTGGCAGGATGACATGCACAGTGATGCATTGTGGAAACATGACGAAAACATTCATCCATTCCATCACGTCCGGGCATCACTTCCCAACTGACGCACGACGGACGTCGTCGACGTCCTGCGGCAGGCGCATGGTCCGTTCGTCCGTCTTTGAGGACAGTGATCTTGGACGGCATGTCCCGCTCTAGATGGGATGTCCCGGAAAGGTCCTGCGGGGGTCCTCAACTTGTTGGGACCGAAGGATGTCTCTATCTTCACGCGATCGACGCTCCACGGATAGTCGTCGAGGCACTGGTGGGCCTGACTACTGGTGGGCGAACGGTTCAGCCGGCCGGATGACAAGAACGGCGGCGAACAATGCAGCGGTGGCGTCGAGTGGCGGCGGCATCGACGACGGCGGCATCAAGCAGCGGTGGCAGCGGCATCGAGCGGTGGCGGCGTCGAGTGGCGGCATCGGCGGCGCATGGCGGCAGCGGCGGCATCGATAGCGGCGGCGACGCGGCGGCGAAGCGGCGAGCGCCGGCGCGGCGGCGGCGTCGCGGCGGCGACCAGACGTTGTGGCAGCGACCAGAAGGAGTGGTGGCGGCCGGCGGTAGCGGCGGTGGCCAGAGGTAGTGGCGGCGGCTGGAGGTAGCGGCGATGGTCGGAGGCGGCGGCGGCGGCGGCGGCGTGGCGGCGGCGGCGTAGTGGGCCATGGCTGGGCGTGGCGAGGCTGCGGCCGGGCGCGTGGCCTGGGCCGTGGCTGGGCGTGCTGGGCGCAGGCCGCAGGCCCGCCGGGCGCGACTAGGCCGCGTGTCGCTGGGCGCGTGCCAGGAGCAGGCCCAGAGGCCTAGTGGGCTTTGTAAGGCCTATTAACCCAGCCCACTTAAGGGCTTAGGGCTGACGTGGCCGCCTAGAGTTGCGTGCACGGGTGGCTAGGATGACCGGCGGGGTTGCGGTGCCTTGGGGCGCGGGTTTTCGGCGACTGGGCCTGGTGGGCGTGGCCGGCTGGAGCCGGCCCATTAGGCCGTTGGCCCATTGGGCCGGTCGGCTGAGCCAGGGCGTGTGGTGGCGCAGCCCGGGTTCAGCGGCAGGTGTCAACTGGATGCGACGCGGCGGCGCGCGGAGTGCGCGCGGCGGCGTAAGCGCGGCGCAGGCGGTGCGGCGGCGCATCTGGGTGCGGCGCGCGGGCGGCATCTGGCGTCGCGCGCGGCGCGCGCGCAGTGGCGCGCGCGCCTAGGGGCGATTGCGCGCGCGTGGCGCCTAGGCGCGCAGTTGCGCGCGCGGCGCAGCCTAGCGGCAGGCGGCGCGCGGCGGCGCAGCGGCGGCGGCGCGGCGAGCGCGCGCGCGCGCGGCGCGCGGCGAACGCTGCGCGCGCGCAGGCGCGCGCGCGCGCGCGGCGAGGCTGGCGCGAGGCGGCGCGCGGCGCGAGGCTTGGGCGCGGCGGCGCGGAAGTGCTGGCGGCGATGGAGCCGCCTTCTTCTAGGTCTTTCTGACCTCTCTTCTTCTTCCAAAAATTTGTTTTCTCAAAGGTAAAAATCTGTCTTTCTAGTACATAGGGGTTCCTTATATAGGACCCAAGAAAAAATAAAGGAAAAACACTTAACCTAAAAGATGAAAATTTCCCTAAACCTAGGAAAAAAATGCGGATACGTTGAGGGCTTCGCCATCACCAACTCTTCCAGCCATTGGATTTAATTCCAATGACATGGAGGATTAGGATTTCTTGATTCTCTCCTAGAACCACATGTCCTCCTCATTTTCTTTTTTTGAAAATAGACCTTTAAATTTAAATTGTGGGTTAATTTCACCATTCTTGCCTTTAGGTAACCCGGTGTTTAAGGAGGTTTGAATGGGCTTCTGGAATGGGCTTCTTGCGTTCTGGACCTCCTCTTAGGTTTATTTTCTATTAGATGACTTCTCTTTCTACTTTCCTAACATTTGCATCTCAAATTCACCATTGTATTTACCTAAGTCCTATTTTTCAAATAAAACTCCTAAGAAGATGTGAGAAATCTTTTTGACTCTAAAGAGTCAAGTGGGGTTAGTCTAAAAAATCAATAAAATATATTAAATAGAGCTTAGGAAAATAAATGATATTTTTTCATTTTATCCTTAAATGGTGAATAATGCTAATGCAAATCTAAAAATATTTGGTAAAAAATAAGTATCAAAGCATAATTTTATTGATCTAATTTATTGTTATCAATGATCTACAAGCCCATTGTGTATGAGAACCTGCCCCAGCTCTGTGCACGATGCACATTACTAGGTTATACTACCCTTAGTCCCCGATGGATGATTATTGAATCATATGTAACTAATCATTTATGTAAACCCTTAACCTACACTGAGTACGTTATACAAGTTAGGGATATGGCGCTGGGTCACCTCCCTGCCAGTTACTCATAGGCCTTACACATCCAAAGTCGGCAAACCCACCTTAAAATACATTGTAGATGAATCTCCTGGTACAGTTATGGTGGTCGCTCATCCATTACACCGCATATCACTCCATGGCTACTAATTTCCACTCACCAGTGGGTGAATAAAGGGTCAATATTATCTCCCCAAGATTTCTCCAAGGGGAAGACTACGTATATCTTGAACATGATTGAGTTACCAGACACTCTCATCAACCTAGATGACATAATCTATGTACTAGGAGATGATAGGAAAGTTTGACATCCACCCATTTCTTAGAACTCTCCCAAAAGAGGTGCCTCTCCTATCTCCCTATTGACTGGATCCTCCCACCTTTGAACTTCCCCTTTCCCCATTGACAACCGATCTTGATGGAGCGGCACCGTCCGACACCGCACAGTTGTCACGCGAGGAGCCAGCACCGTCATCGAGCCCGCCACCGACACGACGAGCCGCTGCACCGACGCGCGACCCCGGGTTCAGATACTCGGCATGACGACGTGCCGTCCCCATCGTCGGAGCATTCTACTTATCCGTTTTATTTCCTTTCATCACTTTTCGTCTTTCACTTTGTCATTGTAGTGAGGGGAAGGCCCATATGAGGACATCTTCCCCTCCCCCATACTTTAGTGGGCCTAACACCCCTTTATTTTCTTTCTTTTCTTTCTTTTTCCTTTTTTTGTTATGGGGGCCCATTTTCCTCTCTCCTATATAAGGGAGGAGCCCCCCAACTACTTTTGATTTTCATTGAAAGTTATAACATATTTTGGAAGTCCAAGAGTCACGATCGTGGAGGAAGGAAGAAGAAGAAAGAAAGAAGAAGAAGAGGAAGAAGAAGAAGAAGAGGAAGGAGAAGAGAAGAAGGAGAGAAGATCCCCGCCGCGCCGCCGTCCCCCGCCAGAGCCCCTGTCGCGCCGCCGTCTTACTGCCAGAGCCCCGCCGCGCTGCCGTCCTCCCGCCGGAGTCCCGTCGCGCTGCCGACCTCCCGCCAGAGTCCCATCGCGCCGCCGTCCTCCCGCCAGAACACCGTCGCGCCGCCGACCCTCCGCCAGATAACCACCCGCCACGTCCCCTCCTCATTTCTCTGCCCGTGTGTGCCGACCGGTCACGCTTGCTGCTGTCGCGGTAGAGCCGGCCGCCTGTTTGTTCGACGCGAGCTCGCTACACTGCCCGATGTTGCTGCCGATTGTCGGCCTCCTGGCCGCCCATCGCGGTCCTTGTCCGCGCTGCTGTACCCTGACTACGGGGACTGTCCGCCGCCGTCAAGTTACCTGCTCACCCTGCTCCGCTGCTGCCGTCGGCCTCCTCCACCCTGACTGCCCGTCGTCGGCAGTGCACACGTCCATCCCTGTGCTCCGCCTCGGCCGACGCAGCGCCCGCACAGTGCGCCCGCTGCGCGTAGCGCACACCAGAGCTGCGGCCGTCGAGTCATACGCACTGCCAGTGTGCCCCACCGCTTGCGCGCTGCCCGTCCACGCGCGCACGCTTGCCGCGCACCGTGACCGCGCGCACGCTGCGCCCGTCGCGCGCCTCCACATCCCTGCTCGCAACTAATCGTCCCGTCTCCAGCGAACGCCTACGCCTTGGCCACCGTCCACTCCGCACCAGTCTCTCGTCGGCGCCTTGGTCTCTTGTTTTCTACGGATCTCCCTTTGATACAAGATATCTGTCGCCAGCGCGACGAAGGTACTCCCCTGCTCCTGTTCTTACGTCTCTTACTTTCTTCAGTGCAATTTCGCTTTGCCTCCTCCACGCTCGGGTTAGATATAGGTGAGCGAGACAGGTTGAGAAAACAACGAATTATACGAGAGTCTTACCTGCCCGGTACGAGTCGGGTTCTCCCGACGCGTGTGAGCATATCAGCGGGGTGTCCCCGTTTGGCGATGGACTCGCCCTCGACCCTCTCGGGCGAGGTTTGGGAGGTCCATTTGACCTCACTAGACGCGACCCCATCATTCTCTGGAACAGCAAACACCGCTATTCGACGCACGCTCGTACGACAGTAGGATTTGCACGCATTCGTCATCGCCATTTATACCTGTCCATTAGCATCATTGGACGACGCTAGTTGTCGTTGTCCGATCGAGATCTCGACTCGATGCCGAGCCGCTACCCTCGGTGTCGACCGGACAACGTCTTGACGACGTTCGGCATCAGATCTAGCACACCTTCATAAAATCTGATGTTGGGTATACGAGTAAAAGAGGCATAGTTTGAAGAGTAGGCCCAATCCATTATGGGGACTTCTTAAGACCTACCTTTGAAGAGGCTAGGGCAAGAATTGAGACACAAGTTTCTTGAGTTGTCTCTTCTTTCACTATCATGCTTACAAGCTTGACGCCATCTCCCTAACAAAGAATGGCCAATCCATCGGTGATCCATTGCTATCATCTTATCATTGCATTCCTCTTCTTCCCCAGGAATTTCTCATTCTCACCTCTCTTCTTCTCTATTGTTGGAAAATCGTATTTCACTATTAAAGTTGGAATTATTAAATGGAAAT
Source organism: Wolffia australiana (assembly GCF_029677425.1). Classification (NCBI taxonomy): domain Eukaryota; kingdom Viridiplantae; phylum Streptophyta; class Magnoliopsida; order Alismatales; family Araceae; genus Wolffia; species Wolffia australiana. Next base: position 21,846,590 of record NC_135836.1, on the reverse strand, counting down.
TGTATTAACTATTGTGAAAATTGCATTTGTAGCTAATGGTTGCAAATTACGATGCTATTTTAGTGTCTTTGTGATTTAATTTTTTCAAATCAAATAAAATTAAAATTATAGAAAACTCACTCGAGTTTGTATAATAGGAGCAAGGTCGTCTCTACAAGGTGGCCTTTGGAGGTGAATTTAATTCTTAAGTTAGGTTAATGGAGAAGTTCGAGTGAGAATAAGGGTACTTAAAGAGGTTAGTTATGATTTGAGTAAAAGAAGTAATAATAAAAATAATAAAGATAGTGAAAGGTGAAGATAAGAAAAAAGAGGTAGATAGGGAAGTGGAGAATTAGAACTCTATATGATATTAATTTTACAAGTCCAATTATTTCTTAGTAAAAATGTGTTTAAACATTATTAAATTTAATGAGTTTAATGATCTCTCTAGTATGTCAGTTTTATATTTTGCAGGGATGAAGTCAAAGTTCCAAAAAGAAATAAAAACAAAAAAATAAAGGGAGAAAAGTATAAATAAAAAGGAGGTGGCCCCATTTGACTTATCTAGTGGGGTGGGAAAAAAATATTATAGGATCTAAGAGAGTTGGGTAGGGTTTGAGTTTTCCACCACATGCGCCATTGGCACCCCATACCCTTTCACAGCAAGCCCAATCCATTGGACTCTCAAAGCATGTTGGACAGGGCCTAACTTCTATGGCCCGATCAGTAATTAACATAGGCAACCACACAATCAGGATTGGATGGATCACTTTGTCTCGCCACATCATAGATTTCCTGCAAAAATATGGCAGGATAAACATGCACTTGAAAATGGGGAATTCCATGTTGTTCTAACACAATGTGTACCTCATATCCTCCCCTAACATGGCCGTAGTGCAGTGTGTTGGTGGGTTCACGAAGATCATGATAATGATAATGCCTTCTCTAATGCTCCTAACATATGTTGCCTCAAGAAGGACCACATCACGAAGGTCTCCACCTCCATGTTTTCTTCATTAAAAACTGAGACTAGTGTCGCCACCTGAGGGTCAACTCACCTATCTTATTCGATGGGGATCTACATCGGTGGTTACATCATGTGGAACAATACTTATGATTGCATAGAGTGGGGCATTTATATTGTGTCCTATTACTTATAGAGAAAGCTTTTTTTTAGTTTTGATGCATTTATGATTGCAACATTTTCCACTTCTACACAACTTCAAGAGGTAATTGAATGGGAATCACCACTTGTTCCTTGTAAAAAAATCAGCTATTTGGACAAGCTTGTGGCTACTTTCATAGAACTTGTGGGCTTCTAGCCCTTACTTGGTGGATGACATGATTACTTACATTACTCTCCATGAGATTAATTCAGTTTCTTTCAATCATGGTTTAGCGCTGAACTCATTGAACACACGTGAGAATACCTTGACTCTCTTTGATTCGATGATCAGGGTGATTGATGATGGAAATATATGTGGCCGGAAAGCCAATCACACATTACACATCTCGTTCCATGTGCACGTGTGATGGTTATAATGAAGGCCGTGAATACATGATTGGACTTAGTGAATTATGATGCGATCATAAAACAGAGATCGCTAGTCTTTAAGCATGTGTTATAAACATTCCTATTCAAAGGATACAGAAGAAGGACATCAAAGTATCCAGATAGAACAGCACTATCTAGCCTCACTCATATGATGAGTATGGCCGGTCTCGTAGCCATTAGTGTCGAAACACTAAGGATAGATAGTGGGTGCTCTTTAGTGGAAAGAGTTCACTGAATTGATCCGTACGAATCCCTGAATGGTATTATACCAAAGTGTCAATCAGGTTGATTCACGTCGCGGTTGTGTAAGTGGTCCTTAGATCTGAGACACCAAAGACTTCTTGTGGACAGACGATTGCACTTTAACTATGGCCAATGAGTCTCTAATCACGGGATTCTAAACGGTCTTAGTTTGGGTACATCAAGAAGTTCACAAAGATGATTGAGTGTTCGAGATGGGATCGTCCACCCTCAATATAAGAGGTGACAGCTCAAGGAAGATGATGTGATGAAGTCCTAGGGCAAGGCAGTGAAATATCAGAGAAGAGTTCTCCAATGATTTCCGAATGCATCAGTACTAACTCGGATGACCAATTAGGGTTTGACAGTTGACCATACCCTAAGTCATCCAAGGAGCGTCAAGTGGATGATGGATTATACATACACAGTAACCGATGACGAACAGGTTCCATGAGTGAGTCGATACACACTCCTTTGTATCTTCTAGGACACGAGGTGTAGCTTGGCACCCCATGTGTCGGAGTCTCGACCTATCGATTGGGTTAAATCAATCCGACGTTAATTAATCTATATGATGATATAGTTAATTAATTTGGAAGGGCAATAAAGGTTATTGGGCCGGTGGAGTCATTAATTAGACTGATACCAGCCTAGAGGGTCACACGCAAATGGTCTTTTGGACGTCGGAAGATATACTTAAGTTTTTGGGGTTTTTATGAAAAATACCCACTTAGTATAAATAGGTGAAGGCCCTTAGCAAAATTCACCAAGGCCAGAATTGTTCAGGGGGCCTTCCCCTTCTTCTCCAATCTCCGCACACCCGTCTCCATGCTGGATATGATCGGAACGGCATAACGACGATGGTAGAGGTAGAACGGGGCTCGTCAAGAAGAAGGAGGATATTCGACGTGCCAAGGATTGTGTGGATACGTCTAGAGGCTGCACACATAAGCAGCTTGACTCGTCTCACTCCGGGATCAAAGAAATCACGAATGCGATCCGTGATAAGGTACATTGTTTCAATGATTTTAATGATGTCGTTCAATTCGTTCAAGTCTTCCGCTGTGAATCGTTTCGAATTGTTCACCCATATCTAGGCCTCTAGAACCCAACAATTGAACTATGGGGAAACAAGTTTAAGCTCTTGAAAGTGCACCATCTGCACCACCTTTGAGAGCCCTTGTATCAAACCATAATTGGCCTCTCATCCGATACCAACTTTGTTTCATGGAGGAAAATTTTCTTCATCATCGAGCGCAAGGCCCCTATTTCTAGTGCAATTAGAAATTAACACTTAGAGACCATTGTTGAAAGGATTTACACCAAGACAAGCTGGCGACTACAATGGATGATGAAGACCTGCAATGGAGGTAGACCTTGATGCCAATGGTGCTCAATTGAGCACTTTCTAAACAGAGTCGGTAACAGCTATAGGTCTCAGCTTTTCCCATGTTCTATAGAACTAAGAGGAGATTAAACGGCACACCATGGCATTATGTATCAACATGAACATGAAAGCTAATTTCATATGCTTCCACCTCTCCCACGAGCTTGATCTCCCTTTCAGTTGGTCCTCTCTATACCAAGTTTGCAATGGATACACAATTCCATGATGGCCACAACAGCCTACAAGGCTAGATGGCGGTCATCACCATCTTAACCATCCATGGTCTCACCAAGGATCTCATATAAGGGCACGCCTAGCTTTGCACTTCAAGATGAAGGCATGTGCACGCGAGATATTTTCCTATCGAAGCTACAAGTGGACAAAAATTAACACACCTTGGAGGAAAACTGTGATACCAGCCACATTTGCAATGTGCGATGGTAATATGATCCTACAATAGGGATTAGAAGATACAATTCTTCTAATCCCTATCAGTTTTGGATACAAGATCGTGATACAAATTAGACGGCTTTTTGCACCCTCTTGGGGAAAATCATAACATCATCATACTATATGGGTTATCCAACACTATGGTAACCTTCCAAACTGTGATGAATCTCATTTTCAAAAACTTTCTTTTGAAGTTTGTTTGGTATCCTCTAATGATATCTTGATCTACAGCCACACCAAGAACAATAACATGGCTCACTTAACACAGATCATCTTGCTCCTTGATGCCCACTCATTTGATGCAAATGTCAAAAAGTTTTTCTTCCATCAACCCCAACATGAATATTTGGGCCATTAGTTATCTTTCACAGGTGTAGCCATTGATGCAAAAAAGGTGTGCATTGTGCAAGAGTGGCCATGCCCTACATCAACTCCATGGTTTCCTTAACTTGATGGCCTACTATCGTCTATTTGTGGCAGGTCATGCATAAGTGAGTGGCTCTTAAAATTTTTTTGCAGGGCATTTTAACACATATCAAAGAAGAAAATGAAAGGGAATCTCTCTAACTTGTTGATACTGACCCTTCCTAACTTTTCCCAATAATCTATGTTAGAAACAAATGCTTTTTGAGTAGGTGTAGGCAACGTGGTAGTAAAAATAACTGACAGATCATGTACTTCAACCATGGTTTCCTTTTGGCGGTCCACAACAATCTATACCATAGCTCCCCCTACCACCTTGAATCCAATGGCCATATAGAGGTGACCAACTATAGCTTGGAGGGATCAACTCAAACACTAGAGCTAGTGGTTACATTGGGCCAAACTTAACTACCACACCATGTATAACTCTGCCATCAAACTAATGCCCGTACACATCATATTCATTTGTGAACCAGTGAGTGTTCTTCATTAAGGCTTTGTGCCTTCCCCATAAAAGATATGGATACCATGCTCTAAAACTGACACCACCTTAACTTATAGCTAGGGATGGTCCTTTCGTGCGATCAGTTCAAAAGGAGTGTGATGTGCAGTCCGGTTTGACTTTCCGGACCACACACTGAACACTTCCAGAGTACTGGGCATCGAGCATGACCCTGTGCAGTGTGAATGTGCAATTTTGTGCGATTTTTTTTTAAGCTTTCAAATGCAGCGGCAAGTCTCCAAATCCAGCAGAATGAACAACCTCACAATGAGTATAGGAAGAACTCCATTGCTAATTGAACACTATTAGATTATTTACGCCATTTTCAAGTTACACTGACTATTTTTTTGTGTTGTTTTGAATATTGGCATCAATCTTATTCATTTGATCCTTTGATCATTGGCTTGTGGCTTTAACTACCAAAATCTCATTCAATTGTTTGATTATCTTTTCTATCCTGCTTCGTAGAAAATACTAAAATAGAATAATACAATGGAATGAAAATGGTTTCAATTGAGCAAAAACGAATATAACAAACTTATATAATAAAACATTATTCCTCTCTATCCTCTACTTCATCTAGCTTGTAGCATTTAGATTGGTTGAGATAAGGAAATAATTTTGGTTTTCCTAGTTTGTACCTTTTTATAACCTTCCAAATATTTCCTGGTTGAGACCTAGATAACATGATAAATAACCATATATTTCCATACATGTTAGATGTTTTTGGTATTATTTATTTATAATTTATAATGTTATTATTTGAATTAACCAAATATTTATGCATTAGCTAGAAATTCCAACTTTTGCACATTATGATTATTTTTCATACTGATGAGTATTTTATAGTTACGAATTTGCAGAAATTTACAGGAATTAGAAGATACAATTCTTAGCAAATTGGAGAATTTTTGGGAGCTTAGTGATTATCAACATGGGCTGAAATGATGAAACAATGTTGTGGGCTTGGGCCACAACCTGTCCTACCTATTGGGCCTTCAAACACCTTACAAAAGAAACAAGCTAGAAACTACAAAGCAAAGCTCTCGACCAATGGAGAAAAAGAGGCAAAATGGCAACAAAAGAGAATAGAAAATGCCCAAAGGGGTATTTTAATAATTCTTAAAATGTATAAATACTCTTTTCCTCCTTCGTTTTCTCTCATTCTGGACATGCTCTAGCAAGTGGCTGGCCAACAGGACGAGGCATATTTCAGAATCCATGTTGTTCAACCTGCTTAATGTAAGTTTGTCAAAGTTTTCATTCAATCTCATCTCTTGTTTGCATTGAAGAATGCCTGATCCTGGAAAAATATAAGAATACAGACTTGAGAGGAAGCATTGAGAGCTCACCACACTTGCATTGAGGTTTTCACATCACCATCCATCCATTTACCCTTTAAATCCATCATTTTCTCATTCTAAACATTCAATTTTCCCTAGTTTCTCTCTTGAGAATCATTTTATTCTCTCTCTACATCTTCATACATGTCCCTAGTTAATCCTCTAAAAATTTCATAAAGAGTATCCTTCATTTGCACCATCAAGTTCTATTTCAAACTTCTTCTACACCTTCTCTTTATTTTCTCTCTCTATCTCTTCATTTCAGTCATTTTCTCTCCCTAAAACTGTTTCTTTATCTCTCTAAAATCCATTCCAGTATCACTCTAGATCATCATTCATTCTTCCTTTCAAATTTCAAAAACAAAATTGCGTTTGAATTCAATCATTTATGGCAAAAAAAGTGGAGTGTGTAGGACTTAGTCAAATTGACTACGTCCTGACCATATTGGGTCAAGCCCAATAGGACTTACCCATTTGGCTAAGTCTTGACTTAGCCAAATTGGGCTGAACCTTAGTGGGCTGACCCAATAAGGCCAGCCCTATATGGGCCACACAAGGAACGTCGGCTCATCTAGCCCGCTGTCGTCGTCGCTCCGCCACCGCTCTACTGTCATCACCCCAAGCGATAGCCAGAAAAAGGTATTTACCATATTTTCTGTATTTAAAAATTCCAAAAAATTAGAAAATTCCCTAAACTTAATATAATCAAAATTCAGTGTTTTTAACATCTGCAAAAATTCTAAAAAAATTAATTGTCGTTTTTAATATTTCTAGTGTTTTCTGGTGTAAATTAAATTCAAGAAAATTCAAAAAAATATTTATTTCCTATTTCTAGTGTTAATTAAAATTATTAAAATTAGTGTAAAATATTTTTAGTGTTTTTATTTGTATGTCTGCTTCAATTTAGATCATAGGACTTTATATAAATTGACTAAAAATACATAAAAATCTCAGAAATTATATTTCTCACTTTTGAACTCACTTTCTTCATTCCAAGCTTGAGAAAAATTCTGAAATTAAATTTCGGTCTCTCTGCGGATAGACCCCTTACTTGCCCTATATTAATTATAAAATATTTAAATGGAAAATTTTCATAAAAACTGTTGGTTAAGTCTGAATCAAAACGACATAAAACCCCTAAATTTTGACTTATCAGACCTTTCAAAGAAGTATGCCTTGATAGTTCAGCTGCACATATCCGTTTGTTCTTGTTAAACTGAATTTACACAAAATTTCTTTTGTAGTTCAGCTGAAGATTTCTAAGTATTTTTGGTGATCAGTAGATAAGCTCTCTTGGTCTAATCAGGTAGACTTGATATGCAATCTTCTTACAATTTTTCATGGTTCATTCTCTATTTAATTTACCTTAATAAGAGCTTTTTTGAAGTACTGATCTTATAACTGATGCTACATTTATCCTGTTGCAGTCCAGAGATCCGATTAAAATCACATCTCTGGACTGAAACATCATTAATGGGGCCACTAATGCTATTACAGTAATTAAAATTTGATCTCTTGATTGCAACAAGGTGAATAATTTCATACACCTTGTTATAGTCCAGATATTTGATTCTAATCAGATATCTGGACGGTATCAGGATAAATGAAATTCATTAATGTTATTACAGTCAAGAATGCCATCTTTTCTCTTTAAAGTATCCATAGCTTAAGTTTCAGTTATGCTATGCTCTAGTAGTTTATAGAATTCATTAATGTCATCATATGCTCTAGCAGTCTCAGTTTTGCCTCTTTGGGTAATTATCTGTTCATACCTCAATATTTGGTTTGTTTTCTTTTTAAAGTTTCATGATCACTCGCTTAAGTTTGTTTTGGTTGGTTAAACCCTTACCTAGTTCCATACATATATTCTCTGTCTTTCAGAACTCATTCTATTTCTCCCTCTCTCACTCACCCATTTGTAAAACACTATCACTCTCACAATTTTTCTTGATCCATCCCTTTGGAACTTTGAGTTTGTCCTTTCTGTCCATACCTCTAGAATTTGGCGTTCTTTGTTATGAAACTCTCACCATCTTACATTTTACTACTTTTGGTTGGTTAAACTCCATCCTATTCCATGCACTCATCCATATGCTTCCAAAATTCTCTTTGTCTCTCTCTATCACAAAACTCACTCTATCTCACTCTGTTGTCTTTCCCACCTTGTTAAACGCTACCTCTTGAACACTTTCTTATTTTACTTCATCCAAACTTTTCAAACTCTGATTTTTGCCTCTTTTGGCGAAATTTAGACCATATCTATTGATTCTTCCCCCTGTTCTCTTTATAGTCTCACTATCCATCAGTTTACTACATTGTGGCAGTTAAATTTCCCTTATTCCCATATTGAAATCTTGTGCTTTACAATATTAAAATATCTCTATCTCATCTGCCTCTTTGTTACACGTCTTTCTAACACTTTGCCTTATTTTTCTTTCTCCAACACTTCAAAACTCAAAGTTTTTCTCTTTGCCTGATATTTTCACAACATATATTTTGCTTTTGGTATATTTTCTCTCTAAGATCTTACTATTCTGCATTTTACTACATTTTACTAAGTAAACTCTGACTATTTCCATACAGGAATCCTCTAGGTCGCAAAATTAACTTTGTATCTCTGTCTCATTTGCCTCTTTCTTAAATGCTATCTCCACGACTCTTCGGCTTATTTGGCTTGGTCCAACCCTTTCAAACTCTGAGGTTTGCTTCCTTTAGAAATTTTGACACCATATCTGTAGACGTTAATTTTTTATCTCTCAAGTCTTACCATTCCTTTTTTACAACATTAGGATTACTGAACTCCATCAATTTCCACACACATATCTTGTGCTTTGTAAAATTCACTCTATCCCCCTCTGTCTCAGTTGCCCCTTTGTTAAACATTATATTTCTGACACTTTGGCTTCCTCTATAGTTCAACCCTTTAAAATTCTCATAGTCCCTCGTTTTATTACATTTGGCTCTCTTAAAATTCATCTATTTCCATACAGATATCCTCAAGTTCGTAAAACTTAGTATATCTCTCTCCGTCTCACTCCATTGTTAAACACGATATGTTTCACACTTTGGTTGGTTTAACTCTTATCTGGTTCCATACTGATATTTTATGTTTTGCATAAATCATTCTATCTTGGTCTGTGTCACTCACCTATTTGTAAAACACTATCGCTCCCACAATTTTTTCTTGATCCATCCCGTTGTAACTCTGAGTATTTTCTTTTGGACATTATGGAATTATGGAATTTTTGGCCATTATGGAATTCATTAATTCATTCAACTCACACGTAATTATTGAATTTTTGAACTTCTAAAATTTTGAGCTTTTGAATTTCTGGGTTTCTGAATTTTTGTTCTAAAATTTCTGAAATTCTGAATGCGTAATACTTTAGCATAGACCCTTAACCAATAAGCATCATGGGGAAAGGAGTTACTCCCTCCTCCATCGATAACAAAACCTTGGGGGGAGAGTTCCTGAAATGAGCTCTTCGTAGATGCTTGACCCATCTCACTTTTCGTATTACTGGTACAATGTTTTCCCTTACATATACACTCATTTCATAGTACTTCCAACTGTTGGGATGGAAGACGGTGAGTCCTCACATTAGCCTGAAGTTTGAAGTAATGTGTATGGAGGATGAGTCAAATGATAGTGGCGCAAACAAAAAACAAAAAAAAAACCTTGCCTTAATGCATGTGGTACACTAAGGTAATACACATATGTGGGATGACAGACATTCAAGTGCGACTTACGCGGTATAATTGTTGACTGCAACAAATATCTAAGTATCACTCTTCTATAGAGAGATCTAGAAAGGTTTCATCATAAAGTGTCACGACCTTGAAGGGCAAAGGGAGAGAAGTTCCAAGGGAAAAGTAAGTAGCTGAATTTTTTGATGCATTAAGAATTATTATATTGGTCATACGTTAGAGAATACGAAGGAAGAACTGGCGCACTTTATATGTCTTTCTGATTCACCTTGGACAATTGTTAGGAAGAAGTACATCATAAGACTTACCCATTATATCGCATAGGAAGAGATATATATTCTGTTAGTGGGGGCTATCAAACAAAATGCACATGCACTTACAAGGATAATTAAAAAATCCTACGGCGAGAATTGGCTGACATTGGCCGTGTATGACTAACACTTGACCCCTGGACTTCTGAGAACAACACTGCATTTTAGGGTTGATTGTGCACTTGTTGGACACGGAGCGGAAACTTCGTGAGTGTGTGCTTGGGATAAGCCAATTGAAAGGCCCTCACACAGGGGAAAACATGAGCGTGAATTGAAATCAAAGGTATGCATCATATTTTCATCAATAATAGTTTTTGCTCTTTCATTTTCACCATTATGATGTAATTTTGCAACATGTACGCAGTGACCATTGAGAAGGCATCAAATAACAAGAAAATGATTACTATCCTAGAAAAGAATTAAAGCAGTTAAACCCTCATTTCACCGCAAGTAGGCATGTGTTATGCATGGCACACATCATCAACCTTGTAGTCAAGGCCAGGCTGAGCTCATAGAGGATGTTGAAGGCGCTATTAGAGCAGGTCATTTTGGATAATAGTTATAGTCTTGGCGCTAATGATAGTGAAGAATTCAACAGATATGACAACTTCCGTTCATCTACATTGGGCGACGCAGTGCGTTGATTGAGGGACATTGTCACTGCAATATGTGAGTTGACATAATGTGATGAACACTATGTATCATTGTGCAAGTAATTTGGCCTACCTAACTATAGAAAGATCTCCTTAAACCACCCGACAAAGATGGATTCAATGTTTGAGATGCTTGTCGTTATCATTGAGATGAGAGATGTTCTTGATGTCATGGGAGTGAATGTGTCGAAGAAACCTGTGTTGGTTGACAAAGAGTGGTAGATGATCAATGATTTTGCAGGGATATTGCAGCCCCTTGTGATTGACATCGCTTTCGTTTTCCAATCAAAGTCCCCAACTACAAATGACCTAATTTTTATCCTCAAAACAATAACGAGACATCTTGATAGTGTCATGCGCAGAATCAGAGAGTCAACCATGTTTCAAGGAAATATTGTCATATCATCACGACAACAAACATTTTGTCTCAATGATTGTCTAGTAATGAAGACCAAGCTGGCCAAATTTGCAACCGCCCTCACTTGCAACCAGGTCTTCACCATTGATGCACTCACTAATCCATCCATGAAGTTACGGTTAATTGATGATCACTACCGAGACGAAGTCATAAGTTATGTACAGAATTTATTAACTACGCATGGGGTAAGCAATGATCAAAACATGTCTGATTTAGTTTCTTCTGGTTATTTTTGTCCTGCTTGAACAACTACAGCTTTTTTCAGTGAAGCACTTGACGATTTTTTGCCAGATAATGATCATAGACCCACCTGTTATCTAGTGCACGACCTAAATGTCTACATTAGTTCACCTCCTATTAAGGGGATGGAACCATTACATTGGCGGAATGTCACATGTGAGCACTCATATCCAATATTAGCAGTAATTGCAAAGGAGTTCATGTTAGTCTCAGCAACAAGTGCATCCTTAAAGAGATTTTCCTCCACCAGTCGTGATGTCATCAACTACATGCAAGCAAGGTGGACGGCGAAGAGAAACGAGCTACTCATGACACTGAAGTGTTGGTGGCAAGCTGATGACGATGTCAACAATGGTAACAACAAAGATGATGAAACAATGTTTAGCAAGTTGAACTTTTAAACAATGTTTTGTATACTACTTGGGGACATGCCACAGCAGTTTAACTTTATTTTTGTAAACTTTTTTCCATTCATTTCTATTGTCTTCCAATTTTTGTCCTCCATAATATCTTATAGAATGTCCTAAGTTTGAAGAGCATTATAACTATTATCTAGTTAGAGGTGGAATCCAATAATTGTAATTTTAATTTTTTGAATCATTATATTCTTTTACAGTACCATGAGTCCATGTAACACCAAATGTTCTTGAAATATTGAGCATAATGCCCTAAGTTCTACCGACACTATAATTATTATCCAGTTCGAGGTGGAATCAAACAATCATAAATTTAAATTTGGAATCATAGTTTTTTTATAATACCATGAGCCTAGGTAACAACTAATGAACTTAATAAGTTTGGACAACATTATAATTATTATGTTGATAGAGGTCGAATCCACTAATTATAAATATAGTTTTTGAATCGCAATATTGTTTTGTTAGACCATGAGCCTACGTAACGCCTAATATTCTTAAAGTATTGAACATAATGCCCTAAGTTTTGAACAACATTATCACTATTATCTAGTTAGAGGTTGAATCCAAATAATCGTAAATGTAATTTTCGAATTGTCATATTTTTTAACACCATGCGCCATGTAACACCTAATGTTCTTAAAACATTGAACATAATACCCTATGTTTGAACAACATTATAATTATTATCTTGTTCGAGGGGAATCAAATAATCATAAGTTTAACTTCTGAATGATAATTTTTTTTTAATACCAAGAGCCCATATAACACCTAATGTTCTTCAAATATTGAGCATAATGCCCTAAATTTGATTAACATTATAATTATTATCTAAATATTAATAAATAGTTATGGAATTAATTTCATAATTATGAAATGCATTTCACAATAATGATTATTTTATGTATATGTATATGTATTATAATATGAATTTTAAAGCATATGATGTATACATGTATTTTAACAAAATTTTAAAACCACATTAATGGGCCTTCGCCTGTGCAAATTTATGCGAGTTTTGCACAAATTCGCATAAGTCATCAAACTATGTTGTGAGATCCAAAAATTTGCACAGCGGAAGAAAAAATCAGACCGGACCGCTCCAAAATTCAAACTGTGGCAATACCACACTGAAGACCAAAGCCAGCTCATCCAGGCTGAGCTCTTGTTGGGCCTGCTTCCGTACATAAACCTGGCAGTGGATCATATCATTTTGGTGCACCTTTTCAAAGAGAGATCTAACTGGTCTTGTTATTATCTTCTTAAGCAACACATTCTCTAGAATTTCTTTGACCATATTTGTCAGGCTTGTGATCTTTTGTTTCCTCTTGTTAGTTTATTTTTTCGCCGTGTTTTAAGTTGTATTTTGAAGGGCCTACATAAGACACATTATAACCTCGAAAGATAATTATAAACATGTTTTTCCATCTGGGTATTCCCCTTGTTAGGGAGTGTTCGAGTGTCTGTGGACTCAAGGACATGCACCTTTGTGGACTCAAGGTTGAAGAGGCTAATTTTCTGGATTCAGGACAAGGTTGCTTAAAGCAAAGTAAGGCTTTTCAAGCCACATTTCTACACTCTTCATCTGCTAAAGCTGATTCTCTTTTCAATCTCTCCCCCTTCATTATTTCTCTTCACTCTCCCCATCTTCTTTCTCTCTCTCTCTTGCTTGTCTATACCGCTCAATTTCCCAGATTCCAGAGTTAAAACCTCGCATAAAAAAGCCCAATAAAGTCATACAAAAAATGGCATCTATCATATGGGACTAACTATGTCAAGTCAAGTGAGAAGGAATACTGTGAGTAACATCAGAGGCTCTAGTGAGGAATTCTAGGAGGATAATAAAAACACAGAATTCAATTAAACTTCAAGAAAGGGCAACTGCCCAGAGGGATTGCTTACACTTTCAACTCCGGAAGAGATATTTGGAATCAACGGTAGGAAGGGGCAACGTCACCAAGGCAATCAAAGAAATGGTTGAGGTCAATCTTCGACCGGCCGGCATAGATATCCTCCGACCTACCACCATTCTCGCCTTGCGCAGCCATCTCCACCAGCATGTAAAGCTTCTTTAGAGGCATCTGCAATAGTACAGAATAAATGATCATTTAAATAACGAATTGGATAGAGTGTGCCATTTGGGTCAGCCATTTTAAAATGTGTCATTTTGGTCTGCAGCTTTGTTCCATTTCCATCCGAGGGACAGGAACAGATGACCGAATGGATGGAATGAAATGGAAGGCATTACAAACTTCGCGTAAATCACCAGCATCTCAAGATGGAATGAAATGGAAGGCACGAAGGCTTTCGTTCCAGCCTCATTCAGAGGTCAGGACATATGACTGATGAAAATAAGGAACAGAACAGATGATGGACCATCAACTGTCCAGGAGCCTTACACCCAAATATCCAGCATCAAATGTAATTAAGACGTTTATATTTCTTCTTCCGTTCTGGGGAAATCATAGTTGATGTTGATTTAACTGAAAGACAAGAAATATTGGTCGTGCATTGTACTCACATCATTCACTGCTTCAGCGGCAGCATCAATATCATCCTCATTAAAGACGTTGAGCCCATGCAAAACCTGCCCACAAGGTGGAAGTTTGAATACAGCAGAAAATATGCTTGATTTTTTTTCAGATCAGTGTCGGAAAATTTTTAACTGATTCATCAAATATTACCTTTCTGGCATCTTCTGCTTTCAATACGGGGACATTGTACACAACAGAGAAAGCATCGCAGACACCAAGCGACTCTAAGAAACCTAATTCACTTGTTGTGCCCAATACAAGGAGATTTTTTCCCTGATAGGTCATTATAATTCATTATAATTCATTAAATAAAATACAATAATATTTATGGGCGAACCTTGGGGGGAATCCGCTTCAGGAGAACCATCAGCGTTTGAGAGATAAGGTTTGAAAATCGAGGTCCAATGGGCACATATTCCAGCAACCTAAAACCAACAGAAAGTCTCTTCAGCTTCCATTAAAAAAAAAAGAGTTTGTTTGGGCATATCATGGATCAACCTTTCTATGTCATCCAGAATTATGATGCTTAACTGAGATTTGTAAGCGTCCTCAAATACCTGCAGAAAACAGTAAGAGAATTTGAAATAGGCAGAGAACAACGCAAAAAAACCCAAGCCGAGGTAAATCTTATATGTAAAAGCCACATCATGGTTTGCAATTAAAATGCTATGCAGCAATTATGAGACTATTCAATTTAGCAAACCTTGACTATCCGGGAAGCTTTGCTACTCTCGCTCAGACCAATCATGGACTCAGCTGAAATCTATAAAGACCGGTGGAATCGAATTAGCCCATAAATTTGAGAAAAATACACGTAGATATAAAGAGACGCTTACAATTTTCACGTAGGGAAAGTCACTCTGGATACCAATAGTACCGGCCATTGAAGACTTGCCACTGTAGGAAACCGATGACTATATTTATTCATTTGAAGGACGGAAAATAAAAAGGTAGAAGGGACAAGGGGATCAGGTACCTGCCAGCTGGACCTTCTAGAAGGCAAGTCAGAAGAGGGCTGCCCTTGCTTCCTCTTACCTGCTCAACCAAAAGCATGGCTCTTTCATAAATATGTCGGTGCCTCTTCCCACAGTCCACAATCCCGTTTAGCCTGTAAGAAACATAGACAATCCAGTCGATAACATAGACTATCAGTATTTAAAAAACAAATTATGAAGAGAGTTGAATATCTCTCGGACCTGCATCTTTCGAGGTCATCGGTAGATGCCCCGAAGGCAGGTGTGATCTCTCGGAGAGCCAGCAGAAAGTCATCCATGGTGACCTTGATACTCTCTTCGTCTAGTGTCTTTGTGAGATCATCCATACTAATCTGCCGGTTCAAGGCAAATGAGACGGCACTCTTCACAACCCCCTCAAGTTCAGCTCCACTGTAGTTCTTGGTGCGTGCAGCTGTAATTAAGAATGGAGAAGCATTGAGATATTGTAAAAAGGAATAGATTTCAGCCGTGAAAAAAAATACCGGCTGAAATGTCGCATCAAAGGGAAAAAAAGTTATTGGAATGACCGCAGGTACAGTCAATGTTAGAATGTTGGAGTTAAGTTGAAAGGAAGTCTGTGAAGCTTCCACATCTCAATTAATTGATTAGAATACGTAATGATTTCGATGCAAAGACCAGTTATTACAGTATCGATGGTCCCCTCTTTTATTATATGTTCAAGGCCAAAATAAAAAAACAGAAAGACCACTTATCAAGTATGGTCCAGACAACATGCATACCAAGCTCTTGAAGGTTCACGTCTGCCGCAAGAAAAGAATTTTCCTTCATTTTGTTCGTGTGAATCTGGAGAATTTGGAGACGACCATTTTCATCTGGAAGATTGATCTCGACATGAACTTCCAAACGTCCTGGCCTGGAAAATTGTAGGAAAGATTTGCCGTTTTCAGGATACGGGATCCAAACTAAAAGGGTATATATGAGGTAATATAAACGGGACTTTTTAAAGAAAGAGCAAAGGACCAAGTAACCTTGACCCAAAACTGATGGATTCCAAGCCTAGTAAGTTTTGAATAAAGACCTTTCGTATTAAAGAAATATATGAAATTACCTCAATAATGCCTCATCTAGCAAATCCTTCCGGTTGGTCATTCCAATGAGCAGCACATTGTTCAAAGATTCAACCCCATCTATCTAGATAACAGTACTACTTAAGTTAAAATGGAAAAAATACCAGAAGAAAGTACAAATATACTGAAAAAAGAAGCTTTGACACAGTCATGTCACCTTTGTAAGCAGCTGATTAACAATACTATCATGAACTCCTGTTCCATCTCTGGTTGAACCTCTTGACTGTTAAGATTTTAAAAAAAATTGAGCATCAGCAGATATCGAACCAAATAAACTAACGACTGACACAAATAACAAGTGTAATCCAAATTCAGAACGTTACGTCATAAAGATGCCAATAAATGAAAACTTGCTTCTTAGAAAAAACAACGATAGCAGTGTATATGACTATATATCATCGACATGGATAATATCAGATAAAATCAATATTGAAGAAGATGCTAAATACTGCATTATATAAAGAATATAGGATTTGTTATGTCACATTTAGGGATTGGGATCAAATCTGATAATCGAATCATAACCTTGATCATTATTGCCAGAAAATTGTTTCAGACTCGATCTAACCAACTGGTTTGGACTGTATTAAATGATCCAGTCCAAACCAATGGGCACTTTGAACTGGATTATATTGAAATTTTCGAATTTAATAATCAATAAATATTGTATAATATAAGAAATGAGAGAGTGAGAGAGAACGAGAGAGAGAGAGAGAAAGAGAGAGAGAGAGAGAGAGAGAGAGCAAGCAGGAGGGAACGAGCAAGAGAGGGCAAGCAGGAGAGAATGAGGGAGACAGAGAACGAGCGAGCGAGAAAGACAGAACGAGAGAGCAAGAGAATAAGAGAGAGAGAGAGAGAGAACTAGAGAGATAAACCGAGCATGAGACAAAGTGTTCTCCTTTTTTTGAACTCTTCGAATGAAATTGATCGATTTTGATTTCCTTTTTTTTGGAATATACCGATTTCGATTTCTGAAATTGAATCGATGGAAAATCTAGATCGAGCTCGAAAAAAATCCTTGTTATATCAAAATATTTGATTTGTTCAGATAGAATTCCTTCAGGTTCCATCGAATCACAAGCTCAAAATTCGATTGATCCAATTCGATTTGAACCCCAATGACAGAACTCGTCCCCAAATAGATATAGAAAAGTTTACAATTCTTACCTTGCAAATGGCGTCAATTTCATCAAAAATAATGACGTGCAGTTCACTCTGGTCACCTACAGAAAAGGAATTTCAGTGAATACAACTGAACATAAATATCTGAAATCAACGCACAATATCCAAAAAAGCTCAGTAAAATTCTGTAGACATCTTTAGCCTTTTCCAGAAGATGTGCACACCTTTAGTTCTTTGGTCATTCTCAGCATCAGCAAATAAATCTCGCACATTTTTCTCTGTTTCCCCAACAAATTTGCTCAGGACCTCTGGGCCATTCACAATCTGTATGAACAAACGTTTGATTTAGAACCATCTTCAAAACGTTAACCATTTCGTAGAGCAGAATATAAAAATAAAGTTTCAAAATATAAGGCAGAAAGAAAGAAAATCTCTGCAAGTTAATTCAACAATAAGACCAAGTAATCCACAAAAAGCTCAGAGATTAAAGCAGTCGGAAACTGGTACGCCTAAACAGTCACGCCAGAGAAAAAAAAATTCACGCCAGAGAAAAATTAATATATTTCTGAACCAAAAGTACGATGCTGCAGATCACCATATGGAAAACAACTTAGAGAACAAAAATAGGTTCTATTGATTGTGATCGACCATAACCTGGAAAAACAATCTCGATGTTGATAAATCTGGTAAATCAAGATGCTAGGAAGATACACTAAATTTTGGTGCCAGCACAATGCCAACGCATAAAATCAACTAACGATGATTAGTGATAAAAACAACACCTTTGGCTCCTTCCCATTTAGTAGTTTCCCAATCTGACGCGCCATAAGAGTCTTGCCAGTGCCAGGAGGCCCATAAAGTAACATACCCTTGACGTGCTTAATACCAAGCCTGCAGTACATTAAAGGAACGAGAAAACAAAGTAATTATAATTTGAGAGAAGATAAAAATAATGAAATCGTTAGACCAGAATAGGATTTCTTACTTGCTGGTGACATGAGCAGGGAAAACACGGGAAGCAAATGCTCTTCGAAATATGTCAGTAAATTCATCACTGAGGCCTCCAATCCCCAACTTCTGAAGGTTGAACTCCTTTTGTTTGAAAATCTTGGTGCTTGCAGCTTCGCGTTGGTTAACGACCTACCATAAGATAAGGCAACCACAGAAATGTAGCCTCCGATATTAGATACCACAAAGAGGGATTAAAATAAAAGACAAGGAATGATTGAATATCGCAGAGGAACGTTAAAAAAGTTATCCATTTCAGAGGAAATCGTTGGTACACAATTGTGAAAATCCATGAGGAACGAGAAAAACAGTTGTAACTTCCAAATATGTTTACTTTGTTGAGTGGTATCTCTATTCAACAAATGAGATAATCAAAAACTATCAAAATAAAAAATAAAATCCAGACCTTGATGCCAGAGTTTGGAGTAGCTTCAAATATGATGTAGGTTTCTTCAGAGAAAATTCCTCTTTCTAGCGTTCCAGACTTTTTACCTCCTCCATCCTCGACCAAAGCCTGGTTTACTGTGAAAATATATATCACCCCACAATATTCGAAAGTTACTCTCTGCCCAATTGTCATGACCTGAAAGAGGAAATAAACGCTTAAGAGCGTAATTCAAACTGAAGGCCTCAAAGTCACTTTATTTACGTTCTTAACAGATAAGAGTATTATATCAGTCTATTCGGTCTGAAACACAGAGGGCAGAGCATCGAGTTTGAATAACATTTGTTCATATTATTACAAAAACCCATAACTTTCAGATTATTTCCAAGAAGACAAAATCAAGCATTTCATCAACAATAAGTTTTGGAATTCAGCAGGAATCAATTTACATAAGCCAGAACACATGTAGAAGATGAAGAAAAGAAGAGAACCAATTCTACATGAAAGGCGACGTTTCAATTGAATTGCAAGTAGTTTTTTTACTATTGCATTAGTGTACAAGGAACACAAGCAGCACAAAGAAACAATTTTAATACTCTGCTTGTCATAATTAAATTCAGTGCAGTTTGCTCCCAGGTAATCATCCTCGGTAGAGACCTATTTAGTTTTTCAGTTTATGGACCAATTAAATTGAGCTGGATAAATGATGGAAAGTACGTAGCACCAAGAAAACTATACAAAAACAAGAATATGAAATGGCCGATAGATCATCGGTACAAAGTGTTGTACCTGATCAACGAATCTCCTTCGAAGTTGTTGTGCAAGAAGAACTGCATCGAGCTGAAATAATATCAAGAATTTCAGTGATGCGTCAGGAAATCAAGACTATAGTCGCCGTAAAGGTAATTGTACGGATACATAAAATGAAAAAATCAAAAGAACATAAAAATATGGATATGCGTTAAGTTCAAATATGAAGGCAGACCTGTTCATTCTTGTTAGCCTTCGCCTTTGCAAAATCCAACTCCAAAGTTAGCACTGCTAGCTTAAAATTTTCGGGCAGGGAAAACCTGAAGCGATTCAAGAGTAAAAGCATCATGGAAAATAGAAAAATACCAGAATACATTAACAAGGAGTTCCGGAATTCAAAAATAACGTACCTGGTGACCGATATCTGATCACCAGACGAAACTTTCGACTGCCGACGTTGCAGAGCGTTCAAGGCAATATGACCGTCCGGAATGCCGTCGTGTGCTGTGTGTTTTTGTTATGGAAAACGAAATATCCACATACACAGTTGTTCAGAGGCATTGTGTTCTAAAAAAGAGACCGAGATCTGATCATTAAACAACCTAAGTGAATCATTTTTGAGGAAAAAAAGAAGAGGCGATCACATTTCTACAGCATAAGATTGATGATTCCGGAAATGGACTCTGGAGGTAATAATTTTGGCATCTCCGAATGACTGTATCCAATCAGTTTACACAAAATGTACGAGAGTGAAAAAAACAGATGCATCATCTGTGCTGAACAATGAGTTTCAGATAAGAAAATAAGAAATTTGTAAAGACAGATGCATCATGTTGGCCGAACAATGAGTTTTAGACAAGAAACTGGCAACGCTAGAACGTAGAAAAGGATATCTGAGAGACAGCACGACGGAATCTCCCACAATAGCAAAGACCAGGCCCGTTCCGCGGGTTGAGAGGGATCTGAAATCATTTGTGGAGCAAAAGGCGAAATTCGTGAGCGCGAGATCTTGGCTCGGCGTGTTGACGACAATCATTGACGATCCGCTTCCGATCCGATGATTGAACGCCATTCGAAAACTTGGCGGACGAGGTGGCGATCCGCCTATGCCAGCTTCTCTCTGGAACTGCTATTTGGAGAAGATCCACCGCCATATACACCGGAAAACTTCGCGTTGAAGAAAGAATTTAATCCCGACGTATTATGACGTCATCGTTCTACGCGCAATGGACATTTGCGCAATTAAATAGACTGTAATGTTCTACTCTCGACAGAACGAGTCGGACTCGTCATCGTCTATTTTGGATTGGATGACGATGACACGACGAAATCGTCATCGATGAGAATAATGACACTGCTGCGCTTTTTATAAACAAATCAAAGATAAATTATTTACAAGCTAAATTACTAAGCATAGTATTGACAAACTAAAAGGAATCCAAAGCAGTTGATATGGGCTTCTGCTCTACTCGGATTCAGAAATTTGCCACGCCAAGTTATATCATTTAGAGTGAAGCTAGTGAGAAAAAAAAACATGATACGAAGATCAGTGTAAATGGTTTTTTTAAGCAGTACAGGTGAATTTGATGGAGTCACTTAGAATAAGTTGTTAGAAGAGGGTTAATTTTTGGAGTGCTGACAACTCTATGATTTTAATATAAACTAAAAATGTTTTGATCGACCGGACAGCAGGAGGTGCGTTGGGTTGATCGACCCTATGGTCAACCATGCCCCAGTTTCTTCCACGGACATCATTGACCAAGGTGATACCCTGGTCAACATTGACCAGGCTGACCTGATGGTCAACTCTCGATCAGAGACGACAACTACCTTTGTTGCTCTAGCCGAATCGTCTCCGATGGACCATGATGTCATCCCCACACAGATTGACCGTCCGGCCAAACCTTCCGCGGCTGATGAGGCTCCCAGTACACAGTCCATGAAGACTTCACTCAGCAAGGGATCACCTCCGCCGATGACTTGGGTAGCGCGAGTGGTGGGCAGTACACATCCCTCACCCACTACTTCACTACCCAAACCTACACTACCTCCACTATATGATGATACTATCCCGACGCGAGGTTACGTGGACTCCGAGGGTCTACGCTTAGTAACCTTCTCCAAGGAGGAGGTAACACGAATGGCAGCGCCTTTCGCTTTTACACTGATTGGGCGGTTTGCTACAAAGCGGCCGCTTATAGATGATATCATGCGGGTCTATGTAGCACCCGGGTATTTTCGGGGACAGGTGGTCATTGGAGCACGGAACCACAAGAGCGTCTTCATTCGGTTCCAATTCAAAGATGACTTCCGGAAGGCTTGGAGCCATACTACATGGACAGTCAACGATTCCACGATGCACACGTACAGATGGACAACAGAGCAGACAAGGCGCTCACGTGAACACTTCCCCCACTCGGTCCCAGTGTGGATCGAATTTCCTGGCCTACGCCCTCATCTATTCACCCCCTCTGCTTTGGAGTCTCTCGCTAGTGCAGTCGGCACTTTCATACGAGTGGACAAGGACGTCCACCTCTTCAGTCGCCCGGGCTATGCGAGAGTATGCGCTGAGATAGACCTACTCTCCCCCATACATCGCATGATCCTCATCCGTAATGGGGATGAAATGATCCGTCAGCCTATTGTATACGAGAACCTTCCGCGGTTTTGTACGCACTGCAGCGTATTAGGCCACACCCTTCAGACATGTCGCCAGAAGGCGACACAGGCTTCTCAGGCCATAGAGGAGGAATACCTCCCACCCATGGATTGTAACGATTACATTGTCGCCACGAGCCCCGCCAACCAAGGGCGACGATCTTATGGGAGACCACCGACAACTCCACACCCTGTAGTTCCATCGGCTCACCCCACCGTAGTACCTCCTCCTCCTAGGGTCATTGCGACAGCTAAGCCCCCAGTGGCTAAATCTGCCGCTTCCACCTCCCAGTGGGTGAAGAAAGGCACTGCGAAGCGTCCCACATCCCCACAACGGGCCAGAGATGTTCCTTCCCGTAAGGGAAAAGAGGTCAGTACTACACCACTGACCTCAAATGCTTTTGCCCTTCTAGATATCCAGGAGGAACCTCAGGCTATGGACCTTATCATCGATGGATGCCCCTCTCCCCCTGCCCGCCCTACCGCTTCTCCTAGACCTACCGCTTCCCCCCCCGCCCGCCCTACCGCTTCTCCCAGACCTACCGCCGGCCTTTCCACACCCCTCCCTACTATGCCCTCCTAGGTATCTCCTACCGCTTCGCCTCGCCACTCCTCCCACCGGCCCCCCCCTTCTCGTCCCTTGCCCCCTCCCCCGTGCTCACTCCCCCCCGCCACACCCCTCGTCCACTCCACATCCACCCCTTCTCAGTCTTCTCCACACACCCCATCATCTCTCCCCCCACCTCACGATTCACCTCCTCCGTCTCCACCCTCCCACCCCTCCTCTTCACTACTCCCTGATCTACCCCCCCTGGAATCCCCACCACCACCGGACGACTCACCTCCTCCACCTATACCCGTACCCACTTCTCCACACCTACCCCCCTCGCACCA
Organism: Wolffia australiana; assembly: GCF_029677425.1. Classification (NCBI taxonomy): domain Eukaryota; kingdom Viridiplantae; phylum Streptophyta; class Magnoliopsida; order Alismatales; family Araceae; genus Wolffia; species Wolffia australiana. Next base: position 21,823,531 of record NC_135836.1, on the reverse strand, counting down.
CTCATCTTTACCCTTGAACCAGATGGAAAGCTTGACAAATTGTCAAGCCACTTCCACTAGTTCGGAGAGCAGACATAGTGGGACTAGTGGTCGTGACTCCACGGATGAGGAGGATGAGGACTCCCTCTCGGAGGAATCGGATGTGGATTCACCTCCTTATCTGGGACACCGCTCGACTGCATCATCCCCCCCTTCACGTCGCACGTATAACATCCGCTCTCAGGTGCGTCACGCGAGCCGATAGACTTATGATACCCAGCCTCGTTTGGAATTGTAGAGGGATAGGGAACCCTCTCACCCAAACTCAATTACTCTCTCTTATTCATAGGCACAACTTAGGTATAGTGGGGCTGCTTGAGCCGATGATTACATCGGACCAGTCCCAATCCATCGCGAGGAAGCTCGGGATGGACCATGTCTATTGCCATACATCGAATAAGCTTTGGCTTTTTTGGAAGCAAGGCTATTCAATTGCATTCTTGGCTGAAGGGACACGGTATGTCACCTTTGACGTGTTGTATCCCCCAAAGCCCTACCTATTGACCATTGTGTATGCTCTGCATAGACCCACCGAGCAGGAGGCCCTCTGGGAGGAACTCGCTCACCATATCCATTCTCACTCGCATCTAGTTGATCTACCTTGGCTTATAGCCGGGGATTTCAACTGCATACGGGACGCTAGTGAGCGCCAAGGGGGCTGCCCTCCACGGCTGCGCTCTATGCAGGATTTCAATGACTTTATCCACGAGACTTCCTTAGTGGAACCGTCGACCATAGGAGAGAAGTGGACGTGGTGCAATGAACGTCAAGCGGATGCGCGTATATACGAACGGCTTGACCGTTGTTTTACTAACAGTACCACATTGATGCATTGCAACTTCACAATGGAGATCCTCCCGAGACTTTACTCGGACCACACACCGATCCTCCTTCTCCCCGACTCGAGTCATCGAGTCCGTAGACCACCATTTCGATTTCAGACTATGTGGTTGGAACATAGTGATTTCCAGAGCTACATCCGTAGCCACTAGCATGGATCGATCTCTACATCTCCTATGGAGAACTTTAGTTATCGGCTCAGGAACCTCAAGCTCCACCTCAAATGGTGGAACCGTCATGTCTTTGGAGATGTCCACTCACCGGTTGAGGAACTTAAAAAGAAACTGGTCGATGTCGACCGACACCTACAGGAGTGCTGGACAGATGACATGGGAGAGTATCAGCTCCGTCTCAGAGAGCAGCTGGAAGATGCCATGCGACGTCAGGAGATTTTTTATCTCCAGAAATCACGTATCCAATGGCTGCGAGAGGGCGATAGGAACACGCGCTTCTTTCATGCTTCGATCCGCCACAGAGCACGATCAAACTATACGACCCTACTCGAGACGCATGACCAGGACCTTGATCAGCTAGCAAGCGTAGGGGTGGAGTATTATCACTCTCCCCTCTCCTCGCAGCCCATTGTTATGAGCAAGGACATTCTCTCCTCCATCCCTTCCTTGGTGACAGACCAAGAGAAGCACTTTTGCTAGCCCCCCTGATAAGCCTAAAATTTACGGTGTTTTAATCCCTAATTTGTCGTTGTTTTCTTAGGCTTATGCAATAAAATTTGTAATTCCTTCCTCAATTAAGATTTTAGTATAATGCTGAGTAAGGAGTCGAACCCTAGAGAGGCAGTTTTGCAAGAAATTCTGATTGACTTAGTGAAATTGAGAAGGTTTTAGTTTAAAACACTAGAAGAGAGAGAAAGTTAAGGAAGTTTATGGAGTTTTTATGATTTAGGTATTAAAATGATGGAATTTTTGGATGAATTTTTGTGTGGAAGTTTGAATTGATGAGAATTGAAGAACTGTAACTTGAATTTTTTGAATTCTAGAGAGAGAACGTGAAGTTTAACCTAGAGAGAGAGAGTGCATGAAATTTGGGGATTTTTTGCCCTAACAGTCAGATCTGTCAAAATTGACAGATCTAAATGATAGGAATTGTTGAAATATGATGAAATCTAACTTCTAGGATAGAATTTTTGGCTCCTAAACAGAGATCATATGCTTCTCCCTCAAAATCAATGATTCTAGGGCATATATCTTTCGCCTATGCCTTGGCGTGTTAGAACGTCTAAAAATCACAGATCTGAGAGGTGTGAAGACTTACAAGACTCTGGAGAGGCTCCAATCCGAATTTGAACTGCTGAATCAAGCTGTGTCCTCCTGGCCAATTGTATTGGAGCTCAAAACAAAGTTCTAATTTTGCCACCTTCTTGAGCCCAATTTATAGTGTTCTTGGCTCAGAAAGGTGGTTACGAATATTACAAACAAACCCTGAAAATTTCAGGTCATTTGGAAATCAGGATGAAAAGTTATGATTTTTTGAAGTTTTTAGGCTTGATTTTCTCTCTCCTCTAGTCGAACGGTTAGAGAATCCACGTGGCGCGCTCCGATTGGCTGCACGTTTTTTTTCTTTTCTCAAGCGCTAAAGCGCCAAAATTCGCCACGCACTTGTGTAACAGAATGCATACAGCGCATGGTGAGTTTAATTCGCACGTAATATATGAGTACAAAGCGCTCTATGCCTCCAATTGCGCCATGTTCCCCTCTGTGCGTGGCGAGCACCGCGCTACGCACAGAGGGAGAAAATGATTTTTTTAATTCAAAAAAAAAAACTATTTACTCCGCTTTGTAACAGTAACTGCGGCGTACGTGCGTTGCGCCACGTCGCCAAAAATTCAAAGAAAATAGAAATTACTGAAATTTATAAAAAACCCTTTGCGGCTTTTAAACCTGAAAAATGCCCTTAAAAGTCCGAAAATCGGATAAATACGCCTGTGATCAATTAAAAAAATCCGAGAGTGATTTTTTCAATGAATTAAATTTCATTTCTTGCTCTAAATCATTCCAGAAAATTCTTTAAAAATGTGAAAAAATCAGAAAAATTATAAGAATATATTTTCAACTGAAATAAATTCATTTGAAAATATATTTTGACTTTAAAAATCATTTTTCCATAAAAATAAAATCAGAAAATTGTGCATAATTAACTAAAAATTCATAAAATTGTAAAAAATCAACTTTTTTGGAAATTGCTTATATTTTCATAATGATAACATGCAATATTAATGTTTTAGGTGAAAATTTCTTATAAATTCCATGATTTTGCATGATAAAATTGCATGTTATCACCCCCCGACGCGAGCGGAGATCAAAGAGATAGTCTTTTCCTTGGGCCGTAACAAAGCCCCAGGACCGGATGGATTCATTGCCGAATTCTATACAGCATGCTGGGATGTTGTCGGCACTGACTAGGTACTAGCTATCAAGGAGGCATTCCAACGTAAAATCTTTGCAAGGAATTGGAAATCCACTTTTTTGGCGCTCATTCCAAAAGTGGATACCCCAACTTCCTTCCGTGACTTTCGTCCGATCAGTCTTTGTAATGTGTGATATAAAGTCGCATCAAAAATCATTACAAACCGACTTGGAACCTTCCTTGATAGACTTATCTTGCCAGAACAGTGTGGCTTTGTCAAGGGTCGACAGATCCATGACACCATCGCACTAGTACATGAGCTAGCTCAGTCGATAGACACTCATATTCCGGGTTCCAACGTCATTATCAAGCTGGATATGGAGAAGGCCTTTGATCAAGTTGAGTGGAAATTCCTCCTCGAAGTGTTACGGCGCTTCAGATTCACGGATGCATTCATCACACTTGTTGATGCTTGCATTAGGGAGAATCACTTCTCCCTCTTGATGGATGGAAATTCTACTAGCTTTTTCACGGCTACGCGGGGACTCCGGCAGGGTGACCCCATTTCACCTACCCTCTTTATATTGATGGAGGAGGCCTTTAGCCGATCGCTCACACGGGCGATCAATCAAGGCCTCATCCAACCATACTTCACGAAGAGGGGCTGCCCGATTCTTTCGCACTCCTTATTTGCTGATGATGCCATCTTATTTCTTAATGGATCTAAAAAGTCCATTAAGGAATTTATGAGTGTCCTTACAGTGTACGAGCAAGCATCTGGCCAGCTCGTCAATGCTTCGAAGAGTAGCTTTATTGTGGGCCCCTCCACCACTATGAGGCGCTCGGAGATCATCCAGAATTACACACGATACTCACGAGGACAACTTCCGTTTGACTACCTTGGATGCCCCATCTTTCTTGGCCGTACTCGACATCATTACTTTGATGCCGTGCTACGCAAACTGGGAAAGAGACTGGAGGGATGGAAACTACGTTTCCTATCCCCAGGAGGGCGCATCCAACTCATCCGGCACGTCCTCATGAGTATCCCACTACATACCTTGGCGGTGCATTCACTATCTCTTACGATTCTCCGCTCTATGGAACGCCTCTGCGCGCGCTTCTTATGGTCTGGGCACCTTGACGGAGAGAGGCGTCATCATTGGGTTTCATGGGAGAAAGTGTGTCAGCCGACGGATGAGGGGGCTCTAGGGATCAAACGCCTCTCGGACGTCCAAGACATGCTTCAAAAGAAACTTGTCTGGCGCATGCGATCCACTAACTCCCCATTGGGGACTTTTAGTCTAGCAAAATATGGCGAATGGGCCCGGTGCGAGTCTGATATTAAGGGCTCCAAGCGATGGAGGACGTGGCAACGTCACTGGCTCGAGATGATTCATGTGACCTGTTGGCGAATCGGGCAAGGAGACATTAGTGCGTTGTATGATATTTGGCATGCCGATGCGCCACTTGCGTCTCATCCTCAGTTTGTACCACACCATGTGCGCCTCACTATAGCCCAGTTGCTTAGAAGCAACACACCCCACCTCTGGGAGCAGCGCGGTCTCCCCTTGGACACTTTACTCAAGGTCCAGACTACGCCCCTCGACTCCCATTCTGATGATGCTATCTGGACTCTCACACCCCATGGTGCCTACACGTGTCGCTCCTCTTGGGAGCATTACCGCGCGAAATCCCCCCCACAGGCTTGGGGTCCGCGCATCTGGCATCCAGCGATTCACACACGAGTCTCGTTTTTCTTTTGGAGACTCTTACACAGAGGCCTCCCTACGGATGATCGCGTGACTCGCATAGGCTATTCCCTTAGTTCACAGTGCCATTGTTGTCCCACCCACCCTCACGCGGAGACGGTTGACCACCTCTTCTTCCACAGTGAGACAGTAGTGGCATGCTGGCGCCTCATTACCGATCGCCTTCGACCTCTTACCCCGTCTTTGAGTGTTTTGGCAAGTTTATCCTCTCGCCAACTCGCTCTACACGGAGCCCCATCCTCCCTATCACCATAGCTTACCTGCTATGGGAGATTTGGAAAGGGCGAAATTCCTCTCGTTTTGCAGGTACACCCATGCGCGCAGTGGACATCATGCGACGAGTTCAGTTGTGGCTTCGGCGGATTCATCCTCTTCTGCCCCCTCGAGTTGGCCGATCAGAGTTCGCATGTGGGCTCCTCCGTTCCATTGGGATCTCGGTGTCCCCCGCTGTGACCCGCATCTAGTATCGAGTTGTCCATTGGCGTCCACCGCCCATAGGCTTTCTCAAACTGAATGTAGATGGTGCGGCGAAAGGGAACCCAGGGCCCGCTGGGGGAGGAGGCATCCTTCACGATCACACAGGGAGTTTCCTTTTTGCCTTCTCTTCATTTTATGGAGTACAAACTAATACGGTAGCCGAGGCTATGGCGATACGCGATGGTCTCCGCCTCTGTGAGGAACGGAACCTTCATAATATCGTCGTGGAATCGGACTCACAGCTATTAGTTGATATGCTTCGTATAGGCACATGCTCTCAATGGCGATTGCATCGAACATGGAGAGACATCACGCGGTGCTGCCCGCGCATCGCGTGCTTTCGTCATCAGTTGAGAGAGGGCAACCAGACAGCTGACGCCCTCGCCAACCATGCGGTACAAGCTCACTCCCCCTCTTCACTTTTCCATTCTTGGCAGGAGCTTCCACCCATGGCCCGAGGATGCCATAGACTCGATCGTCTGGGCCTGCCCTCCCTCCGCATACGCCGCCTCCACGTGACGACAGGCCTACGAGATTGGAGGATCGCCTGGAGCACCGACGTTCGTGGCGTGGACCGCGCCCGCATCAACTCAAGCATCACGACGAACTACCCCGAGCACCCATGACGACGACGACGACCCTCCCCCACTAGAGCGCCACCAAGCGCTACAACGACCTCGTGGAGGCGCTCCGGAGAGACGGCGACGACCCACTTCCTCGAGCGTCCGCGACGTACTACTCATGTACCTTTTCTTTTCCCTAAGTATGGGTGTGGACGAGTGGGATCCGCGTGTAATTGGGATATATATACTCGATCCACGCCCACAAACACTTAAAAACAGTATATTCTAAAAAAAAAAAAATGTTTTGATCTTCTCCCTGATTTCTTTAAGAATTTTGGGAAAGGGATGAGGATCCTAAGGAGAAGTCGATCGATGGAGCTGAGGGGGCTCGATAAAGCACTTAGGTGACCAGGTTTCTTTTAGATTCAAGTATAAATCAAAGGTTTGTAAAAAGCAGGTGCCCCAAACGTGGAAACTCCTTCAACTTAAAGGGGCCAACCATTGAGATTCTATTATTAACAAGGTGCCCTATATAATTTTTTCTTATTGATGGATGCCATCCATTTGAGTAAGGGTGTCCATACTAGAGGCTAAGGGCCCTTCCCCTTATCCTACCAAATACAGTTCACCTACCAACTTAATTTCACGATTACTTCTTCCTATGAGTGGAATAGCCTTGTGATAGGGTAATTAATGGAGATACGTTATTATCTATTTCAGGTCAAACGTGTAGATGAGGAGAATTTAAAGGTGGCTCAATATATTTGGAAGAAAGCATCACTTGGTTCTAGGAGTAACCCATGAGGTCCTCGTCGTAAACGGTATCCACAATTAACACGATTCTCTTTTGAGAACTCACTCTTCTCCTTTCACCATATTATATCAGTATTTTAATATATTTATCTTCACTATAAAAACTGTTATTCCGTCAACAATTATATTAAATTCATAGAAATAAATTTAAATATTTCCATCTCTAACCTACGTCGCCATATAATTATCATTTTACAATATCTAGATCGCCCTTTATTGCTTAAATATATCCATTCACTGAATCAATATATGAATAATACTTCTAGAATCTAACTTAATATCCTTTATCCCCATCCTGAGTCATTTGTTCTATTTTATTTTCAAAAGTACCTATAATTAAACTATAGTTTTGGGTTTCATCCGATACTAATCTTATACTAAGTGGAGTTGTCTGCAAATGTTTTTATATTAATTCATCACGCCTAAAAAGTAGTGTGTAAACATATCTCACCGAATGGTGTGGAATATGCAGGAACTGCATCTTGATAAAATATGGAATAATATCTAGATTATTATCTTGATAAAATATGTAATTGTATTTCTTACTGATAATTATCTAAGCTTCAATAATCACCCAGAAAAGGACCACCACCAAATGGGGAAAAAAACATTTACAATTTGAAGAAGATTTTAACCTATATCTTGTACTGTCTCTTGATTATTCAATTTGACTGAAGATTTTATGTATGACACTATATCTAAAAAAAACCCTAATCATCTTTTAACTGTTACTTAGATGCACATTTAAAAATTAGGCTTGAAAAAGAAGAAGACAAAAATTATGTAAATAGACGAATAATCATGATAGAGAGTCATGGTCAATTATACAACAAATACAGAAATATTGCATGCACCTTTGGATGCGGTAGTGAATCACATAATGAGGATCCTCATGATTGTTAAAATCACTATATTGTGAATGCTCTGTAAATAGTAAAATTTTCCCTAGAATTAAAAGGTTGGTATTTCATTGAAATGTTTAATCATACATAATAAGCTTGAGTTTTAAAAAAGTACAGCCCAAGAAATAAGAATTCACTTATCATCTAATACACTCACCTACTCTATGCTTGGGATTATCTGATAGGGTTTTGCCTCTCCACATGGTATATGAGCCGATGACTCTCTCCCTAGGGCTTGTGCATGATGTCCATACACTTCCTAGGGCTTAGCTGCCACTCTGGGCCGTCCTACTTAGCAGCGGTCTCTACCTGGTCACAAACTAAAAATTAGGCATGCAATTAGTGATGTTGTTTAAGCAATAAATATATAAAACCATTTACTTAGTGAAATAATTTTATTCATATAATTGCATGGACGTCTCCACACAGAATGGTGATTATGGATTTAAAACTCCTTAAAAAGTGACTAAAGAGATGAGATAATGTATGTATATAAATATGAAATATTGGGACTAGGGAGACGGTGAGATGAAAAAGAGATAATTAATATTTAATCAGATTGAAATAAGTAATATGAAGAAAAACAGGTAGGAGATTGTGATATGAGATAGTATAAAAGAGAGATAAATGATGACGTGAAAATATGGTGATGGGATGAGAAGGTGGATCAATAAAATAAAAGAAAATAGGTTGAATGTAAAATTGTGAAGTGATGAGACAGTAAAATAACAATGTGAAGTGATTATAAGGGAGTAAGAAGCAATGCCAATGATAGAACGAGATATAAAGATAGGAGGAGTTAGATTCAACCTAATAACCATGATAAAAGGAGACAATGTAAGGCGAGAAGACTTACCCTAGGTCTTTACATTCTTCCAAGACCACAATGATTTTCAGGTGTAGGCATGCTTCTCCACTTCTCTACTGCCGCTCCTCAGTCATTGAATACAGCAATTATAAATTTCATTGATGAATCTCAAACCTCCTCTTTTAATCAGCCTACAATTGTAAAGTTCATTGGTGAATGTCTAACTTCTTCTTTCAATCAGCCTACAATTGTAGAAAGATTATTATTACAAACATTGGAATCTAATGTAATATATGTGAGGTTATTTATAAAAAATAGGGGAAAAAACAGAGCTGACCTCAAAGCTTCAGCTCAATCTACCATTTGGATCATCACACATCAATCCTTGAAGTTGGATCAATCATGGTTATCAATGTAATTTAAAATATTATATGTCCTCTTCACCGTCGCAGCTACATCTAGGGTTTCTTGCATTAATTTATCCAATATTCACTTCAATGATTGACTTATATTTTGTCCTTTCTGGCTCAAAAATGTCATTGGTCCCTGAATAGAAAAAGATAAAAGACTAACATTAAACAAATAATGAACATGTGATGTGGGATGCATCTCTGTGCACTACTTATCACATTATTTTATTTAGTCCAACAACAAATGGCTATGTGGAAGTGCAAGAATAAGAGACAGTAGGAAATATATTCAAGAAATAGATACGCTTGATGTGGTGACACATCACCATATGGCACTTCAATGCTCTTTTATTGATGTTTTAATCGTGTTGTTACATGCTTGTGCCATGCATAATCATGAGACCCTATCAAATGAAAATTAAAACCACTTCAGTTGATTTGAAATGTCATAATGGCAGCTTTCACAATGATTATATGTGATAACCATTTAGGAAAGCAATGATTGGTGACCATTAGATCAAATCAAATGACATGTAGCATGGCGAAAAATTAAGACTGAAAATCTAAGAAATATTAAATATAAATTATGATTTCAAAAAAAATTCGCAGATGAATTTAATGTCGAACAATGATAACAATATACTTTGACTCTGAAAATTATTTTCATTAATAATATGATGTCGGAAAAATCCCTAAAATTATTAAAATTTCGAAAAATAAGAATGAGATTATAAAGAGATTTAATTGTTCTAGGGTTGATAACACAAATATATAATCATTTTATGAAAATAAAAAATATAATTTTACTATATTAACATAATAATTATCATGTTATATCTTGCGCGTCCCACCCACCTCTTCATGGTTAGCCCATGCATGCCCACCATGACCCTTCCTGACCACCCTATCTAGGCCCTCTCCACTCTTTACTAGCCATCCTCTTACCAACCACAACCCTTGGCTTTCCTCTGGAGGGACCTCACCCCCAACTGCACTCCTTTGAGCTGTTGCACCGTAGAGTAGTCATCATACTCGTTATTGTAAACCTTATCATAACCACAAATAACATGCTAATTTTGATAGTAATTCATGTGTTTCGTCACTTTATTCTCATTGAAATGATCATAAATCCATGTTATTAAGATTTGGAATGATTTATTGTATTTTTAGAATGAAGTTCAAATTTTCTCTATTTTATGGTGATTTAACAGAACTGTTTGACATAAATTTCATTACATATTTTTAATTTATTTTTCTAAGTTTTTAAATATTTTGAGAATAAAATTATCTTTTCTGGATATTATGATATTAAATTCCTAAAAATTAAATTTTAATAATACGAAAAATATGATTAAATTCCCTGACTTTTTAAGTCTTAAAATTTTGTACTACACTGGCAGTCCGCCGTAAGGGGTCGGAGGAGAAAGAGAATGGAAGAAGAGAAAAAATCAGATGGTACATATTGATCCAACTTCTTACGCGATATCTAACGATCTATAATGAGTATTGGGCTGAAATTTTGATTTAGTTTTGTCTTTACCTCTTCTATCTAACCACCATTTATTTCTATAAATAGATCCTCCAGTCCTTTCAAAAAGGGCTCCTCATATCCTTGGCCTGTTGGGCATGTGACAACGAGGTTAGTGCAATATTCATCTTTTTTTGATTCACTTCTTCATAATTTTCCCTAGGTTATTGTCACCAATGGCCTAGGTTTCACCATCACACAGATCACCTCCAAGTCTGCCTCTTGCTGGCACATATCTGCCTCCCCTCTCTGTCATCATTGACAATGATAAGACCATCATCGCCCCAACTCTGCCACATGTTGATGCATTTTCACCATCATCTTCGTTACAATTAGAAATATCATCTCTTTGATTTATTCCACTCTATTCACGACCACTTCATATTTATTTTGAATCAATTATTATTTTTCTACGTTACAATAATATTAAAATTATTTGAGTCATTTTATAAATTCTAATAAATTAGGATAATTAAATCCTCACCATTTTATATTAATACATGTTCACTAGTTTGCTTTAACGGAATTATATTCAATTCATTAAATAAATATAAAAATATAAAAATAGAAGTTCAAGCTAAATTCACTTATTCAATACTTGCTCCATGTGGATTCGACCATTACTCGCCTTGTGTTTTTAAAGTAAGACTATAAATATTGGTGGATAAGATAGAAGTCTTAAGTAACATTTTTTACCCTAATTTTATGGTTCATCAACTAGAAACATTCTTGGGGAGCAGGTATCATTTAGTTTGTGAATTAAATTTTTGCTAGTCATTCTCATAGCTTTTTAGTGCAAAGACATTTGAGAGGAGTACATCAACTGTATATGTACTCACCTAATCCTATGATTTACAATGCAATGAGTTCATATTTTAGTGAAAGAAGTTAATCATGATTCAAGAGCATATGAAAATCAATATTTTCTCATGCATATCAAAAGTCATATGAGAAAAGTAATTTTAATTTCCATGCTCTGATATAAATTTAATTTATTCCTTCAGTTTTTTTTTTTTGAAAATCATTATGGTCATTAGTCTCATTAATTTTCATCGCTATATGATTTATTTCAAAGTAGGGATTATTCACACAAGGTAACAAATGATAATGAGGTTCCGCGAGATAGTTACCATAATCCTATGTATCTTCTAGTGTATGAGCTATAGATTGGCACCCCATGGCGATGAAGGAAAATTAGGGAGTTCTTTTCAATGTTGCTGTAAATTTATTTTTAATAAAGAAAACAACTTTTGATATTATAGAAAGTCACACAAGTATATATAGTAAGATTGAGAACATCTTCACTAGGACTGACATTTACAGATAGATCTAATTTTTGAGTTAGGGTTAGGGAAAATAAGATGATGATACACATAAGAACAGTAATTAGTTATGTAGTAAAATAATAGAAGGAATATAGTGATTATAATGAATATAGTAAAACGGTGGAAGATAATTAATAAAATTTACGAAAAAATAGTTTAAGAGATAAGTAATATATTTATATACAACATATTATTTACATTACCATTACGAGTAATTTTTTTATGGACGGCAGAGGTAGTGGAAGAATTATTTTTGGATTTTAGTGGAAGATATATGACTTATAGGCTAGAGATAATAATGAAACGAAAATAGTTTTAAAATGCCTCAAGCAGGATGGAAAAGGAAATTTCTGTGAAATTCAAATCAATGTGATTCAATCATAATTTGTGTAATCTAACATGTTTCTAAACTGGCTTATAACCAGATCGATTTAAGAAGATGCCGGATCTGCCTTGATTTTAAGAAACGTGGGATGGGGGTGCTAATAACACACATTATTAATATATTAATATGATCATATTTACATGTTTAAGCATGTTGAATTGGTTATATATGTGTGTTATCAAGCCTAAAAAGATGAACTTCATTTTTGGGACAATGTTTTGAATTTTGTGAACTTTGAAGTATTTGTAGGGATTTGTTTGACATCATATTGTGAAAAAAATATCAATAAAGGCATCATGTTTATATGTGGGAATATATATTTATTTATATCTTTGGTTTGATTTAATTTTGTACTAATCATTAATGAATTTTTTGCTTTTTATTTCTGCCACACCATGCATCGCCATTAATGATTGGCGACAACCAATAGATGTTTATTCGTTGAATGAGAATCAATAGATATGTATTAATAATGATTCTAGACAACCAAGAATTAAATCGTGTTAATGATTGGAGTCAACCAATGATTAAAAATAAATTGTTATGGCATCACATTTAGGGATGATGTAGTGGCATTAATCACTAATGATATTATTTTATTATTTTTTTACTTTTGAAGATAATGTGGACTAAAAAATGAATCTTAAATAAATTCATTTTATAATAGACTGAGTTGTCAGCAAAGGCAGCACAACTGACGTGTCATGAGACACATGGCGTGCACATGTCCTTCTTTCATTGGTTTTTATTAAAAACACATTGATGTGGCACACGCTGAGATGTCACCACATCACACAAGTATTCTATTATTATATTAATATTATTATATATGATACTATTATACCATTATTCCCATTTATTGTCTTCTTCTTCTAGCCATAGGTAGCGCAACGATCATCAATCAAGGATGACACAGGTGAATATTTGCTAATCATTATAGTTAATGGAATGATAAGATGAAACAATAAAAAAATAAAAGATGGGGCTCTAACTATCCTATAAAATGACATGACCCTAAAAAATGACTCGAGGACACGGATAGAGAAATATTTGGATTAAATCAATGCCACGGAATCATCCAACTTGAGGGTTTGATAATCAACTATCCAAAAGGCTGATCAAGCTAAAAATTTTTGGGCAGATTTTTCTTTCTGTCCGCTTCTAAAAGGTAGATTAAAAGAGAGTTAAGTTTTGAAGGTCAATCCAGGATTTTCTTGGTGTCTTGAGTGCTTGGAGAAGATCAATAGAGAAGAGGAGAGGAATATCTACATCAAAAAATTTCGCTGTCCTGATGGAACATAGGGATCTAAGTTTATTCTTTTGCCTTACATTGGTTTTTCTCAAACACATACATTAGCTAGACTACCATCCACCATCATCTATCACCATCCACCATCGTCTACACCTATGCCACGTATCATCTACATCATCATGATCTCATTCCTTGTATTCCCCTCCACTTACCTCGTAAATTCCAAACCACTCTCTTCCTCCACCTCATTCATCACTCATCTCCATTTACATCTTTGCCCATATTAATCCCTCATTTCCATCCACTCTATTCAAATCACCCTGAATACTTATTCTCACATTGATAGAGATGTCTTCATCTAACACCTAGCACCTCTTCTCTCATCTCGTAATTTCATCACAACGCGATCTTTTACGCTACATGTATCCATTCTCATCATATCCGAGTTAATATTTGGAGATACGTGAATCCCTAAGACACTTTCCCTATGGAGATGACTCGTATGCATCCACCAGCTAAATCATCAGGCGAGTAATTTTTTAATAAATTCTATTGATTAAACTCAAATCAATGATGACGTAATTTTTGCCCTATTATTTAGTTTATAAGGTGTCTATTGCCTCTCCAAACCCTAGTGTGTTTCCTTGTGCACGTGTGTGAGGTGCATTTGCTGTTCTAGGCCTCTCACATGTCTGCCTTTTGTGAGGTACATGTGGGCTTTGTGTGTGCTCCTTGGGCTGCTGTTGGTTACTTCTGCTTGCATGTCGGTGCTTGCTAACTTCAGGCATGGGGGAGTGCTTTGTGCTCGTTGGCCCACGGTTGCCTTAAGCACCGTCGTGCTTGGCTCAACCACTAGCACTTTGCCTAAATTTTTTTCTCTCTTTTGTATTTATTTAAATTCATCTCCACAAAATATAAAATAACCAACTATAAGATAAATAAACCCAGTTAAAAGTAATAATGTCAAAACATATTTTGAATGAGAATTAATGGGCCTATAAATTATGTAAATAGTATATTATAAAGTGTATTTTTGATATCTAAATGAGGATTCATATCAAATTGAAGACAGTATCAATAAAATGATGCCTAAATTGCCTTAAGATATGGACGTTTACATGCATCAAAATGCATTCATCAACTAGATAGCAACTTAACCAATCAATCGGGTTAAATTGATCCTTGATTTTTTAATCTATATGTGACATGGTTAAGTCATAAGGTCATCTCAATAATGGTTATTAGGCCATTGAAGTTATTACCTAGACCGATACATGGGTCTAGAGGGTGACACACACAATGTTTTTGGAAACTGGTGGATATATTTTAAATTTGGGGATTTTAAATATTTTTTACTAGAGAAGGGAATTTTTGAAAATTTCAAAAACAATATGAAAAGAGGGAAGTCATTTTTGGTAATTGCGCAAGTCATTTTTGAGTTCCCCCTTTTCTTGTCTTGCTCTTCCTTCTTGAGTGTTGCTTCTAGTGAGACTAGATGGCAAGGAAATCCTCTCGAACTTCTAGCGGCTCAGTTCCAAGGTGTCAACCTTGAGGCTCACTCCTATTGAAGAATACACCTTATTCGGGGCATATATCATTCATGAGATGTTCTGTGCATATTTCTATATTCTTGTTTGTCATTATTCTATTGTTCTTCACATGTCTTGCACTAATAGAAAAAACAATTATATTATTTAACAGGTAAATCATTCCAAAGTTGAGACACAGTCCTAAAATATACGAAGCCATGACCAAAACTACATTTAGGATGCCTATGTCGACTTCAAGTTTTCCGAGGAACCTTCAAGTCAAATCCACCACAGGAACTGGTCAAGAAGATTTGAGATGTCTTTCATAACACTTGAGCTGACCTCAAAACAATTTGAGGCAGATTAATACGAGGGCCTTTTGTGGATACATGAACTTGAGAGTCAAAAAAGTGAAAATAGTACAATGCAATAAGTTAAATTGTTGTTGAAAATGAATGTAATAGAACGTCCCAGAGAAATCAACACTTGAGATATTTTATTCGACCATGCAGAGGTAGGTTCTCCTTGTCATCATGTAAATAATGATCAAATACGAGTTAGACAGCATTAAAAAAAACCGCAATTGGGATCTAAATTTAATAAGGCCTTCAGCGCGGTTCACATATTTTTCCTTGGAATTTAATCGCAATATCTGGAAATCCCAGTCTTCACTAGTGTGGCTGTTAATGCCCGCACGTGCCAGGGGTTCTGTCATGATAATGGAGCGTCTCCCACACGCTTTGATTTTTCATACGTTGTTCATCATGTCTTCTTCCTCTTCTTCGCGCTGTTCGTATGGGGCACAGCCGTCGGGAGTATTTTCGCCGGCCAGCCAACGGCCCAAGTCACGAGGACGAGCACCGCCGACGGTGCGCTCGTCCGCGTGATTTTGGAGGAGTTCCACTCGAGAAAATTTATTTTTCTTCCTTTTTTTCCAGCGATTCCTGTTTTAGCAATTCTGGGTTTTCGCCTCCATTTTTCCTTACAATCGCCCGCCGCCTCCCAGTTTCGGATTTTCCCCAGACCCATCTGATCAATTCTTGATTTGTCGCCTAATTTTCGAAATCTTCCGCTTCGGGAAATTCACTGTTGTTAGATGTTCGCGATCGATGATTTCTGCTTGATTCTCGTAATTAATCCCGTTTCCGAATTCAGGATTTTCGCTCCGCAAGCGCAGCCCTAGGATTTCCAAACGATCGTTTCTCAGATCCGTTCAATTTCCTGCTCGGATCCGTTCGATGAATTCTCGATTACTCGATTTATCCCCAAAAATCGATGAATCCTGCAACAGCGACCTGCCTCAGGCACTCCTCTCAAGTCTCCGCCGGCTTCTGCCCCTCATGCCTGGAAGAAAAACTACACGAGTTCTACACCGGAGATCGAGGTCGCCGGCGGGAACAAGACGGAGACAACCCCTCCATTCTCCCATCTTCTTCGTCAGATTTCGATCAGACAAACAGCCAAGTCCGAGAAAAGCGAACTCTCCTCTCTCTCTTCCTTCTCGAGGATGAACTCACGATCGAGCTCCAAAGGCAAAGCTCGTCTTCAACGGCGGACCCCTCAACCTCCGGCTCTCTGAAACGGAGCTCCTCCTTCAAATCGAGGCTGCCATGGCGGCGAACAAGGTCCGCGCAGAGAGAAGAAGACGAGCGGACGGAGAAGGAATCGAGCAGTTCCTCCCATCGCAAGACCTCGTTTTCCTGTCCATTGCCCTGCGTGAAGGACTCGCAAACGGAGGTGGACAGAACGGAAGACCCGTCGCGAAGAAGAAGCTCCGCAGACACGGCGGAAGAGATCATGGCCGAAGCCGAGAAGCGTGGCGAGAGGAGGAAGAGCCACGTCTGGAGCAAGGTCTGGAGCCCCTTCAGAGACGCGGCCCTTGATCGATCGCTGTCCGAGCCCGGGGAAGAAGGAAGAAGAAGAACAAGAAGAAGAAGAGCGAAGCTCAAC
The DNA here is from genome assembly GCF_029677425.1 of Wolffia australiana. Taxonomy (NCBI): domain Eukaryota; kingdom Viridiplantae; phylum Streptophyta; class Magnoliopsida; order Alismatales; family Araceae; genus Wolffia; species Wolffia australiana. Next base: position 21,806,574 of record NC_135836.1, on the reverse strand, counting down.
GAAGAGGTCGGCCATGGCGTCGCTTCTAACACGCCCTACCCGAGAAGGAGCGTTAGCTCTGAGAGCGGCGATGTCCCCGCCATGAGAAACGAAGGGCTCTTCTGGAGGAGAGAACGGGGGAGAGGGTTCAGTCGTAGCCACAGCGCTCGTATGTCTTCTGCGAGGTATGTGGGCAATGGGCTTCTGCGTTTTCACTTGGCTCCTCTCGGCAGCTCTAGAACTAGTTCTAGCAGGAGCAGAGGCCGGGCTTCTTATTCCTTCGGCCCTGGTCTCTTCTCTGTTCGCTGATTCTTCATGATTGAATTTTCAGAGTTTTTTATTTGTTCAATATTTTGCTCTGCAACTTAAATAATCAGGACAGATCACGTCTCTGTGTATTTCCCTGTGATTCTTGGAGATTTGTATTTGTTTCTTGGGAGGTTTAAATTGAAGGGAAGTTGAGGCCTGAATTCGAATCTGTATTGATATTAATTTTCTTATATCTCCTGATTAGTTGATGAAGTCTGGTCGTTGAAACAGTAATAATAAGAATCCCTTTTAGTTTTGAAAATGCGGGCGGCTGGTGCAATTATAAGGAATTTTGCCGTCAATAAATGATAAAAACGGCTTGTTTTTTTTGAATAAAAAACAATTCGGGTCTTCTGGGGGGCTATATAATAATTATAATTATTTAGGAAAATTACTTGCAACAAGCATTTTAGTAGTCATTTAACGAGAAATACTACTTATCAAAAGGAATTTAAAACGTGGCTGGGGGAGGTGGTTCATAAAACCCCGCAAAATAATAGTGAAAAAAGGATTTTGAGTGATATATGGGAAAAGCGAAAAACCCTAGAAAACTTGCGTTTTTAAACGCGGCGAGTGGGGGAAACTTGTATAGTCGCTCGACTTCCTCCCCGCCGGAGAGGTTGCCGGAGGGGCGGTTCTTGCCGATCGTCCTTCACGCTTGGAAGCTGATCACAGCGAAGAACTGATCATGGCCGACGCCGTCGTCCCCTGGCGACCCGGTAAAATACCGCCGCTGAAAGTTCATCGCGTGGAACAAGCGACGACGAGCACGGCGAAAGCTCGGGAAACCGGTTTTTAGCGAGGGCGACGGAGATGACATCGCGTTTCTTGATTTCGTAATGGGTGAGGCGCCGTCGTTTCGTTCCACGAGGAATCGCCAGCCTATGGTCGATACGGTTGCGTGGGTGAAGAATGCCGCGAGAGGACCTTGCGATGTTGCCTCCGGAGTCTCGTCGCCGGATGGGATCGCGAGCAACGATTTGTTCGTCCAAGCGCTTCAGTTTCGCGAGGTCTTGTATTCTAAGCAGTTCTCGCATTCGAGAATCGATGAATCTGTTTCTCAGGTAAGCTGTTGAGCTTAGTTAAAATTTTCTGTTGATGATTTTCTCTTCCGTTTTCCTCTTTTCTTCCACATTTGTTACACTTCCTTGTTTCGTTTCTTTGCTATTTTCGAAGAGTATCCTGATATCTCGATGACCGATCCATCAGCGCGGCCGTGAAGGCACGTCTTCAATGTTTCTGTGATGTAAACGAGTTTTCTTGTTCATACTACTTTTCGTATCACCAATCTTTGATCAAACCCGAAAACGGATGGATATGGGCGAGATCAAAGTAACTTAATTTTTCTCCAGTTCATCTGAAATCTCTTTGTTCTCCACAGAAAAGGCAGAAACTGGGTCCATCCTTGTACGAGGAAGAAGAAACAAGTCCTCAAATCACTCGAACCCTGAGGAGCAGCGAGAGGATTCTCTCTCTGAGGAAGAAACCGCCATCGCCCGATTCTTCCCCTGCTTCCCTTGGCTCTGACGCCGAACAAGAACCAGCGGAAGCGAATCATACTTCCAGCAAGTGTCGCAGATCGCAAATCCGCGTCGGCCCCAAATTCCAGGCCAACTGCCCAGAGTGGAGAGCCCGCCTTCCCAAGAACTCCAGCGACGCCATAGCCGAGAAATTTCAAGGTGAACGGCTATGGCCCCTTGGAAAACCTACGCGAAGGTATACCAATTGCCGACGCTGGCAGACCCAGTGCTGCTGCGCGCGCCCTGGTTCCATGGACTGCGCAAGATGGCACATCAAAGAGAAGAGACACCAATTGCGGCTCGAGCTGGGTCCGGCGTTTTCGAGCCTGGGCTTTGATCAGATGGGCGAGGTGGTCGCACTCTCCTGGTCAAGCGCAGAGGAAGAGAAATTCATGGCCGCAGCTCGCCTGACCCAACCGACCTTGGACCGGGTCTTCCCTTTCATCCCTTCCAAGACCAGACGCGAGGTGGTGAGCTACTACTTCAACGTCTTCATCCTGCGGCTGAGGGGCTACCAGAACAGAGTGACCATGGCCGAGGCGTCCAGCGATGACGAGGATGCCGATCCCATGCAGATGATCTGCGTTCAGAACGCGCAGCTTCTCGACGTCGACGACTGCTCCGGTCACCAGTAATCTCCACAGGAGCAAGCCCCCTGGCTGAAGTGGTGGAATCGGCTCCGGTCTCTGATGATGATATTTCTCTTGTAGATCTCACAGAGCAGCTTGGCAGCGGCGTGGCAGTCCCCACAGATGCGCAGATTCTTCATCACCCTGATCGGCGCCGCCGGCGCTATGCTGATCAGCCCGAAGGCGATGGCGAGCTTCTCGCTGTGTTGGGCAAGCGCCGTCTCCTTCTCCTCCTCGTCCACGTTGATCAGGACAGCCGAGGTGTCCGGCACGTACCCGGCCTTCTTCATCCTGTCCATCATCTCCTTCATCATGGCTTGGATATGCAAGCTCTGCGGGTGGGAGTCGTCCCCCATGGCGAACCAGTGCACCGCCCCGTCCACCTCTATGGAGCTCAGCCCGGGTGGCTTCTTCCCCTGCAGATGGCTCCTCACCGCCGTGACATCGCCCCATCTCTTCGTCGAAGCGTACAAGTTCGAGAGGAGGACGCTGTAGCCGCAATTGCCTGGTTCCAGCGCGAGAAGCCTCGCCGCCGCCGCCTCCCCGATCTCGGCGTTCTTATGGAGCTTGCACCCGGCTAGCAGAGCCCCCCAGACAGCCACATTGGGCTGCATTGGCATCGCATCGATCAGCCGGCTGGCCTCCTCGAGCCGCCCGGCTCGGGCCAGGAGGTCGACCATGCAGCCGTAGTGCTCGAGCCGGGGAGCCACGCCGTGGTCTGCCTGCATCGCCTCAAAGAAGGCCTTCCCCTCCGAGACCAATCCAGCATGACTGCAAGCGTGGAGCGCCGCCACGCAGGTGACGTGGTTGCGAGGCAGCTTCTCCTCTGCCATTCTGCCCACCAGCTGCAGCGCCTCGGCCCCTCTCCCGTGCATTGCCAGCCCTCCAATCATGGCATTCCACATGGCAGTATCGCTGTCGGCCGCGGCAGTGAAGACGGCGGCGGCCGCCTCCAAGTCCCCGCAATTGGCGTACATGTCGATCAGCGCAGTGGCCAGCACCGGGTCAGGCCGCAGGCGCTCTCGCTGCGCCCAGGCATGGACCCATCGGCCCATTCCGAGCGCGCCAGCGTCCCGGCACAGGTTCAGGATGACGGCCATGGTGGCCTGGTTTGGCCTCGCCTTCACTTCCGCCATCATCCTCCTGAGAAGCCCCATCGCCAGGTTCAAGTTCCCCTGCTTGACATACCCGGCCAACATCGCCGTCCAGGCGGCGCCATCCTTTTCAGGCATTTCATCGAACAGCATCCGGGCGCTACTGGCAGCGCCGGACTTCCCGTACATGTCCACCATGGCCGTGAGCAGCACCAGGGAGAGGGAGAAGCCGCGCCGCAGGACATAGCCGTGAAGCCACTTGACGAGTTGCTGGTCCCCAAGAGCTCCAATTTCCTGCGCCAGGCTAAGGGCGGTGATCTCGTTCGCAGGGACGTCTTCTTCCTCCATCTTGCCGAGGAGCCGCAACCCTGCTCGACCATGGCGGCGGACATGGCCGGCGACCATGGCGGTCCATACAGCGACGTTCCGCTTCTCCTTCGCCGTCAGCCGGAAGACCATCCCGGCCGCGTCGAGGCAGCCGCACTTGGCGTACATGTCCACCATCGCGGAGCTCGAGCTAACGCCCATGGCTCGCGGGTTGCAGCAGTCGTGGCTCTTGATGGCGTAGCCATGGATGGCAGGGGCGAGCCGCGGGTCCGCGAGCTCCGCGCCGAGGCCGACCATGGCGAGCACGGCGGGCTCGCTGAGCGGCACCTGCGACAGCGCCATCTCCGTCACCAGCTCCGCGGCTTGCGGGAGGAGCCCGCTGCGGGTGAAGCTTCGAATGATGGTGCTCCACGAGACGGTATCCTTGTCGGGCATTTCGTCGAACACCTGCTTGGCGCTTCTGGACTGGCCGCACGCCGAGTACATGTTGATCAGCGCGTTCTGCACGAAGACGTCGAGGTGGAGGCCGGCTTTGATGGCGAAGCCGTGGATTTCCGCGCCGTCGCGGTGCCGCGAGAGGTGCGCGCAGGCCTTGAGTAGCGTGGGAATGGTGAAGCCGTCGAGCTCGGCGCTGTTGCAGGATCTCGCGTGGCGGTATATCTTGAGGACTTGGTCCGGCCGGCCGAGCTTGATGTAGGAGGAGAGGAGGAGACTGAGCTCTGCGGCCGGACTGCGGCTTGCCGAGCTCTGTTTGAACTGCGTTCTGATCATGCGGCCGTGGATTTGCCTGGTTGCTTCGGGCGACGCGGGAAATTCCTTCATCGGCGATGGAGAAGATGAGATCGGAAGGGAGACGGCCAGGTGAAGAGGAAACCCCATTTGTGCCTGTGTCTAATTTTTTGACACCGATTGAATCGAATTCCTCGTCTTCTTGGTCTGAAACCCTAATCCTCTCCCCCTCCATTCTGACTTCGACATCATCGTTAATAGAGATTCCAATTCGGATTCGCAGGAAAACCTCGAAATGGCTTCAAGATCGTGGAACTATATTATCTCCAAAGCCGTGGAATCTTCGGAAATCTGGCGTCTTTACGCGGCGATGAAGCGATCGGGAGGGAGACCCGACGGTTATAACTTGGTCTTCGCGAGCCGAGCCTGCGAGGGGACGAAGAACGTCAAGATCATGAAATCCGTTCACTGCGACGCCGTTCGATCCGGTCTCGACGCTCAAGAACAGGTCGCCGTCGCCGTCCTCAAGGCGTACGCGCGGCTAGGGTTCCTAGACGAGGCTCTGAGATTATGCCGATTGGACCTCGACGGGAGATCAATACTCTGGGGCCTCGCCATGAAATACCTACTGGAGAATTCGAGGAATTCAGAGGCGGTCGGTCTGTTCTCAGAGATGAACCGGATCGGAGCGGCGCCGGCGGACCCCTCCGCCGCAGTTCACGCGGCTCAAGCCTTGGGCAAGCTCGCTGGCGGCGGCAGCGTCGGCGCCGCCCTCCACGGCCTCTGCGTCAAGAACGGCGTCTTGCACTCCAACGCCCGTCTCCAAACTTCCCTCGTCGACATGTACAGCCGCTCCGCCATGGCCGCCGCCGCCGAGAAGCTCTTCGGAGAGATGGCCGCGAAGGACGTGGTCGCGTGGAGCTTGATGGTGACGAGGCTGGTGCGGAGCGGCAGACCCGCCGACGCTCTCGAAGCTCTCCGGCGGACGGCGGCGCCGAATGAAGTGACCATAGCCGGCGGCCTCCACGCGTGCGCCCAGCTCGGGGCTCTCCTCCATGGCCGCAGTCTCCATGGATGCGCGATCAGGAGGGAGATTAAGCTCGACCTGGTCTCCTCAACGTGTCTCCTGGACATGTACGCCAAGTTAGGGGCTATTTCTGAAGCGCAGAAGGTGTTCGACGGAATGCCTAGAAGAAATGTCTACGCCTGGAGCGCCATGATCGGCGGGCTCGGCTTCCAGGGCCGGTGCTCGGAGGCGCTTTCTCTCTTCAGCAAGATGAAGGAGAGCAAGCTGCAGCCCAACGCTGTAACCTTCGTCGCCGTTCTCTCGGCCTGTAGCCATGGCGGCGATGTCGAGCAAGCTCGCCGAGTTTGGCAGTCCATGTCTCGAGATTTCGGCGTCGCCCCGGCGGAGGAGCACTGCGCCTGCATGGTCGACCTCCTCGGCCGGGCTGGCCTGCTCGACGAGGCGGCGGCACTGATACTCACCATGGCGGCGCCGCCCGGCGCCGCCGCCTGGGGCGCCCTCCTCGCCGCTTGCCGCCTCCACCGGCGCGTGGAAATGGCAGAGATGGCGGCGGAGAAGCTCCACCTTCTCGAGCCCGACTGCCCCGGCGCGCTTCTGCTGCTCTCCGATGTCTACGCCGCTGCTGGAAAGGCGGACATGGCGGAGAAGACCAGGGCCGAGATTCTTCAACAGCGTTTGAGGAAGACCGTCGGAGTCAGCTCCGTCGAAGTTCGACAGAGACAATAACTTTCTCATGTAAAAAATCATCTCTACAGAGTTAAAAAAAGGGGAAATACTACCACATGTCACGAACTTCGACTTTTGTAAAGGAAGTAGCATAAACTCTTAGTTTTGTAAAAAAAATAGCATGCACCAATGAGAGGAAGCCAGTTGGCAGCGGGCTGTTTTTTTTTTCCACCCCCAGTCAAACGGTGACCTGCATGCCTCCGTGGCGTCCAGGTGGACTCCACGGTGGCATCCACATCACCGGGTGACCGCCGCCGACGCCCCGTCTCCGTCCCCCGCCGCCGCCCGCCTCCGGCGGCCGCTCCGCCACCTCCTCCCCCATTCCTCGCAGCTCCGCCACCCCCTCCGCCCTTTCCCGCCGCTCCGCCTTCCCCTCCGCCCTTCCCCGCCGCTCCGCCGCCCCCTCCCCCTTCCCCCGCCGTTCCGCCACCCCGCTCCTCTGCCTGCGGCGGCCCCTGACCGCCGCTCCGCCTTCCCCTCCCCCTTCCCCCGCAGGGGAGAGGGCGGGGGAGAAGCGGGGAAGGGGGAGAAGCGGCGAGAGGGCGGAGGAGGAGGGCAGGGCGGCGGCGCGGAGTGGGGCGGCCGACGTTGTTTACCAGGGGGCGTGGGAGGACGGGGGAGGGGGCGGCGGAGCGGCCTGTTTTTCCTTCCACCGAGAAGGAGAGAGAGAGAGAGAGAGAGAGAGAGAGAGAGAGAGAGAGAGAGAGAGAGAGAGAGAGAGAGAGAGAGAGAGAGAGAGAGAGAGAGAGAGAGAGTTAGACAGGGCTGGAAGTCTCTTCGTTCTCGCCGGAGATGTCCTCGAGGGACCGGCCGTTGGGCTCGGGGACGAGGAAGGAGAAGAGGAGGCCGAGGAAGCAGCAGGCGGCGAGCACGAAGAGGGAGTTACGAACGCCGATCCCCGGCGGGAAGCCGGCGTCGGTCTTGGCCTTGTCCTGGCTCTGCGCGGCGTACAAGAACCCGAACGAGCCCACAATGGCGCCCAGCTTGCCCGCCGCCGCCGATATCCCGTGGCAGGTCGCCCGCAGCCTCGCCGGAAATATCTCCGCCGGCACCACGAAGGTGGTGCTGTTCGGCCCAAAGTTGGCGAAGAAGAACGTCAGCCCGTACATCACCACGAACCCGAGGTTGTGCGACGGCCTGGTCCAGTGCTCGTAAGGCACGGCCAGCCCCAGCATGAACACGCCCATGAACAAGAACCCCCCCACCTGGATCTTGAACCGGCCCACGCGGTCGATCAGCGCCACCGTGAACCAGTACCCCGGCACGGTCCCGCACAGCGCGATCAGAGTCTGCCCCCGAGCAATGCGGTAGAGCTCCTCGATCGCGTTCATGGCGGCCGCCGGCGGGATCCACCCAACCGCGCTGAAGATGTCCTTCTGGAAGAGGTTCTGGCTGTAGAAGGCCACGTCGAGGAGGAACCACGTCGCGGCCGTGCCGAGGAGATGGACCCCGTGGCGCCGCGCGAACTCCGCCGAGAAGAGACCGTACTCACCGCCGCGGGGCGGCGGCGGTTGCGCCACCGCCGCCTCGAGCTTGACCTGCAACACCTTCTCCATGTCCGCCGTCGCCTGGTCCGCGTTCTTGGCCACCAACGCCGTGTAGCGGGCGGTCTCCGGCATCTTCATCCGCCAGTAGTAGGTGAGAACAGCCGGCAGAGCGCCGACCATGAGGATTATCCGCCAGACGAAGTCGGCCTCGGGCGCGGCGGAGGCAGCGGGATCGGCGGCGTAGGGCGGCCCGGGGAAGCGGCGGAGGAAGGCGGTGGAGACGGCGATCCCGACGATGCCTCCGGCGAGGTTGCCGAAGCCTTGCATGGCGAAGACGGCGGCGATGAAGCCGCCGCGCGTCTTCTTGTTGGAGTACTCGGACATGATGGTGGCGGAGAGAGGGTAGTCGCCGCCGATGCCGAAGCCGAGCCAGAAGCGGAAGAAGCAGAGCGTGGCCATGACCGCCGTGGGGGAGTGGCCGAGGGAGAGGCCCGAGGCTAAGGAGCAGACGGCCATTAGGGTTAGGGTTACGCCGTAGACCTTCTTCCGGCCCATCTTGTCGCCGAGCCAGCCGAAGAAGAGTTGCCCGAGAAGCGTGCCGCAGAAGGCGACGCCGTTGACGGTGGCGGAGACGTACGGCGGAAGCGTGCCGGGCTTGGCGGCGCCGGGGACGGAGTAGTAGAGGCGGCCGAGGAGTTTGGTGACGAGGGAGATGCAGAAGAGGTCGTAGGCGTCGGTGAAGAAGCCCATTCCGGCGATGACGATGGCCCTGAAGTGGTACCATTGCGTCGAGGCCACGTCCAGCGCGTTCAAAACCTTCAGCTCTTCCCTCGCCATCTTCTTCTTCTTCTTCTTCTTCTTGTTTGAAATTTGAGATCTGGGGGGGGGGGAATGGCGATCTAGAGAGATGAACAGAAGCACGAGTTCTTGGTCGGAGTTGGGCCGATCGTTAAATAAGAGCGGAGGGAGAGAGGGAGAGCGAGATATCCGCTGGTGTTACGTGGAGAGAAGCCGCGGGAAGGGCGGACTGGCGGAGAAACAATACAACGTAGCGTTTGGGTCGCGAGATCCGCGGAAGAAACCGAATATTCATGTTACGCTAGCGTTCATCTCGCTCTCTTCCTCTCTCCCTCTTTCTCTTTCTCTCCTTCGTTTTCTCTCTCTCTCTCTCTCTCTCACACGCACACACACTTTCTCTCTCTCTCTCTCTCTCTCACACGCACACACACTTTCTCTCTCTCGCTCTCCCTTTTTCTCTCTACTCTATCTCGCTCGCTCTCCCTCTTTCTCTGTTCTCTATCTCGCTCGCTCTCCCTCTTTCTCTCTTCTCTATCTCGCTCTCTCTCCCTCTTTTTTCTTCTCTCTCCCTCTTTCGGTCTTCTCCTTCTCGTTCTCTGTCTCCCTCTCTCTCTCCCTCCCTCTCTCTCTCTCTCTCCCCCTCTGTCTATCTTCCTCCCTCTCTCTCTCTCTGCCTTGCTCTCTCTCTCCCCCTCTTTCGCTCTTCTCTTTCTCACTCTGTCTCCCTCGCTCTCTCTTCCTCTCCCCCCCTCCCTCTCTCTCTCTCTCCCCCTTTGTCTATCTTCCTCCCTCTCTCTCTCTCTATGCCTTGCTCTCTCTCTCTCTTCTCTCTCTCGCTCTCTCTCCTTCTTTCGCTCTTCTCTTTCTCGTTCTGTCTCCCTCGCTCTCTCTCCCTCCCTCTCTCTCTCTCTCTCTCTCCCCCTCTGTCTATCTTCCTCTCTCACTCTCTCTTTCTCTACCTTGCTCTTTCTCTCTCTCCCTCCCTCTCTCTCCCCCTCTTTCCATCTTCCTCTCTCTCTCTCTCTCTCTCTCTGCCTTGCTCTCTCCCTCTCCCTCTCTCTCTCTCTCTCTCTCTCTCTCTCTCTCTTTCTCCCTCGGCCTCTCCCTCTCTCTCTCTCTTTCTCTCTTTCTCCCTCGGCCTCTCCCTCTCTCTCTCTCTTTCTCTCTTTCTCCCTCGGCCTCTCCCTCTCTGTCTCTCTCTCCCTCCCCGCTCTTCTCTCACTCTCCCTCCCTTTCTCTCTCACTGAAATTTCGTTCAAGTTAATATTCCCATGAACGTTTCAGATGTTTATGTTTCTACCCTTTAAGCCCTTTTCCACCACTTTGTTGCTTTTCTTCATTACTAGAAAAAAAGATATGCGCAAGGATCAAGTTCCTGATTATTATAACCGAAAGACATCTCCGAGGAAGCAACCCGTGAGATGGCCGACGAGAGAATTCCTACAGAAGCATTAATGCAACGGTTGCACGAGTTAAGATCCATGAGCTACGGCCAACGTCGAAGCTTCCCTAAGTTCCTTTCAACAATTGTCTGCATGGAGTATATTGAGTTGGTAGAAAAATGGATGGATGCATAGATAGATTAATACATTTTAAAATAAATCTTCAAAAAGATGAATTGTTAAATAGATAAATGGGTTCATAGAAATATAATATATAGGCGGGAATATAAACATCTGGTAAAAATAGATAGAAAGTTTTTTTTAATTAAATATACAAATAAGGAGATGGAAATATATAGATACACTTCGATATATATCTTGATGTACTCATGTAACATGGTAATACATAAATGAATAAACCCATTACTTCATAGACAATAGAGGGATAGATAAGTAGATGGATTCTAGATAGATAGGACACATAGATAATCAGTTATTTGTGAATGTGAATTGAGAGATGAACATGATATATGTGTTTAAATGGATTGAGGGATAGAAATGTATACAAAGATAAAAATTCAAATAGGTATTAGATATATATTTTGACAGACAGGTATACATATAATAATGGATATATGTACCCAAAATAATTTTCACTACCCTACTTTTGAATCTAAGATTCAATATTATAGATCTGATAAATGATTTGCTATACTTTTATGCTATACTGAGATAATGTTTCACTTCACACCAAGATATATGAACACATTTCAAAGTATCAAGAGAGAAATATTTTTAGTTTAACTTTAATAAAGTCAAGTCCATGCAGCATTATCTATATCTTATTAGGTAAAGAAATGGTAACTTATTGATATATGAATTGAAGTTCACTAGGTATGGAATTAATTTTTTATCATACTTAGTTTATTCTAGAGACAAGTATATCGTCCATATACAAAGGGGAAAGTAATCATATAAAAATGGGAAATAAAAAAATAGAGGAAGAGGTGAGGAACCAAATGTAGCTGGAGGATGATATCTATTGATAGATATTTAGAGTAGAATAATCAATTATTAATAAAAATGTAGTTAAATCATAGAGCAGATGTGCTCATGACAACTAGATGGGGGCACCCAAGTAAAAAATCCAAATAAGCTTCACGGCTTGGATGTCTTCTTAACAGAAGAGACATTTGTGACTATGCTAGCGCAAGCTTGGGGAGATCATCATAAATTATTAAATTTCATTATTATTCTTAAATAAAAAGTCAGGTACAGATGATCCTGTATATAGAGCAAGGTATTGGAATGTTGCAGTTAAATGAGCCCTTTCCACAATTGCAATAATCCTTTTCCATAGCTCTGCATTCTTGCAAATCAGACATTACTTGATCGACCAACAATGATATCGATGCAAATGAAGAAGAGGAAGTATCTATTTTGAAAAATCTCAATATTTAAGTCATAATTGTAACATGCCCGATTAATATCTCATTAATGATTTATTATTCATATCCCACTTTAATGAAGTCTTATTTATTCCCAAATATCTTATGCTACAACAAAAGATAGTATGCTTAGGGAGGTTTGAAACGGGATAGCAATATGATTATGCCTAATATTTCTTAGTTAGATCAGAAATATATTACTTATTACCTTTTTGATTGAGTACCTAACATCACATAAGGAAAGGATCAATTGTATGGTTATTATCCATAGATATAACAAATGGCGGGGCGAATGAGTTAAAGATATGAAGTTTGTTTCATATTTGGGTTTAACCTAATCTATGGTACAATTAAAAACATTTTTTGTTAGAACATAGGGTATTTTAATAATTTAAGAATAATAGTAAAAATGATTATAAATTCATTCACTGGAACATTAAATGGATATATTCTCTAATTGAACTGTAGTTGCTCAAATGATTATGAATCTATTACTAGTTTTTTGATAGTGATGCTGAATTAATTGGAATTTAAATTTATATATTCAGATCTTATTATGTTATGATATGATTCTTTATGGATAATACTATTTTTATATGTTGAATGAGTACGAAATAGACAACTATAATCTTACGAATGCCCATTTGGTGTCTTTCGTTTTAGAAAGATAAAATGCCCAATATGAACATCATTAAGCGTTTAGGGCCTATATCGGTCGGATCAAAGAAAGAAAATCAGCAAGATCATCTGAAGCCAGAAAAAAACTGCTCTGTGGATCTGTCATCATTGTTTCAAGATCTACGGATTGAAACTCTGATTTATTCGACTTTATTTTTGTTTTCTATCTTGATTTTGAACCTATCATTCAACTGTCTTTCATAATATATAAACCGAACCTTTCAAAATAGTCTGGGACATTGATTTGTCCACTCTTGCAAAATCTTTGAGCGAAACAATTGTTATTCTTGAATCTTGAAGTTTGTCATAAATATTCCCGATCTGGAATGTGAAATCATGACACAGACTTTCCGTAGTTTGGTTTCCCTGTAGTCAGTCTTCTGATCTTCTTTGATTCCCAAAGCAATTCAGATCAATTTTTTTTCACATGAAATTTGCATTGTTCAATAATTTTCACGTAAGAGTTAGGTAATTTTATTTTGTAATAAAGATTCTACTATTTGAAAATTATTTTAACTTTGGATCTGATTTTTTGTTGATTTTTCATCTCCGTCTTCCTATCGACTGCTTCCCTTGAACTATTTCCCTACGTTCATTTTGCCTTTTTTATTGGAAAAAACACGGTGCCGGGTACGTCCAACCCTGCGGTTATGCCCGTAGAGCGAGCCAGTCGTGCCCTGGATGCCACCCAGGGGGGTTTTATATATAGAGTGGACTGTTTATCAACTTTTTTAGGCGTGGAGCGAGCATAAATATCCCAACGACACTCGGATCCCACTCGTCCATGCCCATGAGGAAAGGGAAAAGATACATAAGTGATACATGGCAGGTGATCTGAGAAGGTCACTTGTGTCGGCGTGTCTCCGGAACCCCCCCGCGACGGTGATGATGCATGGAGTGTGTGGAGCTCTCCCCGCCGTCAAGAAGTGTCATCGATGAGGTGCGCGTCGGGGACATCAATAAAGGGGGAGAGCGAGCGCTCCACCTCCTGCACTTCATGCAAGATGCCAATCGTGGGGGCAAATCTCCAGGAGATGTACACATCTAGCAGGAGTATGGGGAGACGGCGTAGCAAAGGCAATGCGTGGAGTGCAGTCCAACTCGCCATCCGTAGATGTCAGCATTGAGGAGCTCGGCAAATTGGACGATCAAGCGAGAGGGTGAGTTCTCCTGCCGTCATCTCTCCATGCAATCCGCCACTCTCACGGCCTCTCATTCGATAATGTGCGATGCATGCGAAGAGCCGGCAAGCCAAGGCATTCCATGCGGTAACATCCACGAGCTGCTAGAGGGAGTTCCTGCCAAGAAAAGAAAAATGAGGTAGGGGTACATGTGTATAATGCGTGGTTGGCAAGAGCATCTACTATCTGATTTCCCTCGCGTAGCTGTTGATGAATACTAGTCGTGCGAGGGCGACACTGCATGATGTCCTGCCAGACCCGTTGAAGCTGACATTGGGAGCATTTACCTGCACGAAGCACATCAACTAATACCTGTGAGTTCGATTCTACGACGATATTGTGAAGATTTCATTCCTCACAGAGGAGTAAACCATCAAGTATGGCCATAGTCTCGACTACTGTATTAGTTTGAATGCCATAGAAGGATGAAAAAGCAAAGATAATACTCCCTGTGTGGTTAAGGAGGATACCACCCCCTCTAGCTGGACCAGGATTCCCTTTGGCCGCACCATCCACATTCAGCTTGAGGGTGCTGATTGGTGGTGAATGCCAACGAACAATCTATAGCCGAATGCGGGTAGGGGTGAGGGTCACCCGGATGCCCCAAGAGCGAAGGAGGTCACATGCGAGGGCTGAGTTGTAGGCGCGAGGAGGTATAAGACGGTGGATGCACCGTATCCACCGTCGCATGATATCCAAGGCGCGAACGGGAGTACCTACAAAACAAGAGGATTTTCGCCCTTTCCATATCTCCCATATGGTGATGTGGAGGAAGGGGCTTCATTTAGAGCGTGTTGGCGAGAGATACATCTTGCCAAAACACTCTAACAGTGTGAGAATAGGAGAGGTATCGAAGAGTGGACGCCAATGATGTGTAATTTGACGCCAACAGTCTACGACTGTCTCACTATGGAAGAAGAAGTGCTCCATAGTCTTAGCTTGCGAAGATGTAGGGCAACAATGGCAACACGAACTGAGGGAGTGACCGAATACGGATCACTCGATTGTCAGTCGGGAGACCACGATGCATGAGTCTCTAGAGGAAGAAGGAGACCCGAGTAATGATCGAGGAATGCCATATGCGACGACCCCAATGCTGGATGGGGGCTTTCTCATAAAAATGCTCCCAAGAAGATCTACAGGAGTAGGATCCGTCAAGGGTAAGCGCCCAAATAACACAGCCGTGAGTGGTCCTGATGGCAATAATCCGGGCCTGGGATAAAGTGTCTAAGGGGAGGCCATGCTGCGTCCAAAGGTGGTGCGTGTTGCCCGTGAGCAGTTGCGCCACTGTCAATCGAGGGCGATGTGGTTCAAAGTGGGGATGGCAGGCTAAGGGTGCGTCAGCGAGCCATGTATCATACCAGGCATTAATCGTCTCTCGACCGACATGCCAGCATGTGACCTTGGCCATCTCTAGCCTATATCGCTGCCAAGTCTGCCATCTGCGATGGCCCCGGATATCCAACTCTCTACGGTCCCACTTGCCATATTTTGCTGAGATCAAACTCCCTAGTGGGGGGCATCCTCGAGACTATCGGGTATACTGTTGGATAATCTAAGAGCACTTTACAATGGTGGAAGGACCGACCATAAAGCTACTCTTTGAGACATTGACAAGCTGGCCAGATGCCCGCTCGTATGCAGTGAGAACACTCGTAAGTTCCTTAATGGATTTTTTAGACCCATTGAGGAAAGGGATGGCATCATGTGCAAATAGTGAGTGCAAGAGGTAGGGGAATTTGTATAAGAACTGTGCGATTTTTTAAAGCATTGATTTTTTCAAACCTTCACTGAAATATTATATTGTTCTACCATCTTAGTGAAGACAGTATTTGAGTTCTTAAGATTCACCGAAAGCATTTTCCATAAACTTTGTGAGATAACTGCAATCGTAAAAGATAGAACGAGTATGTTCTCTAAAATATTTTGGTCGAAATTCATACTTCTATGTTAAATATATTGCTTCAATAAAAATAATGAATTAAACTTGAATAATATAATGTATGTCGATTAAAGTTGTCTTTCATATTTGTCCTTGAGTATCCTAATATGAACTTGATTGGTTGACTGGAATTCATATTCACATTCATATCTATGGTATTGATTAGATCTTGTGAGATATCTCTTGTTAGAGATTGATCGATCTATTAAATTATAGTTGACTTGTGTTACATCATTGGAATAAACTTACGGATTCAATCATTTGGAGTGTTGATATCATGTAAAACAATTTTGCAGCATCAAGATTGATTACTTACTGAAGACACAAATTTAAGGATGGAATTGATCATACATTTTGTGAATGTTGATATTTATTATCATTATTGATTAAGAACAGTGTTTTGAATGATCATTTTGGACTATCATTGTGATTTGTGAATAAAGTGATTGAGTTTATACATTTGATCTATTAATCTTCATCAGGAAGATTATCGGAGCCACATTATCTGATTGACTCTTGTGGTTTTCTCAAAAGAGTTGTCTGTTTGAGTAGTATATAATCAGAATGCAGAGTCTTTTAAGTTCAGAGGTGAGTCCTCAAGAGTTATAACTTGATTTGATGGAGTCAAGGATTTGACTTAAGAAAGCTATATGTATTGGATTTTACTGCACCAAGGATGAGGATGCAAACTCAAAAGACTTGCGGCAGTGATGAGGATAGAAGGACATCATTATGAAGGCAATGAGATTTTATGAAGTCTGCCCAAGGGAGTTGGGGTGGATGCCAAGTACATCAAAGATACGACGATGAGAAGCACAAGACGAGCTTGTGTAGAGTGATCTGCGAAGGGTAAAATAGGCAGCTGTTGCGATATGATTTTACAAAGTGATTAGACTCCTTGGGGACTAGACTAGAGGACAAGCTAGTGTCCCTGAACCAGGGTAAAGCACTAATTCACCTGGAAAGCGCATTTTTAATTCAATATATTTTTACTTCAATATTCCATTGTTTGTATTCAGTTGACTATTTGTATTTTATCCAAAAATTGGAATCTATAACATGATCTTCACATCATAGTTGAGTTTTTAAAAGGGTGAAAATTAGATGCCACAACACATGTTTAATATTTGGAATATAGTTTGATTTGGAAAGTTCTTCTTTTTTTTGAAATTTAGACATGTTATATATTCCACATAAAATTTATATTGTTTATCAATTTGTTTGCATGTATATTTTAATATTTTTTTAAATTATCTTATTTTTATTTATTAATAAATAAATTCAATGATTTTATTTTAAGTTATATTTTTTGAATTTAACAGAAGATATTTATACCTTGTCTTATAGTTTTTCATAGATTTGTATTAAATTTTCTTAGTCTAAAAACTGGACCTACAAAAATATACGAAGAAGATATTTAATTTGCTTAGTATATTTTTTGAATTGTATGAAGAATAAGTAAAGTTACTTCCAGATATAGGTGAATGTTCTTAAGGTAAGATGTAACTTACTAGTAGATAATATATTATTTTACATTTTCATCCTAATTGATTAAACGTTTAATTTTATATATCAAAAGTTTGGGAACTCGTTGCAGCTAATTTTAAACACTTGTTTCAGTTACCAACGACAAATTAATCTGATATAGGAAAAGAGATGGATATAAAGTTTCATTTATAAAATATAGGCATTTCACCTAGTCCTATATTTATGAGACTATCCTTAATATTATTGTTTGAAAATAGGTGCCATTATTGCCAAATATAGGTAAAAGTAACCAAGTATTGATGTAGGTTGATTAGTTGAAACTCTCGTTATTTATTAATTTCATCCACAGTTAATAATTTCAATTCTGGGCATAGAAATATGTGAAATTATTTCAGATGCTTATTGCCGCTCCACTTACTAAATAAAGTGTCAATCGCGTGCAATGCGTGTAATGAATTCTGAGGACATGGTAGTAAATTATCAATCATAAAAATATACCCTAACCATTATTATTTCTAGTATTTCATAGGGAAATTAGAATATCTAGTATAATAATACTACTGACTCAATGTTATGTAATGTGGATGTCTAATCCCATAACCATTTATCTAAATAAATTAAATAGGAGTATTAGGGATATTAAAGAAAACACTTTATTTACATGATCCATATGAATACTTGGACCAATATGCATTGATGAATAAGAGTGGACACCATATGGTATTGTGCTGATAATCAATCATGTTGATTCATGTCAAAAATTGTGTTGGCATTCTTTAGAGCTGTCACCAATGACATATTGCGGATAGATGATTTTTATGCTAGGACCAACGACTCTTTAATCTAGGGATTCCAAACAGTCATGTATTGGATGCAACAAAAAATCTAAGAAGGTGATTGAATGCTCAAGATCAGATCATCTACCCTTACTATAGTAGGAGACAAATCCATGGCGGAGAAGGCAATGAAATCCTTCACCAAGGTAGTTTAAATATCAGAACTGGAATTTTTTTAATGATTTTGCAGTGCACCAGTCCTAGTTAGGAAGAATAGGGTTTTGGATTGACCATGCCATAAGTCATTTTATGAGTGTCACAAGGATGAGTGATTATAATTACACCTTAACAAATGATAGTTACACAATTCATGGAGATGCACATAAGTCATTCTATGAAATAGTTGATGAAATATTTTTTACCTTTTGGCACCTCACATGTTGGTGACTTGACCTTTTAATTGGATTAAATTGATATATGATTAGTTAATCTATATGTTAGATACGCTTAATTAATTGAGATGCCCAATAGTGACTTATTTGGATAATGCATTCATTAACTCGATTAGTACAAAGGCCGAGAGGGTTACACACATGTTTAAATGAATGTGTGAAGATATACTTAAAGTAAAGGGGCTCTATGAAAACTCCATTAAGTATAAAAGTAAAAAGTCCAAAGAGGGAAGTACCCATGTAAGTTTCTCCTTGAACCCCTTTATTTCTATTCTCCTTCAGCGCCCTCCCCTTTGGGTGAGACTAGAATTTTGAGAATATCCTCAAGAATCTCTATTTGGGATGATTGGGAAGAGTGCAAAAGTACACGACAAAAAGTGCATTGATATATCTAGAGGTTGTCATTGGCATAGCTTGAAATGACTCTATCCAAAAGCCAAAAAGGTACATAATTCATTTTGCACAAGGTGATATAGTTTGTATATTTACGTGCTGTTCTTTCAAAGGTCTAACATAGGTCAGCTTTTCTTTGTTTCCCCATCTTGTTTTGGATGTTGATCATGGTAGAAACTAATATTGCCAACGAAAGGTCCAGTTTATGGTAATACATGGATTTTAAATTTTACTTGTAAATTTTTGGATTTCATCTACTAAAATTTTTATCAAATTTATCCTCCATAATAATATTTTAAAATCCTTAAAATTAAAATTTGGACTGAAGGAATGACATCCATGAGGCAACTTTATTTTTGTCTATCTCATAAAGCAGTGTACACAACCTTATCATGTTGATTCTCTCATTTTGATACATAATTTAAAATATAAAAATAGGGTAAGAGATAAAAATAGGGGGCTCATGATATATAATAATAGGCTAATATTAACAATATTGAATTTGTACAATTTTATCTCTTATATTGGCTCTTCAACATGTTAGTTGCTAAGATTTCATGCCATATTGTCCTTGTCTTGATTTCTCATTTGGTTTTGACTCATTTAATTGATTACTTCATTTTATTTCCTATTTTATTTTAAAAATCATAGAGGAAATAAATTTTATAGGTTAAGTCAGTGGACCTTAAATGTGGTTCAGGGAATCATAATTTCATATAACACATAATCTTCTAATTTTCTATATTTTTTTCAAGAATGTTATCTAAATATGATAATGTATGGACCATAAGTATACATTTATGAATTAAAGAAATTAGAAAAATATTTTTTTGTTTTCTTTACTGTGATAAAAATGTCTAAAGACAAAATTCCTTGATACTTTTACATTTAACACACTTTTTTTATCCAAATGATGTCATAGTTGTATTATTCATTTGAATTTTAATGAAAAGTCATCTGTCATTTAAAATATCTTAAAATTTTAAGTTCCTCTAGTGACTTAAGACAGTACATTTGAAGTAATGTTGAGAGAGTGACAAGTAATTTAAGTTATTTTAAAACAAATCTCGAATAAAAAATAGATGATCTAGATTAGTTTATGTTTATCACTGAAAATCAAGTCTTTATCAAAAAAATTCATCGTCATCTTTGATGTATTTTATATTTCCAATATATGAGAATTGCTAATGCATTTTTGAATTAATTTCTGTGCATGTTTTTCAAGGTGAATTACTTTTGATGCCTTGAATTATTGAGTAAATATTTGAACTATCGATTTGAAGGCACTCTAAGGATTGAAACAGGTGTATTAAGAAATGCAGATAATGTGTGTATATTGAATACGTGCATACAATGTTCATGTTTTAGTAATTTAAAATTGCAAGTGTAATATCAAAACACATTAACATTATTATAATAATAGAATATATCATGGCAAAAAAACCTATAATTTAATTTAAAATGAGTTAAGGATGCACATACTTGATGGCTATTTAGTATAATACAATGAAATAATTTTTATTACGGTCATAATACAATAGATCATGGGGACATGACATAACTTATGATCTAATTTAAAATGATCTAAATATGCAAATTCTTGGTGGCCATTCAATACTATACTATTTTGTGATTAGTGACTTACAAATTGTGATAAAAACCAGGTAAGACTGAAAATCCATCAAAATATTTACCCCAAAGTCAATCTAAAATTTCATAAAACAGAAATTCAATTGAATTTTGGGAAATCCAATTAAAATTTATTTCATATTATGAGAAATCATCAAACTCATGAATAAATAATTATTTCTAGACATTCCTCCTTGAGGAGTTCTGATGGGTAAATTAATGATTTTATAACTATGCACACATAAAATGTTTCCTAAAACTAAATATTATTAAATCAAGAAATAATCTCCACAGGTCACAGAAGTTATTATCAACACAAAAAAGCTGAGAGTATCAAAACTTATCAAAATATCTAATTAGGTGTTTTTGGGATTATTTTTGTCAAAGTAATACTAAAAAACTAAATTTTCAAGGAAAATAAATTTTATTTAAAATTAAAAAATAATATTTTAAGAATAATAAATCATGAAAATAATTCCATAATATCACAATAGATAAATAAATTTACAAGTATAATAGTTTGAATTTAATTCGACACAGTTGGTACTCAATATTTTTATTAAACGTAAATATTTGACTTTTAGACACATTTTCAAATGCTTGAATACAACACCTGAGACTTGGTGTATGGTATTACTATCTTATTTGTTCCTCTTTTAGATGAATCAGTAAAACAATTACTATTTAAATGACAAGGTCAATACAAGAACACATAATTTGGTGAAATATTAATTAATTCATTTTAATACAAAATAAAAATTAAACTATGGAAAATATGTTTCTTAATTGATGAAAATTAAATACAGGATAATTAATACATGCTTGCATTGAAATTCAAGGAAAAATGCAGATCATTTATGAACTTTAATTTTTTAAAAGACATAATACTGATATTTAATAAATAACAGAGTATTTGGGTTCGAATATTTTATTTTTGAAATTTGAGAAAATAAATATTAATTTTCTAAAAAATGCACCAATAATGTGTGAAACCCACTCCATATCCTGATACACAAATCCGATATCCTGAAAACTTATAATATAAATAGAAAAATTATTTGAAATAAATAATAACATAAATAATCAATTTCTTTATCAAATAACTACATAAAATTTTAAAATATCTCAAGAAAATATAGAAAATAATAATCTCTCAAGCGAATTCCACAAGAATATGAGGTTGCATTTCATGGATACAATTTTCAATTTAAGTATATTGAACTTATGAAAAGTAGATTAGACCTATCTTGATACATGAATAATAAAATGGAGGAGTAAATGATAAGATCCATTATTTGACTGAAATTAAATTTTAATTCATGACAAATGACATCTAAATCCATATTATGTTTCTGGTATTTCTTGCACATAATTTAATTATTTATAGTCATTTAGATGCTAAAACACATAGAGAAAGTGAAAGATATACACATGGATCGATGATGATTCTGAATTTAGTATCTGCAATTAGAGGACACGAGTAACCGTCACGTGACGCAAATGTCTATGATGATTAAAAATTAGTATACATCAACTCCAGGGTACTATAGTAGTATATTTAACCTTTATGACCACAAAAAATCATTTTGTTTCTCAAAGAACTATAGTAGTATTTTTACTTAATAAGAATGTAGTCATCTCAAGTCCATAAGAAATCACTATTTATGTTTTACTTCTAAGGATGGTGAATAGTACAGGAAAAAAATCCCTTCTAGAAAAGTACATCAGCAAAAAGGCATGGGTGACAACTTCTGAAATTACGACTATATAAGTGAAAGAGATAAAAACGTGCATATGTTTTGCATGCCTTTTGGACTTATTTGAGACTTTTCATACTATTTGACTTTTGCCTTTAGTTAAGATTATTATAATATGAAGAATTTTCACACAATGAATGATGATTATCTGACCCATATTTCACCTTTGTAAAGTGGAAGCTTATTCCCCTAAGCTCACTCCCCTAACGAGAAGTATAGAAGTGTATCATGAAACCAATTGAGGGCTATTATTAGGTGCTTGAGAGCAATTAAGTTCATAGAAAAAAATTTAGGAAGATAATAGGGTTTAAAAAGTTGTAGGGATATGAGATGATGAACTGATTTGAAATTAAGGGTTGAACTAAGGTAATTCATGTGTTGATATTAAACCTATGAATAATAGGAGTGAGAATTGTGCTCCTAATCCTAGATCTCTTGATCAGGCTCCGTAAGTTCTTTTTCCCATTAAATATTTAAGCAACAATGGGTCATGGAACTCAAATTTTCATTCAGTTATCCATTTTTATGGCTAAATCCAGGGGCAAGTAAAAACTGAGGGGAGAAGGGATGACATAATTCATGAATCATGATTTTCTCTCTCCTCTCCTCCAAGAAGTGCCATTTGAATGGATGGCTGAGGCTTGATGTGATGGAATTAAGGAGCATTAAACCCTTGATATTATACTCAGGGCCACACGATGACATCAAGACAATCTGGAAAATGGTTTCCATATTTGGATCTGGGCTAGATCTGCTTTATTTGTCGTAGTTTGAATTTGAGTATGGGTCGGCGCCAACTCTGGATCTGAATACAGATATGGATTGGATATGACTTCATCCTCAGCTCATTAAGCCTCACTAAATTTTTAAGAGGTTTCTGTTGCCTCCCCTCACCCCACAACCCCCTCACCAATTGAATGCTGTCATTTTTGTTAGAACATGAATGGTGTGCGAGGGAATGAAAAACAAAATTAAGGGAATGATTTAAAATCCACTAAATCACTGCATCAACATTTGTGGGAGTGACATTGAGGTCTATGTATGCAGGTTAAAATTAAATGATCCCACATTGAATAAAACACATAAGGGGATATGATGGTTATTTGAGTGGCGACCATCATATGTAGAAAAAAACTGAAATAAAAATTCAGGGGTGTCTCCATGAAAATAGGTAGGTTTCATACCTTATGCCAGATAAATGCATGCCCAATAGATATCATAATTATTCATAATGTATTTTGGGTATATATGTGTGTGTGTGTGTGTGTTTTTTTTTAATAAGAAAATGTTATGTGAAATCCAAAAATGTATGTCGGTATCCAAGTTTAATAATTTGAATTTATGATATATATTGCATAATTTTTCTCTTTGTTATCATGTTTAGTCCTTGATTGTTTGAAATCCCTTTCTCATGTCCATTTATAACATGCTAGGAATCTATGTTTTCATGCACGGCTTCTTGTTTTCCTTTTGGGGAGGTAAATGGAAATACAAAAGTTGACTTTTCCTTCTTGTTTGCCGTTTAAATGATAAAGCGGTTGTTGAAAATTCATTAGTGTTTCATCATTATATTTATCATCATATTTATAAGTGAAAATGAATGCATTTCTCATGATTTTAGAGTTTTTAAAACTCCCCAATGCCTTAAGGGACACTGTTTTATCATTTCCTCTAAGGATACTCATTTATTTGCTCATACAGATAATGGATCTTTATACCTCAAAAAATACCCTAATCTTTTCCAATATTCAGGAAAAAAATCTGATTTGAAATCACGTGTCGAGAAAATACTCACACTTTTAAATTTACCTATCAAAAGTCTCTTGTTGCCATTGGAAAATTTCAAAATATGTGCTATGGACTTCAACTCCCCTGATGCAAATTTTTACAAAATCATCGAATGTAAAATGTTAATTACTAATCAATGGTTTGTAAAGATGTTGTGGAAATACATCCTAAAAATGTTATAAGTAATTTGTGCTTCTCTTGGATCTATTGTGTTCTTCAACACATTACGATCATCTTTTTGTCTCACCTTAACATTTAGTTTTAATGGTTGAGGGTTCATGATATGCTACTTTTAATCTTTTCCCACAACTTCTATTGGTTTTCTTAGTAATATGTACCTTTTTTGGGTATCAATGAAGATACACAAATCATAGGAATTACCTCAAAGTTGTTTCCATCTTAGTTTGTGACCAAGTATTTTTCTTCCTCACACTGAGACTCTAAATATATATTAAAATCTTACACAATTTAAATTTGGTGTATCTTTTGGCCCAATGGTTCTATATTTTTACATCCACTTGAGCATAAAGGCGGGAGAAAATTTGAGCCTCGTCCCTTTCCAATGTCATATTTCAGCTCTTTCAAAGTTAAAGTTGTTTATTCTCTTAGGTCGTGATGTGATCTATCAATAGGTGTTACGCGGTCAAATCTCGAGATAGGAACAATACCCGGATTGAACACATGGAGGCCTCAGTGCTTGAACTAGAACATTGAGCCGCCTTTGATTGTTCAGCGTAAGTCTAGCGCAATAGCTTTAGAATCCTTGGAGTTTAAGGAGAGAGAGTGGAGACGCATCCCTGTACACAAATAGGGTCATTGAATTATCTGTCAGAATGGATTACATTACAGTCATAGTTGTTACATGGGGGAAGATCAGGGGTGATACTGAAGTAACGAGATGAGGTGCCGCACACCTGAGTAGTGACACTCTTATGTCTTGAGGCCCGTGGCCCTGTGTGCGAGCCTATCGACACTGCCACTACACGCATACCCCCAGACTGGGCCCGCCGTGCATGTGGGCTTTGGCGCTCGACACACCTTCCATTCCAACCCCAGCCTTGGCGCTCCTCTCGCCAAGCACCTATGCTAACACCATCCCGCACAGTCCGCATAGGTGCCACCATGCTCAACACCCCAAACTGGGTGCAATGTGCCCAACACTACCTGGGGGAGCACCATAGGCTCACATCCGTGTCAGCCCTCTTTGTGTGCCAATGCTTTAGTCTCTTGGCGGGAAGTCCCCCACCCTGCACACTGCACACACAGTACACGTTGCGTGGGTGCCCGTCGCCATAGCGCACACGTGCATATTCTTGGCAGCCCGTGCTCCCGGCTCACGCACAACCTTGCCCTTATCCACTGCTATCATGCGCACCGAGCACGAGCACCAAAAAGGTCTTGGGTTTAAAGATCACAGGTTGGGTGTCATCACCCCGACGCCTATAGTGTTTCACTCATGAGAACTCAATCCCAAATCCTGAGTCCAAGTACACAGACATATCTTCACAATAAGCATGCAGGCCTCTATGTAGGAAATGCTGCCTACTTTGAGGCCCTCACGACTGAACTTGTTGATGCCCTCATCGATGCCTGCTGCGCTTTGTACTCTTGTACAAGATGCTCCAATTACCACAAGTTTGAGTCACGGTCGCATGTCGGTGCCTCCTCTAGCCTGTTCTTCCACTTTATCAGATACTCTATCTTGTGGTAGCAGCCATGATGTCCTTCCTGGTCGATCTTACTTTTTGCTAGGATCGCCTTTGCCTCCTGGTCGAACTGTGCCCGCACATTCAGTGGCATATGCCAGGCCTGGTTCCTCTCTGGTCTTCAGGGTCTGGCTCATTCTTCTTGAGCACTAATGATGGCGCGTCACCACCGGTCGTCATTGAGCCAGCAGCAGAGGAGCAGCAGGACTTCCCCGACTCAGCACCCGAGGAGCCGGCACTACCCAGCTCGCCACCGAGACGAGTCCAGCCACCACGACGAGCCGCCGCAGCAACACGGGATCCCGCATTCCGTTACTCGGCATGACGCGGACGCCGACCACCGGAGCACACCGTTACAGTCGGTTACTTTATCTTATAGTTTTTCCCTTTATTCGTGATCGTGTAGCGGGAAGGGCCCATAGGAGGAACCCTTTCCCCCCTTTTTTTATGTTGGGACTGACAAGCCCGTTTCCTATTTTCTTGCTTATTTTCTCTCCTTTTCTTTTGTGTTATTGGACTTAAGGAAGGGCCATCTTCACCCATATATAAGGGGAAGAGGTGGGCGCTCCCCTTACCTTTTGACCTAATTTTGAAGAATTGCACTTTGAGAAAGAAGGGTCAGGTCGTGGAGAAGAGGAGAAGAAAGAAGAAGAAGAAGAAGAAAGAGGAAGAAGGAGAAGAAGAAGGGAAGAAGGAGAAGAAGAGGGGAGAGAACGCCATGCGCCGCCTCCTGTCGCCGGACCTCGCCGCACGCCGTCGCCCCTACGCCAGGCCTTCGCGCGCCGCCCCCATCGCCAGGACCGTCGCCCTGCTGATCCGCCGCCGGATCTCGCCATCCCGCCATCGCCCTGCGGCTGCCGGCCGCCGGAGTCCGCCCGCGCCGTAGGCACCCTGCGCCCAGGCCGTCGTGCAGCCGCCCTCCCTCGCCCGGATCGTTGCCTGCCGCTCTGAACGCCGAGGCCGCCGCCCGCGCCCGCTGCGCGTGTGCCGCTCGCGCGCTGGGCCCGTCGGCGCCGCACGGTCCTAGCGCTCACCAGCTGCGCCGCTGGTGTCTCGCGACACCCGCAGCTCCGCGCCAGACACCTCGCGCCAGGCCGTCGTGCAGCCGCCTCCTCGCCGGATCGTTGCCTGCCGCTCTGAACGCCGAGGCCGCGCCGCGCCGCTGCGCGTGTGCCGCCGCGCTGGGCCCGCTAATGCCAGACGGTCCTAGCCGCCACCAGCTGCGCCGCTGGTGTCTCAGGCGACACCCGCAGCGCGTGGCAACAGCGCGCGCGCCGGTGCATCGTGCGCCATCTGCGGCGCCCGCTGGCCGTGCTCACCGGTGCCTTATGCGCCCGGCCGTGTGCCACCGTCCTCGCGACGTGCCCGCCGTCCGTGATCCGCACGACGCTGGGGTTCCCGTTCCGCTCACACCGACGCCGCTGCCCCTCCGCACCAGCCAACCTTCGGCGCCCCCGACACTCCCTCCTCCGGAACCCGTTGGTACGAAGATCCCGTCGCCAGCGCGACGAAGGTACTCTGCTTTCCTCGCCTCTTTACGTCATTTATTTCCTTCAGTGTTCTTTCGTATTGCCTCCACCGCGCTCGGGTTAGATAGGTGAGTGAGACAGAGTGAGAGAACGACGAAACAAAGACGAGCGTCTTACCTGTCCGCACGCAGTCGGGACGCCCGACGCGCGTGTGAGCATTCCAGTGGGAGTTACCCCATTCGACGGCGTGCGCGCCGACCCACCTCGACGACTTGGAGGTCTGGTTCGACCCAGCTTGGCGACCCGCCCCGCTCCGGTTGGCTCTCATAGCTTGTCGGCGCATTGCACGTACCATAGTAGGACCATCATCCTCGCCATCGCCATACATACGCCTGTTCTCGCATATCCATCGGTTGACGCCGAGGACGTGAACCGATTAGTTAGTGATACGACACCGAGTCCCTACCGGTGACGGTCGACGCCGTTGAGACGACGTCCGCATCAAATTGGTATCAGAGCCGGCTTTGGTCGCCACAGCACGACGCATCGCGCATCGCATCCTTCGAATTTACGTGCATTCATATAGGTACCCAGGGAATGGCCGTAGAGACGCGATCCGCACGGATGGCGCAACGCGGAGGTTCTACCTCCCCGCGACGATTCGAACCGTTGCGAGACGATAGAGGCAACGAGATTGCCCTCTCGGGACCTCAACCGGTGTCGTCGGTTGCGGATCCTACCTTACACCATATCGAGGACACGCTGGTCCCACCCGACGTCGCGGGTGCTCCAGGCGCGTCGAGATCACCAGCATCGCCCGGTGGTTCACGCCGATCACAGCACTCCCCACGCGGCACACCACGCGTCCTCGACGACTCTCGATCGAGTGACTACGAAGACCGGGATACCACGAGACGACGACCACACGGGAAATCTCCCGTCGTCGAGTACACTCCCAGAGCGACCCCTGCACGGGGTAGAGGACGAGGACGAAGAGGCGCCACTCGCCAGTACCCGCCAAGAGAAGAACTTCCGGAAGACCAAGGAGCTCAACGTCGCGCATCGGCAGCTAGGACGGAGCGCTTGGAGCGGATGCTCGCCGACACCCGAGTGTCCGAGCACGGAGTTGAGGCGGGACCGTTGCACGAGGCCCTCGCCTTACGGGCTGGTAGACCCGAATACCGTGGTCACCCCGACCCGGACTTCGCTGATGATTACGAGGTCCCTGATCGCCCATTTTACGGCGTACCACCACCGGTCCGCCTAGCTAGGGAACCCGCGCGCGACCCCCAGGATGTCCGCGCTTGGGACATGCATCGCCCGCGGGACGACTACGCCCGTGGCTACGACGGGGACCCTTATGCTCGACCTGATCTCCCTATACGTCAGTACGAACGCGACCCGAGCCGTGACTACCCAGCTCGTCGGTTCGACCCCGTCCCTCCCCGTGGTCCGCGGTTCGACGAGCCACCGGCACGACGCGAGGACTACCCACGGCCGCCACCCCCGCCATATTACGGGGTTGACGGTGCATACCAACCCCCACATCGTCCGGTGCCTTTGGACCGAGCGCCGCGGGAGGGTCGTCCCTACCACGGGGACGACCGTGGACACGACCCATTCCCGCCCCGTCGCCCCATGGACCAGCGACGAGGGGACTACCCCGTGCCCGAGCGGCACTATGATGACGACGAGCGTCGGCGCGAGGAGCATCGTGCACGCATCCAGAGGAGCGTGCGCGCCGACGTACCCGTCTACGAGGGCTCGAGGAAGCCCAAGGAGTTCATTGACTGGGAATCAAAAATGAACTCGTATTTCAGGTGGTACAGGATGGATGACGACCTTTGCGTCGAGTACGCGGAGACACGGCTTGACGGACAAGCCAAGATCTTCTGGGAGAATGAGCAATTCTCGGCCGAACGACGAGGACAGCCCATCATGTCGTGGGCAGAAATGGCGCGGAAGCTAAGGAACAAATCGCTCGCCAGCACCAGAGGACACTCTTCCTCTCGTGGCTCGACCTTAAGCAAGGTCGACTCCCGGTGTCGGAGTACATCGAGGCTTTCGAGGAATGCCGGATGCGTTGCCGTTTCGTGGAGGATCCCCGCGTCATCATCGGCCTCTTCGCCCACGGCCTTCGGCCCGCCTTGCGCAGCAAGGTCCTCGACTGCCAACCGGCAGAGGTCGACGAGGCATACCACCTAGTGGAACACATGGATCCGCCTGTCGAAGACGCCCCGGCGCCCAACGCGCACACCACGCCGCGAGTTCCTACGGTTCGGCTTGCACCCGCTCGTTCCACCCTACCCGCGACCACTCGGGTCGCACCGGTCACCGGGGGCCAAGGAACGACCCCAACCACCTCAGTGGGGTCTACCTCGCAAGCCCGGGCCTCGACCGGCGATGCCCCGGCCCGTAGCGCTGCACCAAGTCAAGCACACATCACGTGCTACAAATGCCAAGGACGAGGGCACCGGGCACACCAATGCCCATCTACGCTTTTGATTGATGTCGGGGAAACCGAACAGGATTACTGCGATGGAGCCGACGTACCCCAGGAGGACCACTATCACGGGAATGAGGAATGCGCCCTTGAGTACGAGGAGCCCGATGGACAGATAGGATTCATCCAGATCATCGAGGCGCGAGGAACCCCACCCGTGGCAGGCCGTGCGTCCGTCCGGCCGTTAGCCAACATCGCTGTCGACACACCCGGCAGCAGTAGAGATAGGATATCACCGCGGGTTGACAACACCGCTAGACTTCCACAGGCTGCTCATCAGCCGACACCGTTCGTTGATGCGGCCACCCGTACATCGATCTTCTACACGTACATCAAGATCAACGGCAAGGCGTGCAAGGTGTTCGTGGATAGCGGTAGTTGCATCAACGCGATCTCAGATACTATGGTCAGCGGCTTAGGGTTAACTTCGATAGAGCACCCCACGCCGTACGACGTTTCATGGATCGACGCTTCATCACTATCTGTGAAGTGTCAGTGCCGCGTCCCCCTGAAGGTGAACACCTCGCCGGGCGCACTCTGTGATGTACTACCCATGAAGGTGGGTAGCATCATCCTCGGTCGGCCATGGTTATATGATCACGACGTTACCTTAGCAGGGCGTGAACACCTGCTCCTTTATGCACCAGGGGCGGCGAATTACGTGGCACCCGTACACCACGGCCCGGCGCGACCCGACCAGTAGGGTTAGTGATAGTCCGAGACCCTATTCACTCGCGACCTTGGCGCGAGGTGACGATACACCTATGTGTCTGGCCGTCACCCTTGACGCCCCTGCTGACAGTCAGTGACTCGCACCCCAGAGGTCGAGGCTCTCTATCGGAGTTCGGAGATGTCTTCCCGGAAGAGCTACCAAGCGGATTACCCCGATGAGGAACATACAGCATGCCATCGACTTGGTGCCCGCGTCGCCTTCAACCTACCGCATTACCGCATGAAGCCGCCGAAGTACGAGGAGTTGCTACGGCAAGTGAGGGAGCTTTTGGGGAAGGGCCTCATTCAGGAGAGCATGAGCCCCTGCGCAGTACCCGCTCTCCTAGCGCCGAAGAAGGATGGGACGTGGCGCATGTGTTGCGATAGCCGTGCCATCAACAAGATAACGGTCGAGCACCGTTTTCCCATTCCGCGTGTGCAGGATCTATTCGACATGATGGCAGGATCCACTATGTTCTCCAAGATAGACTTGAGGAGTGGATACCATCAGGTACGGATCCGTCCTGGCGACGAATGGAAGACCGCCTTTAAGATAAAGGACGGTTTATATGAGTGGAGGGTTATGCCTTTCGGCCTCTCCAACGCGCCCAGTACCTTCCAACGTCTCATGAACGAGGTACTGCGCGCCTTCATAGGGAAGTTCGTGGTCGTCTCGCCGGCGACATCCTCGTCTACAGCAGATCCAGAGACGAGCATGCGGACCACCTTCGCAGGTCTGCACCATCCTCGGCAGGAGCAGCTCGCCCACCCCAAGAAGTGTAGCTTCCTTCGTCGAGGTTGCCTTCTTAGGGTTCATCGTGTCCGCCCAGGGCGTTGCCGCCGATCTGGAGAAGGTCCGGGCCATCACGTCGTGGCCGACCCCGGCAAGCATGCACGACGTTAGGAGTTTCATAGGACTGTCGACTTTCTATAGACGATTCATACAGAATTTCAGTTCCGTTACGGCCCCCATCACCGACTGCCTCAAGGAGGAATCGTTCGCCTGGACACCGGCAGCAGAGAGAGCCTTCCAGCATATAAAGCTCATGATGACACAAGCGCCGGTACTACGGCTTCCCGACTTCAGGAAAGTGTTCGAGGTTACATGCGATGCCTCAGGTATCGGCATCGGAGGCGTCCTCAGCCAGGAGGGCCACCCGTCGAAGTTCTTCAAGCGAAGCTGAACGATGCAAAGCTTCGATACTCCACGTACGACAAGGAGTTCTACGCGGTCATCCAAGCCTTGCGGCATTGGAGACACTACCTCCTCTTATCGGAGTTCGTGCTCTTCTCGAATCACGAGGCGCTCAAGTACCTGCACTCGCAGCAGAAACTGAGCGATCGGCACGCCAGGTGGGTCGAGTACCTACAGGACTACACCTTCGTCATCAAGCACAAGAAGGGCAAGGATAACGTCGTAGCCGACGCCCTCAGCCGGAGAACTCACGTGCTCAACGTCATGAAGGTGACAGTCTTGGGGTTCGAGACCATCCGAGATGGGTACGATAACTGCCCTGATTTCGGCCCCATCATCGCGGAAGTCCGACGAGGACCATCCCAGGATTACAAGGACTATGTCCTTACTGACGGATACCTGTTCTTTAAGAACAGATTGTGCGTACCCCGCACATCACTACGTGACTTCCTCACTTGGGAATGTCACGCCGGAGGCCTTAGCGGTCATTTTGGCCGCGACAAGACGATCGCCGCCATGGAAGGCCAATTCTACTGGCCTTCCCTAAAGCGCGATGTTGGCAACATAGTTGCCCAGTGCCGTGTATGTGCCTTGGCCAAGCAGGTCAAGAAGAGCGCCGGACTTTATACCCCATTGCCGACGCCGGCGTCCCCGACGACGTGAGCATGGACTTCGTCTTGGGACTGCCCGCACCGTGAGGCACTACGACTCCATCATGGTAGTCGTGGATAGGTTTTCGAAGATGGCCCACTTCGTGCCCTGCGCGAAGACGTCTGACGCCGTGAAGGTCGCCCAGATCTTCTTCCGAGAGATCGTGCGCCTCCATGGCCTGCCATCCTCGATCGTGACCGATCGTGACGTGCGGTTCACGAGTTACTTCTGGAGGACCCTGTGGAGCCTCTTGGGCACGAAGCTCAAGTTCTCGACTGCCTACCATCCGCAGACCGACGGTCAGACGGAGGTGGTCAATCGTAGCTTGGGCAACCTACTACGTTCCCTCGTAGGCGAACACCTCGCGTCTTGGGATCTTGTCATACCACGCGCTGAGTTCGCATACAACTCCTCGGTGAACAGAACCACCGGGTTGAGCCCCTTTGAGATCGCCTACGGCCAGGCACCCCGTCGACCCCTAGACCTAGCTCCCATAGATCCTCATGTTAGGGTTTCCGAGGACGCACTTGCATTTGCCCAGCATGTCTCTGCATTACATCATCGCATTCATGATAGAATCACGCAGCAAAATGCATTGTACAAGCAAGCCGCCGACTTGCATCGCCGACCCAGAGCATTTGACGTGGGAGACCTAGTGATGGTCAGACTCAGGCCGGAGAGATACTCTCCCGGGACGGCAACGAAGCTCCATACTCGCAGCGCCGGCCCGTTCCGGATCCTCCGTAGAGTGGGCGACAACGTGTATGTCGTCGAAATTCCTCCTACGTGGGGAATAGGCTCTACATTCAATGTGGCAGACCTAGCTCAGTACCGGGCCCCTTCTTCCTCCCCACCCCCAGCCTCTCTAGACCCCTTCAGCGTGAGTGAGTTTGCCGACACCACTCCCCCGATTGTTTCACCCGATAGGCACGAGGCAATCGATTGTGTACTGCAGGAGGTAATTGACCATGCAGGTGGGGAAGCATCGAGGAGATTCCTAGTACGTTGGGCGGGCCACACCTGCGCGGACGACACGTGGATTGCAGAACAGGAGCTCCGACGCCTCCGTCCCGACCTCCTTCCACCGTCGCCGATCCTCCACCCTGACTCGCCGGAGTCGAGTCCTTCCCACCCCGGGAGGGTTGATGGCGCGTCACCACCGGTCGTCATCGAGCCAGCAGAAGAGGAGCAGCAGGACTTCCCCGACTCAGCACCCGAGGAGCCGGCACTACCCAGCTCGCCACCGAGACGAGTCCAGCCACCACGACGAGCCGCCGCAGCAACACGGGATCCCGCATTCCGTTACTCGGCATGACGCGGACGCCGACCACCGGAGCACACCGTTACAGTCGGTTACTTTATCTTATAGTTTTTCCTTTATTCAGATAAATCGTGTAGCGGGGGAAGGGCCCATAGGAGGAACCCTTTCCCCCCTTTTTTTTATGTTGGGCCTGACAAGCCCGTTTCCTATTTTCTTGCTTATTTTCTCTCCTTTTCTTTTGTGTTATTGGACTTAAGGAAGGGCCATCTTCACCCATATATAAGGGGAAGAGGTGGGCGCTCCCCTTACCTTTTGACCTAATTTTGAAGAATTGCACTTTGAGAAAGAAGGGTCAGGTCGTGGAGAAGAGGAGAAGAAAGAAGAAGAAGAAGAAGAAGAAAGAAGAAGAAGAAGAAGAAGAAAGAGGAAGAAGGAGAAGAAGAGGGGAAGAGAGAACGCCGCCGCCTCCCGTCGCCGGACCTCGCCGCCGCCGCCCTACGTCGGGGCCTTCGCGCGCCGTCCCCAACGCCAGGACCGTCGCCTGCTGATCCGGCCGCCGGATCTCGCCATCCCGCCATCGCCTGCTGCTCCGGCCGCCGGAGTCCGCCCGCGCCGTAGGCACCTGCGCCCAGGCCGTCGTGCAGCCGCCTCCTCGCCCGGATCGTTGCCTGCCGCTCAACGCCGAGGCCGCCGCCGCGCTGCGCTGCGTGTGCCGCTCGCGCTGGGCCCGCTGGCGCCGCGACGGTCCTAGCCGCTCACCAGCTCGCCGCTGGTGTCTGCGCGACACCGCAGCTCTCGCGCCAGACACCCTGCGCCCAGGCCGTCGTGCAGCCGCCTCCTCGCCCGGATCGTTGCCTGCCGCTCAACGCCGAGGCCGCCGCCGCGCCGCTGCTGCGCGTGTGCGCCGCGCTGGGCCCGCTAACGCCAGACGGTCTCTAGCCGCTCACCAGCTGCGCCCCTGGTGTCTTGTGCGACACCCGCAGTGCGTGGCAACAGCGCACGCGCCGGTGCATCGTGCGCCATCTGCGGCGCCCGCTGGCCGTGCTCACCGGTGCCTTATGCGCCCGGCCGTGTGCCACCGTCCTCGCGACGTGCGCCGTCCGTGATCCGCGACGACGCTGGGGTTCCTGCCGCCACACCGACGCCGCTGCCCTCCGCACCAGCCAACCTTCGCGCCCCGACACTCCTCCTCCGGAACCCGTTGGTACGAAGATCCCGTCGCCAGCGCGACGAAGGTACTCTGCTTCCCTCGCCTCTTTACGTCATTTATTTCCTTCAGTGTTCTTTCGTATTGCCTCCACCGTGCTCGGGTTAGATAGGTGAGTGAGACAGAGTGAGAGAACGACGAAACAAAGACGAGCGTCTTACCTGTCCGGTACGAGTCGGGACGCCCCGACGCGTGTGAGCATTCCAGTGGGAGTTACCCCATTCGACGGCGTGCGCGCCCTCGACCCACCTCGGACGACTTGGAGGGCTGGTTCGACCCAGCTTGGCGACCCCGTCCCCGCTCCGGGTTGGCTCTCATAGCTTGTCGGCGCATTGCACGTACCATAGTAGGACCATCATCCTCGTCATCGTCATACATACGTTCCTGTTCTCCGCATATCCATCGGTTGACGTCGAGGACGTGAACCGATTAGTTAGTGATACGACACCGAGTCCCTACCCTCGGTGACGGTCGGACGCCGTTGAGACGACGTCCGGCATCAACTGAGACATGAATGTGTGAATGGACGGCCATCCATTGGGGAATGTTGAGTTGGTAGGCAACTCATCCAACCCGTGCTACCACCTCAAAAGGACGATCATAATGTCGTACCAATCCTTTGTGGCACTGCTTCTACTTTATCATTAACATTTGGGTGTTTGTCTTCTATAAGACCAGATAGCCTACCTTGAATTCCATGTCTTGTTTGTGTTCATCTGCACTCTTTTTCATGCATTGAGTAGCTCTCACTAATGTCTCCGGTGCTTCCTCTATGCAGGCATGGTAATTGCGTGCAAAGCAGAAAGCCGAGGGGAAATGACCATTCCCTTTTCTTTTCATAACTTTTGGAGGGGTTGACTGCCTTCCCGTTGCAATCTCGAATGGCCAATGCCTCCTAGCTGAGTTTCGGTTGATATTTTGTGCGAATTGGGCTGCATCCAACAGGTCCACCCAAATCTCTTGGTTTATTGAGACATAATTTTACATGTATTCTTCAAGTAGTGCATTCACATGCTTTGTCTGCCCATCAGTTTGGGGATGGAAGCTCATTCAAAATTTGAGCTTGGAGCCCATATACTTGAACAACAACTCCCTGAAACATCTAGTGAATCTTGTATCATGGGGGTTAATGATATCGAGTGCAAGCCCCAATACTTTGCCACGTGCGACATGAAGAGCCGAGCCACACTGTCGACGTGCACCTCCGCCATGGTAGGGGTAAACGTGGCATACGTTCTACGACCACTGATGGGGTTCAATCTAGCTTCGAATATCCTGTCTCGACCAGTTTATTGACAGAGGGATGAAATGCGCAATCAAGCCTTGCAAGCACTCGACCTAGTTAATGGGTCCCGAAGTTGTGACTATATTTTTCACTTATCTTTTTATTTTGTAGGCCTTGTATGTGTGGCCACGAATGTGTTGTGTGTGTTTGTTCGCACATGTTTGGGCCCTCATATGGTTCTACATGTTTGTGCGTGTGCCAACATGTGTGTGGGCATGTTTGTAGGCCTCTCTTTTATTAGGGGCCCCTAGGACCCCTTATTTGGGCCTTCTTCCTTTTATTTCTACAGAGAGGGAGGCACCCATTGGAGGACAAAGAAGAATTTTAAAACAAAATGTAAACTTAAATGGATTTTTCCCTTTAATTTAGGTGTTTATTTTGTTTTTTTAGGTTTTCCACATAATTATAAAAATGTCACTATAAATTTGAAGTCAGAAACCTTATCCTTGAGTGGTCGAAAACTGCCGCCGCCATCGCTAGAGCTCTGGTTGTCGCCGCAGCCGACCTTCTCACCCGCGTGCGTTGTGCCCCGCGGCTGCCCGCCCCGCCGTCGTAGCCGTGTGCAATTGCGACCCTAGCAATTGCGCCCGCATCCATTTTCTGCAGCCGTAGTTGTAACTCCTTGCTGCGGGTGCAGCCACCAGGTGTTGCCGCAGCCGTGCCCAATGCGGATAGCCGTGGCTGAGCTTGCCACTGTGCCATTGTGCTCTTTGCTGGGCTGTTGCACCCGCCGCTGCACGTTGCTCATGTCGTACGTCATCTATTACATCATCCGGTCGGGTACCGAGGCCATGCTCTGATACCAAGATGATGTTGGACGTCGCGAGGATGTCATCCGATTGATAAATCCCCTACGAGAATGTAACTGGGTGAAGATGTGTCCTAGGCGGATGTACGTGCAGGCCCCAACTCGAGGGGATTCGCCGAACTCTAAACTCCAGGGCGGATGACTGGTGTCAATGTTAGTGACCTTCTAACCCTCATCGAAGCGATGACGATGACTATGGTGCCAAACCGAGTGATTCCATTGGCACTCGCACGTAACAGAAAGGCTCTTCCCGTACCTAGGAATTGACTCAAGTCGTAATGTTCAGTATATAAGCTCTCACCTAATCTAACTTGAGCGCGGTGGAGTGCAGCTGAGATATACTAAAGATGGTAATATAACTGACGAGCAGAGGGGAACGACATACCTTGTCGGTGGTGTTGCTCATTATCGCAGTCTTTGATGGTGTGCAAGCTAGTGCGGGCAGTTGTGGTGGAGGAGTGCTGGAGGGGCAGGCGTCACTCGACAGGCGGTGGTGATGCGGCTCTGGAGCGATAACACTGAAGATAGGTGAGGACGAGTTGGAAGAAGAGATGGTGCAAGGCGGCATGGGGCCGGTGCGTACACCTGCGGCACGACAGGTGTGACGACAAAGTGGTCGTGTGTACTTGTGGCGGGGATGACGGCTTGGCGCGGCGATGGCCGTGTGATACCCAAATAATGGATACAACAATGGAACCAAACATTGTTAGTGAAGCACTGGGAGTAGGTGGCCAAGCAGACCCCTTTCCCTACAAGATTGGCTGACAGTGCAATGCCTTCACGACAGCTCGTCAGTAGTGTATCCACACAACAAGAGAACACGGGTGTGCCCTAGATTGGTGAGAATGAGCAGCTAGTTGGTAGCACAACAATCCGGAGGCCTATCTGGTGACCTGACGATGCATAGTTGGTCTCAGCCGTCAGGAGGCGCTTGATCTAGATAAACCACAAGCGCCTTGATCGATACCTTGACGAAGTAACAAAGTGAGCGTCGAGCACAATCAGAGCTGATGCAACCTCGTCAATCGGTGTTAACGGGGCACCTAGGCAGCATGTAGTGTGATGGAATATATGTGGCCGGCAAGCCAATCATAAGGTCCACATCTTGTTCCATGTTCATTGATAAAACATATTCATTATAGTGCACGTGTGATGCTTATAATGAAGTCCATGAATACATGATCAGACTAAGTGAATTATGATGAGATCGTAGTACGGAGATTACTAGTCTTTAAGCATGTGTTCTAAATATTCCTATTCGAAGGATACGCGAGAAGGACATCGAAGTATCCAGATAGAATAACACTATCTTGCCTCACTCATATGATGAGTATGGCTGTTCCCGTAGCCATTAGCTTGGAGACACTAGGGATAGATAGTGGGTGCTCTTTAGTGGAAAGAATTCACTGAATTGATCCGTACGAATCCCTGAATGGTATTATACCGGACTGTCAATTAGGTTGATTCACATCACGGTTGTGTATGTGGTCCTTAGACCTGAGACACCAAAGACGTCTTGTGGACGGATGGTTGTACTTTGGCGATGGCCAAAGAGTCTCTAATCATGGGATTCTAAATGGTCTCAGTTCGGGTACATCAAGAAGTTCATGAAGATGATTGAGTGGTCAAGATGGGATCGTCCACCCTTGGTATAAGAGGTAACAACTCAAGGAAGATGATGCGATGAAGTCCTTGGCCAAGGTAGTGAAATATTGGAGAAGAGTTCTTCGATGATTTCCGAATGCATGAGTACTAACTCGGATGATCGATTAGGGTTTAATAGTTGACCATACCCTGAGTCGTCCAAGGAGCGTCAAGTGGATGAGGGATTGTATATACACGGTAACCGATGACGAACAGGTTCCATGAGTGAGTCGATACACACTCCTTTGTATCTTTTGGGACACGAGGTGTAGCTTGGCACCCCACATGTCGAAGACTCAACCTATCGATTGGGTTAAGTCGATCCAACATTAATTAATCTATATGATGATATAGTTAATTAATTTGGAAGGCCAATAAAGGTTATTGGGCTGTTGGGGTCATTAACTAGACTAATACATGGGCCTAGGGTTACATGCAAATGGTCTTTTGGACGTCGAAAGATATACTTAAGTTTTTGGGGTTTTTATGAAAAATACCCACTTAGTATAAATAGGGGAAGGCCCTAAATGAAATTTACCCATGCCAGAATTTTTCAGGGGCCTTCCCCTTCTTTTCCACCTCCCCTTTCCATGCCCGATGCGATCGGAACGGCGTGATGACAATGGTGGAGGTAGAATGGGGCTCGTCAAGGAGAAGATGGAGATCTGACATGCCGAGGACCGCGTGGATATGTCTAGAGGTTGTACACTTGAGCAACTCGACTCTTCTCTCTCTGGGATTGAAGAAATCATGAATGAGATTCATAGAAAGGTACTTCGTTTGATGTTTTTGTTGATGCCGTTCGATTTGTTAAAGTCTTCTACTGTGAATTGTTTCAAATTGTTCATCCAGATCTAGGCCTCTAGAACCTAACATAGTGGTTCAACGGCACTGCTTCAACCAAGAGGTATCTCGGTAGTGTGGCAGGTAGAGTGGTGCCTTACGTATGGCACGAGAAGGCACCTCGGTGCACGAGTATTCGCGATCGATGCAGCCAAAAGTGCTGAGGGTTGGCCGTAGTTCGTGAACCGTAAGGGGGGGGGGTCGGTGTTCGTAGGGCCATTGACCAATCGCCATGGGCACACGTTGAGGTGGCTTTACCCTGCCAGTGTGAGCACGATACCAAATGGGTTGACCGTCTGCGGCGTGACTCTTGCGAGGCGATGGTTCGACCGATGGCTTGAGCACAAGCTGACGAGTGACCGTTGGAAGTGCGAGGTCTGAAAGGGGTGGTGGCACATGGTGGCGTCTCCCTTTGTCCTCCTCCTCTTCCTTTCTCTTTCCCCTTCCTTCCTTTCCTCGTCTTGCTTCTTCCTTCTTCTTCTCTCTCTCTCTCCTTTCTTCTTCCTAGGCAAGACCAAGAAATGAACACAAACGATACTTCGATAATTCCTTGTCTAATCGACCTATGGTGCCCTCTTCGTCCTTATATAGGGGGTCAAGATGGGCCCCTAGGGAGGGTCCAATAAAGGAGGGGCCATATACATAGGGCCCCCCTTTAAAACGATAATAAAATCTAAAAAAAACAAAAGATGAAATGACATACGACAACGCAACAGAAACAATACGACGTAGGACGCTACGAACACGACTTGATGAACATGGACACGACGAAAACAAACGCACGGGCACGGTAAAACAACGAATAGAAGCAGATCAAAACATTGAATGCATGGATGTGCTTTTACCCAGGGCACTTGAACTCGTGTGTCTTCACTAGCGCTTTGGCATTTCGTTTGGGCTGGATGCAAACTAGTTGCTGTTGATGAAGACGAAGGTGGCTCTGAAGACCTCTCTAGTGAAGCCGGCTGGCGTGCTCCATCACTTACGGCCATTGCGCCCTATAGCCGCTGCGCCCTATAGCCGCTGCGCCCTACGGCTGGTGGGCCTGCCGTTGTGCCTATCGCCGCATCCACCT
This sequence comes from Wolffia australiana, assembly GCF_029677425.1. Taxonomy (NCBI): domain Eukaryota; kingdom Viridiplantae; phylum Streptophyta; class Magnoliopsida; order Alismatales; family Araceae; genus Wolffia; species Wolffia australiana. The sequence goes on along the minus strand of NC_135836.1, from coordinate 21,766,677 downwards.
CTATTCTCATTGCGTGGTCGCCACAATTGGTCTGCCAGTGCTGCGCTCACCTTTGCCGTGCTGTCATGACCATGCCTGCCGCTGCCATGTTGTCACTGTCGCGTCGCTGTTGCTAGCCTGCCGTCGCCGTGCCCATCGCCGCTGCCCCTGCCACCATTGCGCCTGCCGCTCGTCATTGCCTTCGCTCATTAGTGCTTGCACCTATATAAATATTCTAAATATAATTATAAGTACTATCCTAATAAATCAAAAAAATAAAATGATGTTGGTGAATACGCTGATTTGAAATTCAACTAAGTTTATTTTTATCAATTGAATGTCATCTTTAAAAGATAAAATATATCATATTCTGAATGTTTACCCAGTTTTGGTGATACAAAAATGAATCATTTTGATTGATGTTTCTACACTAGATGAAATATTATAGTTCCTCTAACTCCTAGCTCTCCATCAATTTAGTACAATCTGTCTCCATCAGATATATTATAAATGTATATAACATAAAGTAAATATTTTTATTTAATATAAATATATATAAAAATAGTTTCATGAATAATGTCTATAAGTGCTCATCAAGAGTTAAAAAATTGTTGTTTATGATTCATTTATATCTGTACGTAGGAAGGCCCAATCATATCTATGGATTTTAGGATACTTTAAACTTTCATTTATTACAAATATTATTGGATAATTATCATTGCTTGAGGCAAGTATAAAGTATCTGACTCATTTTCTAAGTAGCTCAGCCTTCCTATTTTGTGCCATTTCATTTTTTATGCGATAACTTAACAAGAACTTTGAATGAAACTGAAAAATGAGACTAAAAATGATTAAAAAACTTTAAATATCAGGTAACTCATGATTTCCAACCAAGGCAAAATATACATGAATCAACGTTTAAAGTACGGGTTGAATCCTATGTTCATTATATAGAGATTATCATATTCTTTAAAATGAAGCATGCAAGTTTGGCTTATTTCAATCCCATCTATAATGATCTTCTATGTCTATGTTAACTTTATGGTGCATATGGTATATTTGTAGTGTAAGTAGGCTTTACTAACTTCTTAAGTTGACTCTAATTACTAATATAAAGTAGGTTAAAAAAAGGGATATTGAGTATACTATCTTAACTGTCACTGCTTAGTTACTTGGCATGATTCAGTTGTGCAATTATATTATGATATGAAGTATGCTAACATGCATTCATATCATTATATTATGTTATTATGCATTATATAAAATGATATATTAATTCATTTTGATTCATCATGGATTTTGACATGTCCTTATTATTCTAAATTAATTTAATTACAAGATCTATTTCTCCCAATGGTAACTGGTAACTGATTTTAGACAAGATAAGTTGTCATTATATAATTAGTTTGTTGTGATATGAATGTGCAAGACTTTTGTACTAAGTTAAATATAAAGTGATGATGCGAAATAAGGAGATAGGACACACTTGTTGGGTTCTGGAGGCCTTGATCTGGATGAACATAATGATTCCTTACAGCGGAAGAGCTATAATTGAATTGTTACAACATCAAGAAAACAATGAAACAAATCACCTCAAGACAAGGATCACATCCGTGATTCTTTTGATCTTCGAAGGAGTTGTGTGGAGCTACTCATGTGTGAAACCTCTAAAAGCACCCACACAATCCTGAGCACATCAAATCAATCTCCTCCTTCACCTTGATGAGCTTCGTTCGCCCTCTGTCTTTGTCATTACACCATCTGGATCACATCTAAGTGGGTATTTATCATAAAACCCCAAAAGTTTCAGTATATCTTCCAACATTCAAAATACCATTTGGGTGTGAACCTCTAGGCCTATGTATCTGGTGGAGCTAGCAGGATATGCTAATAGTTACCCTAAAGATGTTGTCACGATACCGTCATAACGTAATGGGCTTCTCTTTGATTTTTTACTTTTTTCAATATTTTGGGTTTTTCTTGTAATTCCAAATGTCACAAGCGAGTAGGCTATAAAATCCCCTCCATCAACTAATTGTGTAAATACCCCTTGCACATTCTCTCTCCTCTAGTTTTTTAAAAAAAACATTAAAACACATATTAAATCATTTGCAATAAGAGCCTAGAAAATTTTAAATTACATCTTTACACCTGCAACCATGACCGAGAGCTGTTTTAAGGGTATAATTGCAACAAAAATTTACGAAAAGCGCTTCAAAGTTTGAAAATTATCTTAATACTCATTTTTCCATATAAATATATCTTTTTTTCCTAGAAAAAATGCATTTCTTCTTCAAATAAATCTCAGAAAATCCTAGAAAATCTTAAAAAATTCTAGAAAATTCACGGATTCCTCCTTGTACTGATAAATCTTGAAATTAAATATTAAACTTGCCATTCTCATTCAAAAATAATTATTTCAAGCTCAAATAAATCCCTTAAAATTCATAGAATTAACAGAAATTTAGGGAAAAATCAGAAATCATTAGAAACTGTATTTTCCTGTAAATAGATGATAAAAACCCCATTTTAAGCTCTTGAAATGCATAAAAGTGTGCTAGTAGCATGAGATAAAGACCGAATTTAGGGTGTTATCATATACCCCCCTAATTAGACATTGCTAGTCCCTTATCAACATCTAAGTATTTGCTGAATTTTCATTTTCTTCATCCTGTAGATCAGAGAACGAGTGTTGGAAGTGTTAAGTATATCAATTACAAGATGAGATAAAACACTAAATGACAATTTGAGCTTTGACCTTTTTAAAAAAATAGGAATGTGGGGTTTCTTTCTCCTTGGTTTGGATACCTAAGTAAATGAAAAGGGAGTGTACTTGTTGCTACGTATGACACTATACTCCTAAGGTAATCTCCCTTCATTCATTTGATACTAGCCTCACATCTCTCGCAAACAGGATCACTATCTCCCGGGGTGGCGGCCACCTAGTACTTGTCTCTCCATTAGCTTTTCTCCTACCCAAGAAATATGAGAAGCCATTTCCTCCTCCTGTTGAGCACAGAATATGGAAGATAACAAGAAGAATATATGGTGGACTTGTAAAGACTGTGATAGGGAAGACGGAAACCTTGTGAAGTGGTTAGGGTAAGTGTTAACAATGAGATAGATGTACGGTTCAATGGGTGTGGTGCTACATAAGATAACCTACTCCCAAGATTTTAGAAGAAGTGAGAGAGATAGAAAAGATATGACCAATAAGATGATTCATACACGTAGACCAATCTACCATGTATGGGATATTAACATAGGAAATTCATACATGTCAAAACCCCCCTCTCCTTTTTTTTTCCAACTCTATTTTTCTCTTTCTTTTTATTTTTATTTTTATTTCTTTTTTTTTTTTTTTTAATTTTATAGAAGAGGGGTATGACAAAAATAAAACATCTTCTGTCCTATGAATGGTTTATAAACATCTTATCACAACTAACATGAATGACATATCAATCACATTGGTCAAGTTAGAAAGGAAAGAAGAATAAGATTTAGATAATGCAGATTGAATTATGGACACAAAAAGAGGCAAAGAGGTGATATCAGCTTGATACCATGGAAAGGAAGATAGAAATACTTGGGAGATGGGTATATCTTCAGTGGTGGAATCGAGGTGATGAGCGATAGAATGTGAAATGTGCTGGAAAAATGAGGTGGTGGAATCAAGTTGTGATGGATAGAACTTGAAGTGTGTGGAACAATGAGGTAGGTGAAGATGACATCTTCTGTGCATAGGACTTGGAGAATGACTCACTCATATTATGAAATAAGAGAAGGCTAGTGGTGAGACAAATACATAAGTGGGATCAGTTTCTTCGAGCTAATGGAATGGGGGATCTCAGTTCACTCATCACTCTCCTTTGAAGCATAGAGCTTCTACCCTTAGACTTTCCATCATCTAATCACCTACTAGACACCCTCCCCAATTTGAAATTGAACCCACATTGCTCAAAATCATGTGTGTTGCACCTCAACATGTTCTTGATCCGCTCTAGGAGCTTAACTTCTCTACACATGTTCCCAAACCAATGGATGAAAAATATGATTTATGTATGTGCATGTTAAATATGGTTATAAGCAGGTTCGATTCAAGTAATATTCTTTAAAATTAACTGCATAAGTCACCGTTTGCCATATAAAATGAACTAGCTCCCCCCTACTAAAACATGCATGATCCTCAATGCATAACGAATAAAATAATGAAAAGGAATATTGAGGGAGAGAATGGGAAACAGTGGGGATGGACTTGTGGCTTGCTGTTGCGATGATATATATAAAATCTTGAATAAGTCATGCTGCATTTGACAATCTTATCCGTGAGAGCTGCGGATACAAGGCCCCATTCCTGAAAAAAAACAAAAAACAAAGCGAGCAAAATGCACACACACTAAAACTAACAAAAAAATAAAAGAAGGAGAAAAATAAAATTTCAAGGGATTCAAACAAACGGTTCTAATATGGATTTAGGGATCCATAACACCTTACGTGATAATTTCTTAAAGGGTTCTAAGATGGATTTAGGAATCCATACTTGGTGCCATAGCTTTGGGGTTGGCATGACCCTCGGCCTCGTAAAGGTTGATCGCCTAGGACTCCATTTCATTTGCTCATGCATTTGATTGCTCCCTTGATGATCCCTCTTGTCTACATACATCCTCTTCATGCCAGCATTTTTCCTTGTTCTATTATTTGTTGTTCTTTTGTTCTTCCTCTTTGGCATGGACGTTGAGGGAATATCAACAATATCTTTATGCAAAGTTTCATTATCCAAACTACATTTCTCTATGATCCTTCTCATTTCACACTTTTCCTCTTGTAATACCTTGATATTGTCAAAGCAACGAGTCATATTTGGGAATGCAAACATGAGGGTTCACAATAAGTTTGGATAACTGAAGTAGTAGGTGGTGACCTGGAAACTTTGTTTTCAAGGATGGAAGTAGTTGTTGAGGAATGATTGTCCTCGTTAATATTTTCTTTAGAGATTTCCTTATCCTCTACCCTAAAGTGTCCACTTCTACTCACGGAAGGGCCAGCTAGCTTAAGGGTAGTTCTCTTATCATTTTCGCTAAGGATAACTTCCTTAAACTCTATGTCTATCACCGCTCTTGCTGATATTAAGAAAGATCTCCCCAGAACAATAGGTGCCTTTTTTGTCGTTCCCTCGAAGATGAAAAAATCAGATTTAAATCGATATCCATTAATATCAACACATGCGTTGGTGATTTGGCCACTAGGAGTGATATGAATCCCATCATCAAAGCATATGATTTGGGAGGATGGCGTCACCTTACCTATAGGGTGTCGCTCTAGGACAGTTGAAGGGATGATACTATGGTTTGACCCTAGATCTATAAGCACATTGTGGAATCTACTTCCTCCAATCTCACATAATATTCTAGGGTCCTTTGGCTCTCTAGTTCTCTTCAACTCTAGACTAACTTTAGATACCTCATCGTATAAAATTTCAGATTGAGTTGGGGGAAGCTGGGATAAAGGCTCCTCCTCCCTACTCCTCTAATAGGCTCTATAAGTCTAGATTTCTCCATCTTCTCTACTTTTTCATGTAAGTTCACCATTTGATCCTTCATTAGTGATAGCACTGATATGATTGTGGGATCGATAGGAGCTTGTGTATTAAGGTTAGGCACACTAGAGCTCTTAGGAGAACTATTACCCTTAGATTCTATCGGTTGAGCGGGAACTTGATAAATCTATGGCAGCATCATCAGAAGTTCTTCAATTAAGCTCATGATCATGAGATGCTACCTCTAAAGATAAAGGAGAAGTACTGCAATCGTGGAAAGAAGCACGATGGGAATGGTGCTGCACGTTGTACGCGAAGCACAGCGCACAGAGAGGCAAGTAGGGGCATGGGGTGCGGTGCACTGGACCGTGCGGGTCACGGTGCATGGGTCCGCACAGGGTGCTGCACACTAAGAAACGTGAGAGGCGCGCAGAGTGGTGCATAGGCTGTGCGGGCACGACACGCGGGTGCTGGGCGCAGCACGCACTACTGGGGCGCGATGAGGGGGGATGAGAATGCCGGGCTTGTATGATCTGGTGTAAGATTTTCCAAGAAGATGTAAACTTGGTCATCGATGAGGCGGTGGTAGAGGCAACATGCCAATGGTGACTGGGCAAAGATGACGTTCATTTGGTGGCGACGACGATGACTGATTTAAGAAACAGTCAATCAGCGTAGGCTCCAAGAATGGATTTAAGAAAACATTTCTTGAATGATTCTTGTAGCAAGGACTGATCAAGACCCTGTGGTTCCTGTAGGCAAGGGCGATCCGACGAGACAATAGTGGGGGGGCGCTGGCGACGTTCCTCGGTAGGCTCGACGTGAAAAAGGTGGCCATGATCTCCCATAATCTAACTAGACAAAACTATCTCCTTGATGGAGAGATGGAAACTAAGAAAGAAAAGGCACTCAGATTTCAATTTTCAAATCAACTTTTTCTCTAAAGGGTCCTCTTGGGCATGCTGGCCTTTATATAGGGTCGAAGGCATGCCCAATCAGCCATAATGGGAAGGAACTGTCTCTTGATGAGCGGCCTTCCCAAAACAATGAAATGATGAACCGTTCAAAAGGATGAGGCCCGAAAACACGGATTGGCCTGTTCATAATTTGAGAAGAAAATTGCATTCAAAATAAACGATAAAATAATGGGTGCTCGTTAACGTGTCGTTAAGCAGAATACTTGAACGATGGGTCGCGGGCATCGGCTCGATCTTCTCCATGAGGTTGTTGAAGTCTTTCTGTGTCGGCGGTGAGATGGTCCCTCATCAGCCAATATAAAAAGTTTCTAAGCTCGTGGCTGCCACATGCATAAATCATACTAAGAAGTAAAATTTTGGTCTTCGCACAACCCATGCCCAAGCCCATGGCCTTATGGGCTTTCCTTAAAACCATTATTTTAATCCTGAACATTGGTTGTTTTTAATAAGATCGAATGGTCCGATTTCAATTTACGTATTATAATACCTTTCTCTTTGTTATTGGAGCTGACTTAGCTAATGCTGACCGGGAGAGGAGCACCAAATCTTATAGGGTCCACGAATATGATTTAATTCTAGCTGCTGAACCCTCCAAGATAGCATCTAACATCGCATGGGCAGGCTCCTCTTCTTTTATCCTTTCCCAGCATCTTCGTCACCAGAGACCTGATTCTCATATCAACCATTAAATCACCACCTATTCACCACCAAAAAATAGTAGGGAGTGGTCCCATATCAATGATGAAGCTTCTTGGAGCATTTCTCACTATAAAACCCAAATCTTCTTACCTGGAATATTATCTTTCTCACTAAATTTGAATCTGAGTGTTGAAAAATAAAAAAGGCGAATATTATCTCTCTTTTCATTTTCTATTGGGTCTTTTGCTTAGTGTTTTTGACAAGGCTGTGACCCAAGAGACATCTGTGAGAGAGTGATAGAAGAGAAAAGACATCATCAATGAAAAAGCTGGAGGACGACACCGCCGATTGGTTGAGGTTTGAAGTCGATGACGACCACCCAACACGATGACAAGGTCTGGTAAGTCATAAATCATATTCATATAAGTCTTACATGAATAAAAAATAGTTATAAAATTCATATGAAAAAATATTTGTAAAAAAATCATGTAAAAAAATATTTTCATCTTTCAGACATTTCCTCGAAGAGACAGTCTGCATTACTTTCAAAACAAGTTTAATCCAAGTTTTTTACAATATTCTCAATTCAATCAAACTCTCTAAAAACATCTAATAACTATAAAAGGTTACACATATTATTCTATTGACTTCCTTGTTGTGAAAACACAATAATCATTTGTGTTCTGTATTAAAAAGACCATATAATTACTATCCTTTAGTCAGGCATTTAATCAGACACTTCATATCCATTGTCCTTTTTTAAAAACATTATTCAGAATTTTCTACTAAAATTGAATTCTAAAAAAATGATAAAAATTAGGTCAATTCTCTAATCCATATAAACTCCCACAATACAAATTTCCAGATTAAAATAAAATTTCTTCAGGAAATTCTCTTATAAAAACATATATAAGCTCTCTATTCGTACTTGCTATTTCTACAAACACCTAGTGGTCATATTCACCCCCTAAAATACATTATATATTCTATTTAACCATCTTCAAATATTTTTTCCACATTTTCCTATCTGGAATTCAAATATCAATTATCATAAAATTGCCTCTGGTTATTATTATCCTGGAAATTCTTATCCCCATCTTTTAGCTCATTAAGTAATTCTAACTCTAAGAGCCAATCCTTGAGGTGATGGCCTTACTCTTGGCTAGACATCTTTGAGTGAGATTAAAACTTCATAAATATTACTTGATAGAAGTGAAATGATAACAACGACATTAGCATACTTATTTTTGCTCTGTCAACTAGTGATCTCCATCTTACGATCTCACCACAAGTCACTAAGTCCGATCATGTATTCATGGAATTGATCTCTTTTTATTTTTGGTATCAAAGCTCATCCTAAGTATCTTAGTCCATCTACTTACTATGTGATGTTATATCATCTATTTAATGAACTTAATAAAATGTAAGCATCACACATGGACTATAATGAATACATTATATTAATGAATATGGACGATAAATGGAATGCATGATTGGCTTGCGAACCACATATATTTCATCAACCCCTGGAACCAAAGACTAATTAAACAACAAGGAATATGACTATAGAGCAAAAATTTACTTAGTTTCCCTCCTAAAAAGGATACACAAAAATTCATTCCAAATAAGACTTGATCTAGTGATTAGAAGGATTAGGGGTCATTTAAGAATCTATGAGCTTTCTATAGATCCCCAATTCTATTATCTCTCCTTTCACTTTTGTAGAACTCCCACCAGAAGGGGATGACTTAGGGAAAAAGGCTATACTAAAGTCTAATTTGTTATTGGATATTTTATAAATTAATTTTATTTATGGTCATCATATTTCTTCTTGAATGTACAAAAATGACATGTCTAATAAACATGTAGAGACCCTTGAGAGTTTTCAATAAACTAGAAGCACCATTAAATATATAAAAAGTATCTTTGTCCTCTGTGTTAATTAGTTTTGTGCATACACCCCAGTAATATTTAGATAACTATTGTGAATTATAATTGTAATCTATTGTATAAGTACACTATCCTTTATATCATTACTATTACATAAACATGAAATGAAATCTTGATCCTAAAGTAAAATTGATTTATAATTTTCATTTACTATTTAACATTTTTTGTGGATGAATTCGTGTCATAAAATTATTAGAGCACCTACAATCTCTTTTAGGGATGTAATTCTCAAGCTTCATCTATAATGGTGACAACATTAACCCTTTATTATGATAATTTTTTTTTTCAAGAGTTCCCTATTTATTTAAAACATAAATGGGTACAATCAGAGTAGAGGTTCCAACTGTATCATAGAATGGGAGTTTATCACCAGGATGGAGAAAATGGGTACAATCATAATTTGTGAAATTTATACAATGATGATTTTAGTCATTCTGACTGTAATGGCAGGCATAAAAACTCTTCAAGAGTTTTATTTGGTAGGGGTTGTGGCAGAGAAAATGAATACTTTTGGAAACATGGGGAAGGGAGAAGGGAACACCGATGAGAATGAAGGAGTGTTATGTTATGGGAAATGAATTAATGATCAAGGACAGGAAGGAACATGTTATATCATTTTTTTGCTTGAGGATAATCCAAAAGAAGTTTTTTGAGATCTCAAAAAAAAATGAAAAGAGATGGGATATGGTCACAAAGAAAGGTCGTGCACCAAAATATATGGGAGGAAGGGGAGGTGAAAAGGAGTAGCTTTTAGTTACAACAAATGCAATGTAATAGCACCACCAAGTGGAAAATACTAGACATACCTCTACCTCCACTAGATAGCCCACTAGTCACTTTCCCTTTTTGACCATCATGTAACCCACCATCCCCCACCCTTACACCCTCGTCTCACACACTCCTAGCCTCACATCTCCGCACCTCTATAACTACACCACTATCCCCACTACTAATCTCATACTCACTCATTTCCCTCATGATACCTCACCTAAAACTTCACCCCCATTGTTAGGTCCACCCCAAGGGATCCCTCATATCCTTCCACTCATGTGTTCCCCCTCTTTCACCGTCATACCTTCATTACTAAGTCATCCACTAGATCCCTTGATGGATGTTATGTAGCTGTCAAGTCAATCACACTTCCATTATTGTTTTAAGTTCATATGGTAAATATTTCTTCATTATTATTCTTGTGATATGTTTATAATGAAGTCCCTAAATGTATATAATAACTAAGTGAATTTTGATGAGATTGCAATACGATAATCATTAGTGTTCAGTTGTCCATTTTGTTGGATACTCGAGGTACACATTGAGTTATATGGATATAATATCACTTTCTAATCCTTTTTACACGAGAAGTATGTCTTATCTTATGGCCATTAGTGTGGAGACACTATGGACTGATGTTGGGTACTCTTTAGAGAAAGGGTTCACTGAAGTGATATGTAGGATTCCATTAATGGTATTATACCTAAACGTCAATGAGGTTGATTCATTTCATGGTTGTATAAGTGGTATGTTGACTTAAGATACTAAGAACCTCTTCTGTACAGATGGGCATATTTTTGCTAAGATGTACGAGTCTCTTGCCTGCCCTCACTGTTAGAGAGAGTGTTCTAAAATTTATCTCCTTTATTCATCAGTACTAACTAAATGATATATTAGAAATTGACAACTAACCATACCCTAAGTCAATTAATATGGTTGGTTAATAAATTTTGTTGGGACTTTAAAGTGATTAACTAGATTGATACATGGGCCTAGAGGTTCACACAAATAATATTAAAGAATTGTTATAGATAAACCCAGTTTAGACTCCCATGCATGCTAGATCTGCACCCCCACCCACACCCCCCAAATTGTTCTTTTTCTCCACTCTCCAATCATTCCATTATAAAGTCTTCATGGTGAGAAGATCAAATAGAACTTCAAGAAGAGTTATATAAAAAGAAAATGAAATACACCAATTCCTTGACCACATGAATATGCATACACGCCGGGCGGGTGAACAGCTAGAAAGCACTTGCCTAAGGAACAAATTAAGGGTGGGCTGAGTTCCTAGAAGGTAATTTGAGTTTCCTATGTTTTAGATACCAATTGTGAATTGATTTCATCTTCCACTAAAAGGAAAATAATTCACCCTGCCTCTTTAAATTTCTTTGCTATCGGGTCATTCACTCTATGTGGAACTCAAAAAGACGCTTGACCAATCAGCAAGCTTCCATTACTTCATTATTGAGGATTCTTTGAGGGTACTAGTGAAAAAGCTTCCATATAATAATACTTTTAAGGGTCTGAGTATTCAGATAATAATATGATCCCTCATATCATTTATCACTTAAACACCCAATTGATACATCATATCTACAACACTCAATTAGTGGTGTGCAGATCAAACCCACAGTTTCCATCATTCTAAGCTCATTTGGAATTATATAGTGCTCGGAAATCCCTTGTCACACTTCATATCAGTCATCTATATGTGCGAATGAAGAATGGATAATTTGAGTTGTCAGTCATCAAATAGAATCTAGTTATTAGTGACTAGATATTATTCATTAGAGTCATTTATCGAAGGGACCTAGTACATCACCTTTACATTGTCCTGCCTTGATATCCTTATACACTCACAATTATCTATGCCTCTCACTGACACCTCGTGCATGTGGTCTTATGGGGGAAACTCACACAACATATTCAGGATTATCCTCTGCTCATCAATCTACTGAGGTTCTAATAGGGATTTGAACTAAAAACATGCATTTAGTGATTGCTAAATGGCAGACCCCCCATGACTCAGCCTGACACCACTAGTTGAGCTGTCTACTACTAGTGACATTTGGACATGGTGTAATAAATGCCACACTAAAAATATTATGTACCAGCATCTAGATCCTTGCATTACTAATACCATTTCCCTAGTGCAGTACTCTATAATAGTTTCTCTGCTACCTTGTTATTACTGTGATAACTCACCAACCTTACTTATTCTAGACATGATCTCTAGAGCCCTACACCTCTCTAGTTTCATTCCATATGACTTTAACATGAAGCTTTTGACAGCTCTTTGCATGGAGAAATTTCAAATCCACCTATGGAGAACTTGAATTTTCAATTAAGGAATCTCCAACTCTACTTGAAATGGTAGAAAAGGTAGATATTTGTGACATGAAAGCAAAGTTAGAGGGTTTGAAGACATAGTTTCAATGTGTTGTGCATGCACTTTGACGAACATAAAGTTACACATCTTGAAAATGGAAGACTCTGATCAATGAGCACCTGGATGCACATGTGCAATGACAATAGAGATAATATCTTTACAAATTACCTATCTAGTGTTTTAAAGAGGGTCATGGAAATATTTGTGTCTTTCATGCCTCAATCTGCCATTGATCTAGAATTCAATTATATGTTTGCACCATATAATCAGAATCCTAATAACTTGGAAAGTCTAGTGTTGATTACCTCCTTGCTCTTCTTACATTGCAGCCCATGATGATGACTGATGCTATCTTATTGTCTATTCCACACTTAGTGATGTAATACGAGTTTGACTGGGATCAAACGACACGTATTACAACACAGGGGAAATCGATGAGGGTAAAAAGATGCCACAATTTTATGATGCAAGTTTTGAGACCCAATGACAAGTACAGGAAAAGACCGTAAGTGAACAGTCAGTTAAATCGACGAAGTTTGAATGGAACACAATCGACTTCCCAATGTCTCTTTGGACCAATTCGACGCTACGAGATGAGGGGTAATTGCGATTACCCGTTGGCATCCAATTCTTCTCAGTAAGCTACTAGGGCTTCACCAACAAGAAAATATTCTATCTCTCACTAGAGTGAACTATGTTCAATCGTCAAGGGTAATCCTAGCACTCGAAGGCATGAATCACAATTCAACAATACTGTAAGAAATAACTGAACTGCGAACGAAGGAGAGGACGATAGAACCGGATGGTCGATTTCCGTTGATGGCACGAAAAGTTCGTAGTGCTGTTCCAATCAAAAGATGGCACACAAGCATGAGTCGTGTGTGGGTCGGATGAGGGCAGGGCATTGGCACATGACAAAGGTAGACACACGACTGGAGGGTTTTGCGAGTACGAGGCAGTCGGTGGGCGAGTGGCAACTCGAGCACATGGTAAAGGAGCGGGCATAGACAGAGGGCCGGCGTAGGGCGCGCACGGATGCGCGCGGCCGAGGGAGGGCGCGCATTAGTGCACGGTGCAGGTGAGCGCCGGCGGCCAAGGGGGCTAGTGGGTGATCAACAGCGGTTGACGCACAACTAAGAAGTGGTGTGGTCGGGCGTCGGTGAGTGGCTGGCGCTGGCGGATGTACGGTCAGTAGCGGCAATCGTCAGGAGGTCCGGTGTGGGACAGAGCACCGGTGGATGGCGGACGCAGACGCAAGCGCACGACTAAGGTGGCACACAGCTAGGCTCTAGCGTGGACAGAGCGCAGCCGCAAAGTGGCACGAGAACGCGCGCGGCCAAGGGTAGTGGGGCGATGGAACACGAGCACGGCGAGGTGCCGGTAGCGGTAGGCAACGTCCAAGAAGGTAGAGGGCGAGCCACACACCTTCAAGAATACTCCAAGAAGGTTTCTTGAACAACTTCTTGAACGGCAACAACCAAGAATGAGGGGTTCTTGATGGCGAAGATGTCCAAAGAACGATAATCAACGAGGGCGATGCTCCACGATAATTCTTGATGTGGAGTATGCCACGATCCCATGATCTATTAGAAATTTATCTATCTATGGGCGGAAAGAAAGAAAGAATGAAACTTCAACTTCAACTTCAATTTTCACCTTCAGGGTCCTCTTGGGCATGCCGACCTTTATATAGGGTCGAAGGCATGCCCAATCAGCCATACGGGAGGGAACCGTCTCTTGATGAGCGGTCCTCTCAACACAACAAAAATAAAACCATTCAAAAGGACAAGGCCCAAAACACAATAGGCCCATCCACAATTCGAGAGGAAATTACATCCAAAGAAATAAATGATAAAAATAAAGCACGTGCTGATGTGTCGTCAAGCGGAGTACTTGTCGCGGGCGTCAGCTCGAGCTGCCCGAGGAGGTTGTTGGCGTATTTTGGTGATGGTGGAGAGATGGTCCCCCATCACTTAGTGATGGACCAAGAAAACACCACCCTCGAAACTATTTTTATGTGAGTTGTTATCAAGGAAAACTCCTCAAGACTCAATTGGTTCTCATCAGATTTTTTTATAGCCTATTGAGAAGATAGAAATCTAATATCCTTGCACTTAATCTAAGATTTATAACCCAATTTATTTTGAAGACGTTTGACCCATCAGTCTTAGTAAAGTATGCTACAAAGGTGAATTTAAAATCATTACAAATTGATTTAGGACTATACTTCATAGGCTCATCTCTCTTAGGCTGTGCAGCTTATTTAAGGGTCATTAGATCCATAATAATATTATGCTAGTTCAGGAACCATCACAATCACTAGATTACCACATTCCTGGTCAAGCATTATCATCTAACTCTACATCGATAAAGCCGTTGTTAGGATGTTCCTTAATGAAGTAATGACATTCTTTTGGTTTCACTAACAAGTTAATCACCATTGTTGATGCTTGTATTGGCTGAGGAAAGTTCACTCGACTCTTCACTGTTACTCATGGTCTATGGCAGGATGATCCGGTCTCATGCGTCCTCTTCACCTTGGTGGAAGATATCCTCAGCCAATCCCTAAGATGAGCAAATCACAAATGATCTCATCCAGCCATACTATGCAAAAAGGTGTATCATATTTATCTCGTAATATTTATTTGAGTATGATGCAAAAAGGTGTATCCTTAATGGATCTAAAAAATCCATTAAGTGACTTGTGAGTATTCCCATGTAAGTGCAAGATAAGTAGATGAGTGAGAAGAAGGGAAAAAAACAGTCCCATAAGCAATGCATTATAAATAATTCACTCCTAAATGGATAAAAACAACTCTGCAAGTCTGTCCCTCATCCCTTTATAAAAATCTTTCATTTTTTTAAAGATTTTCATTAGCAGAACATCGTTTGTCATTATTTGTGCTATACATCTAATGGATTAACCGACTGTTCCAACTTCCTCACTGACCCATTATGCAAAATGTATGTTTTAGATTGAGTGTGATTGCGATCTGCTCCTTTGCTTGATTGTTCACATCACATTTCATATTTTATATTGCACTGTAGAATGGGGTTCTTTTCATCTTCTGTCACTGTAACATTCATATTCAGCTGATTGCTTTTGTAGCTTGATAATATGCAATTTATAAATGTTTATGTATGACAATTCATGCGTTTCTTGGGCTAAATTGATAAGTTATATTGCATATTATCATTTTATTATCTAATTTTCCTAAAAACTGGGAAAAAATTATTTTGATCTAATTTGAATATAATTTGAGCTTTTAAGTTATTCTAATGGAAAATATAATTTTTCACAATAAAATTTGGTGAAAATTTAATGTTAAAAGGATGAATAAATAAAAAGATATTTAATTTTGAATTTTGGAATTTATATGGAATTTAATGAATATTTTCCAAGTCTTTTTTAGGTTCAATTCACAAAAAGGGGGACCATTAACCACTTGGCTGATGGGGTAGCTGCACCTACGTGGCGTGCCATGTCAGCGCACAGGGATCACAGGTGGCACTAACGGGGCACACATGGGCACACATGTATTAAAGGAGCAAAGGGCGTGAATCCGTAATTTCAAAAGCTAATATATGCTCTGTATTTTATAACTGAAATTATTTTGAAAGTTTTCCATGTGGTATTAACTTCAGTTGAAGAAATGTGTGACCTGGCAGCATTAGAGCCATCAGATTAGGATTTTAGGAGGTAAGTTTACCTCCTCTTCTTTTGTCTTTTTCTGCAGATCAAGGGGCACTTCGATAGGATGGTCCATGATTGATCCGACTATAAAGGAACCAGATCTGATGGCCAGAAAAGAACCCAAATTTGAAGAAGAGAATCCAGTGGCTGAAATTGATCCTGATCTTTATGATCGGATGATCCGATGGCTGCGGATCAATCCAATCATAAAAAATCCAGAAAGTGGCAAAAAAAATTATGAAATCCTCGAAGTAATTTTAATTTTATGTTTTGTTCTGTACTCAATTTTTTGGTAAATTTGTGAAAGAAAAGAGTCTTCAATGCATCCAATTATTGTGTTCTTCTTGTGGCTTCGAGAAAATGGCTAGCCACAGTATAACAAAGCCCAAGGAGATGTGAAGAATTTTTTTTATGAAAAGATTAGTGAATTCGTTCTTTTCTCATTAGTTGATTCATGTTGGAGTAAGATGCCAAGACAGCATGCAAAATATACGGGTTCATGAAGATATGAACGTGAAGAGAGGATCACTTGCACAGAGGTGAAAGCAAGGTTAAATTAGGAGTAGATTTCATTTTAATAGTTTTATTAGAATAAATATAGGTTTAGATAAATACCCCTAATGAAATACACCACTTAGATCTTTATGTTTTGATATTTGAAAGGAGATAAATTCATACGGATTATTCCAGCATCCTTCTCATCTTTTCACATTCTCAAAGAAACCCTAATTAAAATCTAGATACCTATCCTCTCCATGGAAAGACCCTTGCTCACTCTATATTAGGTTATTTGGTGATTAAGGAGTTATAAAATGACACATTATAAACACTTAAAATTTGACTTATCAAGCTTAATTATGAATCTTGAACCAATTACCAATTGATTTTAGGGAAACAACAAAATTGTTGTTGTGTCCAGGTGACAAGGAGGTTTCGCTCGATTTAGTGCATCACTATGGAAGATTCTAGTAGCAAGCTACCTTCTAGCTGTGCAATCTTATCCCAATTCCTTGGGTTACTAAGCTAGCTTATGATGAACTATAAAATATTGTCAAATATGCTGATTTAGAACTCTGGTTTATTTAGAACTATAGGGTGAGTACGGGTCCAATCCATATAGATCAAGTATTGAATAAGTGGATTTCAGCTTTAATTTCAAATTTTTGCTTTTCTGAATATTTATTTTAGTAATTGAACCTAAATTAACGATAAAAATCGAGTGAAAAATAATTCAAAATAATTGTATAATCATTGGAAAATAGTTTTCCTAATTAACCTAATTTGTTCAAATTTAAAGAATAATTTTGAGAATTTCAATATAATTTATAGTAAAAATAATAATATATTCTAGTGTGGACTTTTGGGTTATGGGTGGTGGTGATGACATGAGTGGATGGGATCAGATGAAATACAAAACCATGCTTGTTGCAACAAAGTTGATAACGGATATGCGCTCATGGGCGGCAAAGCGAGGACAAGGAATGATGCTTTTATCGTCACCATAGGCGACATGGATGGAGATAGATACACATTGATGAGAGTCAAAGTTAGAGATAGCATTCACAATAGTGGGGAACTAGGTTATTTTAGGTTCTAGAGGGCTTGACATGGATGAAGAAATTGAAATGATTCCCATCGGAAGACTTGAACGAATCGAACGACATTGTTAAAATATTGAAACAATGTACCTTTGCACAGATCACATCTTTGATTTCTTGGATTACGGAGTGAGACGAGTCGAGCTGCTCATGTGTGCTGCCTCTTGACATATCCATGCAATCCTCAGCACGTTGAATCTCCTCCTTCTCCTTGACAAGCCACATTCTACCTCCACCATCGTCGTTACGCCGTTCCGATCGCATCAGGCATGGGAAGGGGCATGGGGAGAGTGGAGAAGAAAGGGAAGGCCCCCTGAACAATTCTGGCCTGGGTGAATTTTGTTCAGGGCTTCCCCTATTTATATTAAGTGAGTATTTTCATAAAAACCCCCAAAATTTAAGTATATATTCCGACGTCCAAAAGATCATTTGCGTGTGACCTTATAGGCCCATGCATTAGTCTAGTTAACGACTCCAGCAGCCCAATAACCTTTGTTGGCCTTCCAAATTAATTAACTATGTCATCATATAGATTAATTAAATTTGGATGAGTTTAACCCAATCAATAGGTCGAGTCTCCAACATGTGGGGTGCCAAGCTACACCTCGTGTTCTAGAAGATACAGAGGAGTTTGTATCGACTCACTCATGGAACCTGTTCATCATCGGTTACCGTGTATGTATAATCCCTCATCCACTTGACGCTCCTTGGACGACTCAGGGTATGGTCAACTATTAAACCCTAATCGATCATCCGAGTTAGTACTCATGCATTCAGAAATCATCGAAGAACTCTTCTCCAATATTTCACTACCTTGGCCAAGGACTTCATCGCATCATCTTCCTTGAGCAGTCACCTCTTATACCGAGGGTGGATGATCCCATCTTGACCACTCAGTCATCTTCGTGAACTTCTTGATGTACCCGAACTGAGACCATTTAGAATCCCATGATTAGAGACTCTTTCGCCATCACCAAAGTACAACCATCCGTCCACAAGACGTCTTTGGTGTCTCAGGTCTAAGGACCACTTACACAACTGTGACGTGAATCAACCTAAGTGACAGTCTGGTATAATACCGTTCAGGGATTCGTACGGATCAATTCAGTGAACTCTTTCCACTAAAGAGCACCAACTATCTATCACTAGTTTCTCCAAACTAATGGCTACGGGAACAGCCATACTCATCATATGAGCGAGGCAAGATAGTGTTATTCTATCTAGATACTTCGATGTCCTTCTCGCGTATCATTCGAATAGGAATATTTAGAACACATGCTTAAAGACTAGTAATCTCTGTATTACGATCTCATCATAATTCACTTAGTCTGATCATGTATTCATGGACTTCATTATAAGCATCACACGTGCACTATAATGAATATGTTTTATCAATGAACATGGAACAAGATGTGGACCTTATGATTGGCTTGCTGGCCGCATATATTTCCATCAGGTTACTGGTGATGATAACCTAGAAAAAAGGACAAAGATATGAGTTAGAAAAAAACAAAGGTCACACTAACCTTGTCATGACATGCCCAATAGCTCGAGTGGTGCTTTTTCTTCACTTATCTTGATCTCAATGTCACTCCTTAAATCCTTAAATCTAAGAATAGACCCAAATGAAATTATGAATGAGCAGTCCGAGGGTAATTTTCTTCGCTCTACTAATCATAATTTTTCCTTGCGCACTCCAAGGGTTCTACCTTAAAAGGATGTCTATATATATATATATCTCTGATGATGGATGTATATAGGAGGGCACATTAGAACTATACCCAAAATATCAGCTGAAAACTCTTTCTTTATTGTTAGATATCGTTGTTTCAATTTGGGGCAATTTGAGCCATCTGATTTCTCTCTCCTCTTATTCGTGTGGTGCATTGCCAGCGTGGCACGCAATTCATTAGAAGTACGTAAATAAATTTATTTTGTTATTTTATGTCAGAAAATTCAATAAACATGACAAAAAAATTAGAGTATTAAATTCAAATTATCATAAACAACTTAGAATATTTAAGTAAATATAAAAAAATATTTTATGAATTTTAAAAATTATTTAATTCATTAAGTTAGTGGCATTAAAATTTTGTTAAAATACTATAAATAAATAAAGAAGGAATCATTCTAAAAGTGCTATTATTCATTTTAAGCATAAGTAATAACATTAATGAACATGAAGAAAATACAGATAAATACATGAAATTACTTATAAATATAATATAATATTAAATATTATCTGCGCATCAAATGAGCTCAAATGCTATTATGTATGAGCATGCTTGGGTTGGCTCATTCATACTCTATAAGTTTTATGGTAGCACAACACGAGGTACTCAAAATAATGTCTACCTTTTAACCATCTTGGATGTTCCATCCTTTTCAGTCTGGAACGACATCATTATTTTTGTGCCCTATTGTCCAAGACAAGAATAAAAATTAAAGGTTGAGATTATTCATCATTATTATCTAGCCTAGGGGGCACATCCAACAAATGGATCAGATCCTCATCACTGACCGAAACTGTTTCCCTAATTTTCCATGTGATGTGAACCAATATAAAAGAGCCAGTTTAAATCACAATAAATGTAATTACGTAGACTAAGAAATTTTAGTGTCAATATTGATTATTTTTTCTTTCAAAGGGTTCATTGTTTTGGCATCAACAATGTGCCATCTGTAAAATGTGTATATGTTAACAGGTGGTAACCATGTGCATACATGTAGATATGTGAATGGTGAAATGATAAAATTTGGGGGTGTTGCATACTCTGACATGTCACCACATCACACACTTACTAATAATTATATTTGATTATTTTTTGCCTTTTCTGTATAGGGACACATCATGGAAGCATAGCCATTGATCGATGAATAAAAATGAATCAGATGAAAGGGATAATGACTCAGGCTATATGAGTCAAACCTAAACTTGCATACCGAATTTCTCTTTAAGGTTATCCCAAGTGGAACAGCAAGAGCAATCTCCATTATATAGGATGGTAAACTGTGGACCCTCCTCTAGTGTCCATTACCTCATATAAGGTTTTCATCTTGGAACAATCATGTGGAATTTCAGGTTATGTAAGTGGTGACAAAAGACAGATGAGAGGACGTGTGTGTAAAAAAAAAGAGGGACACATGCGGCGGTGGCTGTAGTGATGGGCACGGTGGCGAAGTGCAGCTATGGGCGCGGTGGCGGGTGTGTCGACGGCTGGGTCCGACGGCGATGGTAGGGCACGACGGCGGTGGCAGGGTGCAGTGGCGGTGGTGACGGTGGCAGGCGGCTGGCGGCCATGACAGGGATGACAGGGCATGGCAACGGTGGCAGGGCGTGGTGGTGGCGGTAGGCGGCAAGTGACCGCAGCAGCGAGGGCATAGAACAACAGCGGCGGCAAGGCACGGCGACAGTGGCAACATGCAATTGGCGGCCATGATGGTGATGGCAGGGCACGCGGTGGCGGCTGGCAATTAGCGCGTGTGGCTGGCTGCGGCTGTAGGTCGTGGTTGTGACTGCAATAGGCGGCCGTGGTTGCGGCCGCTGTTGGTGGCTGGAAGGCCGTGGTGGCTGCGCGCCGACCTAGGGGACAACACTAGGCAGCCTCGAGAGGGAGTGGGCGGCCGCGTGCGGAGCTAGGCAGCCTCAGGAGGTGACAACCGGAACTCCGACAAAGACGGCGGTGGCGGTGGTTTCTACCTTCATAGTGCCATTTTCATAAATACCACAAAAGCAAAATAAAACTCTAAAAAAATCAGGAAAAATCCTTAAAAAGTCACATTTTTGTTCAATCTTTTCTTCTCTTCTCTTCCTATGGGTGGGCCAACCTTTTATAGGGGCAAATATGGGCCTCCCCCTTAGAAATAAAGGGGAGAAGGCCCAATTAAGAGTAATAAGGGCCCCCTAGTAGGAGTGAGAAACCCACTAGCACACCCACACATGGGCTCACATACGGACAAATGTGTAGGACCGTATAGTAGCCCCAAACATTTGCATGAACAAAAAAAAAACACATACGCGGCCGACATACAAGGCCTACTAAGTAAAGAAAACATAAGGAAAGATAACGTCAAACCTTTGTGGCCCCGTTGACAAGGCAGGGTACTCCGAAGGCTGGGTCGCGCGTGAGCCCTCGCTCGATGAACTGACTTGATGAGATCTTCGAAGATATATGGTTCCCCATCATCCTCCCAACATGGGGAAAGCTCGATAGTGTCGAGCTTGAGACCATATGCATCGTGTCGAGGGGATAGCTCACGCTGGATGGGTCATTAGAGCTTGTCTTCTGTATCCACAAATGCTTCATCGCCGGGGGGGGGGGGGTCTCCCCCCCGGAATAAGGAACATTCGTCTCATGGCCCCTTTCCCTGCAACCTTAATTATCTCCCCTAGTACCTCTTGTATGCTCTCATGCCTAAGTGGGGTGCAAACTAGGGAAGGTGGACTGGCAAGCTCACTCGCAAATGAATGTAGACTACTAGGGCAAGAAGTGGATGGCTTTTTGGTGGAGAAAAGAGGCGACATGGGTTGGTAAAACTCAAGTTTGGACACGTTGATGATGGGGCATATACCCCAATTAGGGGAAATACTCGCAAAGCATGCGATCTTCCCAACCATCCAGACTAGCGAGAAAGGCCTGGCACTATGAGCGCGGAGTGTCGTAGCAACCCATGGAGAGTATCTCTCAGGCCTCAACCTATCCATAACCAAGCCACCCTCACTATAGCTAACTGGGCATCTGATGGAGGTAAATTACATGTTAATTTTAATTTGTCGTTGTAATTAATTTTCCACAATCAAATAAATTTATAATATGTAGAAACTTACTCAATGATGTATAAGAGAGAGTAAGGTTGTCTGCACAGGGACTGGCCTTTAGGTATATATTCAATAATTGAGTTATTATTTATTAAGATATAGTAATAATACTAAAGATAAGAGGGATAGGAAGCGATAATTAATAAGAAAGTATAGACAATATTTGTTTAATAAGATGAGTAGAGAATATAAAATATCTAGATCATATATATACGTACTAGAGATACTAAGAATAATAAGTACGGAATTTGATATAATATTTAAGAAGGATAAGAACCTAGTTAGTGAAAACATAGATAAGTATTACTAAGACTACTTAGTTTAATAAGAGAGAGAATAATGAGTTAGATAGAAAGAATTAGTAATTATCTAATTATAGTATACTGAGCAAGTATAAGTATAAAGAAATATTAAGGAGTACAGAGGGAGTAATAGAAATTAATAAGTATTTATAGCAATACAAGAAGGTAGAGTACTCCTTATAATTAGTATAGGTATTTATATATTTATTTATTTATATGATTTATAATCTTATATATAGTTTATATAATCGATTTCTATAATTAATAGGTCGATTTAGTTGAACACCCGAGAGGTGTTCGATTAAATGCCCAATAGGGGGTCGAGAACTAGAGAGATATGTATAGTATTTAAGTAATAGTATGTTTTTTAATGTATATTATATAGATTTCATGAGAGAAGATCAATTATTATAGGGTGTTTCTGTCCAACGCCCCGCGGGTGTTTGACAAAATACCCGAAAGAAGACGGAACAGAGAGGACAATATATTTTTTATATTTTTATAAAGTTGAGTGGTGTAGAACTTATGTAAATCGAGACATATTCATCGAACACGTGAGGAGTTCGATGAAATGTCCAAAAGAAATCGGGGTGACTAGTTTTGGTCGAAGTGGATTATATCAAGGATAAAACAATCTTGAAGCAAACTTTAACCATAAAACTATTGAAATTCAACAAAGAAGAGTTCAGATTACCGTATTCCGCCCTGAATCGAGGCAAGGGGGTGGTAGCGCCAGTCGTCGCCGCCTAACTTCGGTATGCGGTCTGCCCCTTGCTTCTCTCCCTTGCTGGCGCAGAATATAGCAATCCTAGCACTTCTATGAACCCTCCCGAAGCTTCTCGGACGATCAGGAGGTTGTCACGACCCTCCTACCGACCTCACCGCCACCAAATGGGTCCTCCGCCATTCTCAGATCTCGGTCAAAAGGTTGGTCGGAAGATACAGGAATTTGAGGCATTCGGCCCCTTTTAATGGCTTGAGAGGGATCCCAGAGGCCGTCTGATGGAGGGGAGCGGCCCTGGTGGCCCTCCTTGGCCGTCGGATCATGGCTGGTCCCCCCTCGCCGGCCGAGAATGGCCTCCAGCTGGCAGAGTTGATGGCCAGGGGCACGAATGGACAGAACTGCCCCTGGCCGTCTAATCATCTTTATAGATGTCCAACGGCTGCGATTAAATCGCAGTTGTGGACCGTTCTTATGGTATACCTATGCTCCTGCCCCGTCAGCATGCGTCGTCACAACCCTATCAGCAGTACACATCCCCTTCGCCTCTTTTGATTTGTCCGTCGACGGGTCCCGCGGCCGCGTCAGCCTAAACAAGAGAAATAAGATAGTTAAATTTGGCGAGATAGATCTCCACCGTCTGATCTTTTTAAAAAGATCAGACAGCTGAGATCATATCCGCCTCTTTAAATAAGCCCAAAAAGGCACGGGCTTCAGGCCAGATTGGCTCGAAGCCCAGTTCATTTCTTCTTCTTATTTCCTTGAGATCTCGGCCCAATGGGCCGCGATCGTATTCTCTCTTCGGCTCGGCCCGACGCGAACAAAATAAACATGGAATTTGCATCCCATGTTGAAAATTTTATGAAAACAATGTACTATATAACTTCTGGCATTCAGATGCTAATGAATTCGAAAGACATACCTCTGTAGTGCGAACATAATCGCCTTGTTCGGCCTCTTCTTGGGCTCGATGTGGGCTTGTTAGCCGGCCAACCTTAGGGTTCCTTGCGTGGCGGGCTTGCTGGCAGTCGGGCCGGCTTGAGCTTGGCGCTCGCTGGTCTGGTTGTTGGCATGAGGCGCGGCGCGCCTGCTCAGCTCCTTACCCGCCCAATAAGCCCTTTTTTTATTGTATTTACAATTATATATCTTTTCTTTTTCATTTCATTTTATCTATTTGTTTCTTCAAATTCAATACCGGCTTCACCCCTGCACTTTCATAAACCTACTAAATAGCACATTAAAAAATTAAACAAGTTTGAAAGGTATATTTTAACTAAGAGATATTTCAATTGTATAACATGCATAAAAATGACGTGAAAATGCAATTTCTATCATTTCCTCTATTTAGTGCATGAAGTGCAATATTTCATAAAATTAGGTGGAATACACATGAAATGATCCCAAAATGCCCTTAAAATATGTATAATTACATCACATATTTTGGGTCTACCAGCGTCGATGTAAATCAGCAACGAGTTCAAACTTCTCATGTTGGAATGCAATGCATGTATGGATGTTATGACATGACTCTCTCACATGATGGACAAATGCAACTCCATAATCTGAGTGCCTAAAATGCATGACTAAGATGATGAGGTCAGGAGGCTTACATGGTATCTGGTCGTACATGGTATCGAACATAATCAAGTCAATGACGTAAATCACTAGCGATAAGGTAATGAACTCTGCCCAGGGAATAACCCATTCCCGCATCATGAAATCTCTTGTATCACAGGAACATACTAAGTAATGTACGGGAGATAAGTCTTCCTCAGTCCATCTATCCATGATAAAAGGGTAAGTCATAGTAAGACCAACTCGTTTATCTCGGAGAAGCCACACTGACTTCCAGAAGTATCTCATGAATAGAGCATTGCGATCGGAAAGGAAATATGGAAGTGCATCAGACCTCCTCTCGTGAATGCGATTCACGTCCATGGGAATGTGGTGCATGGGTCTTAACCCGAAAAGCACGGCTATCACCATCTCAACCTTGGGGTCAGTAATGCGCAAAAACTTTTGTAGTGACCAAGAATCATCCATAAACTCTCTCAGGATATATACATGAAGCATGTCTAAAAGCGGGTCTAAGTCTAGATATGTACTAAATCCAAGCTGGAACATCGCCAATGGCAGAGGCTCTTCTAGAGGCCCTACTAGGAATCGATAACTAAAGGTCACCAACGGTTCATCAAACTCTAAAAGTACGAGAACTGTATATTGTAGTGTCTACTGAAGTAAAGGATTTTCTGGCGGTTCATCCGGGAATCCATCACTAGACTTAGCCACGAGTTCAGCTAGCACGGGCACATCGGGAGAGGTAAACTGTTGTTTCCCAAGTAGAGGAAAATCTTCTGAACGGTCGTCTGGGACATCGTAACATCTCGTAGCATCGAGCTCTATTAGGTCTTTATTAGTGGGTAAACTACCCTTAATGGTCTACAATGGCGGAGTCTCTCTCAGAGTCTCTACTCGGAGGTCATCACTAGGTGTGGCATCGAGTGCATCTACGTCTGGCTCAGTAACATAAGTGAACTGTAGCCTCGACAGTGGTAGTGGCCCTTCGAATGGGTCTACTAGGGAAGTAACACTATGGGCAGTCATGAGCTCATCTAGCTTAGGTGCGGCAGGGACACGAGCAACTAGTTGGGACTTAGTAGAAGTTGTGAAAGTACACGCAACAAGTGCCTTACAAACACTTCTCCTAGTCCTCCTAGTGGTCCTAGCACAATGGGGTCTACGAGGAGGCTCTACAGCATCATCAAAATACTCGTTGTTGGACAGTCATGGATAGGAATCATCATCAGTGGATCGTAGTAGTCCTCATAGTTTCACGGGGGCTCATCATACAAAGGGTCATACTCTAAAGCAATATGAGAAGGCTGGTATGTGGCCGAGGGCGTATAAGTTGTGTGAGGCACATGCGGTGCCAATGGAGCATACTATTCAAAGGATGTCTACGGCGCGAAGGACGCACATGGCGTGGGCGCAACAGGTGGTGGTGAGGGCACCGAGGTCTGGTAATACACCGTTGGTAGCACAGAGTGTGCAGCTAGTGCATAAGGCACAGGCAGCACTAGTGGATCATTCTACCCATAAGGAACCGGCGGCGCATGTGAGGCATACGGAGTAGGCATGGCCGGTGGGTAGACATGCGGTGGCGGCATGTCAAGCACAACATAGGGTGCAGGCTGCACACAGGGCACGATATGCACGAAAGACATGCTGGGCTGGGGGTGCGAGTGGGGCCCCATAGATGTGCATTGCAAGAGGTGCCTACGGAGTGTAAGGCATCGGTGGTGCATGGGGGTATCCATGCCCATGGATGTCCGGGGCAACATAAGGGGCCGGTGGTGGGTATGGTCTGCTTGAAGTTGGGTACTAGACAGGAATCGACTTGCAATGTAGGGTTTGGTGGTCATAGGGTGGTCCTCGTGTCTGATATATGTCCTGCTATTGGCGACGGTCATCCGAATATCCATAGTAATCATCATGCGGCTGGTAGGGATCGCCCTTGCGACGATCGTCAATGTAGCGATTGTCCTGATGGTGGTAACAATTGTCATACTGTCTGGGGCAATCATCATGTGGATGGTAGCAGTAGTCTCATTGTTGATAACGTCCGTCCTGAGGGTGGTCATCCTAGTAGTGATCGTCTTGCCGATGGTAACGACTGTCTTTCGATCGATAGTGATCGTCATGATGGGGATCGTTCAAGTAGTGATCATCCTAATAGTGATCATCCTAATAGCAATTGTTCTACTATCGACAGTGATTGTCCTAATGGCGATTGCCCTTGTAACGATCGTCTGGGTACTGATCGTAGTCACCCTAATGGCGATCGTCCTAATAATGATCATCTTGTAGCAATCATGTTCGTCTGGATGGCGATTGTCCTGGTAACAATCATCCTGTTGGTGATTATGATCGTCTCGCTATCGATAACGGTCGTCAGGCTGTCATGGCAGGCGTCTAGGCTGAGGAAATAGTGGTGAAAAAGTCATCCCACCTGTTGGGCTTGCTCCATAGGCACTGGCGGTAACTAACTCAGGTGACTGATAGCACCGTGATGGTCATTGACGTGGCCATCTCTGTCTTTGAGGTGTGCTCCAATCGCAGAAATACGACTCCCTATCCTCCCGAAAGGTGCCTAGACTATCATCATCAAGATAAGTGCCCGAGCGATGAGTATAAACATGATCTTCTGAAGGAAGATCGTAAATGCAGGGATCATTCTCCCATCCCTAAACCAACGAGTAGTCCCCTCAAACACTACTATGTGTCCGAACCATCGTCATAGCCAGATACAAGGTAAAGGGTAGGGGACTCCTATTAAATGATGAGATGACGAGATATATGCATGCATGTTCACTGAATTTCAAGAAATGCGATGCGTGCAATTTAAAATATGAAAACGAGTATAATGCGACAAACAATGCTAAGCGTAGAGGTTAGCACAACCTGGCTATGATACCAATATGATGTATCAGACTGATCGTGAACCGAAAGCTTCAAGCTCTGATACCAATATGATGTAATACGATGGACGCCGAGATCGAACGGCTCGTCTTACACACAGGGAGGGCAAAGTCAGTCATATCATGTAGTGGAGACGATAGTGCCGACATAATGCAAGTGATGATGCAACAATGAAATCACTAAGAAGTATAAATTCAGTGCCAACGGACACGAATGACCACTAGGCTATGATAAGTGTGTCTTGGGAATGCCACTAAGCTCCTGATGACTCGATTAACAGGTTGAGGGATGACGGTGTGAGTACGACTATTACCACTCGTGCGTACAACGTGCAAAGCACCAACTAAGATCATAGTGATAGAAACCTATTCCCATTGATGTATTCCTATCTATCACTAACCTAGCCCCGATGGTGGAGAAAACATTCGAAGGCACTAAAAGAAATAATATTATGCTAAGAGGGACTTGACGAGCATACTAGGAGCGGTAGGCCTAGGCTGTGTCTGATTTGGTAGCCGTGGAAGGCGAGCAATACATAAGCGCGATGGCGACGCAAGTAGGCGTAGCGGCGCAAGTCGGCACGGCTGCGCAAATAGGCATGGCAGCGCAAGTAGGCGCAACGACGTAAGTAGGCACGGCGACTAAAGTACACACGGTGGCACAAGTAGACACGGTGGCGCAAGTACACACGGTGGCGTAAGTAGACACGGTGGTGCAAGTTGGTGCCGCGGCGCAAGTAGGCATGTCACCGCAAGTAGGCTTGGTAATGTAAGTGGGCACGGCGTCACAAGTACGCATGGTGGTGCAAGTAGACGCAGCGGAGCAAGTAGGCACAATGTCACAAGTAGGTGGCTAGGCACGGTGATGGGCACGATGACAAGGCACCATGGCGATGGGTGCGGCGACGAGGCGCGGCAGTGGCTGTACCAACGGGCATGGTGGCGAAGTGTGGGTAAAGACGTGGTGACAAGCAAGGCGATGGTTCGGCGCGACCACAAGGCAGGGCATGGCAGGGCACCAGGTGGTTGGCGGCCCCGGTAGTGATGGCAGGGCATGGCGGTGGCAGCAAGGTGCGGTGGCGGCAGCAAGCGGCTGGCAGCCATGGCCACGGCAGAGATGGCAGGGCACGGCGGTGGCGGCAAGGTGTGGTGGTGGCCGCGGCAGGCAGCTGACGGCCACATCGGTGATGGCAGGGCACGACGGTGACAGGGCACGGAGGCTTGCCATCCATCGTCGTGTCGTGCCATCGTCGCCGTGGCCGTAGCAGGCTTGCGCCGATTCTTAAGGATGATGAATATTGTACATGAATGTAAATCAATGTAAAACATACCTCGATCCATCGTGTCTTCTATTAGTCAGATCAAAAATACTAGAGGGGAGGCCTTTTGGATCAATACCGAATGAGTTCTTGAAGTCTCTTTGAGTAATGGGATGCTCAGGAGAAAAGTCAAGTTGCCTTATGACCCAAGGACCTAGCCCCTATTTATAGGAAGAGGTGATACTTAATCCTCTTAGTCTATCTTAATTAATCCCATCATTATAATTAAGACATGCTTAGCCTCTACACAATTAATTATCATACTTATTGTTATAAATGTATTATCTCGTCATTAAGTGAATCATATATAAATTGGAATTTATAACTGATAGCTTAACAATATGCAATTATATACATACATATATAACTGTCCAAATATTAAGAAATTAATCTAACAATCTCCCATTTGAACAAAATATAAAGATATATATGTATGTTAATAAAATATTTCATATCATTACTTTAGGAGCTCAAATGTATGCTATCATTATTAAGACATTTCAGCCAATCCCGTCCATCATATATTGGCATAGAACCATGGAGCTTTGGTCACAATAATGGTGACTAAACCCAAACAATGATCGCATACACCAATTCAATGAATGACATAAATCAAGTATGGATGTCTAACATAGAAATTACAGAACATGTGATCCATATATGTAAATTTCCATATTAGTCCTCTAGATTCTGAATGGAGATCAATTGAAGTTTGTTCAGACATGCTTAAATTTAGGAGATTACTCAAGCATGAAAAGAACTCCATAATCTGTCTATTATTGAATGAGCATCAAAATACAAATTCCCACTGAATTACATATCCTCATGAGGTATTAAACCCATATGAGCAGTGTGCTCATGAAAGACCTTTGCCGACAGCCCTTTCATGAATGGATCCGTTTTGATGGAATTTGTCCTAATATGCTCAATAGACAACTTTCTTGTCTGAAATTTTTCTTTCACAAGTAGGAACTTGATATCAATGTGCTTTGGCTTTGTTAAGCTCCTGTTGTTATTGGCAAACATAACGGCTGTCTGATTATCACAATAGAGATTCAGCAGTCTTTCAATGCCATCAAGGATTCTCATGCTTGTGACAAAATTCTTCAGCCAATTGCCTTGATTTGATGCTTCATAGCATGCTATATATTCTGCTGCCATAGAAGAAGATGCTATCAATGTTTTCTTTGCAGTTCTCCAAGATATTGCTCCTCCTGCTAACAGAAAAAATATAGCTTGAGGTAGATTTTCTGCTATCAACACATCCAGCAAAATCAGAATCAGAATACCCAATAATCTCCAAGTGATCTGAGTTCTTGTATATGAGCATACGTCCTTTTGTTCTCTAAAGGTATCACATAAGTCTCTTGGTTGCTTTCCAATGATCCATTCTTGGATTACTTAAATATCAGCCAAGTACACCAACAATATGAGCAATATCTGGGTGTGTACAAACTTGTGCATATAAGACTTCCCGCAATTGAGGCATAAGGAATCTTTTGCATTTCCTGGCTTTCAAAAGTGTTTTTTGGACACTAATCAAGACTGAACTTGTCTCCTTTAGCAAAAGGGGTGTCTAGAGGCTTACAACATTCCATGCCATATCATTTAAGGATTTTTTCAATATATCCCTTTTGAGACAACCCTAAGATATTTTGAGAGTAGGTTTGTATCGTTTGTGGCAAGTAATATGCCATCAACATATAAGACGAGAAATATGTATTTACTCCCACTAAACTTTTGGTACACACAATCACCTACTAAATTTACCTCAAAACCAAAAGAGACAATAATTTGATAAAATTATTCATACCATTGACGATAAGCTTGCTTTAGACCATAGATGGACTTCTTTAATTTGCATTCCATTGACTTTGGATCTCTGATTACAAAGTTTTCTGGTTGAACCATATATATGGTCTCATTAATGCCTCCATTGAGAAATGCAGTCTTGACATCCATCTAGTGTAGCTCAAGATTAAAATGTGCTACAAGCGCCATTATAACTCTAAGGAGTCTCTCGATGAAACTGGAGAAAAAGTCCCATTAGAAACTATGCCTTCTCGTTGAGTAAAACCTTTTGCAACAAGAAGAGCTTTATATCTTTCCATATTACCCTCTGAATCCCTTTTGGTTTTAAATATCCATTTACAACCAATGGGCTTCTTACCTTTGGGTAATGGGACAAGTTCCCAAACTTCATTGTTAGCCATAGGCCTCGATGGTGGGTGGCGGCTGCGGCGGTGGTTGTGGCCGCAGTTGAGATTGGTGGCCGCGGTTGCAGCTGCAGTTGTGGCAGGTGGCTCCGGCCACTATTGTGGCTATGGCCATGGCTGGTGGGTGAAAAGCCACAGTGGCGCCGCGGTCGGCCGTGGCGGCGGCACACTGACCCAGGGGACGGCGCTGGGCAGCCTTGGGAGGTGGTGGGTGGCTGCGAGCGGTGCTGGGGACCCTCAAGAGGTGGCAGCCGGAGCTCCAACGAAGGCTATGGCGGCGGTGGTGGCTGCGGTTTTGGTGAAAACGGCAGCGGCACACACTTGGCCGAAGATATAAGGCCTAATAAATAAAGAAAATGTAAGGAAAGATAATGTCAAACCTTTCTAGCCCATTGACGAGGTCGGGTACTCCGAAGGCTAGGTCTCATGCGTGAGCCCTCGCTCGACAAACTGGTTCGACAAGGTCTTCAAAGCTGGGTGGTCCCCCATCAATCTGGGTCTCCAATTAATGATTAAGTGACCTGTCTTTGTTACAACATCAACTTAAAATGCTATTTTATCTTGTCTGAACTGATTGAAGCTACGGAACACCTATTTTCCACAGCCAAAGTGCTATGAAATGGTTAAGCCAATTTATTTTTTATACACGTCTATTACTTCGTATCCCCTCACTCTAATCCTATTAAAGTGTTTTGACTAGATCATTACCTTATCAACACATTCTACACTTAGCCCTTAACTACATATCACCATATTCCACCAAGTATAGGGTATTTGAAATGGACAAAATTCTTCTTATTTTTTAGGTTCACCCATTTGTGCACACGATATCATGCATTATGTCAAGCAAATGCTACAGAAAATCTGTTTCAAAATCTCAATGATTGCACATGGCTAATCATGTGAAGCACTCTAGCCTCTTTGACATGTATCACCACCTGTCTGTAAATTGCCGATTGGTAACCGTGAATATTGTGACAATAGATAACTAGGGCCCATCCACTAGGGACGACATCCTCTATGATTGCATGAGTTTAAAGAAGATTGCATGATGCTCAATCAAACACATCATTTGAGGTTGTGGTGATTTGTGATGGCGTGCACCTTTTGAGAGGAAAAAAACCTTCATGGCATCGGATAACATGCATCTTGTGCATTCATTTATATCATCCTTCATTATATTCAATTGCCTAATTCTCATGATTCTGATGTATGTTATCATTATTTTATAATATTTTTTCCGTTACTATGCCATTCCTTTAAGTCCTAGTTTTTACGTGAAATGAAGTTGAGTTATATATTTTATTCTTTTTTGACCTTTCTCAAAGTCAAATAATTTGAGATTAACCACATTTGTTGCATTTAGTTCTTTCAGGACTTAAGTTGATGAGCAAGAACCAAGAGACTAAGGGAAATATTAGAGGCACCAAAGTTTTCCTTGTTTGACTTTTCAAATCAAACTAGGGATTCCTGTAAACTAATATTTTCTCTATCTAATTATTTACTTCAGATTGCATGAGTTTAAAGAAGATGAAACTTATAATCCAATTGGGAAACTTTCATTAAAATCAAATTGCGAAACATTCATTAAAATGCCTTATAAAATAAAAGATATGAATTGTCTAACTTATATTTATTTATTTCAAAAGTTTACTGATTTTTTAGGTCTGAAAAGTAATAAGAATTAAAGGTTAGGTCCCACAGCAGGAGCTGACATGGCTGCAACAATGTGGAGGTGATCCAACCATAATACACACCTACATGGGGCCTACTGTGCCACCCACGCGGAAAAGTGTATTCCATAAGACCCCATGAGGATTTATTTCTTACCTAGATGAAATAAACAAGGTTTTATACTCTTCCAGGGATTTTAATATTTCCATATGGGATTACTACTAATGTTCCAGAATTGAATATTATATACAGGTAAATGTGGAAGGATGTGAATCCATGGATGATGATCTAACCATTTAGTCTTGGACCTCACTATGGACCCCACAATGTGCAGCATGCTGCCTCTCTTTGGATTCTACATGGCATCATCTTGACCGTCTAATTTTATTGAAAAACAAAGGGTGGCTTATATCTCAGTCACCTCTCTTCATAATAAAGATACCTCCCAAATCCTTGATCGATCGAGTGTGTAGTCATGTTTCTTTTGCCAGGATAGAGTGATCTACATTTTTGACTTGGTGCCAGTTGCTTGGTGCAAAACTATAATTAATCCATCAAAAGAAGACGGAGAACCATTGCCAACATGGCAGAGTAAAAGTAAAAAATGAGGAGATTAACGAGCTTTGGAGTTTATTTCCACCCTAATTTTTAGGGTTTTGGGTTGCAAAGATGTAATATTTTGTCTTTTGATTTATAATGATCTAAACTTGTAATTATATTATAATAAAATAGAGATTTTAATTGAATCTACACTGTTTTTCTTCAAGTTCATCACAAATTTATTGCGGTTACTTCAAACACATTTTTCTCAGTCATTAGTCAGAAAATCTTGCAATTTCAGTGAAAATAGATCATTATTTAAGTCCTCTTTATATTGACCTATAATGTTAGTGCTTTCGAGATTTTAACCCCCAAATCTCCATTTGACCACTGCATCCTCATTGAAGTTGTGAGTTTTGGATGTTCAATTGTGAAATCCATATCTTGTTATAGAAATATCCAAATTGCATTGTTTTTATAATTTTGAATTAGTATATTGATAATATTCTCTTCCATAACTCCTCTCTCTAAATGGGACACCAAATGTTTGGTTAATTTCTTTATTTTGATCGAATGTCATTGATTGGATCATTTGGAAAGCCTTGACTTGGAAAACTTGATTTCAATTTTATAATTCTTTCAAAAAACTCCAAATTTATATCATAATTTTTATTTATATATATATTTATCTTCTGAAAATATAAATTTCTTAAAATTATGTTTCCATTTAAACCCTACTTTACTTAAGATCTATGGGTTGGTCAAAATCAATGCTCAAAGGTGTATTGGTTTCTTTGTTCAAAACAATTGTAGACATTGCAAGAAATATTTTAATAATCCTGAGATAACCCTATTTCTGAAATATATAATTAAAAATTTTATCTATAAAAATTTATGAGTTGACTTGGTCAATACACTTGCCTAAGTTGACTTGGTAATTATTTTTCAAACAGTTTATTTTTATACAATTTTGAAATGTTTTGAGTAAACTGGGTTATAACACTGTTTAAATTTAATTGGATAAATATTATCCTAGTTATTACCTCTTTTGTATTATTGGATCTTGTTTGACTGAGTTAAGCATTTTAAAAAAGTCAACCCTTGCGATAAGTGGACTCTACTTGTGCACATCACCATGCCCATGTTTAGACAGCTGAGTGAGTTTGAAATTTCATATTTATTTTTTCTTTAAGAATCATGTGCATAGACAATCACAGAATTTTTTCCCATTTGAATCATCATTGAATCTTAGTCACAGTTGTTATTTTTGGCAGAAGTGGTTTCCAAATATGTTGTAAATTCTTGCATTCATTCTGTATTCTCCACTTGGTAAGACCGACCTCGTAAAGCACAAGGCATCCATTGCATTGAAAGCCTCAAAATGTTGGCTATTCTCACCTGACGTATCCTCATCCCTTGTTGAGTGCACAAGGTTTGCATAGTTTGGGACAATGGTGGTGGGCATACATGAGCTGAGTAGGCATTGACTACATCATAGCACTCTTGTAATGAAATTTTATCAAGGCGATGAATACAATTACATGCAAAAATACCTTCAAGGGATATGAACCCCCTTCTTGAAATGAAGGCTTAATGACCAGCAAAGGTATGGATGTTAATATGCATTTTCCTTATACCATGAGGATGGATGGTGCCCATGTGTATTTGGGATACCTACACCCACTCCACACCTAGAAACTCTTCCAAGAACTAAACCTTAATATTTTAAACATCCTTGGGTGGCAGCAAGGCCATAACTAGATCCATCTATCACCATAACCCTAGGGTCAGTCCAACTAAAATGATGTGGGCGTTACCATCTACACATATGATGTAGAGATTGCTTAATGGCAAGGAAACACAAGATGGACTCCAAATGTCACAAAGATTGGCATCAAGTGGTTTAATAGAGGGAATGACGCTAATGCCAAAGCAGTTGAACAATGGTATAAAAATAATAAAGAGAAATCCATGGGAATTTTTGAATTATTTTAGAAAGCCATAGGTGGCTATGACATTTATGCAATGAAAGGATGCAAAAGAGCCTAAAGAGGAAGACCGGTGGCACACAGGACCATGTCCCATCATCGAACCCGATGTCACGACTGTAGGAAGAAATGACCCATGTCATGACACGTCGCCATTGTCAACCATGGACCCCATATCTGAATTTCATTTATCATTACATTTTGGTTTCTGAAATTCCTCTGAAATTTCTAGTTATTTTATCTTTACTCCAATGCCTATAAGTAGGCCATTGCTGTAATAAATCATTGGTGATATTTGGAATTGAATTTTTCTTCTGAGAACTGCCCTGGTTTCCTCTCTACCACCGCCACAGCCTGTTGCCACCACCATCATCATCGTTGAGAGGAGGCCACCCTCCCTGAACCTTGTTATGATAATCGAGCATCTGGCATCTTTTGCACATTTGTCATGCACAACCACCTGCCCACGGGGATGCCCACGCGCCCACTACCGACACGGCCTCCGTGCACAGCCGCATGCCAACGCGACCACTGCCCACGGGGCTGTAGTGCACAACTGCGGCCCATGCGGTCGTCATGCACGACCACTGTCCTCGTGGCCACCACACGCAGCCGACGCCTACATGGCCGTTGCTTGTCGCACCTACCATTTAGGTTTTGAGGCACTGCCGTGAACCCTAGAAGGGGGCGACTCCCCCCTTGACCCTCCACCCCCACCAACTAACTGAGTAGTTGGATCTACATCTGGCCCTATCAAAGCGGAAATCATCTGCTCCCTCCAGCGAATGACTCCACCACTTCCCGCATCATTATATTGTGCTAGGCCGACAACAAAGTTCCACTCTCCCTCTTTGGTGATCTAGATTATTTTGTCCAGTATTTTCTTGTGTATTTTTCCACCGCCATCGGAGTTAGTAGAATAGGTTTGCATCTTCTCATTGTTAATCATTCAGGATATTAGATTTGGAGCTCTGTTTTGACCGTGGTGGTTGTAAGATATTCCTCTCAACCTCAATCGAGGAAAGGGTGTGCACCATCATCATTTTCTCTGGATTTAAATGTTTGAAAATCTATTGTGTCGATTTTTGGTTTGTTTATCCATCCTTAATTGACCTTTAGTCTTGCCTACTTGTGTCAGTCTAGCCATCTTGCATCAAAGACAACAAGAGAGGCCATTTGAGTCTAGATCATAAAATGACATGTACGTCATCATAGCGTAAAAGAGATAATTGGTGCCATATGTAGATCCTGGTGGAAGAATAAAAAGGAAAAAATATAATGGAGCTTTTGAGGGTGAGGGAGATTAAAATGATGCATAGAAAACAACACGAAAGGTAGGTACCTAAAGGACATCATGGAGGGGTAAAAATGAGTAAGAGTTGTCCTTGTTCTATGTTATAAAGAGAGCCACCATCCACCATGAATATAAAATAATGCGAACTGTTAGAATGAAAGGATGGGGTACCTACAACATTGCATAATGTCCCAAAGTAGGCAACATTCCTACGTAGAGGCATGTACGCTAATTGTGCAGAGTGCATGGGCACACATGCCCATGGGGAAACTCGACATACTTGGAGTTATGATAGGAAGCTGAGTTCTTCGCGTGGACACCACATCCATCACATGTGGTGACACCCATCCCTGATCTTTAAAGCCAATGTCCACATGGTGCTAGTGCTCGTTAGTGTGCAAGCATGACTGATCAAGGCAGGCCGCCCATGCTGGTTGCTAAGGCTGTGCACATGCACCACCTAGGCCATGTGCGCAGGTGACTGATGCCCATGCTGTGGTCCACAACTACGTCCCATGTGGGGGGGGGGGACCACATTCTGCTAATAGACTAAGGCACAACGTGCGAAGTGCTAAGACAGTTGTGGGTCACTTGGTCTGTCCCGACGGATAATGTTGCGGCACGTAGGTGCCATGGTTCGAGGAATTGGGGATGGCAACGCCAATGTGGACCAAAGCAGTAGAAGTATCAGCAGAATGGTGATACTTCTAGCATTAAGGCATTACACTGAGCACAATGGTGTTGCGGGTGGACATCAGCACGTGTGACATGACTGAAAGGCAAATACACTGAGGCCCATGGTCTATGGGCACAAGGCATGTGACATGAGAGCATGCTTGTAGCGGAGGTGGCCCATGCATGCATACCCAAAATCCCGAGCTGCGTCCCATCTCTACACTTCTGTATTGGTCATGTACCTCATGTAATGGCTATAGCCTTTGATGTAATTCTACTCATGATAATAAAATGTCTTGGCATTCTGCTAAGGGCCTAGCCCTACCTCTCTCTTTGACACCTAAGCAGTCTTAAGTATTTCAAAGAAACTTCCGCTGAACAAGTTAACACTACCCAATGTTCCTGCCCAAGAGTTGAATCGGCAAATTTTCAATCAAAGCATTGTTCATAGCTTTGTATGTGACTTCATTACACATGGGAAGAGACCCTTTTTAAGACCAAATACATACACACACACACACTTAGAAGTGTTAAGAGCATGAATACGTGAGGTGGAAGCATAAGCGACCACAAACAATGAAGAAGATTTTGGCACCTTAGTTTTATTGATTTTCATTTTAGGTAAGGGATTTGTTAACCATTACAACATTAGGAGCAAGATTTAGGCACCTGACCTCATTTCGATTGACAAAACTTTGTCTCATGGTGAGTGAGATTTCTACACTTGTCAGCCCAAATAGTATCAAATCATTTAAAATTTGCATCTGTCTTGTAATGGGGAATGCATCTAGTTTAGATTGGCATAAGTGGGAATGACCCACTTAGAATTAGTGGGAGGAGTGACATCGTAACTGAGCATAACTAGGAGGCACACATGAGTATGTGGTTGCTAAATTAAAGTTGGAATTTTCTCCTCAATGATATCTTAGGGGCTTACGATGTGTCAAGCGGTGCAAGTAATGATTTGGAAGGATTCATAACATTGAATAGTTCATGATATATATATATATATGTGTGTGTGTGTGTGTGTGTGAAACTTAATTTTTTTTATCAAATGAAATGATAATGCACAAGCCTAAATCATATTTTCTGTTAAAATAACAAAAATCATTAATGTTCTTTCAGTCCTAAATTATCTTATTCTATGTTTATTTAAGGTTTTTAGGACTAATCTCAACTGACTAGTCTAGGCAAGTGAATTAACTTTGACATCTTCATGAGTATGAAATTAAAAAACATAACTTAGAATACTTACATGTAACCTGTTTTTGGGACTACCCCCAATTTCAATTGTGTAGGAACTGAATTTTTGAAGGGGACTGAAAATGTGGATAAGTAGAAATCATGGAACATCAAAATCCTAAAACTTTTCCATTATCTAGGACTTTTTATTTTTAATATTTTAAATTCTCTCCCTCATTTGTTTTGTCCATGGATTTTATTCCAAACTTCTATATGCACAATAAAACATCTCAATAAAGTCTCATTTGGGTCCATTCTTGTGCTCACAAGTGAACCTTTAGTTGGCATGGAACTTGGAGAAGGAGATATGTTAAAATGTGAACCCAAGTTAATCAAGGGAATACCACCATAGGTTTGCGTGATCTTCTAACTTTATCATACATAGTATTTCATCCTTCTCCTAAGTTATTTCCGATGCCTCCAAGAATGTCTAAAAAGTCATATTATACCAAAAAGTTCAACATTTTAATCTACAGCTTGTTGCCACCCATTTCCATGGCTTTCTAGTGTCCAAATGTTTCCCCACAATTTCTAACTAACTGCCATTCACAGATTGTGGAACCTCGTTGACTCAGTCATAATAGAATCAATGCAACTAAGTCACCAAATGGAACTGAAGCTATATCTGTATGATCCTTAATTGGTATTTCACTCTAGAAAGTTCACAAAATTTTGAATATACAAAAAGTTTTGATAAATTATTTTAAACATTTATATTACTGTTAAGTTTATGAAATTAGAGGGATTTTATTTTTATGAATAGTTAAAAATATTGAAAATATTAAATTGCTTTTAAAAATATTATAAATATTCTGTTTAATACATTGTGTCTTTTTATTTGACACTTAATCAGTCTATGCGTAGTGGAAAAAATATTATATTTTTTTGCATGAATCAGAACCTGAAATGAGATTCTCTTCTAATTATTGGCATAGAAAGTAGCTATCAAGGGATGATGCGGTACGAGATAAAATGTAAGGGGTGTCGTGCTAGAAGTGGCATGCCAGTTGTGATATGTCAAAGATGAAATGAGAAGGCGATCTGAAAAGAGCACTGGGATTTTTATAAGCATACTACCTGTTATGCAGGTGGGTTCACCAAAAATGGATGTTACTCCTGATCAAATGTTCCTAATAATTGGTTGATGGTAAATCCTATGGGTCTGCCAGAAGCAGATTAGCAATAGTGTGTATGAGAGTGTAGGAAGTAGATTGTGGGACTGAATTGGTGTTTGGAAATGCTCAGGTTGCAATGCGCATGGTATAACATTTGTGAAAAATTAGCGGCAACAAGGAGATGTCTATATGTCATGTGTGGCAGGGCAGGAGGTGGAATGATAAATATGTCTATAATTTCCTGGATTTTATATAAATTTAAGCATTGAAAATTTTAATTTATCATTTCATTAAAGCATTTTTTGATTTCACCAAAAACACAAATTTATGCACATTTTGGGTATTTATAACGAGCCTTTCCTCACTTGCATGCAAACAGCTTACGTTACTAAGGAGTATTCTCAAGTTTTATGAGTGTAAAATTTTATAGAAACTAAATTGGATGAAGATGAATGTGCTAGAACATTACATTGTGAGTTTGAGAACTGTTTCTTTGGGTTATTGGATGACATCTTGGATCCCTCCATAATTCCATCTACTTTACCGTTTTATAAGGAACACAAGTTTCAATTTGAGGAGTTCCTAAAATTTAATGTCAACTGGTGGGAAAACATGAATTAATGGAAAATAAATAAAATAGGGAAAAACATTTCATGATATTTTAGATCATGTCCTGTATAAAATATTACATTCTTCTCTCTCTTTATCTTATTGTGGATGTGATTGAGTAGTGGGTAGCCAGAAGGACAAGGCTCTTTTGGCACAGGTTGTTCAACCTGATTGAAGTAAGTGTTTTGAAGTGTTCACCTTTGCTAATAGAGAAAATTCCTGAGCTTAAAAAAATATAACAATACAAGTTTAGCAAGAGACATTGGGATAACAATACATGATGATCCTAGATCTATTTCCCCTATATTTCCTTCATTTTACATCACTCTTGCTCTCTATCTACCCAATTTCTACCATTTCCTCTATGGACACTTAACTTTTCTCACTCTGAACTTAACAGTAATTCTATTTTTTTAATCTAAAATTAAATTAAATTATTATCCATTTACCCATTAAACTTCACTTGCGTTCAAATCCAATCACGTTTTACTATGTTTTAACGGTGCCTTGTCGCATGCTGTTAACCAGAATCAGCCATATCTTGGCCACTTCTGGGTTGCTTCAGAGGATCCTTTTGACCAGGGATTCCTTTGGCCCAAAACCCATTCCTATGCCCTAAATAGTTTTTAACTAATATTTAGTATTACAAATTACATCTAAAAAATGAGTAAAAATCATACGCACTATTTTAGTTTTTTTTCTTCAAATATATTCTATAAAAGCTCTAAAATATTATTTATCATT
This sequence comes from Wolffia australiana, assembly GCF_029677425.1. Lineage (NCBI taxonomy): Eukaryota > Viridiplantae > Streptophyta > Magnoliopsida > Alismatales > Araceae > Wolffia > Wolffia australiana. Next base: position 21,725,405 of record NC_135836.1, on the reverse strand, counting down.
ACTAGAAATTTTTATATATTCAGATATACTCTTCTTTATAAAATCCACATATAAATTAAAATTTAGAAAAATTAAGAATAATATTGTAGTCATTTTTTCCCTTTCTGTTCGAATATAAATTCCATAAAATAAAATTCCTAAAAATATATTTTTGATTTGAGCTCATTCCTTTGATTTTGAAGGTGAAAAATTTTGAAGCTTAATTAAAGCTTCCCTGATTATCCACCTCATATTATTTATACAGTATTAAGTGGAGAATGAATTTTTGTTGCTTAAGTCTAAATGAAAGGAATGTCATAAACTTGTAAATCAAAACAATGTTATGACGGAATACCAGGCCATGATAATGCATATGGTAGGGAAGGGTCCTTGGAAACATGGCAATGGTGTCTAGGCGACAACAAGAGGATGCAAGAAGTAGGGCAGTGGTATGCACCATGGGGGATAGGGAAGGGCAGGTGCAACAAGACAGTGATGAAAGCAGCAGCGTAGGGTGATCATGGTAAACAAGGGATTAGGGAAGGGCACTTGGAAACATGGCAATGGTGTCAAGGTGACAATGAGAGGATGCAAGCAGCAGGGCAGTGGCATGTGCCATAGGTAATAGGGGAGGGCAGGTGCAACAAGACAGTGATAAAAACAACAGCGTATGGTGAGCATGGTAAACAAGGGCAAGGGAAACAAGACAGTGATCCAAGAAAGTGACATGGACCAGTGAAACAACACAGTCTAACAAGATCTTGCTTACCTTGCATTCAAAAAATTTACCTATTTCTGAAATACTAACCAATGACAAATTTAAACCTAAATTAACGTTTGGAACAATGGCAATGTGGGGGAGATGGGAGCAACTGCCAACTTATTTTGGATGCTTGAAAAGGACTCAAACTGTCTATAAAATGGCATAAAAGTTCGTTGCCTTATACATAATAATAGGCACACCCTTTCCACTTATCATCACTTTATACATTTTGTAGTCATTTATTTTATACGCTATTACAATAATCATGCATAGACATACTGTTATGTATTTAAAAATTATCTCCATATATGCATATGTATAACTATTGTCCATGAAATTCAGACCAAATATTTTTATGGAATTTTCTCTAAGTCATTATACAGTTTCCATATTTTTAGAATTTTTACAAAATTTTTGAAAATTTATTTCACAAAGCATTAATTTATTTAAGTTGATACTTATTTATGAAAGGTTTATTTATACTTATCTTAGGAAGGTTTAAACTTATCATGGATGTATAGTGAAGGATTGTTTGTGAAGGGGAGGTAGTACAGCACTTGACAATGGTCATCTCGTCTGACATAAGGGAACAAAAAGTTGGTATGCCTCAAGGGTAGCTCCCACTCGGCGTTCCTGATAGACCTATTATATGTCATGTATTTATACATATTTCAAGGGCATTTTGGGATAAATTCAAGTGTATTTCACTCTATTTCATGAAATATTGCATGTCATGCACTAAATAGAACAAATGATGAAAATGATGCATTTTAATATCAATTTTATGCACATTATACAACTTAACTATTTTTTAGTTGAAATATATATTTAGGACCTATTTAATTTTCTAATGTTCTGTTTAGCATCTTGTCTATGAAATCGCAGGGAGAAAAATCTGTCTATAATTTGCAGAAAGAGACAGAGCTCTTATTGAAAAAGAAAAAAATATATATGCATGAAAGATAATAAAAAGGGGGGTTTTAATGGGCTAGCTAAGAGCATTCCAAGTGCCGGGCCTCTAGCCAGCGACAAAGGCCAGCGAGCGCGGACGCTCGATCTGGTCAAGCCACCGGCGAGGCCCATCATGAGGAGCCCAGGAGGGTAGGCCCATAGTGATGTCCTGCTGAAGTCCAAGCCAATTACACAGGGAGGCTGATGGGGATGGGGGGGCCCGGCGCAGACAAATAAGGAGTGATGACGGAGCAGCTGATGTGGCTCGCTGACAAGGCAACGATCGGGGTACACCATAAGAGTGGGTCCACGGCTGCGATTTAATCGCAGCCGTTGGAAATCTCTAAGGAAGATCGGACGGCCAGGGGCATTTACGTTCTCTTCCGCCCCTGGCCATCGACTCCGCCGGCCGGAGGCCGTTCTCTACCGGCGAGGGGGGACCAGCAGTGATCCTACGGCCCGGGAGGATTCCCAGGGCCATCCTCCTCCATCTGACGGCCCAAGGGACCTCTCCCAGGCCGTTAAGAAGGGGCCCAGAGCCCTTCAACCACGAAGCCATTACGGCGGCGGAGATCCCATCCGGCGGCGGCAAGAGCAGAAAGAGGGGCGTGACAACCCTTTAAACTCTCTTGGAGCTCCGGAAGGCGCCGAAGAGACGCTGAGTTATCCTGGATTCGCGCCAGCGTGGAGGAGACGAGTAAAGATACCGCATACCAAAGTTAGGCGGCGGGGATCAGCACTCCCACCTTTGCTCGTCGGATCAGGGCAATTCAGGTGCCATTACGGTTCTCTTCGGTTGAATTTTATGTCCCTTGGTACTCTGACGGAATGATTTTGTTCACGATCTGATACTATTCGAGTTTCGTAGAATTTTATCACCACGATTTCTTTCAAGCATTCAATCGAACACCTCACGTGTTTGATGAATATTTCATGATTTACCTAAGTTCTATCCCTCTCAACTTTATAAAAATATAAAAAATATGTATTGTCTTCTTTTGGTCATTTTGTTGAACTCCTCACGGGGGTTCGACAGGATCAATCTTCTTGACTTCTCTTAATCACTGAGCGAAGCCTTTCGGGCATTCTGTCGAACACCGCACGGGCGTTCGACAGAAACACCCTCTAATATCAACATTCTATCATAAAATCTATATAATACATATTAAAAAAACTTACTATTACTTAAATACTATGAATATCTCTCTAAATCTCGAACTCCTAGGGGGCATTTAGTCGAACACCTCTCGGGTGTTCAACTAAATCGACATACGAATGATAAATATTGAATATATATAAGCTATATATGAGAGTATAAATCATATAAATAAATATATATAAATACCACAACTAAATTTATATAGTATTCTACCTCTTTATATAGGTATAAATACTTGCTAAGTTTTATTACTCCCTCTTTATTCCTTCCTAACATCTATCTATACTTACATAAATTCTTACTTATCATATTATAGTTAGATATGTATTCTCTTCCTAACTTCTTATTAATCCATAGATACTTCCCTATATGATCTGTCTCTCTTAATGTGCACACTCATCTATATGACTCTTCTTCATTCTTCTATTCTCTCATTGCTAAGTACTCTTCTTAAGTACTTTATATTTCTTAACTAACTACGTTACCCCTATTCTTAAATATAATACTTAATACCTTAATTCTTTCTTCTTCTTAGTAGCTATAAAGTATATAGCCATATATCTAATATTTTCCCTTCTGTACCTATCTTATTATAATAATATCTTCTTTAATTATACTTCTTCTTACTCTTATTCTCACTTCTTTATTATTCGTAGTATCCTGATACATATACCTATAATATCAGATAAGTTCTTATTCTTCTTACTACCCCATTAATCTATATACTTACTAATTACTTAACTCTTCTTATTATCTTTAGTATTATTCCTATATTTTAATAAGTAACAACTCGATTATTGAATTTACACCTAAAGGCCAGTCCCTGTGGAGACGACCTTACTCCCATATATACACTTGAGTAAGTTTCTAAATATTATCAATTTATTTGATTGTAGGCAAATTAATTACAACGACAAATTAAAATTAACACCCCAATTTGCCTCCATCAGTTCCCTCTCAGGTTCATGGCTCCCTCTTGTTGGCTCCTGCTTGGGGTCTAACCTTGGGTTCTCAATTCCTGGGCGGCCTCCACTATCAGCCTCTCTGTTCCTACTTGGTATCCGCTCTCGAGTTTTCCTCTCCCGCTCAGCTCTTGGTCAGCCTCTGTTCTTGAGCTCTCAGATCCCTCTTGGCTCCCTCTCAAGTTGTTGGCCCCCCATCAACTCCTTGGGCCCTCACTTCCCACTCAGCTTCCTCGGCTTTCCTCTAGGGTTCTCCCCCTCCTACAGAGGCTCCCTCTTGGCGCTCCTAGTCGTAGCTATTTTACCTCGTAACAGTTGTAAGTCAGACCTCACTTTTTTGGATTCTTAGCCATTATTTCTTGCCAATAGTTCTGTTGGTTAGTTCCCATTAGAATTGAGTTTTCATTTTGAAATGTATTTGAATCTGTAATTTATAAGTGTATGTTTCATCTTTTATTAAGTATGAAGAATGAGAACTAGATTATAATAAAATAGGTGCAGTGGGAGTGCTCATGCCTGATATCACAATCACGATAGAGGGGTGGATTGCGCCCACCTCGGATGAGGTCCGCGCCACGCACTTCATTGATGCACTTGTTAAAGGTGGGAACAGCTCCACTATCTCTCCACCATCATCATGCAAGGGGCTTGTGTGTGTCGTCGACGCGAGCACTTCTTCGAGCACCTGCAAGGTATCACTTATGTATCATTTCCTTTCATACACATGGGCGTGGACGAGTGGGATCCGAGTGTAACTGGGATATTTATACTCAATCCATGCCTATAAACATTGATAAACACTTCACTTTATAAATAAAATCCCCATGGGTGGCGTCTAGGGCACAGATGGATCGGTCTACGAGCACAACTGCAGGGTTGGCCGTACCCGGCACCGTGTTTTTTGCCAAAAAGAAAAAGGAAAAATAGGCGCGCACTTCTGTTATTTTTTGTATGAGATTGCTAAAGGCAGAAGTGATTATAAAATATAACAAGCAATCGTAGAGTATGGCATAAGTAATGATAGTGATAACAAGATCTCATTACATGTAAACTAAGAAATAGAAAATCACTAATAGAATGATTAAAGTTGGGGATGGTGTAGAGGGCTCCGGTGAGAGCTCTAGAGCTGGGCGAGGGACATTGCCAATCATGGTTTGATGGGCGCCGCAAACAGGCACAGGGTGCGCTGCAGTTGGAGCTGGTGAAGGAATATACATGTGGAGTGTGCCTCTGTAAAGTCCTTTTTTCTCTTGCTTACTCTTTGATATGGGTTTTAGTCATTGTTTCTCTTGCATACTCTTTAATATGGGTTTTAGTAAAAAAAACAATGACTCAAGGTATCCTACTATACACTCAAATACATGATGAAAAGAAACTTTTGCCTCAGATTACACTTTCCAAATCAGGAGGCAGACAGAATATATGTGGTTAGTAGAATTATTGGTAATTTCATATTTGAGTTTATTGTTGCATAAATTTATTGGTTAGCAATGTTTTACAATTGTGGAGGATTTTTTGGTCTAATAAGATATATTCAATTAAATTTCTGGTCTCATAAATTAAACTAAAGTTCTTATAAGCACACATTACTCCTTGGCCTTATTTTCATAATTATATGGGATATCCATGGCATGTCTTCAAAATTACTTCCTAGGTGAGATGTGGCCAATATAGAGGGATGGGTTGATCATCTGTGAGCCCCATAAAATGTCGTTTATAAAGTGATTGTTAGAGGGGTGTGTTATTTTCTGTACTATCATTTAATCGGATACGAAAACAACTTCCACTTAGCATATATTGAACGTAAATTGTGTTTGATTATTACTTGAATCTTGCCTTTTTTTGTTCCTTCATATCTTAGGGAGTGGAATGGGAGAGAGGGAGGGAGTAGGAAAAGTGAGCTGGAAATGAACTGAGGTAGGTGAAGGGATATTATTTCAAATAGTGGCGTTTCATCACTTATTATAACTTTGTCATAGATTTCTAATTGTTATTTTTGGATATCTGATTATTTATTTGCGCCATTACTACAGACAATGCATCTAACAACATAATAATGTTACCAGCCATTGTGGATTCATTGAAGACCATCAGTCCACAGTTCAATATGGAGGAACACATACCTTTCATCGCCCATGTCCTCAATGTTTTACTTCAGGCAAGACTGAAGATCATTTATAATCGTAACCACTGTCCTACAGATATGTGACTAAATTATGGATGCATCACTGGAAACCAAACAAGCCTTTGAATCACTCACGGATAACATTACATCATCTAAACTATCCCCTTTGGTAGAGACCATTGATCAGGTCAGAGCTAATATTAATGACATTCAAGGGTCTACACAATGAATGTAAAACATGCAACCTTTGCCAAAAGTTTGAAATAAATAATTCAAACAAAACATGAGCCAATTGTCCAACGAGTTGAAAGTCCATGCTTGATATGTTACATGGCACTCTTTCCAAGAGGAAAGTGCTTGACAAAATGGCTATACAGTTCATCTCAACACTGACAAAGGACTAAAACATTTGATAGAGTGACGGGGCCATGCTTATTGATTGTGTGGAAATCCTCTGTCCATTGTGCAACGGTCCAGAGTTTGTATGCTCAACAAAGAAATTATCTATCACTGAAGTCACAACATTAATTGATGTGCTCGCAACCAACCTTGCAGATGATATGCAGAATTCAGGTAAATAATTGCCATTCAAGTAGAGGGATACGTTAAGGACACGTGCATTGCAATGAGAATATTAATCCTTAAGGGCACTTTAGTAAAATGCTTTAATATGTGTTTTGATGAACGTTAAAAGTAATCTATGCCTTAATAAGGTTTGAGAAAAAGTAAAATAGGTCCTCAGTCAACTAGTTGACAGGTTGTAAGTGAAGACCAAATAGCATCCTTAGTTATATTAAGATGCTACTAAGTTCGAACAAATGGTAAACAAGCCAAAACTCTGGTGGAGGAAATTAATTTTCCATGACACTAATTAGTGTGCTTCTAATGGTATCTGTATCCAATATCTGTTATTGGACATAGCAATATCCGCTATCTAGAATAGTGCAAAACACGCCCGATAACGATAATAGATAATGGTTTTAGGGTGGAAAATGGATAATGATAACGAATATCATTATGTAGATAATGGTATCAAGTATTGATATCATTAAGCTGGATAATGATATCGATTATGAAATGATAAAGCTTTTGATAACTGATAATGTTGAGGCTCTCAGTCCTCTCTATATTGCTTGTTCTCCCTCTCTGTCTGTGTCACTCTTCTTCCTGCTCTCTTGCTTGCCCTCTTGATCTCTCTCCCTCCCTCTCTCTCTCTCTCTCTCTCTCTCTCTCTCTCTCTCTCTCTCTCTCGGTATCCCTCCCTCTCTTTGTCTCCAATGCTCTCCTTCCTACTTTCTTGTTTTCTTATCATCTCTCTCTATCACTCGTTACCCCTCTCTCTAACTCTCTCTCAGTCTCTCGCTCACCCTCATGCTCTCTTTCCCACTTCTTCTATTTCTCTTGCTTTCTATCTCCCACCACTATCTCTCTCTCTATCTCTCTTACTCTCTCTCTTTCTCTTGCTTTCTATCTCCCAGTTTCTCTCTCTCTCTCCCACTCTTTCTCTCTTTATTTCACTTTATATCTCCCAGTATCTCACCCTCTCCCACTCTCTCTTTCTCTTGCTTTCTATCTCCCGCTATCTCTCTCTGTCCCGCTGTCTCTTTCTCTTGCTTTCTATCACCCACTATCTATATTTCTATCCATCTATCTATCTATCTATCTATCTCACACTCTTTATCTTTATTTCACTTTCTATCTCCCACTATCTCACTCTCGCCCGCTCTCTCCCTTTCTCTTGCTTTCCATCTCCCGCTATCTCACTCTCTCCTACTCTCTCTTTCTCTTGCTTTCCATCTCCCACTACCTCGCTCTCTCCCACTCTCTCTCTCTTTCTTGCTTTCTTTCACCCGCTATCTCACTCGCTCCTGCTCTCTCTCTTTCTCCTACTTTCTATCTCTCACTATCTCTCGCTCTCTCCCTTTCAACCACTGCTTGCCCTCTCTTTTGCACTCTCCCAGCCCCTTTCTCACTACCACTCTCTCTCTCTCGTTCTTCTTGTCCCTCTCTTGCTCTCCCTTCCTCTTGCTTGTTCTCGCATGCTATCCTCTCTTGTTTGATATCTCTGCCTCCCTCTCTCTGACTCTCTCTTGATGTCCCTTTCTCTCTCTCCCTCCTGCTTTATTTGCCTCTCCCTCTGTCCCACTCGTTTGTCTGTCTCCGACTGTTGTTCTCTCTCTCTCTCTCTATCGATCGATCGATTGATCGATTGACTGATCGATAGAGAGACATATACTATTATTCAATATGAGAATATTAGTATGTTATATTATTAATATTATTCGATATCCAATATGTTTCCATGATGTTGGATATCAAAGCTAAAAAAGCTCAAAATTTGAGAAACGCTTCCCGATTACGAATACGATAAAAGATAATGTCTGAAAAAAATTCCATTATCTGATAACCAATAACAGAAAAAAAATAAATTATTTATTCACAATGAATGAAAGTGAAGCAAAAAAACATCCGATGTCATTATCCTACATCCATGTTTGTATTCCTTTTCTGAACGGAAGCACCCTAGTTCAAATATTTGTGTGGATTTGGCCTCATTTGATTGGTTTAATAACTTTATTAAATTCCTTGTTACTACTTTAGGATATATAAGGCTGAATTTATTTATAGTTTAAAGAAAATCAAGTACACAAAGATATCACTATCCAATTTTTATATCTTGAATAGGATAATGTAGTAAACATAGCTGAAAGTTTTAGATTTTTAAAAGCTGAGGTTGGTGGAGTAACAGCTAGTTTTTAATCATAACACTAGAGATGTGTTTTGAAATTATGGAAAAAATTAAATATAAAAATTCAAATTAATAAAATTACTCTTTCATATTTTCCAATTATTGCAATACATATGACTGTTGACTTTTGATAAATTACAGACATCCCCTTACATATTTAAAAGTCCATACATACAATTTTGAGCCCTAATTTCAAACACACCCTCACCTTGCTATCTGAAAATCACAATCCAAAAGCAGGAGAGATCTTTCACTCTCTGAAGAAATTTTCAAGCATTTTTTCAGCATTCCTAGTGAATAGTTGTCACTTATTAGTAAAATTGTGTTTTTTTGGTGTAGGGTGATTTAAGATTTAAATGAAAGAAAGTTGACCTAATAATTTTATACTACGCTGCCCTTGTGGTAAGTTTGATATCTTTAATTTATACTTTAGGTTGATTTTGAGCTTTTGTTCAACTTATTACTCTTTTTTCACATTCGTAAAAATTTGTGGAACTTGGAATCTCATCTTTGGGTTTAGTATGGAAAATGTTACAGGGATTTGAACTTAGATGTTGAGGAATCAGGCAGTTGACTAAGACAGCAGAAAGATCAAACTCTTGAGATTGATTCAATTTGATTTTGAACATCTTGTCAGAGATAACTGTTTTTTTAATCACGTTACAAATCCATAGGATTGAGGATAATACTGTTTGGTGTAAGAATTAAGAAAATATTATAGCTTTCATCACCAAAGGTCGAACATGGATCAATGAAGTTTGATCTGAAGAAAAACGTGGAGGAGAAGAGAACTAGATGAAAGAGAGACCCAAAAAATGAAAATATAATTACATTTGCTCATTTTTATCCCTGAATTAACATATCACTGATCTGAAAGAATATTCTTGTTGAGATATAAACTAACATACTAAATTCTTTAACTTTAATAATGTTTTAAGTATATTTTCAATAAGAATTAATGGGCCTATAAAGTATGTAAAATTACATTAGAAAGTATTTTTTTAAAAATCTCACACATTTAATGCATGTAATGAAAATCCATAAAACATGAAGACAATATCAGTAAAGTGATCCCTAAAATAGCCATAAGATGTGTATGTTTTCATCACCGATTTTTGGTTTATCAAAGAAATGCATACAAATAGTGAGGTAGAGACAAAGAAACAAAAAGCAAATATATAAATATCAGCTGCAGCTCAACTACAACTGAGTTATTGCCAGGAAATCAGGATGAGAAGATGAGAGTGTGAGAGTGAGGATAGGATAAGACTTGGATACATATGAAGAGTTAGGTATAGAGAAGGAAAACGAACAAAGAGGAAAAGAAAGAAGCAATACAAGATGTACATCAGAGAGATAACAAAGCAAAGACGAGTTTATTTTTTACATTCCAAAAAAATATCTACAGAACCAAATCATAAAGGGAAGCACATATACATAAATAGATAAGTTTCAAGGTGTGTGTTGCATCCCAAATAGTGCCATTTGATTACTCTCCTCCTTCATTCTGTTAGACAAAGTATCATGTGCCAACCTCCTTCCACCATCTCAATGAGGAATCTTCCTCCTTGCCGCTACAAGGAATGTTGATGTACTTCTATACCTCATGGGTGGGTGTTAATCATGGTAGATGCTGATGGCCCAACCGCATAAACTGATGTGTTAAAGTGGTATAATGTGGTGGTTGTTGGCCTTGTGACAATTGTCCCTGCTTGTTGTCATCATCTGAAGCCTCTTGGTCTTATAATTACGAAGAGATTTCAAAGATAAGAGAGAACATTCTAGTGGCATGATTTCTCCACTGCGTCTAATTTTAAAAATGGATCCAAGATATGCGCACTATCAAAGGCTAGATTGTGCAAAAATATGATTGTGTGCTGCATGAGCTTTGCATCCATTGTGTTTGTTTTAGTTCCCATGGATTAACCTAAGAGGGGGTCTGAATTAGGTTATGTATAAATTTTATCTTTAACTTAGTTCAGTAACCTATGACTTTTTGAACTGGGAAAGGAGGTAGAAAAGATGGGAGACACAATTACTTTTCTTAGATATCTTAGGCTAACCCTTAATGTTGTTCGGGGTATCTATCTTGAGGTGATGATTTCCCTAACCATGTTTGGTTGAATGCCCCCCAAGAAAATCACAATGAAAAAGGGCTAAATAAGGATACCAATAAAAAGAAAAAAGTCAGTAAAGCGTTATCATCCATGACCCCAAAGCCTTCCATGGAACTATGCCAGTTGGCATACTTCAACTTGGACTGTTAAGCCTTCTCTACTCTGGCCCCCGAAGCCTTAACATGAGTGACCAAAAAGATATAACAGTAACAATATTCTTGCAAGGAGCATGGATTTATCCCCAACAACAGTTACTATGTAATTTATCTCTTTATGTAATATTCAATATAACAAGGATGAAGTCAAAGTTGAAGAAAGAAATCAAAAGAGAGATAAAAGAAGAAAAACTGATTTTTAACTAAGGCATCTATAGTTGTGCCAGCGCTCAAGCCTACAGCAGGCCAGCGGGCACTGTCGCGTAAGCAGTGCATGGAAGGGCCACGACAAGTTGCGCATTCAAGGCCCATAGTAGGCCGATCATCAGGAGACCCAAGTCAAGAGAATGCAGCTCCTTGACGTGCGTGGTTGTTTGATAGTCTCCGTTTTAGGGTTTAACTTGTCGTCGGTAATTGAGATTATTCAGTAAATACATACCAATACTTATGAAAATCTAGCTAATGATAAGTACGAATCGTCTCCACAGGGAACGATGGTTAAGGATTAATATTCTTACTACAGTTTTAATATAATAGCCAGGATAGTGATATCGAGTCAAAGGTTGTAGATAGTTATAATTCAAACATGGAATTATCAAAGAAAAGATACAATGAAAACAGAGTGATGGGAAACGTTACATGAGTGAGGTAGAGAATGTGTTAGATATGATAAAGATCGAGTGTGTGAACAATATGATGACAGAAAGATGAGATTACGAGGATGTAAGGAGGTGGTATGACAGGTGAAAAGATGACTGTAGAATTGAATTATGCTATCCACAGTGTCGGGAAAGAACAGCATAAGGTGAAGATTCTTACCATAGATCCTTATGTTCCGCCAGGATCACGTCGATTTACGAGTGTCAGTAAGCTCCCCCTTTTCTCCAATGCTTCTCTTGACACACTTAAGGCACCAAAAACACACTTGATGGATCTCAAAAACTTACTATCTTTCAATTATTCCACAGAGTGGGAAGCAATTTCAAGGATGAATTTCACAGCAACCAGGCCTCTATTTTTAGATCAAAAGGTATGGATGGAAAGAGAAGGGGAAGATGAAGCAAATCCAAAAAATTCATCTCAATCAGACCTGTGGATTGTCACATATCACGGTTTGAATTTGGAGAAATCCTAGCCCTTCATGTTTTCTCTCTCCTTGTCATTAGTGCTAACGTTTCGGCTTTTTCTGTTTCTGTTGAACTATCAAATCGTTGAGATTCCTCATCGCATTGTCTTCCACGCTCACGCCTTTCAAAGCCGCCACATGTACCTGCAAGGAAAAAGGACAACAGACTTGTTTATATTATTAATTGATTATTCCATGACGTGGCATCGCATCACAGCATGCCAGATCATGGAATATTTCCCTTTTCTCTTTTTAAATGAATGACACGCTGACGCTGCACGTGTTTTCCCTTTTCACATCAAGGAAAAAGAAAAGATTCACCTTTTTAGTCCCTTACATGGCACATGTTTCCGCATGCCCTGTCAGTAGTGTTTTGTCTTTTTCCTCTTTTTTTAATGGCTTGTAGTGGTACACGTGCGCACCACATGTGTCCCTGCACATTTTGACTTCTCTTTTTCCATTTTTATAGCATACTTTTCCTGATTCTTATCAGCATTTATTGCACAAAACGTGGTTTTTTATTTTTGTTGGTCCGCATCGCCCCCTGCAAAAAACCATATCATCGCATCAGAGAATGATTGGTCCATTTTGCCATCTAATCATTTGCCGTCAAATACTGATTTGTGATGCCATAATTGTGCCTTTTCACAATGATTAGCGCAACTAATCATGTCCAAAGGACGCGATTGGTCGCCATTTGATGAATCGTATGGCGACACGTGGTTTTAAAATTTTAACTCGAAATAATGTCTAATAAATTATTATAAATAAATTATAAGTCATAAAAATATAATATATATATATATATGTATATACAAACTCATAAACATATCTCTTTAAATACACGTCCAAGAAATTTATAAAAAATATATTCTGCATAGTAAAATTATTTTCTTTGAAAATATGACATCAGAAAAATCCTTAAGAATTCACTAAAATGTGCAAAAATCAGAATATCAATCCAAAATTATATTTAAGTCTCTTAATCTTGATGACACACATATTTAATAATTTTTATGCATAAAAACATGTAAATATCCTAAAATTAAATCAAAATTTGTGCTATTAGACCCCCCAAACTTATTTCATTGATAGTCCCTTAAATGGCCTTGAAGTCTGATTGGTCCTAACTAAGGGGTACAATTTGATTGAGAGTCGTTTGTAAGGATAGTTAAGTACCAATCAATAATTTAATTTCCTTACTAGTAGTATTTTAGTAAGGGTCGATCCCTCAGGGAGCTAGGTAGTTAGTTAGAAAGATTTTCAACTAGTATTGCAAGTTCAAGATTCATATAACCTTTTTTGTAAAGCTTTTAGTGATTATGAAGGTAAATGTTCAATTAAGAAGGATGATATGAATTTTACCAAGTGTAAAATAATTTCCGTAGAAAGTTTAGATTGAAAATGATTTTTGAGAATTTTTTCAGAATTTTTTATCGTCTCTAGAGAGAGATAAAAAATTCTGAATTAATTGAATGGAAAAAAGAAGAGGAGGAGAGAGATAGCGCACAAGCCTGGGCGCTTCCGCCACTGCTTGTGCGCTGGGCTTCGCCGCTCCGCCGCGCGCGGAGGTCCTCTCACGTGCTATGGACCAAAATGACGATATCTGGAGTTCCAGATATCGGTTTGACACGTGTGAGTAGGCGTTGGAAAGCTTGAGACGTTGGCTATCTGCCTTATAGCCAAGAAGCTTAAGATAATTCTAAAAGGAGATAGGGTGGAAAGAACAGCGTAACCTTTTTGTCACACCACAAATGGCCCAAGATTGTTGCTCCAACTCCCTACCAACTGGCTTCAAGATCCAGGACGCTTCTAGAAGACTCCTTGCACCTTCTGAATTAAGATGGACCCAGGAACAAGCTCAAGAAAGACACAAAGTAAAGAAAACAATCCTCAATTCTTGGATGCCCTCAAAGAGGGTGAGGGGGGCCCTTTTATAGGGCTACATGTGTTTGTTTCAGTCATTCTTGGTGGTTGGATCATGGATGAGCGTCCAGGATTGATTTCTTGAAGCTTCAATCCAGGTGAACAGACCCCAACCAACCAGATTCTTTCCCCCCAGGTCGAATTTGGAGGGAACAGAACAAGTTGGTTAGAGTTGGTTAGAGTTTGTTACAAATCATCTCTAGCCCTTGGATTTGGGCTGGAATGGATGGATGGATGGGTTCCACCTCATGGATCCTGGCCTGGATCTCAACCTTGGGCTCTCATCCAACCAGGATCTGCCATCTGGAGTCACCCCCATATGTCTTGATCAACTTGGAAGCCTCCAAGGACATTCTAGAAGGTCTCCTTCAAGTTCCTTTGCACCAAGCCTATCAATTGAGTCAGCTCCACTGGTCAGCGTGTATCTTTTTGATATTTGCTCCTTTTGACTTGAATTTTTGTCCCAAGCTTTCAGACTACTTTCTTGACTTTCCCATAAAATTTCGTAATTTTATGACCATGAAAAGTCAACCTTGACCTGAAAAGTCAACACACTAGGGAAATCGTTAGATTCATATCCCACTTGACTCAATGAGTCAAGTGGGGGTTAGAAATATCCCTCAAATCCAATTAAGAGTAAATCCAGAACTGTTTAACTTGTGAAATTCATGTCAAATCATTGATGGAAACACTAATTAAGTAGAAATGTAAGTTTTTTCATCTTTAGGGTAGTGAAAAGGCATGATCTCATTACTATGCAAAAACAAGCAGTTTTGGCAATGATGTACTTACTTTCAAAAGATATAAGATGATTAATGCATGGAAATAACTACCCTTATTTGAGTTTATCAAAGTCTCCTTCGGTTTGTTTACTCAGATTCTGATCATAGAAAGTTAAGTATGAAATGTTGATGATATCAAGTACACGTCTAAGTAAGAATATTCCATGCATTGCTCAACCATAATTGATGAAATCCCTCATGGTTTTAGAAAGAGCTGGTGCTCATGAGGACAGAAGCTTACTTCTCGCTGGGTATGCTACTATAATCAAGGTGATTCCTTCTCTTTCCTTCCGATCTAAGGCGCTCTGTCACTTGTAATGGCTATGTTGACATCTAGGATACCCTACAAACCTTCCTCCTACTTGAAGGTAAAAGGTGAACATTCTTCTCCTCTAGTTTAAGCACAGAATATCAACGGTGAATCAACGAATCATGGGTGGTGAAATTTCTATCTAACTAATGGAAAAGAAAGAAATGATTGGTGGATGGCTCAATACTTATATAGCTTACTCCCAATAGCAAATGAAAGAGCAGAATACACCAGAAGGGTTAGAGGATAATGATGATGAAGGATAATTTTCATAATGGTAAAATATAAAAGTGCTTGTCCACCTAAGCATGAGATGATGTATGTAGTGATAAATAATTCCTCTAACTAATGAGCATACATGATTCCAGAACAAGAAACCCCATTTTTCTCTTTTTTTTGGTAAAGGGATGAATTGAAAAAAGTGGAAGCTTTGTAAACGAAGAGGTATTTGATCAAGAAAGTAATCTTATACACAACGCTTCTCATGCTACTAAGAAAATGATGAGATGAGATGATGTAGATGAAAACAAAGGATAACAATGAAAGCACGATACCACAAAGGTAAAGAAGAGAAAGATATGGGAATAAAGCGTATCATAAGTAATAAGGGTGATGGTATAGATAGGTTCCTATACGGATAAACAATGATGGGTGAACTGGCTCAAGGTAGACTAGTTGGCTCAAGAAAAGTAATTCAGTACTCTACAACTTGAAGGAGTGGTCACCCTAACAAGAAAGATTCCAGTTAATAAAGATCCCTATCATTTGAGACATTTAACTAGTGGAAAGTGGTATGATGGATGGTTGACTCAACACTCAATCTAGGAAAATAGTATGTCAACCCTTTGATTTTCATGTATGTTCCTCACCCTACCAGATATCCTAGCCACTTAGGATGAGATCATGGGTCTAGAATCATGGCTCCTACCATTAAGAGGTATACTCGATCTGCTACAAGAGCCAAACTTCTATGCCTATATTTCTAGGATTTAAAAAGGAGGAACTTCCCAAGGTGGGGTTGGTTTATATGAAGGGAGATATTTGAAAACAATAGTTGATTTTTAGAAACTCAGTTTATCCCCCAACTCAGTTTATCCAATAAATAATATTGTAGGAGAAGGGATTGTCAAACCACGATTCTTGTGCCACTGATGTTACTGTCTTGCTGTGGATCCTTGTGCTCAGTATATTTTCCTTTGCCTACTTAGTCTCCTATAAAAACCAAAAAAGTGTCTAGAGAGATAGTTAATGAGATTTAATGGCTAATTAGTCCCCTAATTCATGATCTTCTAATTGAGATCCAGAGTGGTGGCAGGCAACCCTTTCGGCGGTGGAGCGAGAAAGAGGGGGGATTACATCCCTCTGACTATTTCCAATGCTCATGACAGTGCCAAAGGAGCTCCAGGACACACTGGACAGCACTGAGGAGGGCGGCTAAGGCGCACGCCGCGAGGTGAAAAATGATGCCCCTATCCTCAACTGGCCGAATCAATGATGTTCTGAAAATACTTTACTAGAACTTTTCATTTTGATCTTATTTCTGTACACAATCCAATCAGCACTCAAGTGGGCTGATGGGCTATCGACTATTGCATTGTGCTAACTAGTTCTCTTGTGTTGGGGGGGTGTATTGGTCAAATATATTCAGAAGGTTATTTAGTCACTGATGATATCTGGTTCAAGAAAAAATGTGCGTTACCTTGCTTCGCACATATTGGAAGGAAGGAAAATATTTCTCATCGAGACAAGAGCCGCATGGCGCTATGGAAGTAGAAAATGACACTCTGCTGACATCTAAGGAGGAAGGTGAAAGAAACTGTGACTACGAAGACCACAGTTGTCAACACTAAACAACAAGAGAAGACTTGTACCTGATTTCAGACCCGTGGACACCTTTGGAGCTGCTTGACTGTGAGACCGTGTGACGATCAGCTGAAAAACCTTGATTGGATTTGAATTGTGAGCAAGAAAGTCGAAATTTAGAGGGATGAAGGTGTAAGTTCCCAGACAGTAAATTAAGTGGTTGGTGAGTAAAGATTTGCGAAGATGAATATCAGGAATGGATATAAGAGAGTTGTTCCATAAGCTAGAGGGATTGGATACGATCTCAACCGAGGAGATTGAAAAAAATATTTCTATAAAAAAAAGGGATTACATCAGAGTAGAGAGATGAATTAGCTCTTCCCACATAGATGATCAAGAAAATGTGGAGAAAAAGAGGAAAGAAGATTATCTTCGAGAATGTTAAGAAATAATTTCAATGCAGACAGACGATGCACATGATATTCCATTGTCCCCTATTAAGAAAAGAGAACATAATGGGAAGGATAAGGAACAAAAGAGATGCGAGAGCTGAACTAGAAACCAGCGAATGCAAGGACTCAAAGAGTACCTAGAGCGTCATCAAAAACTCGGCAAAAGTCCAGGAAAACATCACCGAGCTATGTTTAATAAAAGGTCCCACCTAAAGGTATATTCTCATCTTCATCATTCCATTGATTCCGAAGTACAGTGACGATTCACATAAAGTCTAATACTAAAGGATAAATTTACTGATACGAAATTGGAAAATGAGAGATATGAGAAGAGGAAACAACTTTACAAGATTAAGGGAAAACAATATCTTTTTATTAGTGAAACGGGGATCATCATGGTCAACTATAAATTCAGCAAAAGTGAAGAAAATGATCAATAGATATTATAATTGCAATAAGGAAAAGAGTGTTATCAAAAGAAAAAAATATCAATGATAAGAGTGATATAAAAATTGATGAGAAATTAATGGGAAGCTCAAAGAAATTGAATATTATGACCAGATAACATAGACCATCATTTTCTTTAAAGGAATGGTTGGGATTTGGTCCATCAAATCAGGAGGAAGAAAACTGAGCCATAGTCGGTTAAAGGGCATTGGACTTCTTGGGAAAATGAAATAATCTCAATGAGCATCAATTTTGGGCACAAATAATCATTTAGAAATAAGGAGTCATCTATCTATCTATGATGATCATCTCTACTAATTATTTCACATGATCCTCCGGTATCTGTGCTTACCCCCATTGAGAGGTTTTCTAACCAATATCCTCCCAATTTATCTTCCGATTCGCATGTGAAAGTTGATTGTCCATCGGATGAAGTGAGTACGCCTACAAAGGACGAATAAGCGCAAAAATTCATGGATTATTGAGCGCGATTCAAAATGGCTTCGTCCAAGCGTGTTGGCTTTTTTAAAGATTTTTTAAGCTGATTTGACGGAATCAAGTTCTATGTGAAGAACAAGATGATGAGGAAGAACAGGAAAGAGCGAGAGTGAAAATCAGGAGGAATCAGGCCTTCATCTTTTGTCGTATTCCACGAGATATAATCGTATATTTGGTTTCTTATTTACAACATAAATACTACCCATTGTAACCGATTTATTATAAATGGCTCCTAACCATCCATAAGTATCGTATCCCATGTAGATTAAATCCTGACCATCTATATTTCGTACTATTTGTCGTTGAACCTTCATTAAATCCTGACGTTAATTCTTTTGAAGGACTAGGGGAGGTGTTCGATGATTAATATTATTGTCTTTATGTTAAGTCCACTTGGTTCTAGGCCATTCCTAAGTCCAGACAGTATGTGGAGTTGCTGAATCGTCAGTACTATGGACCCCAGATATGTGTAAAGGCGGACCCCCAAGCCCCAGGTGTCCCATACCCAGTCACTTTCCTTGCCTCGCCAAAAAAAAGATCTTCTTCATCTCTAAACCTTTGGATTTGAAGTCCTCAAAAAATCCGTGCGCTTTGTTCGCTTGCAATTTGCGTATCTTCGATTCGCTTGCAGTTAACGGATATCCATTTCTCCTGCATTAAAATGCTGAGAATACTGCTCCCCTCGAAAGAGTAACAATTTCTGCACTCTAATCTATTAATGATATCAGCTCATTTCACTCTCCATTTGTAATTTCAAGATCCATGGTTGATAATTTTCTATAGACGGTAAGATCTATGAAGATCAAACTTACAATGAAACATGAATAAAGGGTCCTGAAGAACACTGACAACTATGCCGAGTAAGTGATCCGTTAACTGACGGATAAATCGGGCCGGCCTCTGGCATGCATAAACCTCCATCAAAAGGACTAAAAATCTCTTACGATTTGAGCAGTAACTTCCCTATGGAGCACAAGGACAACTTGAAATTCCACTGTATGTAAAATTAATTATGCTGAAAGGATCAATTTTTACTTTTCCGCAATGATGTTTCACAACTTGTCAAAATATTCTTCCCAATTCGACGAACACTCAGTCTCAACATTCGGGGACGCGTCCAACGAATGGTCCCGGTTACCCATCGGGTAGGGGAGACAGAGAGAGAGAGAGAAACAGTGAAATTCACCAGGGCGCCGATTCATCACAGACCATGAGAAGGTCTTCCAGAAGATCCTCGCCGACGTCCTCCATCTCCGCGAAACTATGCGCCTCGCGATCGTCGGATTGGGGCTCCTTCCTGTTAGTGGTCCTTGTTCTCATACGGTACCGCTCTTTAAGGGCCATGGCAGGGGAGAATTCCCCGTTCTGGCAGTGGATATTCTTTAAAGACTCCCTAACGTGCTCCACGGAGAAGTTGAGCACAGCCATTGACCCTCTCATGGCGAGAGCGGCCTGGTCATAGGCCAGCGCCGCCGCCTCCGCGCTCTCGAATGTGCCCAGCCAGACCCTCGCGCCGCTCCTCGTCGAATCCCTTATCTCCGCCGCAAATTTTCCCCATGGCCGCTTCCTCACTCCACGGTAACACGTCTTCTTCCTCCTCTCCGGAATACATTCTTCGCTGTTGGGGGAGACGCCGGCCGCTTCCAACATGCCCCACAGAGCCATCTCTTGCGCGTCGTCCTCGTTGAAGGGCAGCACCGGCGACGATAGCTCGAGTTGGCACGACTGGAAGAAGCGCGGATCCATTGTCGTGTCTGTGGGCTCGTCGCTGCCTGGATCTGTCTATCTCGCGTGCGCGCGCCGTACTTCAATACTTGTTGGATTTCCGATAGGGTAATCTACTGCAAAGTGAAAATACCTCCGAAAAGATGGTGAAAAACTTTCCCAGGTCAACTCTCGGGAATGCTATCTCAAAATCACAACTGCTTCCGTCGACACTGATCGCGACGGAAAGAGATGGGGAGAGAGAGCAGAGAGAGAGAGTAGATAGGGATAGGAGAGGGAGAGTTATCGACCGGCGAGGGAAGGGATTCATCTGTCGGCCAGAGCTACGGCCGTAAGGCCCACAATACTACGCTAAACGACAGAAAGAAGGCGGCGCGAGACACGCGTCGGGTTCTCGTTGCTGAAGGGAGGATCAGTTTCTCTAATAGCCATCCAGATTCATGTCTTTAAAATTGGTGAGCTAAGATCCACGTAGCGGTCCCTCTTTTTTTTTAAAGTTTGTACAGCTGTGAGGCTGTTTATCTGCTCAAGTTTACCTGCGGTTCTGGTGGTCGACTTCAATAGGACTTCCTTCGTCTTTAACTATCCTAGATTGAGAAGATTCGAGATGACGCATCTTCAACGACTACCTCTCAGTTTGTTTTAAGAAACCTGCCCTTCAATTTCCCCTCGAGTTAAGAATAATAGTCAAACTCTTGGCCGATGAAGACCCAAAAATATTGACCAGCTGCCTCCGGCCTTTATCGAGTAGTTTGGCCAGACGATCCCAATCATGCAGATCATATAAATATTAATATTGCCATCAGAAACTTCGAGAAATATGTAATTGACTCGCATCAGCCAATCACTTTCTTTGACCATGCAACATGCGTTTACCGACATACGATTGGACGTCACATTGACCGTCTTTGACGAGAATGATGGCCGACAGAGCATTGGATTTCAATTCAAGTTTAATGGGCTATCTAGTTTTAAGGGTCAAATCCTGATACAAAATACAATCTTTTTCGCAATATTTACTTTAAATTGTCCATCACAAACAGATACTGTTGATTTTAATACTTATGTTTTGATTGCGTTTTTAAACACGTTGCGTGGTTGGTTGACGGTTCTGATGTAATGGCTCCCCGGGAGAGTGTGAAATATGCTATGTTCAAATTTAATAACTAGTAACTAGGTTCAAATTTAATAACTAGTAACTACGTGCTCAGATGACGTTGATCAGGTAACGATTGAAACTAATAACTAGGTTCTTGTACCTTAAAATTGTTTGGAAGGGGTAGAGATTTAGGAGTCTTTATGTTGAAAAAGGGAACGAAGTAGTTATTGATGATCCAAGAAGAATGTTAAAGTTAAGCCTGTATTGGGGAGCCTGCGTCGACCTCTGAGATAGTGAAATAGTTGAGGGAGATCGAGAGGGTCAGACCTTCCCAACACGCGAGTCCCCGTTCTAGGTTTCGGCCCTTCATTATATTCTTTGAACCGTTGAATAAGAGATAAAATACTTTATTTGACGAGATAACATTCCTCATCTCTTCTCCCAATTGGCAAGTGGGCAATAGGCGTGGGTTAGAAAGAAGAAGGTTTCTGAAAAATGTAGAACCAGCAGCTGTGACAGAGTTTGAGTACTCAAAAACAAACGGAAGAAACTTGAAATGGGAGTAGGAGTGGCATTCCTTTTAATATCTGTTATATGTCAACGGCGACTCGGTTAATTTTAATTTCGTAACAAAGTGAACAAATGAGTTGGGTTCCAACACCAGTTAGCATGGATTCAGTTCGTATACCTTGCTGGTTGATCGGAGTTTCAAATTCTTATATCCCTAGAGATTACCGTTCACATTCATCATAGTCAGGTTTTGTTATGCTGATTCTGATCCGTTTCTATAAGCCGCTATAGACAAATAAGGTTCAGACAGTTGGAGGAAGTCAACGTTTTGATCTTCTTTTGGTCCTCGTTCATAACCCTGGGCTTTTTTATACACCGGTGGACAAAGTCAAGTCCGGTCAAGTCAATGGATTCATCAACGGCAATAAAAAAGGATTCGGCCTTCGCTTTGCTCTCAGTGGTCATGGAATCATGGGTTCATAGTGACGCTTGAAAACGATTTTGACATGTCCTAAGAAGAAAAGTGCCCTGCGTGAAGACCGACAACTGCTTCTGAAACTTTTTCTGTCTAATATTGATCCCCCAGATTATGAAGGCGCATTATAACACTTTCTTTCGTTATCTTAGAAACGGTTTAATGAGAGAACAGATGCCCAAGCACCCGAAGAAAAAATGATAGCAAATGCGAGAAGAAGGCCAGGAGAGCTCACTGATCCCTCTCGCTTTCTGCGAGGAGTTGCTCCAGCAGCCGATCATCCAGATACTCCAGCTCGATCCTATCTTCTCCGGAACTTCTCCCAGACGATCGAGAAGAGGACGTGTTCTGGCATCTGGACCGACGCTCGTGGGGGAAGTTGAGCACGGCCAAAGAACCTCTCATGGCGTAGGCAGTGCGATCGTAGGCCCGCGCTGCCTCCTCCGCCGTATTGAACGTTCCCAGCCAGACCCGCGCGCCGTTGCGGCTGGAGTCGCGGATCTCTGCGGCGAACTTGCCCCACGGGCGCTTCCGCACGCCACGGTACTTGGTGTCTCCCTCGTCTCTCTCACCCCCTCTTCCTCCGTCCTCTTCCATCTTCATTGTAGAGAACGAGGGCGGTGGCATGCATTTAAACAATCTCCGGTTAGGAGCCCCGGAGGTGATCCTGTTGCAACCTTGACGCACGGTCAAGTCAGACGGCTAATGCCTCCATGACACTTGGCCGTCCCCACAATCTATACGCCACTTGTTCGGGCAGAGACCGTGGGAGAGAAAAAGCGAAAGGGAGAGGAAGGGACCCGGAGGGGTAGGGATACGAAGAGAGATAAATAAAGAGAAATATAGAGGGAGAAAGAAAGAGAGATATGGAGTCAGGAAGGGATAAAGACAGAGAGACAGGCAAAGAGTGAAAAAATGAAGAGAGAGAGAGAGGGAGAGAGAAAGAGAGATATGGAGTTAGGGAGGGATAAAGACAGAGAGACAGGCAAAGAGAAAAATATGAAGAGAGAGAGAGAGAGAGAGATATGGAGTTAGGGAGGGATAAAGACAGAGAGACAGGCAGAGAGAAAAAAATGAAGAGAGAGAGAGAGAGAGAGAAAGAGAGAGAGAAAGAGAGATATGGAGTCAGGGAGGGATAAAGACAGAGCGACAGGCAAAGAGAAAAAAATGATGAGAGAGAGAGAGAGAGAGAGAGAAAGAGAGATATGGAGTCAGGGAGGGATAAAGACAGAGCGACAGGCAAAGAGAAAAAAATGAAGAGAGAGAGAGAGAGAGAGAGAGAGAGAGAGAGAAAGAGAGATATGGAGTCAGGGAGGGATAAAGACAGAGCGACAGGCAAAGAGAAAAAAATGAAAAAAGAGCGAGTGAGAGAGAGAAATGTAAAGGAAAAGAGATGGAGAATGAGATCTACAGGTAGAAAGATAGAGAGAAATAGAGAATGAAATATATTCATAGAAATATCTATACAGAGAGATAAAGAGAGAAATAAAGAGAGGGAGATAAGAAGGAAAAAGATAGAGAGAGAGAGATGACGAGAGAGAGAAATAATGGGAGAGGGACAAAAAGCAAGAGAAAGATAGAGAGAAATAAAAAGAGAGGAAAATAAATAAAGAGATGGATGGAGAGACAGAAAGGAAGAGAGAGAGGTAAAGAAAGGGAGATGGTAGGGGGGATAAAGAAAGAAAGAGAGAGATAAAGAGAGGAATAAAAAGATAGAGCGAGAGAGAGAAAGAAAAAGAAAGTGGGACATAAAGAAGAGAGAGAGAGAGAGAGAGAGAGAAAGAAATACAGTGGGAGAAAGAGAGAGAGAGAACGAGAGCGAGAGAGAGAAATAGAAAGAGCGGGAGAGAGAGAACGAGAGAGAGAGAAACAGTGGGGGAGTAAGAAAGAGCGCGAGAGAGAGAGAGAGTTAGAGAGAAAGAGAGAAAAGGAGAGAGAGAACGAAAGAGAGAGAGAGAGAGCAAAAGAGAGAGAGAGAGAGAGCGAAAGAGAGATAAGGAGAGAGATAACGAAAGAGTGAGAGCGAGAGCAAAAGAGAGAGAGAGAGAAAGAAATACAGTGGGAGAAAGAGAGAGAGAGAACGAGAGCGAGAGAGAGAAATAGAAAGAGCGGGAGAGAGAGAACGAGAGAGAGAGAAACAGTGGGGGATTAAGAAAGAGAGAGCGAGAGAGAGAGAGAGTTAGAGCGAAAGAGAGATAAGGAGAGAGATAACGAAAGAGTGAGAGCGAGAGCAAAAGAGAGAGAGAGAGAGAGCGAAAGAGAGATAAGGAGAGAGATAACGAAAGAGTGAGAGCGAGAGAGAGAGAGAGAGAGAGAGAGAGAGAGAGAGAGAGAGAGAGCGAAAGAGAAATAAGGAGAGAGATAACGAAAGAGTGAGAGCGAGAAAAAGGAGGGTACGATGTCCAGCTGGTTCTTCGGTCAAACAGGTCTCTTGTTCCCAGCGAGGGTGACAGCGCTTGAGAGATGCAACACGAAAGATTGGGGACCCCCTTCTCTTCGATGATGTCGAGAGCTAACGTTCGAATACCAATCACTCCATGGCCGCGGTTGTGCGTCGGCCGTTTAGCGTCCTCCAATTTTGTAAGTTTTAGTTCGGTCAATCCCTAGCCAGCGACAACGGCGGCTTCATTGCGATTATAATACGAGCGCGAGACCTGCGAGCTTTGACTGATGACTTTCATGGTACCACTTGTGAGCTTTTACTGTTTCGAAAGATAGTCAGAACCAGTCCCTCATTTTTGTTGGCGTATCCCCTCTCCATGACTGGTGGGAAGCCAATAGTCCCTCGCATACTCCTTTGCATTTTGAGGTGTTCATGCAGTAACCGCAAGTCTGATAACTTTGAGGTGTTCTCATCATGATTACTCACCCCTGGAGCTTTTGGCGAGAAATTTGATCTAAATGGAGACATAGTGGTCTACAGATTGAGTTCTCCACCCGGAGCGAAACTGGAATTTCCTTCTTTGCAAACCCCTCGATTTAGACCCGGGCAGACCCACTTCTGGCCCCCTCTTTGGTAGGATGATGGCTGCCACCAGGAGAGTCAAACCGGCCAGCAGCGGTAACGGAGCTTACGTATGCTGTGGTGGAGAAGATATTTGGTTGTGGATACGAAAGCGGGACGTTGGGGAACGAGACAACCAAAAATCCACAAGGCTGCGCAGCTTCTGCGGCTCTTGACGAGTCATGATAAGACTCTTGTCTCTGTCGACGAACAGAGAACCTCAAAAGTTTGACCAGAAACCTAGAAAATTATTGGCGTTGCTAATAGCCTAATACTTTTATTCCCCCTACTCGGATTCCTCGTGGGCTTCCGCCCTTCGATTTGCAGGGTTGTCGTGCGAGTCTCCGCTTCCACAGCTGACGTAAGATTGAGAATCGTTCCTTGCTTTGACTTACTGAGGGAAATCCATAACTTACTCAATATCGTTCTCTCCGAATAACCTGTACATTTCTCCCTCCCCACTCATCATGTCCATTTCTTATTCGTACAACAGATCAACGCTGCCCATTTAATGAAGGCGCAGCAAAGGATGATTAATGTCCATGAATGAGCTTACGTTGGAAACTAATCCTTTATTGTTTTCCTAGGGGGACAACAAACTGGACATGCCGGAAGCGGTTGCTTAATACGCTCGAAATACAGAATAATTTAACCTCTTCCACAAGGGGGTATAAAAAATCTTAGCTTTTACCATATCTTGCAGCATTCGTCTCCATCGGCTGGCCCAGCCAAGGCGTCACTTAAACGTTGACCATCCTCAAAGCGTCATTTCTGACGTCAGTGCCTCCTCCAGAGCTTTCTTCCACGGGAGGACCCCATTAATTTCCAGGCGGCGCGTGTGAAGGAATCATTAGGTACAGAAAAGGGCGAAGATGAAAAAAACTAAAAAAGTTAAGAAAGAGAAAATTATACTACATCACCAATTTATGAATAAAGAATAGCTCAGACTTCATTATAAGTATATATCCTTACGATTGAGGATAAATCTGTGGTCGGGTTTCTATGGTTTACAATAGAAAGAGGTCAATAAAAGCGTGAAGTATTTGAAACCATTCTCTTCGTTCTTGTCACGGAAAGTGTAAAAATTTATGTAGATGATATATATGTCAGGGGAGTGATGTCCGGGTCAATACAGGAGGTTATTCCTTGTTTACTTTTATTCAAATTTCCTTGAAGAAACAGACTTGAAACATTGTGCTGATGAAGAATCTATTTTTGATTCATTTCATAGAGTCACAAGTAATTAAATGTGTTAATTTGAACAACATGACTGAAAGTTTCAAAAAAATCAAATCCTTCTGGCTGATTAAATCAAAATAAAATTAATCTTTGTGTCACTAATGTCTTCCATCATATTAAGAATTTTAAGAACGAGTTTGCAGGGATTATTCTTATCATTAATTTGAATTTTCGTTCCATGTGTTACATTGTGTTTGGATCTTTGATGCCACATTGCAAAAGATATTCATGTTTTAGAACATAAATTATCGTTAGCTAAGAGATTATCATATTTTTGGGTTTAGATGAATGGAAGATTTTATTTAATGGCTTGCAAATAAATGCAAACTTCAGATTAGATTTGCAAAGGTCAATTTCCAAAAGGTTTAAGTTTAGGTTGATTTGATTGGTGCAGCAAGAATGATGGATTTGATAGATCTGATTTGAAAATCAATGTCTTTGATAATTGAAATAATGTGGCGTTTGAGATTTGTCCGGGTGAATATTCAAGGCAGCCTGAAAATATTGACTTGCAATTTGAGGCAAACAAATTGATTTGTGTAACATTTGATTAAGTATAGATTTTTTTCATAACTGGGGTATCTTGATCACACACATTCCATTAAATTCTGATACTATTGGAAGCACGAGTAATAAATATTGATTCACTTTAGAGCATAATCTCGTGAAATAAAGAGTGTACATGTATTGTGACATAGGGGTATGTAACACTGTGCGCTGAAATGTCGCCTAGGAAAAGAAGCAATCATATGCATATATAGTTTTTTATTTGCATTCCATGGATTCAATTTAAGATATCTTAGGCTACCAAACCTTTTGGAAAATCCAAATTCAGGTGTAGAATAAACAACTTTTTGTAAGGTGATTCATTGTGAAAGAAAAAATACAATCATGTGATTCTTTAGCCACGTAGAATAACGTCCTCATCCCAAAATGTAGGAGCAATAAACAAGTGGGGTAAAATGGATAAATAATTTTATATGTTGTGTCTATGTTTACACTCATCTGTTCCATTTTGGTGTGTACAAGTGGATATGAATGCTGGTTCCACGCATGATTTTTCCTTTTTCTTACTACCCTATTTCCCATCCTCAACCAGATTGGAAGGATAAAAAAATGGTGAATATATCTCTTTAAATTTTATTCTGAAAATAGAAGAAGGTAGAAAATACATCACTTTGTGATTAATATGAATAGCCATGTACATACACTAAAGCCATATCTAAATGATATAATTAGGAACTAAAACGATATATAAATGATGATGTTACCAATATATCAGAGTGTATTAGATATAGTTGTCTGGTTGGATGTGTTTGTGATTTTTTAATTTCAGAATTACAACTCATCATAAAAATTGCACAATTAATTCCTCAAAATGTAGGAGATACGGCTTGATGTGCCATAAGTAGCATGAAACATTGTCTCCAAGTAGACCATACTAACATGTTTGAGATATTTGAGATGAAAAGGTCCATATTTAACGATACATTTAAGATGCAGTCCGCATGTTTCTTGGCCATTTACAAATCAGTATGATGAATGGAAGTAAAAAAATCAATGATAAGTGTTTTTAATCTATGAAATGATAAAAAATATTGTTTGTCTCGTACATAATACTTTCAAATTCGATTTTAGGGAGCATATAAAAGGTGAAAAGATTTTTTAAATATGTGATTGAACCATTATAATTGTTTATTTCAAGTTTCTTAATTTCATGACAGGTATTTTACTACTGTGTGTAGACGCATCTCGAGTAACATGGTGCGTGAATCCAATGTATAAGTTTCAAGATACAAATGTTAAGGTTCCAGAATAATAGTCTGAGGCATTCCTAAAATTTGATTTTCATTATTTTTTTAGATTTGGGTTTGTAGATATGTGTTTGTTTCCACTATAGCTTTACTTTCTATTCCATAGTTTTGTATACTCATTTATATCATGTTCATATTGTCTGTAGAAAAGGCATAATGGTATTACCTATGTTTTCTGTCATGCTTGCATCCAAATCTCCTTCTACCCTATAAAAAAACTTCATAATATTTTTCGAGAAAAAACTACTGCAGTCAATACTCTCTCTACTACTGTCCTATTTTTCTTGGTTCTTAAAAATTTGAAATGTGTGTTACTTTGTAACACATTTATTAATTAGCAACAAATTTTGACTTTTACAGAATCATGACTGGTAGAAAATTTATGCTTACACTTTTAATATATAACTTCCAAAAGGTAGACATTTTTAATCAGCTGGACCTCTCTCCATCAATCTTTAGTTTTTCAACTATAAAAGTTGAATTCCTTGTTAACTTGTTCTAGAATATACTGTAGTGTTCTGTTGGAAAAGAGTATTCCATTTAGTTATATGATTTGTTAACAGCTTTATGTCAATTTTGATAATATATTCCATCTAGAATGTATGTAATTTAATATGATGGTTCTATTCCTATTTCTCTTTAAATATCTCTCACCACTAGGAAAAAAAAACTGTATGTTTTCATGTAGTTTAAATAGTAAGATGATTTTAGCATGAAAAATCAATTTTTATTAAATTATGATTCTTAGAATTTGTTTGTTCATTTATAGATATTTAAATGGGCTGGATATCTTTCAATTGGACTCTAAATTCTCTTATCTAGAAAGACCAACCTATAAGTTCTCCTTTAGTGTAATTTTGAATTGATTTCATTGGAAATCAGCATATGTCAAGATAACATAAATTTATAGATTTTTTGTCTAAATATATCTTCTACATTTTAAGATGATATTGGAGTGGCACCTTTTCATCTCTCCTCTATTTTTCCTATGTTTGTGATGGAACATTCTACCTATGATAGAAGTGTCAATTGGGTTAAATATGTGTTTTGGCAAACTTTTGATTATGTTCCGTTTAATGCGCTTTTTTATAATTTAAAACTTCTACAAGTTGAAAATGTTTATATCATTAGCCTGTATGCACCACGTGTTGGGTAATAGAGGCCTTGACATGGATGAATAAATCAAAATATTCTGCAGCGGAAGACTTGAACGGAAGTCAAACGGCATCTATAAAACCAAGAAATGAAGTACCTTTACACGGATCACATTCATGATTTCTTGGATCCTGGAGCGAGTCGAGTCAAACTACTCAAATATGCAGCCTCTAGATGTATCCACGCGGTCTTCGGCACGTTGAATCTTCTCCTTCTCATTGACGAGCCCCGTTCTACCTCCATCATCATCATTGTGCTGTCCGGATTGCATCGGGCATGGAGAGGGTGTGTGGGGAGAAAGGAGAAGAAGGGAAAGGCTCCCTGAACAATTCTGGCCTGGGTGAATTTTTTCAGGGTTTTCCCTTATTTATACTAAGTGGGTATTTTTCATAAAACCCCCAAAACATAAGTATATCTTCCAATGTCCAAAAGACCATTCGCATGTGAGCCTCTAGGCCCATGTATTAATCCAAGGACTCCAACGGCCCAAAAACCTTTATTGGCCTTTCAAATTAATTAACTATATCATCATATAGATTAATTAATGTCGAATCAATTTAACCTATTCGATAGGTCGAGTCTCCAACATGTGGGGTGCCAAGCTACACCTTGTGTTCTAGAACATACAAAGGAGTGTGTATCGACTCACTTCATGGAACTTGTTTATCATCGGTTACCGTGTATGTATAACCCCCCATCCACTTGACGCTCCTTGGACGACTACGGGTATTGTCAACTGTCAAACCCAAATCGATCATCCGAGTTAGTACTGATGCATTTAGAAACCGTCGGAGAACTCTTTTCCTGATATTTCACTGCCTTGGCCAAGTACTAACTCGGTCATTATATCGAGGGTGTGACCTTTTATATCGAGGGTGGACAATCCCATCTTGACCACTCAATCATCTTCGTGAACTTCTTGATGTACCCAAACTAAGATCGTTTAGAATCCGGTCATTAGAGACTTGTTCGCCATAGTCAAAGAACAACTGTCTATCCACAAGAGGTCTTGGTGTCTCAGGTCTAAAGACCACTTACACAACCATGACATGACCCAACCTGATTGACAGTTTGGTATAATACCATTCAGGGATTCATACGGATAAATTCAGGGAACTCTTTCCACTAAAGAGCACCCATTATCTATCCTTAGTGTCTCCACACTAATGGCTATGGAACCGGTCATGCTCATCATATGAGTGAAGCTAGATAGTGATATTCTATCCAGAAACTTCGATGTCCTTCTCATGTATCCTTCAAATAGGAATGTTTAGAACACATGCATAAAGACTAGTGATCTCCATGATCTCATCATAATTCACTAAGTCTGATCATGTATTCATGGAGTTCATTATAAGCATCACACGTGCACTACAATGAATACGTTGTACTAATGAACATGAAACAAGATGTGAAATGTGTGATTGGCTTGCCAACCACATATATTTCCATCACCACTCTTTCAAATATCTGGTTCTTGTAGTGAAATAGTAAAACAAGTATAATTAAAAATTTTGAGATGCCCCTAGAATTTTTGTTTATGAATATTTACATCATATGTTTTGGAAAATACAAGTTCTACTAGAAGGGATGCATCTCTTTGTTTTTTCACCTTAACTTTTTTGCCAATTTGAATAATCATTTTGGATGTTATCTTTTAATAGAATAATTAGAATTATTTGGTCCTCTCTCTATTGCTATATTTACTGGTGTGCATTGCATAAATTTTGATTGCAGGTTACCAGTCCCTTTACACCCTCCTCTAACATTATTTACATAGAATCTGATGCACATATTTAAAGTAAATAGCTTTGAGAAGTTATATTGGTATAGTGTGTTGCCTCTTTCCTTAAAGCAGTTACACTTCTATTTATGACTTGCTATATCTAATTATCAAAAACTATTCCATCATTTCATACTAGACTATAGTTATGAATAAAATAATATTAATACATGACATGAAAAATTACTTACAATTATTATGCTACAATACCAAGATGACATGTTTGATTAAATGTAGTTCCCCTCTATTATTTTTTAACGCAATTAGGAGACAATTATCCTGGTTTGACCATCTATTCACACTATGAAGGATGGATGAAGGGAAGTCATAATATACTTAACTTTAGGATGGAATTTTTGAGAAATTAAAAAAGGGTCTTCAGCTAAAAGATGACCTGATTTTTTTTTCTATTTTTCAATTTCAGCCATCTAATGCCTTTGGACCGAGCAATTTTTTATCGTATGACCAAACATGTCCCATCCTTTGCCTTAGAAATAGATCATCATTGTTTGAACTCCAAAACAGTAAAACAAGGCACGTAGTGGATTTTTGGATGGACTCTTTATCCTGTCCCCAGCAGTTCACTCTGGTACTGGTGGCACTCTGAATCAACAACCATAGACAGGTGGAAAAATGGATTTTAAAAATGTTGTATGGCTTGGATATATGAACCAGAGGTTCAAAACTTGATTCCTCTATCAGCTGAAAAACATGAAAAAATAAATTAATAAAAAATAAAGCTAATATAATCCAAAAAATAAAATAATAAATGAATAAAATGAACATTATTGTTTTTTTAATTATTAGAAACATATGGATGTGCCTGTCACGTACTATCATGTGTCTTTTGCCCGTTCTCTATGATCAGTATGTTAGACAATAAATAACCATTCTTTATGGTGACATATATATTAATTAAAATGAAATCATTATCTGGAAACATATATAAAAATAATCTTAACAGAATTAACAAAATTATAATGAATCATTGCCCTCATCATTAGACTCTGACAATTCCTCATCATCACAATGGAATCACATCTCAACATCACCAACACCTCAATGGTTTCTCCGTTAAGGCATGATCTTCAGTATCTATGGATGAGATAGTCACTAGTGAAAATTCACCCTACTGGTATACTTGTTGGGCTTATTAGAAGTAAATTGAAGCTAATTGTGGACTGCTTTGAATAGCCCCACATCCGGACCTCCTTCATTAACACAAGGGGGTTATCCTCCACTTTAATACATTGTAACTATATCTATTTGAGGTTCAGCATGATCTATGACAATGGCTGTACCACATGACCTACAGCATGCAAGAGATATAATAAGGCAGTTGTTAATCAAGTAGGGGTTGCTCTTGTCCAGGATCATCGTCATCTGAAATTGGAGTTAAGGAATACTCTAAAAGACCTTTGAGATCAACTAGGTCTAGTTTTAAAAACGAGGCTAAGCTATACTCTCGTTTAGTTTATGAGAGTCATATACATTTCATCATATGATGTCTTTAGAATGTCCTTATGATGTGTGGGCAATATCAAGCTGCATTATCCATGCCATTTTTCAAATGTGTACCTCAAATAGTTCTTTGCTTCCTCTCACTGCAATATTGATCTCTACGGTTTCATTATTGTTTGGCTCATGGGCATTTATCAATGATCCATCTACGCTTTCTGTGACACATATTGCTCATGCTATCAAATTATGAATGTTCTTATGATATCCTTGATAATGAGGTTTATAATGTAGGCATCACAAGCTACGTGATGCTGCAAACAAAAATCAAAATAATTCATAATAATCCAAGCCAAGAATCGCTCCATAATGTATCCTCACATTATTATATTATTGGAGCTATAATTCATAATAATGTCACATAATTTTTGCTGAATTATTTAATTTCGCATCTTAAAGGATGATCCTCTCCACTTTTCCACCACTATATGATCCTTTCATTGGCAAAAGGATATGAAGTCACTCACAAAGCTTCCAATTGGTGTCCATGAGAACAACAAATAAAGTGGTTGTTTAATTCATGCTCCATTGATAAAAAATAAAGTTATAAACTCACTCAAATGTCAATACTCCATGATGTCGGACGTCGTCGGGGACGTTGTCCGGTCGGCACCAAGTATGATGGCTCGGTACCGATAAAGGATGGTGGTATCGAACGTCGACGGTGTCGTCGTCTGACGGATGCAACCCTAACGGATTATGTAACCACGACATGATGAATGGGTGTCCTACGTGTCGCACGTGCACGCTCGGACTCGAGGGAGGCGCCGAGCTCCAAGCTTGGACAGGGTCGCCAGGTGACGGCGATGGTGGCCTCTCGAACCTTGTCGGAGCGACGAAGGCGTCTACGGTCGAACGTAGGTAATCCGTTGGGCTTGCACGTAACAGACTATCTCGTTCGTACCGGTAAGACACTCAAAGTTGTTTGTAGCTTTCTCTCAATTCCTCTCTCACCTACCTAGCCCGAGCATGGTAGACTCAAATAAAAAATATACTGCAAAGGGCAAATAAACAAGCGATGGGAGAGGACGGCATACCTCGTAGGTGTGGCTCGCGGTGCAGAATTTTGTCGACGTCGACGGCGCTCGAAACGGGTGGGGCAGAGAGGCACTGGATAGTGGTTGGTGGCTCGATGAGCAAACGAAGATGTCGAAACTACGGGTAAGGGTCGGAGGAATCGGGGAGATAGAAAGAACAAGGAGTGACCAAGATGGCGGCGGCTGATCAGCTCGGCGTGCAGTCTGGTCAGCAGACGCGTCCCACAGACATGTACTGCAGATCCTAGCAATGATGGCGATCACAACACGTGGCACGGGGTGGGGAATTGGGCTTCGCTGGCGACAGGTGTTTGAATATCAGTATGGGCAGTCCATCAAATAGGTAGAGAATGTGACTCGGCAATTTTTCAGTCGTACATGTTGCCAGTGCGGTGTGTGTAGCAAGGGGAAACAATCAGAAGGTGGACAAGGCGTCCGAGGAGAGGGCACTATTGGCCCCTCGAGAGCCTGGTGAATGGACGCCACTAGTCCACACGAATCCACGAGCAGATCTGTCTTCCAATACCTGCTTCACGGAGCACACGGTTGCACGGGTCCAGAATAACTGGTCTCGTTGGCCGGTCGATGGTGGTCAGAAGTCCCGAGCATATGAACCCGGTCAGGAATTCCTCAAGTCCCGATCAATTCTCTATTGGCTGGGCGAAGGGACTCAGCGGCCCAGAGTCACGGTGCAAGCTTCCAGTACCCCACTGAATTGGTCTAGTCCATGCACAGTGAAGGGGAAGGGGAAAATTCTCTCGTCCCTTCCGCCTGGAGCGTGGAGAAAGAGGTCCACTAGGAGAGTGAAAATGAGAGAAAGGCTGCGGTCAAATAGCTTCCCGGCCGGAGGAGACCTGTCGTGGCCTACCAGGTCGTAATTTGCATGTCGGTGGCATCACGGGAAGTCGATGTGGAGGGGCGACGGCGCTATGGGCACAAGCGACCGTTATTTGGCAGAGATGTGTTCGTCCCCAGAGGAGGAAATGTCCCTTCCTAGGCCAGGCCGGTGGAGGGCTGCTTGAGCAAGTCTCTACTATGTTCTCTTCCTTCTCCTGCTTTCTCTTCTCCCTTGATTCCTCCTCCCCCTTTCTTCTTCTCTAACGAGGGAGGGAGACCAGAACAAAGAAATAACACACGATTTTCACTTTCTTCCTGGTCTGATTGTCTGGGGTGCCCTCTCTTCCCTTATAAAGGGGAGGAGGTCAATGGGCCACCAAATTGGGCCAAAGGGGAGGGAAGAAGGGTCCATTAAGGGGGCCCTTATATAATAGGCCCCCTCATTACAAAATAGAACGGGGATTAAAAAAATAAAAAGAAGAAAAGAAAAGAAAGAATACTTGGGCACAAGGGAGGTTCCAAATTGGCTAAGGATCCATCCTCGTGATGACGATGAAGAAAATACGAGACGTGTCATGAACGAGACAAAAACACATGATGAGACGAGAAAACATAAAGTACAAGAAAGAACGCCGAAAACAAAATGCAATAAATAGAGTGATTTCACCCGATCTTCGACGACGGTTGCGGGCGGCGCAAACGATGTCATCGACGATCTTTGATGACGTGGCCATCACTCCAGTATGATGATGAGTATGAGTCAAATCCACATAAAGCTAGCGCTGACTTTTCAAATCATTTACTCAATCATATTAGGTCTAATTCGATAAATACAAAGGGAATAAATAAAAACCATATCTATAAAATTAAACTTAATCAATTTTAAAATACAATTTAATCAAAATAGAGTAAAATAAAATTTAAAAATTAAATTAAAGTATAATGTACTTAAAAATTCATGTGAATCATAAGGAATATTTTATATAATTTAATAATTTAAAAATAGGCATAAAATCAATGTCAATTTAAATAATTGACTTTCAGTGAAACATTGAGTTTAGGTTAATTGATGGTAAACAAAGCAATATATTTTTATGTAAATTATATTTTCTAAATTTACACTGAGAAAGAATGCATATTATATGAATAGGGTAAATTTTCGTATATTTTTGTGACTATTAATATTAAATTTCCAAGTGAATGTTTTAAAATGACCTAAATATAACATCAGTCAAAATGAAGAAATTGTCTAACAAACTTTTGTCAGAACTGGATGAATGAGCTGTGAATGGGAGAATAGGGAAGAAGGGATTACAGAGACATAATAATCATGCAATTTGGGATTCAATTAGTGAAATATGGCTCCCAAAAGTCAATTCCTAAAAATCACGACTCGCATGAAGATGAAGGGGTCAAGGATACATTTTGGGGGGTGGGGTCGAATCTCAACAACATTTCAATATTGCAATGGAAATAGAACTTAAAATTCACCTATTATGTTGACTAAAGAGTAAGTGTTTGCCAAAGTTATCATAAAAAAACTACAAATTTGAGGGAAAATGGTGAGTGATGTGATAACCAATGGGCCACCCCTAATCTACATAAGCCCTGCGCTAGCTTACTTGAGACCTGCCACATAGGCACAGCCATGTCAGGTGCAGCTGGTTGGCGCACATCTATATATTTTTTTACGCCAAAAAACTTTAAAAATTTAAAATAATACAACTTTAAAAATGTTATATTTGAATTTTTCAAGCTTTTAATTTCATATTCTTAAAATCCATATCATATGAAATAAATAATTAGAGCGAAAAGGGTTAGCCTGAGGAATCACTCATTTGATTATAAAATTCAAATCATGGAAACTTTGAAAGTTGACTTTGATTTTGCTAATCTTCACTTTCTTATATTTGTTTCCTTTTTCATCCTCTTAAGTCTAAAAAAAAATAAATGTGGTTAATTTGAAATGGTTTGGCCTTGAGACAGCTCAAACATGAATAAATAATTTTATTAACCATAAAATAATGAAGCAATTAAAACTTGGTAATTAATGACATGGTAATGGTTAAAATATCATAATATAATGCTAAAAAGTATCATAATCATGAAACTTCAGTAGAAAGATAGTGAATGCTGATATAAATGAATGCCAAAGATGCATGTTATTAGCCCACTCATTAGATTGTGACTGATAAGACAAAAATAGGGGTGAGTTATCCAATTATAATCCCTTATCGTTGTCAATTTTAGCTTATACAATAAATTTTATAAAACCCTACCTTAAGATGTATTATAATAAGTATGGGTATCGTCCAAGGGAATCTAGTAAGGCAATCTAATTAGTGATCTACTAAAATCATTTAACCCTAATTAGAGTTACTTTCACCTTCAACGAATATAAAATCACCATAATTAGATTAAGAATTTTGAAAGGAGGATAGAAGAAATGGGAAGAATAGAAGAATTAGGGATCTCAAAATTGCCTTCTTTGGTCAAATAAAAAGGATCAAAGGAGTCAAGTAGAGGGGTTAGGAAGAAAAATTGATTTTGGTTCATTTTGGGGGAATCGGGTAGCCAAATTTAATCACTACTATCTCATAAACACAATCTAATCTTTCCCAGAAATGAAACTTCCTCTTTTATTTTATAATTTTTTTAATTGCAAGTGTAATGGTTAGATAAATTCAATAATCACTCCCCTTAATCCTCGTAAAGGCTTGCACATGCCACTAAAGCCAAGGGATTAAGAGTTTCAGACTAAAATCAAGAAGAACAACAAGGAAATTCACTAACACATAATCCAAATTACACTAAAATTCAAATAAAATCACAATGAAGTAAACAATACCAAATTCTGATGGTCTAGGCTGGTTCTCCTCTATTTCTTTAGCTGTGAAAGAGACCCTTCCAGTGTGACCTACTAAACTCGAACTTCTGATTTTATACCTAAGTTAAATGGTAAAAATTACCATTTTACATAAAATAAATAATTAATTTTTTCCATCGATATAGGCTTGATCTGAATGATCCAATCACACAGGTACAAAGAAGAGGTCGAGACGACCAAACTCATAATATTTGAGCTCAATCTGACTTCAGGATTAAAAGTTATTAATAAATGAATATTGACCAGTCATAGCCGTTGGATCAATATTCATGTGATTTAAATTTTTCATTACACGAAATCGTGTGTTGCCTCCTGATTGATTGGAAAATTTGAAGTTCTTTTGGTACCTCCTCTCTCAGCGTATCACGTACCCCTGTCCTGAATTTAAAAGAAAAATAACCAAAAAAGCATTTTAAAACACACTTACTTGTGGGTTTTACTAGCGCCGCCCACTCACAAGCTGCCATGTCACCACCCGTGCATACGCTTTGTTTGCACAACAATGGCGGTGCACTTACTGCCTGAAAGAGAGATTTCCCTTGACGTATTCAAGCTGTCGAATTCTAAAAGTTCTTGAAGTTTTGCACAAAAGCCCCCTCTTTTGTTCGTGTGCACAACCCAATGCTACCCAAAAGTAGTTGTACATACGCGCCCCCGCTTTCTCTCTCCTCCATATTTCCCTAAAAACATAGAAAAACCCAGATTATTTCAGTAAAAGCTTCAACCTATTTTTAATTGGATCGTTAAACTATTTTTTAATTTGATCTTTACGCCTGCAATGTGCGACCGAGAGCCGTTTAAAGGGCATATTTGCAACCAAAATTACAGAAAAGTCCCTACGCCTTCAAGAATTGTTTAACCTACTTTTTTCTTTATAATTTTGTTATTTTTCTATGTAAAAATTCATTTCTTCTCTGAGCAAATTCCCCAAAAAATAAAATTCTAGAAAATTCAGTAAATCTTCCACACATTATTTAAAATTAAATCAAATCTGCCATTTCCATTTAAATAGAGTTATTCCAAGCTTTAATAAATTCCATAAAATTCATAAATTAATAGAAAATTAGGGTAAAAATTAGAATTCACTTGGAATATTAATTATGTAAATATATGATAACAAACCTATTTTAAACTCATTAAATGGATAAAATTGATCTAATTACTTGAATTAATCACATTTTTTAGGGTGTTATCAGTGAAAAATAATAAGGTGTTATTATTTTTTATAGTATAATCATCTATTTTAAGTGAGGCCCTATGGCTATCTGCAAATATTTTATCAACTTATCCTGCATCTCTCTACACATACTCCACATGAAAGCCTTCAATTTCTTAACTTAGTGGAGGACATCTTCCACTTGTATCTCATCGAACTAGAATCATCGAACTGAGGGTTTTCCTAAACAGGTTGTAGTGCTAAGATGAATCAAATGAGCTCTATATTGATTCTATAAAATATTACTTCTTAAGGTTATTTTACTAACAAAAATAATAAGTCATGATTTGTGTACATTGTGTTGTTAGTAAATTGATTAGGTTATCATCATAAAAATTATTTCATTAAACTGTCAGAACCTAGGATATTTTAGGAGTGGTGAAGCCCATTACATCCATTACCGAGTTATTTATTGACAAGGGGGGATGAAACATTAAATTTCTTTAATAATGATGCGTGAAGTTGAGAAAACATCAGGCCCTCCGACCTCCATTGATGTGTTGTGGGAGTTCAACCAAGCAAATGAAAGGAACCACTTTGAGCTTTGGTGATGATCATTGTATTATAAACTAAAACTGACAGGGAAGCATGTAAATGATTTAATGATTAAAATTTAGGAATCTCTATTGTCACATTTCATCAATGAATGTACTAATGCAACATTACAAAACACAGTGTGTTTAGCAGTACATATATTATTACAGAAGTGCTCATTTGTGACCATTCTCAAAAGTGGATAGTTTTCAATATTTATTTTACCCTTGAAATTTGTTTGAGAAGGATTTGTGTAAATTGTTCCATTAATTATTTGATTACATAGGAATCATAATATCACTAGATGAATGAATTTTGACATTAAATGTCACTCTAATATATGGATATTTAATGAGTTGTCAAACAACTTTACATTGGTAGCTTATTTAAGTTTCAATAATGGGGATGCAAAGCTTTTGTCTTTCATTAAAAACCTTCCAAGGGAAACTAGATAAAACATTACTAATGACTTGCGGATGAATAAATAATGATAAAATGAAATAAATACAGCTAGATATGCAGACAAATAGTGACTATCTAGGAATATATTTTTAGAATTATCTCACAAAAATAATGTCATGTTTTGTCCTTGTCATTGTATGGGATGAAAATATCTAAAACTGGTGGTTTGGAAGTCTAAAAAACTGGGACATGGGATGCAGACAATAGTTATTCAAAACAACATAATATTCCATCTAGAATTCTCTCTCACTTTAGTTAGGGACCGGTCTTGACTTATGGCAAAATATTGAGTAATATGATGACAAACGGAATGTTCAGCACTTGATGCTGTTTGAAATATGTGTAATATTTCTTTTGAAATTCATCTGTCAAAATACCCTGAAATTTATTTCTTGGGCAATAATATATAGATATGGAATATCAATCATTTAGTTTTCCATAATGTTATTTCATACATATTTTGAGGGAGATTTGAATACACAGATCTAACCGCTTCTAGAGCTGGTTTTCTTCATTTGATTCAATATTTCCACTGTTAAATAGTGGAAATTGGTTGTGTTTCTTGGAAAGTCACTCTTGAAAGCCTATAAAGGTGTATAGCATTCATAATATATGTATTTTCCACGTTAACAAATTATTTTGCACAAGCATAAGGAATAATACATAGAGGAGAGCATTGCCATATTTGCGGGTAAATCAAGCATGGTGATTGGGATTGGTGGCTGTCACTCTGACAGATTTGCTATAATGCAAAGAAATGAATAGGTAAGTGTGTTGGTGGCTGTCACTCTATTTAATGAATGTAATGTCCCCTATAACCTTGATTGGTTATCTTATTAAGTAATTAAATCAATATAAAGAGTAAACCAATCAATAGGTTACGTTTATTGACCGTAGGATTCCTAGCTACACATTCACCTCTGGAACGTACTCAAAAGAGTCTGAAAACTCCTAGATGGAACCTTTGATGGATATTGAGTGACCTGAAATCCAGTCACACTACCATGCCTTGTTTATGTTCATCGAAATACATTTCATTCATTATTATTCATGTTTCATGTTTATAATGAAGTCATTAATACATCCAATGACCCAATTATTTCTGTTATGATCATAAAAAATACTACTACTTTTTTAACATGTGTTCTTAATACTCCGATTTGAGAAATACTTGAGATGGGAAAAAGTCCAAATAAAATACCAGTGTCTAATTGCACTCATTATAAATATAGTGAGTATAATTGATATTGTGAGATTAGTATGAAAACACTCAGAATATATATTGGGCTCTCTTTAGGAAACAACTCTTATAATTTTTTTGTATAAATCCCTTTATGGTATTATACCCACCGGTTAACTAGGTTAATTCATCTAATGGTAGTGTAAATGATTCTTAGACCTTATATGCTAAAGAAATCTAGTGGACAAATGGTTGTGCTTCTATTATGATCCATGAGCTCACAATCATGAAATTTCAAAATGTCTTCGCTCACATCTGAAAACAAGTCTTCGAGATAATTCTGTGGTCAAGATGGGACTCTCCATCCTTGATTTATCAGAAGAAAGCTCAAGGAAGACAATGTGATGAAGTCCTTGACTAAGGTATTGATTTCTCGAATGCATTGATACTAGCTGAGATGAATGATTAGAGTTTGATAGTTTACAATAGCCTAAGCCATCTTAGGATAATTAAGAGGATGAGGAACTTTACATTCTAGTAACTGATAATGTGATGTACGGCTCCATGAAAGAGTTATCATAATCCTTTGTATATTCTAAAACAAGAGAGGTAGCCTGGTACCCCACGAGACAGATGCTTAACTAGTCAATATAGTTTTATCAATCCTTGATTAATTCATACATATTTTTATATAGTTAATATGTTGGATAATGAAATGATATTGGGCCCTTAAATTCAATAACGAAGCTAATACATGAGCATAGTGGCTCAAATCCATAATATTTTTGGATGTTAGTGGATTTAGTCTAAGTTTGGGTATTTATAAAATATTAGTGATAAATGACGCATGGAATTTTTTGATGGATTGTTTTTGAAAATTATCCATAGAGTAGAAATAGAGGAGGCACCTTTTTACTTATTGTTATGAATCTCAATATTTATTGATTTCTTTGGCACTCATACAAGTCATCACTGAGATCATCCATAAAATGAGATTCCATTATGGAAGTGTTGCATTAACCATCAATATAGCAGATCCATAAATGGAGCCATTCACTTTGAGCATCACTTGAGAGATATTGTTCACTTAGAGATATTGGATTTTATCCAAGTGGGAGATTCATGGAAACATATGGGGCCAGCAAGCCATTTTCACATTCCAAATATATTCCAATATTCACCAGTATGAAGTATTCATAATAATATACATGTGATGCTTATAATAAAGCCCATGAATATATTATCTAACAAGGTAACGGATGATGACATCAAAATACAGAGATTACTAGTCTTCAGGCATGTGTTATAAATATTTCTATTGGATGAATAATTGATAATGATATCAAAGTATCAGGATAGAACATTACTAATTAGTCTCATTCATATGACCAGGATAGCTAGTTTTGTAGCCATTAGTGGAGAGATGGTAATGATAGATAGTGGGTGCTCGATAAATTAAAAAATGGGGATTTAATTTTTCATTGATATTTTTGAGACTATTAAAAAGATGTAATTCTGTACATAGTAATTTTAATTAGGGATGAGTATGGATCGCCTCTGTAGGAAACGGTGATAGTGATTTAATGTTTTTAAGATAGTAATACTGTGATGACATGAGATACACATATAATATGGAGTCGAGTGACAAGAAAATGTGATGCAATATAGTGATAACTAGTACTTTAGTTAAGACGATGATAGGAGTTAGTAGATAATAATTTTCAAACAAGGCCCATTAGGCCTAATCTCTCTCTCTCTCTCTCTCTCTCTCTCTCTCTCTCTCTCTCTCTCTCTCTCTCTCTCTCTCTCTCTCTCCCTAGGTGATTATTCCCATATGGGTTACTCTCATCTTCCTAATCCTCTTTAGCCTACATTGAGGAATGTATCCCACCATAAATATTCTTTAGTGATAATGCCCTGGAGATAGTACAAACCTCACTCAAACGTCCTGGCGATCATAGCGATAATGGCCTGGTGATCATGGAATTATCCATCGAATGTCCTGTCCACACACCTCACAAACAAGACAACATTGCTAAATGTAAACACCGTTACCTACTTGACATTGCTCGCACACTCTTTCTTGGGATGAACGTGCCTCACTATCTCTGGTCGGATGCTATTCTCACTGCCACCTACCTCCAAAACCATCTTCCCTCTAAGGCTCTTAATGGTGATATCCCACTTCATTGTCTTCATCCCACTGCCGTTCTCTTTCCCTTACCTCTAGAGTGTTCAAATGAACAGCCTTTGTCCAAGACCACTCACCTCCCCTCTCTAAACTCACCCCTTGTGCTCATAAAGGAGTCTTTATCGGGTTTTCAAGGATGCAAAAAGGGCATCACATCTACTTCCCACATACCTAGACTTATGTCATCTCAAGCGATGTTACATTCCATGAGGAGTCTCCATTCTTTCCTCCAGAAATGACTCCTCATCTCTCCATAACACAACCACCGGGCTTCTCTCCTCTGCTTGATGTTAAGGACACCTCTCCTTTTCTTTGCATTTGTCCAGGACCTGATTAATCAGCTCCCACGGATTCTGATGGAGGACCGTCCCGTTGAACATGCCCTGACTTGTCATCAGCCTCGTCATGGAGCCCGAGCCGACGTGAAAAATCCGAGTTCCACTACCCGGTTTCAATTCCATATGCGTCATGCTGTTTTATCTCGTATTCATGCTGTTTTATCATCTTCACGGAGGTCCTCCATGGGTTTTACGGAGGCTCTCTTCGCTTCACCAGTTTATATCGTCACCATGAATTGTAGTGAGATCCTCGCCTGTGTGTGTACGGGCCTCCCCCATGAAGTTGTCGTGTTTTGTACCTTTTTTTCACTTAAAGG
Organism: Wolffia australiana; assembly: GCF_029677425.1. NCBI lineage: Eukaryota > Viridiplantae > Streptophyta > Magnoliopsida > Alismatales > Araceae > Wolffia > Wolffia australiana. The sequence continues at coordinate 21,681,780 of NC_135836.1, read as the reverse complement.
GGGAGAGACCATGCATGGTTTCTTCCCTCCTGCAATACCCTTTGGGGGGGGGGGAGCCCACTAAGTCCTCTTCCCCCTAACGGAGCCCATTAGGGCACTTTTGACCCACCCTCTCTTCTTTCACTATGAAAGGAAGGGTGAGGGCTTTGTTTGGGACGGACTTGTTTTTGAGACTGAAAAACTATTCTTCTCTTTTTTTTTCGTCAGCTTCCTCTCGTAGTTAGTTAGGGTTCTACCTTCTTCCCACCAAGGTGCCACCCCTTGTGCTCTGTCTTCCTAGGTCAAGAGTGCAGAAGAACAGCTGAGCGAAGTGGTGCAGTTGTGTGGGTACTATCCGTCACCAGGCACCCTTGTCCGCTATTGCACCCTTCGAGGACTTGTTCTTGCACTCCTGGCCAACTGTCGTTCCCCGAATTCTCGGCTCGACAAGAGCGGGAGGCAGAGGAATCGTCTCTCGTGTGGTCATCGCTGCCTCGACGATCAACTTCTCGGCCACTGCTTGCCCGTCAACGTCTCCTCCACGGGGTCATCGTCGTCCAGCCTCCGTTTGCAGGCCCTCCGCAAAAACCGTAATCCGCTGACCTAGTGATAGCGACGACCGGTCCTTCGCCTCGGGCCCATCCACCGGTGGTGCGGAACGCTTCTTTTCCTGCCATTGATCTTCTCACCTCTGAGTCGCACCCCTTCTACCACGGGCACCTTCGCCCCCTCCTTCCCGTGACGCTGTTACTGCTTCCCATTGTTTGGCTGGAGGTTCCCACTAGGCTGTTTTTTTTTGTGATTCTGTTAACCTGCTGACCCATCCCGATCGTCTGACCTTGATTCCATCTGCTGGTCCCACTGATTGCTCTACAGTGTGTACGCACGGCTATATCATCTCAAGGGGCTCTTACTGACAGAAACACTCCTGAAACTGTTAAGAAGACTCACGATTGTCACCGACCACCAGGGTAGAGCGTCGAATTACGCCTCCTTGACGACACCTATCGATGAGGGATCCAGCCACTCTACCTGGTGATGCCAGTCAACCCCGTTGGTTGATCCAACGACCTAGTTCAGGGTCAGCAGGCTCCCTGGACGAACACTCCTCTTGGTTCTCCATCGGTGGCTGCATTTCCTCCTTGCAAATGGATAGCCCTCCTCTCCACAGGTACTTCCCTACCCTTCCCCCTCCCTTTATCTTTCGCAGTGTCGTTACGTCTTCCAGTGCTGACCGTTGACTGCTCCCTTGCCTTGAGAGATCCTTTGACAGCGATATAGGACTAGCCACCATCTCGTGTTAGAATATTTCGTGACGGTGTTGGGTTAGTTTGTTAGCAAAAATGGTACAGATGCTCGCAAACGGTAACTCGTCCCTCACTTCGTCGGCGCTCAAGCTGAGCTCACCGATCTTTGGGAGCCTGGACAAGGCTCAACACCTCCCAATGTCATCACTTGAACCTCACCCTTGATCAGTCGGTTGCTACATTTTCTCATTGAATTCCATCAAACTTGCATGCATCTTACTACGTTGTTGTCTCTTTCATAGTGACCAACCCCGATGGTGTGTCACAACAGGTTGACCCAGTCATGTTACATCATATTGGTATCAAAGCCGATCGTGCTAAGAAGCATTACAATAGTAATTGTTTTTGTAACTGCATCCCAGATCCATAGGATGAAGAATCATGTTTTATGGTGAATGTTTGAATATATTACAAGGAGAAGATGATTGTGCTTAAGAATTTGTGCTATAAGCAACCTTCGCATAAAAATATGGAAGTTTTGGCCAATCACTTTTAATTTTTATTCAACACAAACATTATTTACAGTATCCATAAAAAATCATAGTGCTATATTGTATGATTGGATTATGAAGTAAAGGAATTAAAGAGGGGAAAATATGGTAATGCAAGATTTGGACTGTTAGTAACCTCCATTTTAAGATCATGATTTGGAGATTGATGTTACTTTTTCAATGATTTTTTTAATATTATAGTTATCGCTAGTAGTACTATAAATCCAGGTGATCTGGGATCATTCCATTTGATGCATAGTTAAATCCATATGATCTAGCATTGCAAGACTGCGGAGAAACGTATATTTATTACTTAAAAAATAACTTATGCGGATTCACTCGAAGAAACACAAAAAGTAAATTGATGCTTATTATTCGTATTCTATTCATTATTTAAATTTTTTATTCATAAATTTTCTGTGTAATATTTTTAAATTTACACTTTAAACAAGAAACATCATTATGCTCTTAAATGGGATTTCAAGAAAATAATTTTGATTTTTAAAAATCTTAAACTGGAAATAAATTATTTCTTAATAATGATGAAATCTAAATAATACTACAAGAGGATAAAGAGATCATGAGAAGAAAATAAGAAAAGCAGGGGATAGGTAAATGCAATGTATATTGAACCATCTTGCCATACTTTATTCACAGTTAAATATATTTGCTATTGAAATCATATTTAATGTCACATTAAATGATAATTTTTTATTTAATGTCATTGAAGAAATGCTTTAAATTATCTGCATATGTGTGACTCTTGGGATTCATGAAATATAGAAAACTTAAGTGTATTCTAGTAGGTTTTAAGATGAAGAAGAAAAGAGTTTAGATCCAGATGGAATGGTTGTCAAACATTGTGACTCTATTGAATATTTTGGGGTGAAGATGACAGATTCCGTCAAATATTAGTTTATTTGTACTCTTGTTCCACATTAGTTTTAAATTTCTTGCTTAGGGTGAAGATTTATTCTCAGTGACTTCAAAACAATATTTTATTTTAATGAATATACAAGTTAAGCTACACATGCTCTTCCATTGTATAAACACAAATGTCAAACTTTGGTCAAATCATTCCACATTCACAGTAAATCATTGGTAAAAAATTTTGAGATATTGAGGATCAATAATATTATATTCACCTATGATATCAAACAACTAGAATTCCAAGTACATTGCATTCACATTTATTCATTTTACAATATAAATGCATTGCATTCACATTTATACCTGGATAGTTTGACTCCAAATTTTGATGTCAAACACGAATAAGTTTTTACCAAATCCCATTGATCCGGATTAATTCTAATCCATTTGGCTCATCTAACATTTTAAAGAAATTTGAATTCCTCCTTTGGGGTCAACAATGAGTTATGCAATTGAATATACATATTATTGAAAAGGTACACAGACCAAGTCGATGCCTTACCATAAAAAATGTTTGTTGTAGGTTGTCTAAAGTCTCCACAAATTTTAACTTTGATTTATATGACACATAATTTGGTATGTAGGTTTTCTGGAACCAACAAATGTTTAGTGATTTACATTTGACCATAAAATTTTATATATTATTTGCTGATGACGTCTAAGCTATTACATCATCGTGGGGAAATCAGAGGATCTGCCAAAGTCTACCCCAAACACCCGTACGAAAGAAAAAAAATGTAATGATCAATATCAGGTGAACAATTTCATTTTGATAAACTTTGAAATCATTAAATAGAAATATAGTTTCAGCATTGAAGAGGTTCAAGAGAGATGAAAATTTCATGAGTACAGGTAGAGAGAGGGTTGAATCGAGAAAATATAGACGGGGATTGAGAAGTGAAATGGTGAGAAAGATTGAAAAGAAAGATATGAAGTTTGGGACTGAAGAAAGAGTAGAGAGGGAGGTTAGTGGGCTTTGACGTACAACCTATTGGTCTAACCTAGTTTATTGATTTCAAGTACTTAGTTGGCTGGTCTTACAGGGTTGATCTGGAAATGTAAGTGGGCTGATTTTATAAGATAAATTTAAAGAAGCTTAATGGGCCATAACTTATAATATCATTAGTTTAACTTAGACAAATTTATTCGGCCTGAAAATCATCTTATTGCATCAATATTATTTCACTGATTTAAAAAAGGGTTTAGTGTGGCAAATCTAAAAGAATCCATTGGGTTAATTAGATGTGTTATTGGGCTTTTTTTGAATCCTCATGTGATCAAGAATGAGTAAATATTCAGAATATAAGTGAGTTATCAAAAGTGTAAGCTAAGGACTCAGAATATGTGTGATTAATCAAAAGTGTAAGCTAAGGAATCAGAATATGTGTGATTAATCAAAATTGTAAGCTAAGGACTCAGAATATATATGATTAATCAAAAGTGTAAGCTAAGGACTCAGAAGATATGTGAGTAATCAAAAGTGTAAGCTGACTCAGAAATTTTAATATGCCTAAACATGTTGAGTAGGTAGTCAAAGTCAAAAGTTCACCTTCTGGGATAAAAGATAAACCAGTTTGAATTAAAACTTTATTTGTGTATATCGTAGCATCTTTGTTTTCTTTCATTATTAATTGAGTGAAGAAAATATTTGACATAGTACTGAAGGGTTTCTAGACTAGGCTTAGTGGGTCAAATACGGATGACCCTTGAGTTTGATGAAGACGATATCGAAAAGATGTGCATCCGATAAAGCTGCAGGGCTGATACCATGCAATGTTAATAGAATATCACAACACTGTTTACATAATTATACACATTCAAGTTGTTACATATGCATGTTATGAGGCCTAAAATGATTAAATCCATTTTTTAGAAAAGTGTTTTGAATTTTGTGATTTTTAAATATTTGGAGGGATCTTTCTGATGACATATTCTGTAAGCCTATTTCTTCTTTAGACCCTACAACTAATAAGGATGCTTATTTCTTAAAATATCATGTATAGGCATGGGGAAACAAGAGAATGGGTCAGATTTATCATGATGGCAGAAAGAGTAACAATCTTGTTTGTAGTATGTAAAGAGGAAAAATGGATATGAAATAACTCACCAATGGAATGGGAATCAAGCAATTAGTATTATACCTCCAGGACCAGAACTTCTTGTTTTAGAAGGTGAGCGTATTAAACTTGATCAACTATTAACGATCAATCCAAATGTAGAGGGATTTGGTCAGGGACATACAGAGATAGTGCTTCAAGATACTGCTCACGTCCAAGGTATTTTTTTCTCATTAGCATCAGTTGTTCTAGCACAAATCTTTTTAGTTCTTCAACAAAACAGTTTTAAAAGGTTCAGTTGTTCAAAATGATTTTTTAGATATAGGTATTTCTTCTTACTAAATTGATTAAATAATGAAAGAAAAAAATTTATTGAGAGCATCAATTATAAAAAAATAAATATTTCTACAGTCATTTTTAAATGTCTTATTTATGTATTTTTGACAGATATTGAGTTTTTATTACATTCTATTTCTAGTCCATAGTATACTAATAATAAATATTAAGAATACACAGGAACCGCCCTACCTGGTCAAGTAAAACTAACAACGGAAAGACACATGCTTCTAAGGGATTCTTCTGTTCGACACAATAAAGAGAAATTATTTTTTACTGTGCCTAATCCAAGAATAACATACTGCTAGTTCGCTACTGTGCATGAAAGATAAATGACTTTTTGTCCTTTTCCAAATCTATTAGAAAATTGAAATAAATAAGAACTAGTGAACAAAAAAAGGTATCAATGATTTTTAAATTGTTTTTTGATAAAATGGAATTCTTAATCAATTAGTCAAGTCCCTTAATTTTTATTTTTTAACTAATTTGGGATAAATAAAAAATTCACTAGTTATTTATCTTGTTTTTGTTCTTCTTTGTTAAATTATCTAATACTATATCTGAAAATGAATAATTTATCCACACCTTTTTAATTTTCATATTATGATATTATCACAATGAATTTTGGCTCTTACGTAGAATTGTGTTTGATTTATATCATCCATAAAATGAATCCTTTAACTTTTAAAAGCAAAACAAATGGTACATCAATGATAAGGAGATAATAGAATGAGTATAGATAAAGTAAAAACTCTCAGTTCTCATTAACGGGTTTCATTATTCAAAAATAGACATAATCCAAATTTAAGGCATCCCATTTTAAAAGTATTAAACTAAAATATCAGAACAGGTAATGTTTTAAGGATATTTTATCTACAATTAAAATTAATAATAATGTTGAATAAATAAATTTCCTGGTTTATTTTAGCTTATAGAATGAACCAAAGGTTTGCTAGACGCTAAAAAAATACATATAATAATTCTGCACGACCTTACCCTTTGTTTTATTTGATTCAAGGGAATGGTCCTGCAGAGTTATTAGTTTTTAATGTGCACAATTCTTCTCATCTTATTACTAGAGAGATGAGCCTAATCCGGAATTTGAACCTTAAAAGAAAAGACCAACTAAACTGATCACAAAATATCAGGTATAGTAGCTATCAGCCAATGAGTGATCCTTCAAGTAGTATCGGTCACTTATCCAATCGTCCTCCACATAGGTGATCATGCTAGAAACGAAAAAAGTCATGGATAAATTATGAACAGAGTATCCTTCCGAATGAAATAAGAGAATACTTATTTTTTTTCACTTAACCTTAATTAAACAAATAATTAGAACATAAAACAGCAAATACAAAAATCAGTAATAACCCCAAGTATAAACTGATATAATTTAATTCAACATTGTGTTGATTTGGAATTGATAGTGCCATAACTCCATAACTTGGATGAGGTTTTTCATTGGATGAATTGCATTACTGATATTGATCCCAAAAAAGAAATGACATGTACAACTACTGCATCAACGACGAACCACCATACTGTCAAATTGGATAGGTTTCATCTTCAGTCATTGGGAACCTCGTAAAGCATCTACTAAATTCAATAAGTACTTCAAAAGAGTCAAAACATCACTTAATTAATGGAACAACTTATTGGTTCTTTGTAAAATATTTGTTTTGTTGAGGGATTACAAACACATTGTAAGCTAAACCCATACTGAGGAATAAAACCCCACAATAAATAGGGAAGGTGATGGAGCGCACAAGCCCATCCCATCAAAGACTGCTTCGGCACCACCATCATCATCATCAACGGCCCGCTGGTTGGCGTTCCGCCTGACCGGCACGCCAAGGTGATGGTGAAGACACCCAGGTTTAACAACTTGGGTGAAATCACGACTGCGCCATCGTGGTCTCGTGCTCATTTTATTCGTCATGTTACCGTGTTTGTGTTTTCATTTCCATTGTTTCAGTATATGTGGTGTCGTGTTCATGTCATCGCATGTTGTGTCACATCATGTCGTCGAACATGCGACAAATCAGTTGTATTTTTGTGTTAAAGTGGGGGAGGGTCCTATGAATAAGCCCCTGTCCCTAGTAAGGGCACTTGTGCCCTTACTAAGGGCACCCTCGCCCTTAGTAAGGGCCATCGAGCCCCTATATAAGGGAGCATGATGGAACCCTAGAATCAGACCTGGTTTGTTTATCGATTGAAGTTGTTGTTCAAATCTTGGTCTCACGGGAAGGAGAAAGGAGAGAAGAGGGGGGAACGAAGGAAGAAGGAGAGGAGAAAAGATGCTTCCAGAACATCGCAGACAGAATCCCGATGGTGATCTTCTCCCACAGACGCTACCATAGACCCACACATGACATCATGCACCTATGAGTCCCGCCACTACGGTCACGAACTCACTGTGGTCAGTGGGTCCTCGCCTTCTCGATCAACCTTGCACTGCTTGGGCGTCGAATCCCGACCCCATGTGCCGCCAAGGGGCTTGGCGACACTTTCAGCTGCCTACAACAATGCCGCTCGCACGGCCCTACTCGGTTGGATTTTCGGGCGCTTATTCACCCAAGCCGATACCACGTGCATGTGGCCAATGACTCCTTGTTTCACGGTTGAGCCTTGGACCACCCCGTGTGTATTGACCGGAGTCTCGCAACACGTCCCACTGTCAGCAGCTCCACGTGGGCGTCATCGTGTACGGCCGATCTGTTGGTCACCTGAGCCAGCTAAGCGTTCTGTGATATTTGACCCTCACATCATGATGTTTGACAAGTCTTCCACCTCATCACCCTCCTGCGCCATCTGACAACGGTGCTTGCTGACCAGCTAACAACGACACTTGCATTGTAAGAATGGTCAATGGTTCTTGTTCTTGTTTGACCAGTCTTCTGCCTCATCGCCCACCTACACCAATTGACAACGGTGCTTGCTGACCAGCTAACAATGACACTTGCATTGTAAGAATGGTCCATGGTTGTTCTTGCTGCTAATGCCACCTGAAGCTGCTGCTACTGTTGCTTGGGTACCCTGTTAATGTCATAGCTTCCACGCTGCAACCGCCCTATGTTTTGCGCCCAATGGTCATGCGCACGCAAAATAAAGCCATGTCGCCACATCCAAGTCATTGTCGCCGCTCTAAGCGCACGCTGCCGCTTCCGCTGCACGCGCCTGATGCCATGTCACCTAGTGCTGCTGTCTTTGCATGCTGGTTCCGCTACACCCTGTGCTAGTAGAATCGCGTTGACACGTCGGTCACGTCGCAGCTGTACGCATCGACCCCTACTACGCTCGTGCCGACCGATCTCTCCGATGGCGCTCACTGAGCCAGGATCGTGCACTCGTGCTGCCCTACACCGCTCATCCTTATGACTCATCCTCATCTATCTCCTGACAAGCTCCAAGGCCACTCTATCGCCGCCTATCGAGCTACATTGTGCCTGTCTCTGGCACCCCTTTACCGCATCTAGTTGTATCGGCCCGTGCGCCAACGAAGACTCTGACAACGATTGACGTCACCGACGAGGTAGGACTATCCCCTTGCTCTTCAGTTATATTAACTATTTAATAAGAGTAAATGAGTATGACAACGAGTGAAATATAATGATCATGAACAAATCGTGTGAAAGCGAGAGAGTGGGAGAGAGGAAGACATCAAGCGGTGAAAGTAAGATGAGTTGATACAAAAAGGAAATGATAACAAAAAATAACAATTTTCGGTTTTAATATTTTAATTATGGTTTATTATTGGATAAGAGGTTTTGAAGACGACATGAGGTTAAATTGCAGAATGAGATGTCAAATGGAGGGTAGTGAATGTAGGGATTAATGAGAAATGAGACGGCGGATGATGGCAGTTTAGGCTGTATTAGGTGGTTAGAAAAGTAAACATGTTTCAAGATCATGATGGCATGGATGAAAATATCATGTATGCTCCATCAATTTTCAGCTCAATTGGATTTTTAGATTGTTAGATATCAATCTTTGAATTTGGACAATTCCTCACTGTTGATTTAATCCAAATATTTCTCTCTCATCATCCTTCTCAGCACGAGCATGTCATTTTTAGGGTTTTGTCTCATTAGGGAATTAAATGAGATCATTTGCTCCAATTGCTCGGCATCATCCCCTTAAGGGGGATTGAGAGGGTCACCTTCATTAGGCTAAGCCACAAGAGTTCACTTTTCCTTTTAGGAATTGCTTTTTCCAAAAATCCTCCTTAATGGAGCACATCAGAGGCAGCTTTCTCTAAAAAAAACTAATTTCGTTAGGTCTCCACATGTTACCCTACATTGAGGGTCTTTTTCATCAGTTTTTATTTTTCTAAAAACCTCTCATTATCTCAAATTACTTATAATCTCCACCTTTCCTCTGAAAAGATGGAGTAGAAGAAGTCAAAGAAGAAAATAATTTATATAACTCTACTTAGGGTTGCAATGCTGTTAGGAAGATAGGCTGTACTCTCTCTAGTTCACCTCCAGGTATGGAGTTATTTTAGAAATTTTATTTATCAAAGAATAGTTAAAGTATAAGCAAATCCCTTGAATTGTTCTTCTAGAACCCTCCAATAGTCAACGAAGAGTCTTAGAACTGAGAAGAAAGATTACGATAATGGGATTAAAGGAAGGATCCTGTCTTGCGCCCTTGACTTTGTTTTCTTTCATGAGCTGTTTCAGCGTATCCCAAAGAGAAGCTAGAGCCCATCGCAATAGAATGAATCAATCTCCCATCTCCGAAGGACAAGAAAACCACCTTTTCATTCCATGTCGAATGTGAGACCTCCAAATTCTTTGTCAAATAAAAGAATGAAAATAACTCCAATACAGGATTTATTCCTTTTATTGACTGTACAAGAATATGTGGAGGCAGGAGAGAATATTTTTTTACTGATACTATTAACAGTATTCGATTCAAGGTACTTCATTGTATTACAATACCTTCTGATGCCGGACATCGTCAAGACATCGTCCAACAAGTATCGAAATGATACTCTGATACCAAGATGATGTTGGACATCATCAATGACATCGTACGATGGATAAACCCCTAAGGATGTAACTACTTGATTTAGTGTCCTAGGTGGAGAGTACATGCAGGCCCTGATTCGTGGGGTTTTGCCGAGCTCCAAACTTTGGGGTGGGCAACTGGTGACAGGGACTGTGACCTTTTGTCCCTCGTCAGTGCGACGACAGTGACTACGGCGTCAAACGGAGTATTTCCGTTGGCACTCGCATGTAACTTATGGGCTCCACCAGTACCTAGGAAATCACTCCATTTTTATTTTTTGATAGTTAATCTCTCACCTATTTTAACCCGAGAGCAAAGAAGAAAGTACGCCAAAAGCATCATAGACATTTTTTAAGTTCCTTTCAAAAACATTCGCACAATTGGTCTTCATCATAGAATTATGAATGATATTCATACGAGTCAAAGGTTATACTTCAAATTGATACTCTTGAGAAAACTCTACTTGTATTTCATCTGCATCAGTTTTAAATTTCTTTCTATTATATATAATTAGATATTTTTCCAGTGTTAAAATATCCATATTTATATAATTTTATGTACATTTTTGTTTCACTTAAAATTTTTTCTTCTGGGTATTTCTTCAGCTATGCAACTATAAACATATTCTCATTAATTTATATGACTAACATATAGCTATTTTAACCCATACTTCTTATATGACATACATGCCATAATGTTCATAAACTCAAATGAAACTCTGGTCACACAATGATATCCAAATTCTTATATAACATACATGCCATTTGTATTTATTCTGTAATTAAATTTTCATGAATCTTATCTTTAATTCATAATTTAATTAAAATTAGTTTTTTTTGCAATTCTTGCCATGTATAATTATTTCAACAGTTTTATACTTATCTAATTAAAATTGGCTTTATTAGTCACAAACATTAGTAAGCATCAATGTAATTCATTTGAATCTGGAAAAACCTTATATAGTAAGACTCTTGTGGACATTATAAACCCCTCATAAAAAAATGCTATATGGATGATTAGTGGGATAATTAATCAAATATTATCTTGGAATGGTGTAGGCTATTCAAAGCAGGACAACAGGATCATGATCACACAAGTGGTGTGGGCTAGTGGGTCAAGGAAATGAAGTGCGGTCCTAGAGATGGCCCAAATTTTATGATTTTTTTCATATAAAATTAGTCAATAAAAATAAAATTACAAGCTCACACAGATGTCTAATTGTGAGTACGAGGATGAGTATGACTCGAATCACGATAGAATTCATGTTGACTTTTAGAAACTTGGATAACCCAAATATCCATTAAAGATATGACTAGATGCCTATAGTAAATTACTCTTTGTTTCTTTATATTTATGTGACTAGACTACAAAATTGTGGGAACCATTAGCCTTATTTGTACACTTTTTATGAGACTGGACCGTATCAGCTATAATTATTTCACAAAATATTCAAATTATTTTAGGAATTTGTTTAAAAATTCCTTCAAACACTTTGTAACTTAAACATTCATACATTTTCATCTTATAAAATATACCTGATTCTATGTTTTATTATGGATACTTGATGGTTAATGAAACTTAGAAAGTATTTTTTTAATGATCTTAGTAATCCTTTTACTTATTTTGAAATATTTTATGCTAAAAGTGTTTCTATAGATAATTATAAAAATGATTTTCTTATTTAGATGGTCATTCCAAATTAAAAGGATTGAAATTTTAAAGAGCAAATAGACGGAAAGAAGAAAACCATGCTTATTATGTTATTTAATTTATGAAAGTTTAGATTTTCCGAAATATATTTGTGACATAAAGACTGATTACCCAGTAAGACATGTTCATAATAACATTAGAAATTTATCCCTATCCATGTACATATAACATGGATTTCTCAAATATCATTGACAACACATATTTGAGTCATTTTTCACCTTGGATCATTGTAAAATATATAATGAATGGGCATGGCTTTGATATTTAATAGAAATGAGGTCAAGTAACTGATCATATAATCCTAAATTAGCCTTGAGATTTCCTTCTGGAATTTCAAAGCAAGTTTCTCGTAAGAGTAACACCTTATCCGCAGGAAAGACTACATTATTAACCAGTATGTCTTTTTAAAATAACAAAATGTAAATACTAAAGTAGAGAGAAGTAGTACTGCCTGATTAACCACTTATAAAAATCCTTAAGAATATTGACAGTTATTTAATGGTGGAAAATCCAAATGAACTTATTTCTGATATATTATCTTATTCTCTATAATATTCTTATATTTTATTACTTCATTCCATAAGTATAACTTTTTTGATATAAGATTAAGAACATCTGTCACAAAAGCCTCGATAATGAATCATTGGTATATGTTTCCTTTGTATGCCATGATGAGAAGAGAAAACCCTTTTTATTACTTTATTTACAATGATGATGCTATGTATGCCCTAAAATGAAAATAAACTACAAGTGCATCCTATGAAAAGATGTTGTATAAAACCTTTTGTTCTGCGCATGCTATTTTATCCCATATAAGGAAAAAGGTATTACCAAATCCTATACAGATTTTCTTGTTTGTTTTGCTTTATTCACTCCTCACAAAACATCCAATTCATGACATTTGTCTCTAAATTTTCAAACTGAAATATCTCACAACTCTATTTGCTTATTTTTATATGAAGAAAAGCCTATTTTTCTGATTCCCTACTTTAGATCTAAAAAATAAATAAAGAATTATCTTTAAATAAAAAATGAAAATAGATACACCGGTTTGATGCCTTGCTTCTTATATAATCATGTTTCAAGAAAATATCATATAATGAAAATAAACGAATCAACTAGGTTTGATAACAATTCAAAAAATGAAAAATAACAAAGTGAAATAAGCTTTTATTTTCCTTCCATAAACTGGAGCTTATTTATTTTACCCCTTGTGGGTATCTCTCTCATTTACTAAATGTATGGAACCTTGTATTACTAATTGGTTAAATAACATGAATCAGACGCTTTCTTAAATGGTACTTAAGAGAATAATGTTATACCAATATTCATAGATTGAGTGGAACATTTTCTGTTGAATGAAATGACAAAGGACTACACCCCCGTCAATTTCCAAAATGTTTGTATAGACATACATATACAATACAAATGGTATCACTTAGATATTGCCTTGCTGTTCGAACCTGTAAGAAGCAAATCATGATTGAAAGCAGAAAGGGGGATGTGCTTCTTATAGGTAGAAACAATAGCTTTACCAGCTTTCTTCGTCTAATCATAATAAAGATAAATAAATTCCAAACTTTTAAAAAAATAACACTCCCAAAGACTGATACAAAATATTCGAATAAATACCTGAAATTCTAGGAGTCATAATGATATAATTATTTTTTCAATGAGATATTTCCCATTATTACGCTAATAGGTCTTGTTGTTAAAAATAGAGGTTTTAGTTTGTGAGAAATACCAAAAATATATAACAATAGCACAAAATATCCCTCTAGATTATATAATCACTAAACGTTTAGGATCCAAACACTAAAATGTACAGATCAAACAAACTAGAACTAACCAACCAGTGTATTAAACGTGAGAATGAAAATAGTTCCCATATTTTTCATTTTATCCTATCATAAAAAATTGATACATTTGACTGATATCATGATAAATGCATGGGTATTTGCATTAATTTAGAATTTTGTGTGTATTATTTTAATGAACTAAATATTTTTTCCTTAGCTAGAAATTCCAATTTTTGCGCATTATGGTTCTTTTTGAAAAACCTCCTTGACTTCTTTGAAGTCAAATATTTTTAGTAGTGATTAGTATTTATAGTTTTAACTAATTATGATATTCGTTATTAGACTATATTTTTTCTATACCTAGTCTGCTAAAATTATAATTATATCAAATGATAAATCAAATTTCTGAAAATATCCAATCATTCTTACTTTTACTACAATACAATATTTCCAGAAAAATGATTTTCTAATTTTTCCTTTGCTTATTTGAGTTATTTTTTCCCTAATGGTTAAGTTTTTGTTGATGATAAAAATAAAGTTAAAATATAAAACTATATTAGGGAAGTGACGAAGGAAGTAACTAGTATAAATGAGACTCATTAATATATTAAATGAGTATCACTAGAAAATAATATCTCACTGCTTTTTGTGAAAATTTTCAAAGTGTTTCTCTTCGACGTCATTTCATTAGTTTGAACACAGGCGAATAAAATACATAGGCTTATTTTTTATTTTGTATAAATAGATAGGCTTATTTTAAAACCATTCAACATTCTTATTAAATTTAAATCACTCAATGATTTTGAATTCCAACGGGTTATCCAAAATCCTATGAAAATCAGCAATTAAATGTGTATGTATCTCGTAACTAAAATAATTTCTTCATTTTAACCTTAATAAAATTATGTTTTGATGTGTAATTAATATTTGACAAATAAAAATTGCATTATTTTATTTTTAAAAACATTATTTCCATATACAAGTGTTTGAATCATTGAGGTCTACATTTGTATGTGAAATAAGGATAACAAGCACATAATGCATCAATCATATTTAAAATCATCAATTTGGTCATGTTAATTATGAGATAGTAGTTACATTTTATTTAACTTGAATTGATCCAAGTCAAAGCATTACTAAAAATGTTAGTCCGACACATTTCTTGCTCTCTAATATTTTGAATCTGAGTACACATTACATTTACTCATCATTTTGAAGATTAACTTTTCTAGTAAATGTTACGTTCTGATGGAGAATGATATATGTCCATAAATAAATGTCACAAAGATAATAATACTTTTAATAATAATTTGTTGCAATTAACTCAATATAAGTATAGTGTGCACATATATCGATATCCGTGATGAGAATAGGAATTCAATATCAGAATCCATGGAAAGTAATGTAAAGAGAAATTTCAGACATGATATTTCTAGAATAGTAAGATATAAATGATAAAAAATTTCACAATGAAATAATCAAATGATGAATAGCGACATGATTTCCTGAAGAAGTAAAAATTTTATAAATAGATAACATAGGCAAAATAAATTGGTGGTTTTGATCATAAAATCAAAATTAAATTTCACGATCAGTAAATCACTACTCTAAATAATGTGGTCTGCAAATGGCTGGATAGACCTACGTACTAAAATGGGTTAATAAATGCCAAATACATGGGATAAAATGTTAAATATATCAATAACCCATTTTGAAAACATACATATGTATAATTTTCAAATAAAACATGCATCAATTAGGAACATGTGGTATGATGAAAATGTTTATAAATTGTTAGTCTTCAGTTGTAATACTTGGGTAAAAAGAGCAAGTACAAGTGACAAAGTGTAACTAACCAGGATAAAAAGTATATTGACATAAGAAAAGGAAGGTGTGAATATTTAATATAAATTAAAAAATAAAAATATGTAAACATTGAATTGATGTGGGAAGATAGGTAGAAAATAGTGAGACATGGAATAAGTAGTAATAGAGTTGCAATTTGATAGGTATGGATGGATGGATAACAGAGGAGATTAGGTAAATAATTAAATCCATAGAGAATAATTCATTGTTTAGACACATGTGAATTATGAATAAAAGAGAAAAACCACAAAATAAAAAATAAGGCTGCTAAATCATCAAAAATGAAAAAATAAAAATGTGTCTAAACATGGATACAAGAGGGCAACTGTGGAAGATTTCTGAAAAAATGGATGGATGAAAGGATTGAATAAAAAGTTAAAGGAACCTAGAAGATGGGCCGTGATAACATGCAAATAAGAGCTAATAAAGTGCTAATTTCATCATATTTTTAGGATTTTAATGCTTAAAAACATTGATTTTTAATGCTTGTTATCATGATTTTAGCTCAAAAGAAGTATTTTCTTAAATTTCAAGTTAAACGACACATTGGACAAATAATTAGGTCAATTTATACATTTTAAACAGTTTTAAAATGATGCTTATAAGAATTTAAATGCTTTTAATTGACCAATTTCTATAAATAAAATGAAAGTAACAATAAAACTTATTTTAGAAGTTAATAAAACATTTTTTGCATTAATAAACATTTTATACGATTTATTCCATTTGTTTTTAGTTAAAAAGTTTTTTATATTTAAACTGGCCCTTATTGGGCTAGTTTTGTCGCTCATCAGTGGTAAGTGGCGCAGGGCGTACGAAAGGCACGCACTGCACGCGGTGTCACGCAGACGTATCAGAAGGGCGCTAACGCCTTAAGTGCGTGACATGCACGTACATGATTCCATGAGTGTTGCGCACGAATTGGAGCCACACGAAATAGAGATGAACCAGTCGTGTTGCGTTGTAAGACCTGCGTACAACGCACAAGGAAGAAAAAAAATAACGAAATCGAAAGAACTTGTTCTTCCAATTCTGTGGCGATAAAAGGAAGAAAATTAAAAGATTGAGCTCTGTTCTTGATTTTAAGCTCAAGGAAAGACTGCCCAGCTTCCGTGAAGACTCAAGAATCCACCAGGAGTGATTTGGAGCTCAAATTTGGCAGCAATTTTGAAGATCCGTCGCTGCAACTTTTCATCAAACTCAAGCCAAATTTATGGAGAAATTGGGTATTCATTGTGCGGAATCAGTCCAGATTGATTCTCTGAAAATTCCTGGTACTTCTAGGATCTTATTCCTTTGATTTTACCTTTGATTTTGCATTCAGTCTTAGCAATTTTGTAATTACGTCACGTTTGCCGTTTTCCTAAAATTCCGATTTCAATCATTTTAATTCTTAAATTTTACTTTGTTTTTAATGCAACTAGTATCCCTTGAGTTTAGATTGACCATTTCAAAGGATATCTGACATTTAATTCACTCATTTTAGTCCTTTATTTCTCAAATTAGCAAATCGTGTTCACGCTTTGCTAATTGAGGACATCTTTGCCATTTTGAATTAATCAGAATAAAATTAAATTTTAATAAAAACCTTATTAACATTCTAAATCTGTGAGGAACATTGAGCCTGAGTTATCAAAACAAATTTTAATAAATCCATTAGAATTTATCAAAATTTCTAAATACATTTCTAAAATCAATTTTGCACATGATAGATCCAAATTTGGTTACTATTTAGCAAATCTTACCAAGAATTGCCAAGTAAACATAAATTTAATTCTCATGGATTACCAAGAATACAGAAATTAAGGCATTTAATTTTTTGTTGATAAATAACGGAGGGTTCATTTTAATACTTTGAATTAAGAAAAAGAAAGATTAAAGTGTGAAATCCAAAGTGCAAGCACTTCCTATCACCTATGTAATACTCATCTCATTTACATTTGGATTTCTAGACCTTTCTTCGATCAAAAATTGAACGTCACTATCGCCTCCATAGGGTTCAAACCCTTACTTAAGCAGTAAGGGACAAATAAAGTTTATAGATTAAGTTCAGGAAACCCTTAAAATAACGACATATAAACACGTATTTTTTGAACTTATCAGGCAGGTCTTGAGAAAACTTATTGATGTCGGACATCGTCAAGGCGTCGTCCGGTCGTCACCGAGGGTACGGGCTCGGTATCGATTCGAGGTCTAGTCGGACTACGTCGATCAACATCGTCCGACGGATGCTAGTGACAGGTAGGTATGATGACGTGATTTAATGTGATCCTACGTGTTGTACGTGCGTGCGCCAACGAGCGGTGGTGCCGTTCCAGAGAATTGACGGGTCGCTTTGAGTGGGGCCAGACGGGCCTCCTGAACCTCGCCCGAGAGGATCGAGGGCGAGTACGTCGCCGAACGGGGAAACCCCGCTGTAATGCTCACACGTGTTGGGAGGACCCGACTCGTACCGGGCAGGTAAGATCCTCGTGAAATTAGCGTCGTTTTCTCAACCTGTCTCGCTCTCACCTATCTAACCCGAGCGCGGAAGAGGCGAACCGAAGGTGTACTGAAGAAAGTAAAGGACGTAAAAGGAGAGCGAGTGAGGGGTACCGATTGTCGCGCTGGGGACGGATATGTGTAACCAGAGGTCTGTAGAAGGGCAAGAGCTCTGAGCGACGGAAGGGCGCTGGCAAGAAGCTGAGGTGATCAGCAGGGCAGGGCGCCAAGGGAACGTCGTCGTCATTGGCGGGTAGTCCAGGCGCCGTCTGGATCATCGGCAGGAGTTGTGTAGCCGGACCGCGCTGGCGTCGAGCGCTGCAGACACAGTCTGCGGCTCGCGTTGTCGGCGCGAGGCAGGCCACCGGTGCTGGCTGCGGCGCTCACGGTCGGCATGCGACACGCAGAGGAATGACCGCAGATGGGGGGGGGGGGGCGTATGGCGGGGCGCTCACGCGACGTGCGCAGCGAGCGCGGTTTGCGGCTCACGTTGCCGCGCGCGGGACAGTCCACCAGCGTGGTTGGGGCGCACGAGAGTGGCGCGCGGTCGGCAGCAGAAAAGGGGCCGCGAACGGTTGAGTAGGATGGGGCGGCAGGAAGGAACGGTGGAGAGGAGATGGAGGGAGACCGGTGGAGGGACTGGGTCGACAAGACAGACGGTGGCGCTGGAGGAGGGCGGCCCAGTCGGTCGTGGTGACCGGGAACGCAGATGGGGCGGCGGTAGGGTTGTAGATGGTAGAGACGGGGGAAGTGGTCGAGGGAAGAAGACAGCAAGGGGCAGGGCGGCGGCAGTCGGGCGGTAAACGGCGGCGGGAATGGCGGTGACGGGCGCGATCGGCAGCCGGAGCGGTGGGGGAAGGCGCGGACGGTGGCAGCTGGGCGGCGAGCGGTGGCAGGGACGGGCAGCACCTTCCCTTTCTCTTCTTCCTTCTTCTTCTCCCTTTTCTCCTTCCTCTTTTTCTTCTTCCTCCTTCTTCCTTCTTCTTCTTCTTCCTTCTTCTCCTTCTTCCTCTTCTCACGAACGTGACTCTTCAAATTCTCAACATATCATAACTTAAAATTCAAGAGTAGTTTTGGGGGGGCGCCCCCCCTCATGTAGGGAGGAAGACATGAGCCCCCCTTTGAACAAAACAAAACAAAAATAAAAATAGGGAAAAGAAAGGCCTGTCAAGGCCCACTAGAGTACTTGGGAGGGGAAGGAATCCTCATATGGGTTCTTCCCCTCCTTACAAAGACAAAATGAAAGAAAAGATGAAAGATGAAAATGATGGCAAAAGGTAAGCGATCCGATGGTGGTGGCGCGCGCATCATGCCGAGTATCTGAACTCGGGGTCGCGCGTCGCTGCTACGGCTCGTCGTGTCGGCTGGACACGCGTCGGTGGCAGGCTCGGTGACGACGGTGGCAGGCTCCGTGACGACGGTGGCTCATCGCGTGATGGCTCTACGGTGTCCGGTGGTGCTGCGCCATCACTTATAAATAGGGAGATGCCAAAAAATGAATATAAAAAAATTAAGAAGAGACTTTGTAGACAGGGGGATGCAGAAACAAGCATAAATATAATTAGACTTAGTATGACACATAAATAGTCACACAAATTATTATTTGATTAATGGTTTCTATGTGCAATAAAATTTTAATTCAACAAATTATTTCAACACTCTTGGAAACCACTATCACACATCTTGCATTTGATTAAATAGGACATAAATTAATGTCAGATCTAGAACTGCTTAGAGACCATAGATATATTTTTTATATAAATATCAAGTAAATAAAAAGGATTGTAGGAAAAATACTTGAGAGTAGAAAGAAACTACAACTGTCTGTAAATTTAAAAGACCACAGAGACATTGATGCACTCGTTAATCTAGGAAATTGCAAGGCCCTGAGGGAAGCATGTTGGAGTAGCTAAAATATTTTTTACTCTCAAATATATTCTTTTTAGGTTAACAATGTCGCTCAACTTCTAGCTTAATTTTCATTTTCAGTGATAAACAAACAGCATGGATGTACTTTTACTTCAGTTGTGACCAAAACAATGTGCATTTCAATCGATTAATTTCAAGACATTCGTGCAGGCATATCATTTAATGAATAATTATTTGTAATATTTGTCGTGAAATTAAGAATCATAGTAAGATAATGCATGAAAGAACAAGTTGAAATCACAACTGACATTAAAATAAATAACATTTTTTATTTTACGAAGATATTTTGAGTTTAGGTCTTTCCAAAGAACTCAAGCCGCAGGCTGAAATCGATTAACATTGGTGACTATACTCATTTATTCATACATTTAAAATATTATATTTTTTCCATGTGCTTCCTTCTAACTTGTATTGCAATTGAAGTTCTTACCTTGATACTCATTTCTGTCATACGTGTCCATATTATAGTGTGGACTTGATATATGGTCACAATCAATTTTCAATCTGATTGGCAACCAAAAAGTGTTGGTTGTTGAATCATTTAATTAGTGAAGTATTCAACACTTGATTATTACTCGGATTTTAAGGTACTGCTTCTTTGAGAAACCCAAAATTTAAATAAGGAGATTTAGGATGAAGTTGATGAAAATGATTTGGTTAAGCATTTATGCATGAAGATCAAGTTTCCAAATTTTCACTTATACATTTCAGCTTTGCCTTTTTTTCAAATCTCTCCCTTCTTTCAGAGAAGAACATTCGAGGGGAATTCATTCAAAATAGAAACTAATAAATGAAAGATCTGATGAGATGATTGATAAAGAAAAAATGGGTACGTTAATGCAGTTGTTATCAATTCACTTCTATCAAATAAGATTTATGAATATGTAATCTCACTCAAAGATGTATAACAGAGAGTAAGGTTTCCTCCTCATGGATTGGCTTTTAGAAACAGAACTAACTAATGAGTTAGAAGACAGGGATAAGAATTTTCAGGATAATAATAATAATCATAAGCAATTTTATGATTATTGATATTCAAATTCCAGATAGGAAAATATGGGAAGATATCTCTGAAGGTGGTTAAGTGTAATTTTAAAAGGTATTTAGGGTGATGAGAATTAGCAATAAACAAAGTAAATAAAGCAGCAATGGAGGAGAATAAAAAAACACCACTAGGTATTTGTAGAAATGCCCAAGGGAGAAATAATTTATAGTGGGCTTTCTAAAGAAAATTTACTCTATTGATTTATTTGAAGATGAAAAATTGCATTTGAATATTATATGTCGGTTATAGAATTAAGGTAATTTTATTGGATTTTTAGAAGTTGATTTGGAGTACAAAATTCTGAATAAACCTTTTTAAAAGATTGTGAATATGAAATATTCGACGAAATGACTGACTGAAGGAGAGTGATTATATGGTGTCTTTATAAGAAACTCAAATGATTTTAGGCATATTTTATATCTAGGAAGCAAACAAGATGAGATGTGTATAACTCAGTAGTTGTTAGTTATTTTTCTAAAGATTTTTTATTGGATTTTAAATGTTTAAGAAAAATCAATGAAATCTGATTTGACAGCAATGAGGATGAGCTATTCGATAAAATGTATACAAAAAATATGTTTTTACTGAAATTACAAAAATTTGGGCTAATTATATTGTGTACTAATCTCCTAAGTTGAATTAGAATTTTAATAATTTGTTAACTATGCTATCTCATATTTGTTGACTTACCAGAACACTCTTCTGCTTGGGGTTACCGACAACTGCAGAGCCTCTTCTGGCCGAGTCTTCTTCCAGGTAAGTCACTCATGATGTTTTGCCTCGTCTCTAACTCTCTCACCAATCTCTCATCATGTCACGGGCCCGTCATGACTGCCAACCAAAAGAACCAACAGAAAATGACAAGTTACGGAGGATTTTCCCCATTTTAAATTTCAACATTCAGATTCAAATTCAGTGAGAAAGATGATGTTTGGAGCATAAATATTTGGGTTTTATAGGATGGGAAGGCTCCAAAGGTGTCCCTTGTTGATATGGTACCATTCCCCACTATGTTTCAATGGCGATTGGGTGGAAATTCACCTCCTTGTCATTGAAATTTGGTCACCGGCGGTGAAGATAACAACGAGGGGTTGAACGGCTATGATTAAATCCTAGCCATGGACCCCCTAAAGTTCCAGCGGTCCACTCCCAGTCAGCAAGGTCCAGTCAACCTTTGTCTCCAGCTTGTCCATCTTCATTGGTCCACGTCAGCGCTTGCCGCCCAGTCATCCCCTAAAATAGAGATAAAGAGATATTAAGGAAATGGAAATTGAACATGACCATTTGATCTACTTAAAGAAGATAAATGGTCAACACTAAAACATTCTCTTTACGAAAAGCCCATTCTGACATGGGCTTCGGGCTGGGTCAATGCAAAGCCTGAAATTAGCCTCCTCTATGACTTACTCTCATAATGGCTCGTGGGCCTGGTGAATACATGTTATCTCTGCCCACCCCCAGCCCGAACCTTTCTCAAGGCTTCAGTTGTTAATCCATATCAAAAGAGTTAACTATCACTAGTATATAATAGTCAAAGCCACATTATATTTGAATTAAAAAGAAAGAAAAAGAAGAGCTTCATGCATGTGCCTGCACTGGTTACCTGTCGCGGTTCGTGCTTACATATTATATCACACGTGGCCCTTAGCCGTCAGGCTGTAGCTGCAATTGTGGCTTCAGTAGGGGTCTGGCAGGCTCCTTCAAGGCCACAGTATTTTTTTCTTTCTTTCTTTTTAACAATCAACAATTTTTGGACTTATCATGTTTAGATCGTTCGGCTTGTCATGTTAAAATTGTTGTGGCCCTTAGCCGTCGGGCTGCAGCTGCAGCTGCAGTTGTGGTTGTAGTAGGGGCCTAGCAGGCTCCTTCAAGGCCACAACATTTTTTTCTTTGTTTCTTTTTAACAAGCAACAATTTTTGTACTTATCATGTTTAGATCAGATTCATTGTCCTAATCATCCTAAATTCAGAAAAAATAGGAAAGTTTACATACTATGCGAATTAATGCATGAAATGGAATTTATTCATCATATATTATGAAATAAGTAGGTTAATTGCATTATATAGACATCATATGCCCTTCAAAATTTAAATTGCATGCCTCTAATTGAATATGTCAATGATTTTACTCTGGCAAAAAAATATTGATTGTCGCCCAAAGTTAGGAGAGAAGAAGAGATGAATATAAATAAATCCCACGTAAAAAATATTTTAACTTCCTCATTTTACTGGCGCGATTTTGTGCTCTGGATTTTCTCTCTCCTATTTTTTCTGCAAATCTTCAACCAGATTTGGCACCCTTGAATAACTATTACGAGATGAAATGAGGGGCCAAGATTGAGGAGGACCAACCAAAGATAACTGCAATTAAATATCATTCATTCAAGGCCTCAGATTTTTGGATAAATAATTTTGGATATTGTTCTTCCACATACGATACTATCTTCATTGATCATTCCATTGGCCTTTGATTCAACCATTTATATAATTATGAAGTGGAATTGGAGGTCATGGATGAAGATTTGTGGGCAAAAACTCCTCCAGTTTTTGTCAGTAGTATAAAGTTTTATTGGAATATACTTGGGGTGGCCAATTCGGTCATTGGCCAATGATGCCCCTGCTCCAGCTCTCAAGTGGGCCAAATTCAAATTTTATTCATCGGCCCTCACCCATCATCATTTTTCAGTCTACTTAGTAAAATAGTCCTGAACATGTAAAAATTTCAGAATATAGTTATAAATAAACATTCACCATTCTATACATTCAAATGGGACTAGTCAAAATATGCATATACTTTATGATGAAATAAGGATAAAGCCCAAATATTGATGCCTTGTTACTGAATAAACCCAATGCTAGCATGCATGTTTGATCATAAATACATGCATCAGATAATATGAAACTAATAGACATATAATAACATAAAGGCATATTATTAATAATTTGGTGAATCTCTAGTTGTTTAATTGTGGAACACAGAGGACAAAACCCGCTTCATATTAGATTAGGTGATTAGTAAAACTATAATTAAATACTATGTTGGTCCTTCATTCACATAACGGTATTGAACTAAATACTTATATCAAATAAATGTAAATAGGTAGAATAAAAAGGATCAGTTGATATAAACATATAAAGTCAATCTCAGGTCAGCCTCCTCATATATATTCCAATTGAGAGATAGATATCTCATCTTCTCATTGTATGTCCAAATCAGAAGGAAAAAACCTCATAACTTCTCATGATTTTAGACTTTTCATAAATTTTAGGAGTTATTAATTCAAGACAGTTTCATGGTCGCTAAGTGAGTTTCTTCAAGAGTGCAAGAACTCATATCTTCTCTTGGCTTGCCAGTCTTTGGATTGTGGTAGTGCCTTCGATATCTAGCTTGAGACTCTTCATACAGGAATTTTTAAAAATTCTGGCGGAAGGTGCGGTATATTTCATTGTGTAAGCTACAATTATGCATTCAGAAATAAAATATCCATGTTGTGAATTCTCTACATGTCTTATTTTAAGATGATTCTGTATGGAATTTTCTGAGAAATTTGAACTCTCTGTATTGGAAATACCCTCTAATCATTGCAAAATATTGAATTCATAGTGTTATAGGTTGATCACGACTTTCTCCTTACACGTAAGTGCAAGAAATCCATATGAAATTCTAAACTAAGAGCCCTGTCATCTTTCTACAGTAGGTATTTTATCATGTAACTTGTGATGCAATTGCTGGGGATGAATGATAGTAGATTTAGTAACCTTCATCATGTGAGGTAGAAATGGAATTGTTAAGTGACATCTTCCCAATGTGTGTCCTAGAAACTCGTGTTTACTGATTGATTTAGGTAAAATAGTTCTTCGTTTATAAAATCCATGTGTGCAGTCAAAATAGTCCAATTATGTAGTTCCTCCCATGATAAATGCTCCAGCACCAGTGATGTTCCCACTATAAGAGCTTGCTGAGGAAACTGAAGAGCATATTCCAAGATATCTTTTGCACAGAGTTTGCTGAAATCCTTAGTATTTTAGGAAACAGATATTTGAAAGTGCTTCTCAAGTCCTGTAATGGTGCCCATAAGGATAATATTGTCTATGGGGAGGGCAGGATGTTATTTCCAGGATGGTGGTCCCCTCTCGCCATCCTTCGAAGTACTCTTGGGCATTATGAACCTCTGTTTCTTTCAAATTCAGGAATCATTTCAAGTGCATACTATTGGGTCTTAACAGACATTTCTTGCATTTATGGACATTCATTTCAAGACCAATTTTTGTCTCATAGCAAGCAAGGTATGAACCCTTTTTCAAAGCCTGATGACGATGGACATCACGATATCTCTATATGTGCAGAGTCTACTTCCAGTCAGATGACATGAGCCTCCTTCCTCAGCTTATCTAGCAGTTCATCCACAGAGGAGAGGATAACCCCAGCCTTCCTCCTGGGAGGCTCAGACACCTGGACGACTTCGATGCCTGACTCTGTCTCAACCTTCAGCTCACCCAGAGTGATCTTCTTTATCTGCTTTGATTTAGCTTTCATTATATTGGGGAGGGTTGCATATCTCGGTTGATTGAGCCTCAGATCCGTGCTGCAAAATATTTACAAAAGAACTGCATAACTAACTAGGAGAAGATGAGAAAATATCAGCATTAATATTGATTTAAAGAATCAAAGTCTATTTATTACGTGATTACGGCAGGCAAGTCGAGGCAGAGAGTCTCAAGCCCGCCATCTACCTCCCTCTCCACTGTTACCGTCTGTTTCTCTTTGTCAAGTACAACCTGAAGAAGCAATCTACGTCATCTTAAAGCGGAAGAAGAATATACACCTGACGCAATTCTTTAAGAAAAAATCATAGAAAAATGGAATCATGAAAATCAGAAGAACATGGCTCTAATCAAGAAGTAGACACAAAAAGTAAGACCATAATTTTCTCAATCATAAAAATTTGGCATGCATGACACCAAGGCTGTACAGGAATGGTAAAAAAAACATAAATGGGAAAAATATTATTAATAGATACTTTATCACGGGTCTCCTTTAAAACTATGAAAGCTTTCATCTGCCCCCAAATCTATGAACCACAACAATCCAAACGTGAATCGGTTCACAGGTTGACTTTAATCCGGTATCGGAGATCAGCCAGGTCTGAAATGGTTTTTCAAAGAAAAAAGAAATGCCTTGGATGGCAAGCAAATGTCAAAGATTGAATCAAATCAGTACATGATTGAAAAAGTCTGCGGACGATAAATGGCCAAATTCCATTCATCATAGATTGAGATTACTAGTCGAAGAGAAGAATATTCGATAGCAATGAATACTTTTTCACGAGATTGGCGCGAAACAATTTATCACTATCAAGAATTCAAAGATCTCCAATGAAATCACCTTGGAGGCAAACGTTCCCTGAGGCCAGCGAAGCAACCCTGCTACCATTTGTCCCGTCTGGTTGCAGTCATCATCAATAGCCTAACGATTCAAAGAAAAATAGAATAAATTGCACAGATTTGAAGAAGAACAACGAAATTCGCAAAAAAAAGCAAATTAAAAACCACAAACTTGTTTGCCCAAGATCAAGAGGCCAGGTTTCTCCTCCTCCACGAGGACTCGCAGCATCTTGGCCACGGAAAGAGGGTACAATGGCACCCCCCCGTCGACGCTGACATGGACCGCTCGGTCAGCGCCCATGGCGAGGGCAGTACGGAGGGTGTCCGTGCATTGCTGGGGCCCGATCGAGACAGCCACGACCTCCGAGGCGGCCCCCGACTCCCTGATTCGCAAAGCTTCTTCGAGTGCGATTTCACAGAATGGATTCATCGACATCTTTACATTGTTCGTCTCTACACCTGTCTATCGAGAAGAACGGCTGGATCAAACACGAGATGGGGAAGACATCATGAAGAACAGGAGGAAATCCTGTGCTGAATACCTTGTCGGCCTTCACTCGGACTTTGACGGCGTAGTCGACGACGCGCTTGATGGCTACCATGATCTTCATCCTTCCGACTGAGACTCCCCTCTGTCGATAAAGGGACAGAGTACCGAAATAAGTACTGATCTGGTTAAGAGAACTGGGCCTACAAAAATAGCCCAATATAAAGTTTTCAATCTTATACCTGAAAGTTGGTGACATTGAATATATTTTTTCAATTTTATACTTGGAAGTCTTTTACCTTTTAAGTTTCTGACATGAAATATATATTTTCAATGTTACACTAGGAGATTTCACCTTCTAAGTTTAAGTTGCAGAGAGCCAGAATAAGTACGATTTGGATAAAAAGACGTGCAAACAAAAACTGCGCAATCTAAGGTTTTCAATCTTATAGTTGAAAGTTTCTGAAATGGAACATATTTTTTTCTCTCTTACACTTGGAATTTGATGACATGGAATATACTTTTTGAATCTTATAATTGGAAGTCTTTACCTCCAAAGTTTTCAATCTTGTACTCCGTCCATGCTGGAAAAGAGGGCCATAATAAAGTACTGATCTCTGGTTAAGAGAACTGAGCCTACAAAAGAGCCCAATCTAAAGTTTTCAATCTTGTGCTTGGAAGTTGGTGACATGGAATATACATTTTCAATGTTATAATTGGAAGGTTTTACCTTCTAAGTTTATGCTATCAATCTTATACCCTATCAATGCTGGGACAGTGGACTAGAATAATTACTGATCTGGTTATAGAGAACTGAGCCTACTAACAGCCCAATCTTAAGATTTCAATCGTATACTTGGAACTTAATGCTATGGAAACAACTTGCATCATATTTCCATGGAAATGGTACTAGGATACAGGCAGTAGATGCTTATAATGGGGTCAATCGTCTTGTTTTTATAATAAGAGATTAACATCATCCTAAGTGTATATGTTTGAATTGTGTCAACCGATGTTTCTTATTGGTTATAAAAAGATGTCATCCAAAGAAGAAGAGCAGGTAGGAGATATTATGCATAATAGTAATTATAAATCACACGATAAGTGTGTATTTCCAAAATATAGAATATTTTAAACACTACACATCATTGTGGAATATTGCAATATTTGGAGGTAAATATATGTGTTCATTGATTGTGGGAGGTGACGACATGCATACCAAATGCATTTTCATGTCACATTTTTCAGTTGAGTTTATTGAAATAGTGCATGTTATCATTAAAATTTACATATTTATATTATCAATGCATAAACATGCTGTTTTACTTTACAGAATTTTTAGATGATTGAGAAGATAATATTATACATGAAAATGAAGCCCAAATTATTCTACCCCTTTTCTCTGAGCTATTTATTTTTGATTTAGGAACATTGGCATTAGTTTTGAAAATAAACAATTTGGTTGAGTGAGAATATGTATTTTAAAGGTCCATTTATATCAAGATTCATGAGTTTATTGAATCTGTGTATCAGGTCACGGAGAGAGCTTAACATCACCAGGTGAGTTGATCATTGTTGCATGCTAATGAGCCACCAGACTTGACGTAGTGGGTTGTCATCCAGACCGAACCACAGAAGCAGATTACAAAAGTGGCCAACAGACTATCGAACAGACTGCACTGATGGGCATGAGTTGGCCGGCTTGATTCAATTTGGACCTGAGTAAGATTATGAGGTATGTTGCTTAGAATTAGGCCACATCAGCACACTACATCAAGAACACAAGAAATAACTTTGTAAAATTCTTATCAAACTTTTGATTTTTTTTGCAGATTTTTAATCCCCCATCCCATTTCTTTCTCTCCCAGGGGTATACTACAAAATATCCAACATTTGTGAAAATTCCACACCTCATGAAAGTATATATGCTTCATGAAAATATGAAATAAAAACAAATCTAGTGAGTGAACCTACTTGTGATATTGGTGCTCTAAGAAAAGAGAAAAAAACCAAGCCGACTCAAGGGCTCCACAGTGGAGAGGAAACAGTAAAAAGTAGACATAGAATGTTTATCCATGAGGTTATCAATCGCATTAAAGTTAGTCTCTTATTTCTAATTCTCATGAATAAATATGGACCATAATTTAGATTTCATGTATATTAGGCTACGAAGATAATAACCTGAAAATATACTTTGACATATGTAGCATTGAGGTGATTATGACATTTAATCTCTGTTAATTTAACTTTCCATAATCCTTCAAACTAAGAAACTTCTATAAAAATATAATTTTAAAATAAAATATTTTTTCTTCAAAAAAATTTGTGGAACCTTTGTGTTGTAGTCGTGATTTTTTTTTAAATCATATTCTTGCAGTATAATAGAACAAAAAAAATGAA
Organism: Wolffia australiana; assembly: GCF_029677425.1. Lineage (NCBI taxonomy): Eukaryota > Viridiplantae > Streptophyta > Magnoliopsida > Alismatales > Araceae > Wolffia > Wolffia australiana. Next base: position 21,652,565 of record NC_135836.1, on the reverse strand, counting down.
CCGTTGGAAAGAAAAACCTATAATGTCAATGATTAAATCACCTGATGGGAAGTCAGATCTATTATTAGGGTTTGAAATTTTTTCTGAACTTTGATTAAATCAAACAAAATAGATACCATCAGTTTAGAATTTGTGGGTTGGCCAAAAATTGAGAATCGGACCAAAGTCTGACAGGAGAAAAGTATAAGTGCATACACACATATACAAGAGCTTGGCTTTAAACTCAGACAACTTATGTGAAGCTGAATCCTATTAACACTAGGCTAATTCATATTTTTTGAAATAAAAAATAAAAAATATTAATATATACAACTACACAATTAAATAAAATATAATTTAAGATATAAAAATTGTCGCGGATATATATATATATATAAATGAAAGTATGATGCAATCAAAAATATGTATGTAAATACAAATAAAGACACAAATTGAAATCTCAATAAAAATATAAATTTAAATACATGTATATATATTGGTATATATGTAGTGAGTCCTTGACAAAAATGGTACATTTACCTATAAATTTTGATTACTTAATTTATTTATGAAATATTTTTGGCCTATTTTTTGAGTTTTTCTAGTTTATATTTTATTTTTTACACACCAGACACTGAATCTGTAGGTTTTAACCAACTAACTTCAGACACTGAATCTGTAAGTTAAGTGAGGATTTTTTTAAATCCTCACTTAACTTCTGATTGTACCAAAATGTTGGTTTAGTCTTATGTTTTGCTTAAAATTTTTACCAAAACCAAAAACGCCATTCCTTATCTGTAATGAAAAAAATCCTTGAATGAGTCTTCTCAAGTTATATAGTTGTTTGCCCTTGAGAGGTGTCCATGGCCTTCAGTGTTCTCATCATTATCTTCTTAGAAATGTTTTTGGATATCTGTGAAGATCTTCTTACTTCTCCAATTATTCGAAGCTGGTAGAGCACCCAAAAAGAGAAGAAAACAATGTGTCATAGGGAAACTTTGCAAGTGTTGTTTCGCGAAGGACTTTAGGGGTTCTGCATTTAAAGTGCTTTTTTTCAGAAAATCCCCAAGACTTTGGTGTGTCACACTTTAGGCTGATGTACTAGTGTAGTTAACAAATCTAAAAGGAAACTAAATCTTTACTGGATTATATAATTAATTAAATACATTACACCATTTGATAGGTTGTGTTACGACATGTGAGGTACCATGTCAGACCTTGTGCTCTAGAAGTTATAAAGGAATTAATAAACCTTTTCATACAACTTTACTTCCACCAGTTACCATTGACAGATAATCCTTCATCTGGGCAACACTATTATAATGACTTTAGAATAATAATATCAAACCATAATCAATCGTTCCATTTATGACATATGTATTCTAAAATCATTAGAAAACTCCACATGTTTCTACTACCTTTGCATCATCTTCCTCGAAGTATGTTTCCTCATATATCAAGTGCAAGGGGTCACACCTTCACCACTCAATTATTCTCATTGACTTCTTGATGCATATAAGCTAAACTATTATGGTATCTGAGGATAATGGACTCATTAACTATATTCAAAAAACAATAGTATATCCACATAATGTCCTTAATGTCCCATGGCAGAGACCACTTACAAAAAAACTATGATGTGAAGCAAATTGGTTGATATAAAATTCATACAACAATTTAATGGACTCCTTCCCTAAAGATCAGACCAATTTATCTTTAGTATATGCTCACAACTTGGTAAGATATCAACCATACTCATCATAGAAACATATGTATTTAGTGATATTCTTTTGGATATTTTGAAGTCTTTGAATATCATATGAATAGGAATAGTAGGATTTGTGTATAAAGATAACTAATCATTGTATTTTGATCTCATCATAGCTCACTCATTATTGTGTATATTTTTTAACTTCTTTATAAACATCAAACATTCATTCATGTGTCACTAATCAAACAGTTCTGAGAACAGACAGCATTTGGCCTGTGAAACATAATGTTTCTCTATGAATTACAATATCACTATGAATTAATAGTTTATTTTTTAAGATTAAAAATCATAATGATTATAATCAAGTCATTTGATGTAATATCAAAGATGTAACAGGGGGAAAATGTGGCTTTATTAAATCACAGAGAAAAAGAAGTAGCCAACTTGCGGGACGATTTTTAAAAAATCATAAGGAAGATCATGAAATCACTTTTTGCTTATTATTTATTGTATCATAATTTTTTGGATAGTGTATCCATGTGGACTCTAACAAGAAAGAGGAGGAAATATCAAGAAACAACCTGATGTGGACTCTAACAAAGGCACTTGATTTTCACGTCTCCAACTCGTGGTGAACTGGATCATCTTGAGAAAGATTTCAATCTAAAACAAATAAAAAAGCAGATAGATGTAACGAGAAGAGAATAAAAAATTAGGAGATACGTCACAGCAAGGTATATTGTTATGCTTGATTAAATCTTAATGCATTTGTCATTGCAATAACTTCAATGTTTATTTCTTATTCAATATACATGATGATACATTTTTTTGAAATTATCATTTTTATTATTTTATTAATTAAATATTTAAAATTAAAGTGTATCCTAATAGACTTTGTGAATACTAGGTGACGGTTTTGGGGGGTTGAAGAAAACGCTCTAGAGGCCAAGTTGAAGGGGATTAAACATTGTCACTCTATGGAAGACTTTGAGGATTAAGGACAACAAAGCTTTTGCCAAATGTTTTTCATTGATATGATTTTTATGCTCTTTTGCCAAGTGTTTTGCCTGTGCGGCATTCACATAAACCTGGTCTGGGTTCATCATCAACTGGGGCTGCATAACCCTAGACAGCATTAAGGACGAGCCTAAGCTGTATAAAAAAATTAACTGAGTGATAACATGCACTTTTAGTGCCTAATATTATTATATTTATGCGTATTTATGCATTAAATTACTCATATGTACATGTTATCAAGCTTAAAATGATTAAATCTATTTTTAGAACAAATTTCTGAATTTTCTATATTTTTAGGATTTTTCTTATAGTATATTCTAAAAGAATATAATTTTTTGAGAAAGAATATGATTTTTATGGAATTTTTGGATATTAAATTTGGAAAGATATGATTTTTCTGATTCAAAATATATATTTATACGTATTTTGTGGGCTTTTATTTGATTTAATATGAAATTTTAAGTATTTTGGTTTTTTTTATGGCATAGTGTGATGCACCGCCACATCAGCGTTGAGAAAGAGATTTTTTCTTTGTTTTTTGTCCTTTTAACATGTACATGTGGCACGGAATATGAAAAGTCGCGAATACGAAAAGCCACGGAATACGAAAAGCCATGGAATATGAAAAGCCACGGAATACAAAAAGGCATGAAATATGAAAAGCCACGGAATACGAAAAGCCACAGAATACCAAGTGCTTTGACTTCTTAACAGGCAAAAACTGATGACATTGATGAGGAGAGAGAAGAAATTAAAGGCTAGGATTGCTTCAACTTCCAACGGCCATAACTTTTCATCTTCCCTTCCTCTTTCTATCTATAGCCTCTAATCTATAAATAGAGGCCTAGATCATTGTAAAAACCATCTTGAACTTGCTTCCCACTTTTGTGGGCTGATTGAAAGAGAGTGAGTTTTGAGATCCATCAAGAGTGTTCTTGGTGTCTTGGGTGTGTGGGAAGAGACAAAAGAGAAGAGGGGGAGCTTACCGGCACTCGCAAATCGCCGTGATCCTGGCGGAACGTAAGGATCTAAGGTAAGTGTCTTCGCCTTATGTTGTTTCTCTCCCAACATCATCGCTATCATAGTTCTAGTTTTTATTATCACCGTTTCATTTATCACTTCATACGTTCCCATTCTCTCTTCTCTCCATCCTTGCCATCGTACCACTCCATATCAAACCACTATCCTCATTCATATAATTGTTCATTATCGTGTCCGTCACAATCACTTACTCTTTTATTTTAGTTAACTTTACATATAAATTAAGTACTTAATCGATATCACTCGCTCATATCCTTGAATTATGTTTTTGTCGACCGCTCATTGATCATCACTAGTTTAAGAAATTAATTCCTTAATCATCGTTCCCTGTGGAGACGATCCGTACTCATCACTAACTAAGTATTTTCAAGTAAGGTCAAATATATTTTATTGAATAATCTCAATCACCAACGGCGAATTTTAACCCTAAAATTGAGATTATCACTGAGTCATCCCTATCTTCTATCTCCTTTCCTAGATAGGTAAAACATATTTCACTTAGTTGACTATATTATAGTGGATAAACTTTTAAGGACCTAATACACCTCCCCTCCCAGCTCACACCTTATCCACTTCAACTATCATAAACTCTTATTAAAGCTATATTTTTTTAAATTTAACCTAGGAGACTTATTTTCATCTGAAAATTCTATCATTAATCATTTAATTCTCTAAGTAAATTAAAATATATAAATATTTTTTAATCTCCAAGTAGCAACATTTTTAACTCAATTTCTTAATCTCACAAAGAGTTTAAATAAATAATTCAAAATATGGTGACATAGATGAATGGGTCCATAAAATAAACTTATATGTAGGGAAGTCAATGTACAGATAGAAATATGGAAATATATTTTTACATTGCACTCTCTAAACATTTATCATAAGTTTAGAACAAATCCAAAATTTCCCAGCATTTATATCATTAAAATGTGGATTTATGATGTAATAAATATGTCATTAACTAAGTGGAGAAGATTGACGGATTTTGGATGACAGGATTGGGCCGTTCGATTGTAAATCATAGGGTTGAATGGGACTTCAGTCTGTCCAAGTTGGTTGCAAGGCAGGACAAACCCCATGTCTTATTATTTGTTGAGGAGGGTGTGCATTGCATACACATACAACATCACAATGGCGCAATATGCTCATGAACACGCACAATATAAGCCTTTCACTTCCCATCGAATGGTTAACTTCTCAATTTATTCAAAATATTTAAAACCTGTTAAAGAATTTCACTAATTGAATACTTCTTGTGCTTGATTGAAAGCCAACATCTGGAGTTTTTATTGAACTAAGATGTGCATCAACTCATGATCAGGGGAAGAAGAAAAATAGGATTGTAACAAAGGCTTTGCCTTGGAAGGGAATCTTAAAAGGTTGAGATTTGAGCAAGATTTTTTGGGTTTTGAGCGGCAATAAGACAAATTTTTAGTTTATGATCATTAAACTCATTTTATAATGACTAAACTATAATCTAAAATAGGATAACAATTGATTTGATTAGTAGATATATTGCTATGTTATTTACATCTCTTGATTATTATTATGTACATATGTGAAACTTAAATGGCTTTAAATCCCCACTAAAATGAATTTATCAATATAAAAACGTTCCTAACTCATCCACAATATAAAAACATAAACGCCAGCTGATGCTTTTATGTTAAACCTTTGAGTCACTTTTCCAAACAATGACATTTTTTCATGGTAAATTTCAAATTATAATACTAACGATAGTGATTTCTAGTGCAGAAATTTTACTAAAGTTCGAAATAATGATTTCATATCAATATTTACGGCTTGATTTTTTCACAAGAAAGGGTTGACTAGGTTATCATGGGATGTAAATTTCTAAGAGAGTTTCTGAAAAATTTCATAAATTTATGTTGCAACTTTATATTGTGACATTAAGATATTGTCCGAAACTGCAATCCAATATCCAAAATGTGTCTTTACCCTTTAAAACAATTGTGACAACGGTGTTTAAACTGTCTACAAGACCAAATTTTATAAAATGAGCATTTTAATAACAAAAGAATTAATAAATGAGATTATGAGAGGAGAGTTTTGGATAATTTGAAGTGTTGAAAACAGAACAAGCTTTCATGCATGTGAATGTGCAGCAGAATTTCATCCCCAAATAGAATATTTAAATATCCTCTATTCGAAAAAGCTAATTTATGTGCAAGAAAAAGGGAGAACAAACAATTGAGAAATTATCATGGACAAAAGGACAAAAAATAGAACGCTCATTCTGGGAGGCAATGGTCGAGGAAGAGATCGAGGTCGTGGAAGCAATGGATGAGGCAAAGATGATGACTACAAGCCCCGTCATAAGTCAAAGGTAAAGTGCTATAATTGTCATCGATATGGACATTATGCAGCAGACTGTCTAAGTGATGACGACGAGGATGAGGAGGACGAACGGGCCAATCTGATGGATACAGGACATGAACATGTATCCGCTCTCTTGTAGGCCATCAAAGAAGATCACTCAAGGTGGCTATGAGAATGAAGAGTGTCAAGATTAAGGGGGAGTGTTGGGGAAGTTAATCTTGACTTAGTTAATTTAGGAGTTGGTGTTTTTGAATAAGTCAACAAAGAATAAGTCAGCATGGTTTAGGGTGATGTGGAGGCAGGAGCTGAGTTCAAGGAGAGCAGAAGACTGGGTTCCTTGGAAGACCAAGTACATGGACAGGTGTGTGGCTGTGCTGAGTTTAGATCTATAGGCAGTTATGAGGGAGTGCCTATAAATATGTAGGTGTTCCATTGTTGAAGTATGCTGTGTGCATCAAGGTTCCTTTCTCTCTCAAAGTGTTCTTGCATCTTGTTTCTCTGTGTGAGATCAAGAGACTGAGGGCTCAAAACCTTTTTCTCTGTGTGAGATCAAGGGAGTGAGTGCTTGTCCTTCCCTTCTTTGTGTGAGTTGCTGAAGTGAGAGAGCTAGGTTCCAACAGAGGTTTTATTTCAAATTCTTGAAGGGGATCCGCACAGGGCTTTTGGGAGGCTTCAGACAAAGAGGTAAATTTGGGTTGCGAATAGCATATACAAGATGACGAGATATTCAGGAGGAAGCTAAAAAAGGGAAACATAAGTTAAGTAGGTAGATCCCGTTAAGCCAAAAAGCAAAAGTAGGACCAGAAGATGCGTAAGCAACAAACGGATGAAACCGACAAGAGGGGTGAGATGGAACGATGACTGCAAACAGAGAAGGGTGTTTCAAGAGTTTGGGTTGTTGGACAAAATATTTTAAGGGGGACAAGATGCTGAATAAAGCTCATAAAGTTGGTGCGGGAGACAATGGGATTGAGTATCGGGGAGACAGACAGAGGCTCCATGATAACTCAAGTTTATGGTCAAAAGGGTATGTAAATCCAGAATAATCGAAGAATAACTCAAGTTTACAAGTTTTAATTGATTCAGTTAAGGTTTCGATAAAATAACACAGATAAAGAAAATGTGAGACATATAGGTGGACATTGGGAGGGAGGGGGATGATCGCAACACTTGTAAGCTTCATTAAAGATCGATTTACAAGGCCGTCATCCTGAAGTGGGCTTTGGACCAGCACGTGACGCCAAACTTCAACTGCCAATCATGGCCATCGACGTGTGGATGATGCCTTCATTACTGTCCACTCGTCGTCCATGGATGAATGATGGTATGGGAAGATGAAAAGAATCTATCCACAAAAAAGTTGAAAAAATTCCGCTGCAAAACTCTCTGAGATGTGACATACGCAATTGAGATTACGACGTCAATCTGGACCGACTGTCTTCCCCTCCTTTTTCTGTCTCACATCGTCTGCATCAAATTTGATTTCCGCTAATTTATCGAAATCTTAACTGCACCTATTGTCTTTCGTAAAATTCTCCGATTATTTTCAATATACATTCCCTTCGACTATCTTTTTGAAAGGAGTGATCCTCACCGTTGGATCATCATCTAACGGTTTGTTTTGTTTAGGTGCAGGAGTTAAATCGTAGCCGTAGGATCTATCGAGTTATAACGGCATCCATGAAGCCACGATGGAGGAAAGTGGGGCCCGACGGTTACAACTGCTATTTTTACATTTCTGTTTGTTTAAATGCCCGACTTGTGGGCGCTGTTTGGAAGAGTGCGTGAACTCGGTGTGTTCCTTCTCTTCTTCTAGTGCTTCTGTTTTTGGTTCTCCTCTTGTCCTTGAGTGCTAGGCGTGCTGCAGATCGTTCCTTGAGAGCCTTTTGTGCTTACACTTTTTCCTCAGTGTTATTCTTCGTAAGAAGAGTATTATAAACATCGGCATTTTCCGACAATTGTCGGTGCGATTAGGAGAGAAGAACAATCAATGAATCCAGCCGTAGGTGTTCATCGAGACCCAGCTTGACGTGGGCCTATCTGGCCTTTCCTTCCTGACTCGCCACCGAAATTCTAGACCATCTCCAAACCGACGGTATCCCAAGAGTCTCCCTCAACGGCCGCCCTGAAGCGGTGCTGGATCTCGCCATCACCCCACTTCCGTTAAAACAGACCTACTTATTTGTTCTTTTGGCTTGCAAGAGAGGGACTGCGCAGATCTAGCTACCACATGGCGCAGATCTAGCTACCGACATTCAAGGCTGTCCGACCGAAGCAGAACAAGCATAATAATAACCATTGAAGGGCCTGGACCTCTTCGGCTATCTCGCACTACGCGGCTGCTTCTTTATAAGACAGTGGAACCGAGATCCAAGCCCAACAGATCTACCGCAACCATGTCGACGGCATCCCAAGAACCTCCACCAACCGTCGTCCTGGAGCAATGCAAAGTCTCGCCATCACCCGACTTCCCATACAAAGACAGCCTCCCGCTCACCTACTTTGACTCCATCTTCATTCACTTCGGCGCCGTAGAGAGGGTCTTCTTCTACGACCTGTCCTGCTCAGTGGAAGAGTTTCTGAGAGAGAAGCTCGGCCCATTCAAGGCCTCCCTCTCCCGCGCTCTGGGCGAGTTCCGCCCTCTCGCGGGGAGACTGCACCTCGTTTCTAACGAGTTCCGCTGCAGCGATCTCGACTCCGTCTCCTTCGTCCTGGCCGAGAGCGTCGACGACTTCTCCGACCTGTGCGGGAACCACCCCCGGAAGTGCGATCGCTTCCGTCCTCTCCTGCCGCGTCTCACGCCGGACTCTCCGCTTCTGGCGCTGCAGCTCACGCTCTTCCCCGGCGCCGGCGCGGCCCTCGGAATCGTCATCTCCCACGCCATCGCCGACGGCGCCACGACGGCGCTCTTCCTCAAGACCTGGGCGGCGCTCTGCCGACGCGATATCGGAGCCAACTCTGCCGGGTGGGTACCGCCACCGTCCTACGATCGCGCCCTTCTTCTCGCGGATCCCAACGGCTGGGGGCCGACCATCCGGCAGCTTATGGAGAAGATCGTGCAACGCGGTCCGCCGAACGCGCAAGAGGGGAAGAACGCCGTTCCGCTGGAGGCTCAGGACGAGAAGCGCGCTGTCCGCGCTACCTTCTCCTTCAGCCGCGAGCAGATTGAGAAGCTGAGAGAGGATTATCGTCGCAAGACGGGATCTTCGGAGTGTTCCTCCTTCGCTTTGGTGTTCGGCGTGGTACTGGCGTGCCTGGTGAAGGCCAAAAGGGCCTCCGGCGGCGCCACCGCGACGTTCGGGTTCGTGTTCGACGCCAGGGCTCGGCTCGCGCCGCCGCTGCCGGCGGCGTACTTCGGCAACTGTCTCGGGATAACAACGGGGGGTTGCAGCGCTGGTAAGCTGGCCGGGGAGGATGGATGGGTCGAGGCGTCGAAGGAGGTGTGGTCCAGCGTGGAAGGGCTCAAGTGGAAGGAGCCGGAGAAAATCTCTGTGGACTGTATCGGCGCGTTACTGGCGAGAGAGCCCGTGGGCCTCCTCACTGTGGCTGGGTCGCCGTGGCTGGGCATGTACCAGGTGGACTTCGGCTGGGGCCGCCCGCGCAAGGTCGAGATCATCTCCATTGAGAGCACGAGCGCCGTGTCCGTTGCCGAGTGGGGAGAGGCTGGGAGAGGACTTGAAATCGGGATGGCGCTATCTGAAGATCTCATGACCGAGTTCAGCGCCAACGTCGCCGACCTCTTATTGTGAATTATTTCTCTGTGCCTCTTATTGTTTATGTCGGAGTTTCTCACTGGTACTAAAATCCGGCACTAAAATCAACGTGGAAGGTAACAGCGACAGAATGAGAATGCAACTGTCTTCTCGCTGGGATCGATGTTGTGATTATACCAGTAGGCGTACAAGCAATTCGGCTCAAAATTGTTGAATGGTGTAATGAATCACGTGAAAGTAGGACACTTATGTTGATATTTATCCAACTTGTGTATTCCCGGTAAATTAATATTGTAGGCAAAGGTCAAAGACGACTATTACATTTCCTCTTTGCTCATATGTTAGGCCCCTAATTAGGCGGCATTCCTTGCCCAGAGACCTGCGTGCTTATTGGGAAGGTTTGTCCGCATGTTCGACTCATGAAGTCTTAAGTACTGAGTCAAATGGGTAGCGATGCCCAAACACCTGATCTATTAGGCCATTGCCACTGTCGGTGGTGACTCACGGCAGACTGCGCACGTGCCCGTCCACGTCCAGAGCGGGACGGATCAGGTACGGTCCGCGTGTGCTGGGCGCGCGGGCTGATCGGCGTGTGCGTGCGCGCTCCAAGCGCCGCGCGCCAAAGCCAAGCGCCACGCACGGGCGCCAGCGCCACGCGCCAGCGCCGAGCGCTGCGCGCGGGAGCGGGAAGTGCTGCGCGCGGGTGCGGGACGCGCAGGCTGGGCAGCATGCCGCGGGTGCAGCGCGCGGAGTTGTGCGGGTTGCCACACAGCGGTCGCGTGGGCAGCGCGCGCATTGCGTGTGCGGGGCGCGCGATAGGGAGACATCCCGCCAGGAGACTAAGGCAAGTAGCACACAGAGAGCGCCGAGACGGCACAGCGGGCGCGCAACGCACCTACGGGTAGTGCTGGGCGCGCAGCGCCCAGCTCGAGGGCGTCGAATGCGGCGGCGTCGCGCAGACTGTCGCTAAAGTTTCTACATGGGTGTCGGTGGCATGTGGGATCGTCAAGGCAGGGGTGGTGTGTGTGATCGCCAGGCCCGCGGGCGCACGGCGCCCCGCCCGACGTGCTTGTGTACTGGGGGCGCGCGCGCAGAGCGGTGGCCCTGAGGCGGTGTGGCGACATTACCTCGGCACAAGGCGCCTCGTCTCGTTCCTTGTAACACCCCTCGTCTTCACCCATGTAAACTACGATGTACTCTTGATTATATTAATGCAATGACCATATTCACTGACGGCGCCTAGCACCAACCACTCCTCTAACCTGCGATCTTAAGCAATCCCAAGTGCTTCCGCTGCAAGAGATCAAGGCTGCTCAGTGTTTTGCCCAAGCACTGAGGTCGGCACACGTCAATTCCGAGCGAAGAGTCCTAGCTCCAGATTTGACCGTGTGACATCATAGTATAGGGACAAAGATACATGATTGCGAGGGATTCAGGGAAAATCTGTCCTCGTTGATTTGATTGGGCCATGAAATGGTTTATTCTCCAATACATTGCTGTAGTGATAAACCTCCCACTTTATTGATCGAGGCCTTACTATGATACTTTGTATCAAGTGCTCAATGTGAACTATAAATTTTATTTCCTATGTCTCATTAAAACAACAACTAATATCAGCCTAAAAATAATATTAATCGACCCGTTTACTGATTCAACACAGTGCAGGGTCATTATTATCTTTCATTTGATTTCGATCTGCATCATTCATTCTAATAATTGATCATGGCTAGAGCCAAACCTCTCTCAGAATCATAAAATATCACGCTATTTTTTATTTTAATATCATGTTATATGTGCATATTTTCATTTAAAAGATCATGGACCTTTGTTATTAAAGCTTAAAATGGTCCATTGACTTTTAGAACTAATTTCAATTTTCTTAACTTTATGATATTTAAAAATACTTCTCGTCAGCAGTTTCGGAAATAAAATAATTGTAAAAGTAATAAATATTTAATTAGATTTATATACATATTTTAGGAGTTTTTTATATTTCACAGATGGTATTCTCATTTTACAGATTTTCTAGTATTCTTATGGAATTTTCTGATGTTATATTCATAAATAAAATTTACAGGTCAAAAAATATATTTTTAATGAATCTTTTGAGCTCTCCACTCCTAGAATCCAGCGGGCCGAATGATGACAATTCCCCATTTGACTCGGAGGAGAGAAAAAATCTGATGGCTCAGATTCCTCCAAATTCAAACAATCATACCTAATGATCTCGAAACAATTTCAGGTAGTTGCATATTTGCTTCCTCTATCCATCCATATCTTGGATCTATCAATAAAGCCATGCATCTTTGTTAAAAAATGCACAACTGGATTTTGTTTCTGATTTTGATTTGTAGTGTGATCTTCCCATTCAATATTTGTCAATTCTTCCATTCCAAGAGTGAAGGATTGAAGAAGTGAGTTTTAGATCGAGATGTATGAAGAAAAATCATCACTCGGTCAAGTAGGCATGTGGTGATAAGATAAATGTGACGTATATATTTTTCAACTCATGTTTTTGTCATTTTTCTTATGTTATAGATAACGGGTGTCGACGGTGTCGTCGTTCGGATGGGTATTGAGACGATGCTCTGATACCAAGATGATGCCTAACGTCGACAGTGTCGTCTTCAGACGGGTAATTCCCTGGGAATGTAACTAAATGGGTGAAAATGATCTAGGTGGAGTGTATGTGCAAGCGCGACTTGTTATGCAATGGCGAGATAGCTGATCACCCACAACGCAGTACTACAATGTACATGCAATTGGGTAGGTCAACAAAATTCAGGCTTCTAGGTGACACGGCGAGGGTGATAGAAGACCAGGCACGATGCTCTGAGAATTGTACTGACCTCGTGTGCTTGTATAGGCGAATGGCCTGGTGCAACACCAAGCAACGGCGGGCGTGGGAATCCATGTGGCAGAGAGACTCATTGCGGCGCGATGCTGGACGAACAAGATTCTTGCAGATAAGCCAGGGATCATTGAGGAAGGCGCTGTATAAAGAATCTGCAAACAAGGTCTCAAACGTGGCTCGACGACACACCGAATCAGACCTAACCTTGATTCAAGCATGCAACGGCGTGTCACGCGTGCAATAGGATGAACATGCGAATCGGCTGCAAGACACTTGCATGATTCTCCCGCCTTTCCCGGAGTATCCGTAGGCAGTGGGATTGATCAGCCGATGGCATCCAACGGCGATCTGGAGGGTGAGACAGGCGAGGAATAGTGATGAACGATGGAGTTGCTTATGGTGCAACAGGTTGAACTGGCGGTACTTTCCTCCTCCCTGCACCTTCTTCTCTCTTCTTACTCCTCCTTTGTTCTTCCTCTTCTCCTCTCTTCTCACGATGAGAATTGGACGATGACAAATAACTGCCAAATACAAACTTCCAGATCTCGAAGAAAGACGTGCCCATCATGGCCTTATATAGGGCCATGATGGACCCATTACAACAGCCATTTAAGGGGCCCAACAAGGAACCCCTCTTACAACACTTGAAGTAAAAACAAAAGAGGGAAATTTTAAACAATTTTGGAACAAAAAGACGAATAAAACACGACGATATGTATGTGTCATGATGAGTTCGATGAACTTGTCGTGATGAACACAAAACATGAAATTGGACGAACGAAAATGGAGAATTAAAACACGAGCACGTGTGTGGACATACATTACCCGGGATATTTAAACCCGGGTGTCTTCACGGATGCTTTAGCGTGCCGATTGGGCTGGACAAGGACCAATGGTGATGCTGATGACGCCGAGGGTGGCTCTAATGATGTTTCATTGATGTGGTTTGGGCGCGCTCCGTGAGTTATCATTTGATGATAGCTTAGGTTTTCATCATCCCGTATGCATCCATGAAACTGTCTCTTGTTGATTCATACCCACATCATCTCTATCTCCACTAGTGATGAAAAACTTTCATCAAATTACCTCGCTCCACTGCTTGGTTGCGTATCTGCCACCATCTCCATCACGATCAGTGATGGTATTCATTCATCTGTTCCAGTCCACTCAGGCCACCACTATCAACCCTCACCAACCCTCCTAGAAAATTCCCAAAATCCCTAAATAATTCAATCAGCTTGGATAAATTAGGTTAACTAGCATATTTTACAGGCTTCCTAGCATTATTTTAAATTGTTTTACTAGTTTTTAATTAAATTATGTTCAATGCCATTTATAAATATACAAACCTAAAAATAGAATGAAAAGTGAAAATTCACTTATTCAATATTTCTCCCTACATATTCGACCCTTGCTTGGTCTATGCTCATGAACAAAAGCATAAATACTGTAATATGTTGTTATCACTCTCCGAATGATTTGTATTGACTTAAGGCAACAGAATAAATAAAACATAAATAATTCAATATTTCATTAAAACTAGAACCATGACATAATTTCAAACAGGAAATGATAGAAAACCAGAGAATAATACATATTTTAAATGACACACACACACACACATATATATTATGGAGCGATAATTTTGGTGTGTGATATAGGATCACATTAGATGAATAAAAATCTGCTTTTATGCTTCATTTTTATCATTTATGTTTCTATTTGTGCTTGCATTATTCTCCACTTAAGGATAACTTGAGAAATGTATGATTTGTTTTCCTATATGTATTTTTAGACTAAACCCACTAGACTCAATAGAGTGAAGTGAAGTTATCACATCTTGTTGGAGGTTTATTTAAAATAAAGGACTTAAATAAATAAAAGGGCTAATTTGAGATTCAAACGGGAGGAAAGGAGAAATCCAAGGCATATTGTATATAATACTAAGAGGCATATTGTATATTTGATGCATGCTCAAATATGTTTAAGAATGGGTCAACTAAAAGAATGAATTGTGGAATTAATTCATTCTAACTTGAATGTTCTATTTCTAAATCTAGGAAGGAGTGAAAGTGGATCATGCTGGAAATCGAGTTATCCTATTCCTCCGAGCCCTTGCAATTACATCCGATGGTTGGGAGAGTTAGGGGACTTCTATTGAACCGCTTCTCCCCTCACGTGTATCCCATCTTAGATTTCTGCTACCAACATGTTCTTGGAAACCTAGTGCATCCAAATTTGTTAGTTCATGCCTGTTGTACATGAGTGTGGGAGAGAGACTTCAAGAGAGATCAAGATTCTTGGAGAAAAAAGCATAACTTGGCCCTTATGGGAAGTGACGACAAGGTGTGTATGTGTGTGTGTGTGTGTGATCTCTTGTCTTGGGAGATCTTGGAGGAACTTTCCAATTCCAAAATTTGACAAGCACAGACCAATCACTAAAAGTCAAGGCCATTGATGAGAATGGTGAGACATTATGGATTAGAGACCCTCAAAGCAGACCTAATCGACTCAAATTGTAAGATGGGTCATCTAATGTCCAACTTTAATCAGCTCAATTTTAGTATGTGGGTCAAAGCAGACAACTTGCCCATTCATGTCTCCTGCTTGGCCATCTGTTTATTTTTGGTCCTAAAGTTAAGTATTGGAAGACACTTTTTGAAGACCTAGAAACTGAAATCAAGCTACACCTCATGCTCTAGAAGAGACAAAGGATTGTGTATCGACTCACTCATAGAACTTTTTGTGTCATGACTTGTTGTGTACATGAAGTCCCTCATCCACTCGAGGCTCCTAGGAGGACTTTGGGTATGTTCAATTGTCAAACCCTAATAGGTCATCTTAGAACTAATGCACTCAAAAACCATACTTGATCTCTTCTCTGATATTTCACTACCTTGGCAAAGGATTTCGTATCATCTTCCTTCAGCTGTCTACTCTGATACTGAGGATGGGTAATCCCTTCTCAATCACTCAATTATCTTTGAAAAATTATTGATGCACCCAAACTAAGATTACATGGAGTTCCATGATTTGGACTCCATAGGTCATAGTAAATTACAGCCATCCATTCACTAGACAACTTTGGTGTTTGAGGTTTAAGGACCACTTACACAACTACGAGGTGAATCCACCCGTTTGATAATTTAGTATAGTACCATTCTAGTATTCCTACGGAACAATTCAATAAACTCTTTCATCCTTAGATAGTGTTATTATGTCCAGATAATATTTACAACACATGCTTCAAGACTAAGGATCTTTAACGTACATCTCATGCTAGAAGATGTAGAGTATCAAATCTCATGAAACCTTTACCTTCATCTGTTATGGCATCTATATTATCCCCGATCGTAAAAGACTGTCAAATGACTTTGGATATAGTCAATCATCAAACCCTAATCCCTCATTCAATTAATACACACCTGTGATAGGGATCATTGGAGAATGACTTATCTAATATCCTTGCTACCTTATGATGAACAAAAAAAGGGGTTAAATATGTAGTTTAAGGCTTCTGGTTTATTAAAAAATAATGATAATTTTCTTTACAAGCATATGGAGATTAAATAATAAAATCACATGGAGCGTGTATTGGTTGCGTAAATTCTACCTTCCATTTCTTGTTTGTAGAATTTAAGATGTTTGTTGGGAAATGAATATATTATAATAAAATGAAAATAAAAAATTAATTAAAATAGTTCTAGCAAGATCAGAAATGATTAATCCTACTTAACCAAATTTATTCAAAATTTATAGAAAATTTTAATAGAAAATTATAAATCAAAACACTAGTTAATGGTAATTAAAATAGCATAGCTGGATTTTTTCATTTAATAACTTTATTTATGATAATTTTAATAAAAATAAATAATTGAAATAGATGAAATTACTATTAAAAATAGCATGATATTTATGATTATTAACTACCCCCCAACTTAAAAATTGTTTGTCCCTTAACAATGCCCATTGTGGTCTCCTTTATCTATCCACCTTGAAACCAAAGAAGGCATGTACAGGTAGTGTTAAAAACATCAATTATATATTTGTGGAATACTTCCTACAGCAATTTAAACACTAGCCTTTTTATGTAATGACTCTTCTTGGTCTGGAAATAGCTGGTGGTCATGAGTAGTGAGCCCTACTTCTCACCCGTATGATACTATTGCCTTGGATTTTTGTCACTTCATTTATTGAAATGGTGGGCCTCATTCCTGTCGCAAACAAGGTCACAACATAAGCAAGGGATGATAAAAAGTAATGATCAGCACATTGTTAGAGAAACGTGGTCTCAAAACAGGAAACCCCATTTTACTTTTAATATTTTATTTATTTATTTTTATTTCTATACTTTTATTTTTCATTATTATTTTCAAAAGGGTAAACACAAAAAATGGAAGGTTCTGAAAGCGAGGAGGTGTTGATCAAATATAAGACAGGATAAGAATGAAATCATATCAAGATAGACTGATATCATAAAGGGAATTTGAAAAAAATTGGGAATAAAGCATATCATAAGTAGTTAGAGAGGACGGGGGTAGATGGGATCCTAAGGGATAATGAACAAGTGGGTGACGATGATACATACGTTTCAAATATTCTTTTAGGCAACTCAAAATATTGTGACTCTGTGCTTTGGGACTTGAACAAAGGCATACCCTTATCAGAAACTAAGATTCCACTAATGGGTAACCAAGACACATAAGTAGGGCTGGCTTATACAAGGTGGTGCTGAAGTGAGGATTCACATAGGTCAATCATCATTCCATCCAGGACTATATTACTTCAACCCTTTTATTTTCATGTCTGTTCTGTCACTCTATCAGACATCCTCCCCAAATTAAGAATCTTTCACACATTGTCTAAAATCATAGTTTTTTCCATCTACATGTTATTGTATTTCTCTAGTAGCCCAACTTCTTCACACAAAACCTTATGTTCAAAGATAAAAATAGTTCCTAAGGTGGTGTTATAATATTGCTCAAAGTCATCAACTTTGTTTCCCCCAAACTTAGATGATGCATGACGTTTGAAAAAATATGATAGTTTATAGAATAATTTCTCCCCAACTATTTTATTCATAGACCTTAATACAAAATAAAGAAATAAATTATCCACAAAACGAAGACATAGTTCAACTTCTCCATGCATCATCCCCTTGTTGATTTTTGCATAGCTTCAAGTGTTTTATCTTATTGAAAGTTAAATTACTGCATAGAAAAACAAAAACAACATCGACTAAAGCAAGGAAAAAATAAAAATAAAAATAACAAGAAAATTTATTAGTAGCTTTATTGAAAGAGCAATTCTAAAATTTTCAAAAATATATGTTAGGCATTGTCAATACCTCTATGAAAAAATTAAATTTCAAATTCTATTCTGCTCCAAGATTTTGAAATGCATAAAATGTAACAATTTCTTATAGGCACACAACCAACTTTGAAGATAAGTTTTGGATACATGTCTGATGGCCTGCTATGATGTTTATTTTTTTCTCTTTAGCATGTTATTTTTTATCCTTCATTTTCTCAAGAAAATTATTCCTCCCACTATTATTCACATACTTATAATTTGAATTAGGAGTTTGTGACTGTTGATATTGATTCAAAGATGAAGCTTGGTATGGTTGATTTTTAAATTTGTGATGCTGAAGTAACTGCTGAAATGGAGATCTAGGACCACCTAATGCCCCCTAATGTTACATTCACTTTGAACTTAGGAATGTTTAAATATCTGCTTAAATAAAGTACTAGGACCACCTATGAAATTAATACTTTTCTTAATGCCCTTAATGTTCCATTCATTTTGACCTCGGTCAAAGTGCATGGCATTCTCTTCCATTTCTGGACATTTGAAATCATCATGATTGTCAATGAAAAGGGAACCATTTTGTATGAATGGAATTAAAAAGCAATGAATTCATTTTTTAATTACATTTGACGCTTATGATAATTAATAATTTCTAAAGTACATTTTTTATTTTCTCTAATTTTCATTTAAAATATAATTTCCCACAGTGACTTCATTGAGAAAAACATCTTGTCACTAGGAACTCAAATTTGATATGCAAGGTAGCAGGAGCATAATCAAAACGATTTTCCCCTATGACTTGTTATGCAAGATAACAATCAGGATTTCCATATGCTAAATAATGATGATGATAACTTTTTTTACAAAAATAAGAACTCATTATATTTTTTAAAAATAAACGAAGGATTCTGCGAGTAGATGATGGACCAGAATTTGGGTTAAATAAGTTGTTATAAGGCTCTCATTTATGCAACGATGTTTTAAAAACTTCCTTATTAACAATAGGGTAATTAATTGTCAAATCCACAAGAAGCAGGTAATGAGAGAATAAATTTTAATTAAAATATATTTTAAATAATTTTTGGTGATTTTATATATTTTTAACTATTTTCAAAAGAGATAATAAACTAAATGACGGAAAACTAGTCAAAACTATTTTAAATGAATAAAATAAATATTCATATTATTTTTAATAAGTTCTGATAATCTATTATGATTTTTAAAAAAATATTTTCTGTTTTTTAAGGGCAAGAAAAAACTTTGTAAGAAAAATAGAACCTTAGGCCGCACTTCATGCGGTTAAATTACAGCAAAAATGAGCAGTGGTTGAAAATGGCTGTAACTTTTCTTACTTTGTTGAGTGTCGCTTGATGCGTTGGAAAGCTTGAAGTCTAGGCTATCCTTTGGAATGTTTACCTAGACAAAACGGTGAGAAAATTCAAATCAAACATTCAAGAGATGATGCGAACCTTGTTATCACTTCCCCCAAGGGCCAAGTGGTACTCTTTCTCCTCGAGTCTTGATCACCTTTATAATCTCTCTACTACACTCTTGTAGAACAAGAATGGATCAAAGAAATCCGATGCACTACGCTTCAAAGAAAAAGATTTCTTAATTTCTTAAGATTTCTTAATTTCCAGCCTGGACCCACATTCCCTCCTTCCCAGATTTGAAAACAGGACTTTCAAATTCAAATTGTGGGTTAGTTCCACAATTCTTGCCTTTAGTTGACTTGTCCTTAAGGATGTTTGAATGAGCTTCTAAAGTGGATTTCTTGTGTACTGGGCTTCTTCTTATTATATATTAGATGGCTTAAGTATAAAAATTCAATGAAATATTTATAACCATAGAGCTTAGGAAAGTAAATCATAATTTTTTATTTTATCTTTACATGTTGAATTATGCTTGTGCAAATCAAAGAATATGGGGTTAAAAACAAGTATAAAGGCATAATTTTATTGATCCAATTTGATGTTATCACATGGAATACTTTGGAAGTCTGCCTTTGAAGTGTTTCTGCATTAAAAAAACATATGATAATAAATAGCAAGATAAGAATTCACTGACTCAAAGACATTAGCTGCCCGAAAACGGTGCTAGTTGATGAACTAAATCTGAGGGTTAAATACATTACTTAAAATATCAGGTTGCAAAAAAAAATCATTATTTTCCTTTTGAGTATGGAGTGGGTATGATTCAAATCCAAAGTGATAACAAATTAAATTAGTGAATTCTATCTTTCATTTCTATTTTTTGGATTTTCATATTTATTTAAGGAATTAATTTTGATTTAGTACAGCCAAACTAGTGAAAGTAATGCAAAATAAATTTAGGAAACTAATAAATATTAATCATATTTAACCAAGTTTACTCAGATTTCATAGAATAATTAAAAATAAATAAACAGAAATTTATAATATGAAATAATAGTGCATTCTTATTATAATACCTGAGCTGGTGTATATAAATTCAATATTGTGTATGCATAGAGGAGCTAAATATGAAATCACCCTCGACATTTCAGCCAAATTTTGAGAAATCTGAGCCATCTGAATTTCTCTCTCCTCCATTTTTTTCTGTCAGATTGCTATTTGAGGAGTGGAAAAGTCAACACATCCACTTAAAATATATATATATCCAAAATTATATTTTATGACTTCTAAAATTATTTTCTACATAAACTTAACATTAGAAACTTTCATTAAAATACAAGGAATTCCAAAACCTTAAAATATCATTCTAGAAATATAAAAAATCCCAAAAATATTTTAATCAATAAAAATAAATACTTTATGAATTTTAATATCATTCTATACAGTTAATGGTATAAAATTGTGATACAATACCATAAAATCAGGAAAACCCACACATTAATTCTAAAAGTGCACTAAATCTTTTTAATATTTAATAACATGAAATTATGACTATTTAAGTGAAAATAAGCTTATAAGATACATCAAAATTACTGCTAAAAATAGCATGATATTTATGATTATCATCTGGGCCAGTTTTTTAACTACACTATCTTCCTTAAGTCAATGTCCTCTTATACCGAGGGTTTAAGATGTTATTTTGACCGCTCAATCATCTCCATTTACCTCTTTCTATACCAATCTAAGAATTTCATGAATATCCGGTTTAGAGACTCATAATATGTGGTCAAAACATTATCATCCATCCATGAGATGTCTAATAAGCCTAAAAGTGGTGTAATTAAATGTAAGTTTAATTGTGTCTTTTAGATTTAACCTTATGCAATAAATTTTAAAAATTCCCTTTTTTGAGAATATAGAAAGTATAGAATGAGAAAGAGGTCGAGTCACAGGGAGGCAACTGCCCTTAATAAGTAGAGATTTATTTAATTTTAAACACATCTTAATTCAATTTATTTAATGTTTTGTATGAGCTAGAAATTGTATGAGCTAATGGAATGCCTAATAAATAGAGAGATGACGCTAAATGAGAAAAGGGGATCAAACAATTTGAAACTTCTCCTGAAGATTCAGATCACTTGAATGAATGATGAGAATGATTTTAGTGTTTAGTGCTTGATCATCTTGAAAGGATTAATACATAAGCAAAGAAATGGATGGAAAGAAATCCCACCCCTTCTTGATATTGATTCTCCCTTGAGGGAATCAATATCTTGAAGGGAAACTGAATATAAGTGCTAAACAAGATGTAGTTACTAATAGATTCAATTGAAAAAAGATATCCTAGAAATGGTAGATGACCTATCTAATTTGTTTTTGATTTTAGATTGTGCTCCTAAATTAAGATGATGCTCTCCCCTCAACAACTCCTCCTAGAGCACGAATATTTTTCCCATGCTTGGCGTTTTGGCAACAAGCAAGAAGAAGAACAATAGGGGAAGAAGAGACTCACCAGATTAGCTAAAGAGCTGTAGAAAAATTTGACTCCAAAACCTTGATGTGTCCTTCCTGGCCAACTAGGGTTGGGGCAAGTTCGAAGTAGTTCCCCCCCCCCTCCTAAAATTATTTTATAAATCCCTTCAGTAAATTGAAATAGTAGGAAAAGACAAAACTGCTCTCAAAATTTCAGGTCTATCTGATGGTCGGATCTCGAGATATCAAGGTTTTAATTTTCTTGAATCATGGTCATTCGAATTCTTAATTCTCTCTCCTCCAGCTAGCGCCAGCTCATCTTGCCTTCCACGTGAAGGAAGGAATCTCTCTGCAAATCTGGTGTTGGAAAATGTGAGAAAATGTGGAAAAAAATCATAAAAATTAGGAAACACCATTAGTAATTATAAATAAGTAGTCTTTTTCTTCTAAATTTAATTTCTTCATGAATCTAAAGTCAAATAAACTGAACAAATTCCATAAAATATTGAAAAATTATAAATTCACACTAAAGGAAATTTTAATCAGTTTAAAGCTTGATAACATGAAAATATTGATATTAAGATGCAGATATCTATGATTATACAGGATATTTCTACAATGGTGTGCATGTTATCAATGCCTTTAGTGGTTGAGGCAATGGATCACTTGAAAACCATAAGCATCGAAGTTTCCACCTTGTGGGGTGCTACTCTTCACCTTATGCTCAAGAAGATAACAAATAGAGGTGGAACTCTGTCATGGATCCTTTACTTTCATTGGTTACCGTATACATATCATCCTTCAATTACATGCAACTTTGAAATGATTTATGGTCTGGTTACTCGTAAAACCCTTATCCATCATTAAACTAGTATTGGGGCATAATGTCTTCTTCTATACCCTCAATACCTTGGCTAGGGATTGGATGCATCTTCTTCCTCTAGTCAATCTCCTCCTATTCCAATGGTGTACGATCTCTTGATGTCCCTAGACAATTCAATGTCCTTCTTGAGTGTTCTTGAATTAGGAATATTTAGAACACACGCTTAAATACTAGTGATCTCCATATTATAATATTATCGTAATTCTCATGACTATGGAACAAGATATGGAATGTATGATTGGCTTGCAGACCACATATATTTCCATCATTTTGATCTTATCATAATTTACTAAGTCATAGTATGCATTTAAGAGATTCATTATAAACATCACACAAGAATAGTAATGAAGAATTTATGAACTTAAATGTATCATGGAAGCGCATTAGCGTGACTCCCACAAAATATTCAGCATCTTGCCCACTCTTAGTGTCTCACACCTACGATCGACATCTCCCGTCCCAACTTATCTACTCTATTCTTATTCAATGTCTTCCCCCCACTTAGCTCATCTCTATCTCCCCACTTCCATTTCGTTCTTCTACAACACCTTCTGCCAAAATCAGAAAGGTCTGAATCTATGCTTTTATCAATTCATCTCCATGTTATTTTGTATGTTCTAGAATGGGGAAATCTGATGCCCTTAGTCTCTTATATAAAATATTTAAATTTCATTCACCTTTTCAGGGATTTATTATCATTAATACTTGATCTGAAGTAGTGACTTTAGTTTTATTATTTCTTTTTTTTTCACATTTTGGGTTATATGTAGTATCCTAATTAAATCAGCTTAGTAGCTTATGTACCATGTACATTCTAACTTAACTATTATTTAGTTTTTATCTTATATTGTGTCTTTAGGGGATAGTCCCAACCTTGGGTCCTTAAAATTACCTTGTATCTTCCACACTAGGGATATGTTTTTCAAGGAGTCATGGCTAGAAGTACAACCCTATTATCAATTTTCTAGGAGTTATTTCAATATTCTGAATAATGAGTTATAGAGATATTCATTCACCTAGACGCCCATATGTTGTGTAAAATTTGAATGTTTCAGAACTGAGTAACCCTTAAAATATTGAAACAGGTTTATTGGACATCTACATAATCAACATTAGACACTAGTTCAGAGAAATTATTTGATAATTTTATGAAAACCATCTTATGTACCTATCTTAACTTTTTTCTTTTCAGTTTGTAGTCTAACCTGACAAAAAAACATAACTTGGAATAGTAGCTTATCCATCATCTCTCTCGTGTATCGCAGAATGTCATCAATTGGTTTTTCTAATTATTTTGTATAGTGTTTTATGGCTAATAACATTGAAATTACTCCCAAAGGAAGCTTATATTGCTTAAATGATAGCAGATAATCTTCAATGGATACATGTGTAGGTCCATCTAGGGGCATATGAAAGAATGGGTGGGTCACTATTGGTGGGTTCTTTTTCCTTGATTTGGACGAAACAAAATTGATTGATCCAACAGAATAGAGTAAAAGATTCATAATGTCAGTCACAAAAAATTTTCAAATCATGTTTTTTGGTTGAGTGTTCTGACTCTATGATGGCGCACGCCATCAAGGATCGTCGACGACGTCGTCTGCACCGCCCGCCCTCAACGTCGAAGACGGGGTTGAAAGATGCTCGATTATCACATCATTCTTTTTCTCGTGTTTTTTCTTTTCCCGTTCTCGTCGTTTTGTTTTCGTCGCATTCGCGATGCGTCACGTATGTTCGTCTTCGTTGTCATGGGAAGGGGCCCCTAGTCCTTTCCCCTCTTCGCTTTTCTTTTTATATTTTCAATCTCCCCCTTGTAATGGGGGAGATTGAAATGGGGGCCCTTGTTTTCGTCTTTGTAATGGGGGCCCAGTATATAAGGGCGCCCTTAATGGACCTTTTCCCCCTTGTTCACCCAGCTAAGGAGGCGCAATTGACCTCTTCCCCTTTATAAGGGAAGAGGTGCGGTGCGAAAATTCGCACCGAGTGTGCGAAAGCGCACCGCACATCGCACTAAATTCGCTCATTTATAAGGATTTTAAAAAAAAAATATTAAATGCTATTTGGAAAATAAAATAACTATATTTAATTCTTAATATAAGGGGTATAATTGCTATGTTTAATTATTAATATAATTAATAATTAAAAATAATATGACGCCCAGGGCCGCCCACGGCGGCGCCGCTGCGTCGCCCAGACGTCGTCGCCGGAGAAGACGGTGCCGGCGAACGCGGCGGGGGGTGGGGGCCCGCGACGGAGGAGGGTGGAGAGAAGGCGGGGGGGCGGGGGGGTGGTGGTGTGGGGCGGCGGCCAGGGGGTGGAGGGCGGAGAGAGAGCGGTGGCCGGCAGGGGGAGGGGGCGGCGCGGCGACGAGGGAAGGCGGCGGTTGGGGGGTAGGGGGGTGCAGGCAGAGGAGGGCTGGAGAGGGGGCGGCTAGCAGGGGGGCGGGCGGCGGGAAGGGCCGTAGCCGGAGGGGGGAGGGGGCGGCGGCGGGGGGGGCCAGGGGGGAAGAGGGCAGCGGCGCGGGGGGACAGGGGAGGGGAGCGGGGATGGCCGGAGCGGGCTAGAGGGGGAAGCCGGAGGGGGAGGCAGGGGGCCGGGCGGTGGGGGCGCGGGCTAGAGGGGGAAGCCGGCGGCGGGCGGGACGCGGCCTGGGGGGGCGGCGGGGACGACCGGAGGAAGCACGAGAAGAAGGGGTTGGGGAGGGACGACCGGAGGGGCCGACGGGGGAGGGGAGGAGGGGGGGGCCGCGGCGGGGCAGGGTGGGTCGAGGGGGGCGGCGCGGCGGGGCAGGTTGGGGGGAGGGCGGCGGCGCGGCGGGGCAGGGGGGGAGAGGGCGGCGGCGCTGGGGGGCAGGGGGGAGAGGGGGGGGCGGCGCCGGGGGGCAGGGGGGAGGGGAGGGGGGCGGGGCGGCGGGGCAGGGGTGGAGGAGGGGGGCGGCGCGGCGGGGCACGGGGGTGGAAGGGGGCGGGGACGGCCGGAGGGGGAGGCAGGGGGGAATTTTCGCACCGCACCGACCTCTGTGCGGTGGGCGGTGCGGTGTGCGAAATTCCTGTGCGAAAATTCGCACAATAGCTTCGCACATGCGCCCAACCGCACGAGCGAGATCCGCTCGCACGGTTTGGCGCATGTCTAGTGGAGGGTGACCTAATCTGGCAGACCAGGAAGACGAAGTAGAATCGACGTTGTTTTTCTCTCTTGGTCTCACATTGTAGAAGAAGAGGAGGAGTTGAAGGAGGGGAGAAGGGAGCGAGAAGGAGAGGACAAGGGCGTGGATCAAGGTGGATTCTTCTTTCCCCCTTCCCCCCCTCTCTGCTGGGCCTGCGAATTTGGAAATTCGGATCTGCCGCCGACCAACAGCCGCGACTTACGACCATTCAACGCTCGCAATTTCCACTCCTCTGACCATAGAATTAGACTTGAAGAAAGTTGCACGGTGAAATCTGCATGCCCAAAGGACGGGATCCTCCTACGATCACACACGGAGCACCCTAGGTCATGAATCAACACCCTGGCCCCCTCCCAGCGATCGTCCGTCCAGAAACGTCCGCCCGTGACATTTCCTGGTGATTTCTGCAACACTGTTGAATTTCCATCGCCGACCCAAGCTGTTACCACAATTTTTGTTCTGGCGACCGCCCTGGTCACATTTAGCGACCAGCTGAATCACATTTAGCGAAGTTGGGAAATACTCTCCCGACGATGGAATTATGACCGCACTCGCCTGGACTTCCACCGTTAAAGAGGTGGACCGGCTAAGGCAGGCGCCGATCTGGTTGCTTAAGTCACCGTGGATATTCCTGAATCTGCACAAGAACCCCGACCTGAGAATTGGGGTCCCCCACGGCCGTTCTGTGTATCGACCCAGTCGACGTAGAAAATCAGCGCCGGTTGGTTGATCCGCGACTCGCTGCACTGATCCCGTGGTGGTAGTACCGTAGCCGACGACGACGCCCTTGGACTCGCTCCAGTCACAATGACCGGTTTAAACGGGTGTGCCTATTGATCCCGGGGCATCTTATTCGAGCCAAATCCTCGCTGACTCTCTCTCTGACTACCCTCCCCTCACCTCTTAGCATCGCCAAGCGCTCCTGCCCAGTCCGCTTGTGAGCCGCCATTCAACTCTCCGGCGCCTCCCTACCACACTTGCTTCGACCGCCGCCGACCATCGACAAATCTTGCACGACGAGCCGTGCCCACGAGGTACGCCATCCTCTCCCCCTGCTTGTTCAATTACCATTTGCAGATTTTTGTCTTGGCTCCACCGCGCTCGGGCTAGGTAGGTGAGAGAGGTATTGAGAGAAAACTACGAATGATTTTGAGTGTCTTACCGGTATGGACGAGTACGTCCGTTACGTGCGAGCCCTACTAATAGATTCCGTTCAGCCGTAGATGCCTCCGTCACTCCAACGAGATTCGAGAGGCCACGGTCGCTGTCACTCGACAACCCTGTCCAAGCTTGGAGCTTGGCACCTCCCTCGAGTCAGAGCCTACACGTAAGACACGTAGGGCACTCATTTTGCATATTGTAGTTACATCGACCCGCTAGGGTTGCATCCATCAGACGACGACACCGTGGACGTTCGATACCATCATCCATTATCAGCACCGAGCCATCATACTCGGTGCCGACCGGACGATGTCTTTGATGATGTCAGACATCACTCTAGACATATCTTCGAAGCTCCTTTATTTTGATAAACCCATTTATTTCTCCACTTTTTTTTTATGTTCTCTCGATCACAATGGGAGTGGAGTGGAGCCAAGGGTAGAAGAGAGAAGAAGGGTAGAGCTCTCAAAAGTTATGACTTGGGTGAATTTCATCCAGGTCCCCTATTTATGTGCCGTGGAAATTTTTTGTAAAACTCCTAAACTTTAAATATGTATTGTGACGTCCAAAGACCATTTGCATGTGATCCTCTAGGCACAAGTATTATTCAGCTTCGTGACTCCAATTGCCTTGTAACCTGAATTGACCTTTAAAAAAAATTAGTATCATCATGTAGTTTAATTAATGATTGGTATTTAACCCAATCGATAGGTCAAGTTTCCAGCTCATGGGGTATCAAACTATAACTCATGATACAGAAGATATAAAAGGGTGTATTGACTCACTCATACCATGTATGTATAGTCCCACATCTACTTGATGCTCCTACAAAAAATTAAGGAATGGAAAATTTTCAACCCCTAATCAATAAACTAGGTTAGTTTTGATCCATTCAAAGAATCATCAAATTACTGATGAAGTAAACTTTGGTATATTCAATAAGTAATTATCAATTTTACTTCAAAAAAATAATATTAAAAAATGTAATCTTACTCACTGGTCTATAGTAAAGATCAAGGTCGTCTCCTCATGGATCGGCTTTTAGAGATAAAATGAATTGAAGAGTGAGAAAAGAAGAAGTATAAATATTAAGATAATATTATTAGTAAGGAATTTTATTATTATGATTATTTAAATGCTAGATAAGGAAAATGTAGGAAGACCTATGCGTAGATGCATAGTTAGAAGATATTGAGGTAGTTATAGGGAGGAAGAAGCATCTTGAAGGACAGAAGAAATTCAACTTGAATGAGATGAAGATCATACACTAGGTGTTTGTAAAAATGGCTAAAAGAGGGAGATTCTTTATCTAAATTATTGTAAAGATATTGGATTATTTTTATTTTATTAGAAAATGAAAATTGGTAGACTGAATTGAACTCTACATTAGAAATTGAGTTAGTTCTTGTACATTTTTTAAATTAAAAATTCAGAAAAATTTAAAAAAATTTTAAAAATTATGGACTACAAGTGGTAATGAAATTCTACTAAGATATATAAATTTATTTTTCATGGAAAATTATTGGTTTGATTTTTTTCTGTTTATATTATGCTTCATAAATGAGTGTCTGAAATATGTTGATTCACTAGAAGTTTTCAACTTGTGGGAGGGTCGTCATTGGCTTTTGGCCTCCATACGGCAATGTCTTCTTCCTAGTGAGTCGATGGATCTCATCGAAATTGAATAGACTGTCACCCTATCATTTCAAAAGATCAATGAAGAACATGACAGTTCACATTTTTGAAATTTTAAATATTGATTTTCATTCCGATGAGAAAGATGATCACAGAAGGGAACATAGAATATTTTTATAGGTCAAGACGGAATGATTTTGCTGTTGACTAATGTGGGATGATTGATGGAGCTTCTTGTCACTATGGAATACTCCCTCTGCTTCTGCTTTTCCAGAATCTACTGTTAGTCGTGAAAGGCAAGGTGGCCATTGAAGGATCACGGCATGCATGAAGTGGGATTTATTCATGCATGTTAATAGAAACTTTTAAACTAAATATAACTATTGAAATATCATAGAATGCATGCATTATGTTTGATTGTGTAAATCAATCTTTTTCGACACTTCTCCAACTTATCTTAGGTCCTCATTGCATCATCTTCCTTGAGCTGTATCCCCTTAAGCCAAGACAAGACAATATCATATTGACCACTTAATCCTTTTGGTGAAACTCCTTATGCGCAAGACTTAAGCGGTTTGAAATCCCATGAATAAGAACCCCTAGATTATAGTGAAAGTAAATATTTGTCCACAAAATATCTTTTGTGCCTGAGGTCTAGAGACTTAATACCATGATATGAATCAGCATGGTAGATAGTTTTACTATAATACCATCCACAGATTCATACGGATCCATTCAATGAATTGTTTCTATGAAAGAACACCTATAACCTATCTTTAGTATCTTGAAAGTAATGGTTATAGGATCAGTCATACTCATCATACGAGTGAGACTAGATAGTGTCTTTCTATCCATATACTTCAATGTCCTTATCAACTATACATTGAATTGTAATATCAAAACGACAAGCGATCTCCATATTATAATCTCATAATACTTCAATAAGTCTCAGCATGTTCATGGGCTTCATTATTAGCAACATACTTGCATATTAGTAATGAACAATAAAAGAGGTGGAATGTGTGATTGGCTTTTTGACCATGTATATTTTCATCAACAAAAAAATTAAGAACCTCTAATATTAAATGAAACTTCCTGATATTGTAGCACTATTTTTCAAATGTGCTAATCATATGTCTGATGATAACAACATGGTAATGTGTAGTTTAAACTTATTTTTATTGTGAATAGATCTCCAAAGATCTGATGAATTCTTGTACAAACCAATGATTTCATATTTGTCTGATAGTGTAACTAGATGAAATATTCATTCAGTCCTTAGATTTCAGATAATTTGATGGTCAATTCACCATATTCTTGTGTATTTTGTGAGGGAAAGAACAATCATAACTTACATCTGATAAATTTAATATTATGTGACTTCTAAACTTTGACTTTTGCATTTACTAGTCAACAAAATTGGACTGGGATGGACCAGGACCACACAATACTGAATCAGAACTAGACTAAACTTTAGATAATGTGAAGGTCCTTGCTAAATACTGAGATCAGATCTGGAGTGGGAGATCTTTTCAACAACATACATGAGTTGAACACTGACTTGTGACATTCTCTATAATGGAATCATCTTGACCTCAAAATAATTGATTTTTTATCGTTAATTGTAGGATCTTGGTACTAATATTTGACTCTCATTATTTGTCAGTAATGTCTGAAATGGATTATGCTTCCTTTTCACAGCTAAAAAATATGAGTAGTAAATTTAGAATAAAAATTCAAAGATAAGATTTATCTGTTGTTAATTGCGGAAAGATAGAACTCAATCATTATAGTGAGTATTATAAAAGTAATATTTGACATCTGGAAAATTTATCAGTTCAAGTCGGAAAAATAGAACTTTCCTCTCCCAATCCTATCAGATAAGGAAAAAAATCATGTAAATATGTTTCACACTCGCTAAAATATATCTTTAGATTCATGATCTTTATAGTGGCATGAAAAATTCATGACAGATAAAGTATGACATCATTATAAATTATCACAAAAATTCAGAAACTTATTTTTATACATATTCCCAAAATAATTAAAATATCTGAGTCTATATGAACAATATGATAAGTCACCAAATTATTGTCAAGAACTTGACATTAATATTGAAGTTATGATCATCACTAAGAGTTTTACTTCTGTATATTAAATATATTATCAGAAATTTAAGACTGACTAACAAGTGAAGTAAATAGAAATATTTAATGATTTTCATGAACATGTACAATACCATTTTCCAGAAAAACATTCAATAATAAATTTTGTGGGCTGTGTTTATTGGGTGCCATCAACCTTCTAGTGTAGAGATCTAAGATTCAATGCAATGTTTTCAAGGTCATGTGACAACAATATTAAGTGTATTGACTCACGAGTAAACCATATAATTGGTATAACGCGTTGGCGGCGTGGACTTTAAAATTGAGCGGATTGTTCTTGAGGCTATGGGGAAGAATAATACCCAAAAAAAGACATATGGGCTTTCGCAGTGTTATACAGAAACATTGAATGGCATCATTATCTTTGACCTTAACTTTATAGAATTACAAAAAGAAATTATTTTTCTCCTTCTCAGGCTATTTTTAGCCTTATAAATGCAATGACATACTAACCATGAGAAGACTTTTCGTTAATTTCAAGATCTGAGAGAAGGAACGGCCTACAAAGTCTATCATTTAAAAATGAGAATTGGGAAATAACATCATCTGAGTGTTTTAGAAGACACTTATCAGAGTAACCTCACATATTTGATATTACGTTTATTCCGGTTCAAATATCATGTGGTCCTCTAGTTTAGCATCAACCCAACATGCTTGATTTGATTCTTCTAGCAAACTCGAAGTAGGTTTTCTGCAATCTCCGATTAGATATTCTGACCCCATGGGATCATCTCCTTGATCCACCCCATTCTGCTCAGCCTAGCATGCTTATGAATCTTGGAAATAAGATTGTTATTTGTCCCATTAAAGTAAAATAAGGCTGATGGGAAATGCTTAACATTTCCCTCTCTCATCTTCTCTCTGTGTTCTTTTTCTCTCTCCTCACTCAACCCTTTTCTTTGACTTTTCTACTCTAATGGAGAGCATCAGGACGACGCCAACGAGTCATCAGTGGAGCCGTCATCGCCATCAACAACATCGCCACCGGTCCGAGTCCAGCCCGACCGGCATGCCAATGCATCTGTGAAGACGCCCGGGTTTAAATACCCGGGTAGAGCACAACCGCAGGCGCATCGTTATGTTTTTGTCTTCATCCGTATCGGTTTTCGTGGTCATTTTTGTCTTTCACGTAATTTCATTTCCTCTGTTATTTAGTTGTGTTTTTAAGGGGGGGGTCCCTTATTGGACTCCCCTTGTTGGACCCTTTGTAAGGGGGCCGTCATGGCCCTATATAAGGCCATGATGGCCCCCCACTTTCTTTTTCATATCTGGAATTTGTTTGGCAGTTATCATTCAGAAATCCAGGTCTCATCGTGAGAAGAAGGAGAGAAGAGGAAGAAGGAGAGGAAGAAGAGGAAAAAGAGATTAGGGGAAGAGATCAGGGAAGGAGAAAGGGATCATCGTCCTCCCCCATTTCCCGACGACTGCGTCAACCCCAGCCCATCATCGCCGCAATCCTCCTTACAGCACCGTGACTCCAATCCTCCTTGTGCGACGGTGCAACCGATTTCCCCCTGCTGTAACTACGCTTGTGTGTGCAACTACCCGTTACATGCCGCGTGGGTGACCCGATGTACTCGATCAAAGCTGCAGGTGGTCTCACAGTGATGATTGCCATCCATAGCCTGAGCAACGCACCTGACTGGACAAACCCATGGCAATCTCTACTGCCACATAGGACTGTGCACGTCGGCAACTGCTCGAGTGGCTAACGATATCATCTGCTCACCTCGTCGTCGCTGCTGGTGCCTTTGCAAGCCATCCGCGCACTACAATCGCGTCACCCTGAGCCAAGCGTAGTCGCTATCTCTCTCATCCCATCTTCGCTACTGACCTCTATCATTATGCTCCGATGCCGCACATCCACCACATGCCGAGCATAGTCAAGGCCGCCTCCGTTCTTCTCACTGTATCTACCTTCACCGGCACAGACATCGACGAAGGCCCGACGACGAATGTTGCCACCAACAAGGTATGCCGTTCCTCTTGCTCATCAGTTATATTACTTCTTTCAGTATATTTACGAATGTACTTCACCGCGCTCGGGTTAGATAGGTGAGAGAGGTTTTGAGATAAAACTACGAAGCTGAGCATCTTCCTAGGCATGGGTCGAGCCCGTCTGTTATGTGCGAGCTGCTACAGACTCGTTCTGTTCGACGTTGTAGTTGCCGTTGTCACTCTAACGAGGGTCCGAAGGTCACCGTCACCGTCACCGATCATTCGCTTTGGAGCTTGGAGTTCGGCGAATCATCACGAGTCGGGGCCTGCATGTACATTCTCCTAGGACACATCGCATCATGTAGTTACATTCACTTAGTGATTTTTATCCGTCGGATGACGCCATCGACGACGTCCGACATCATACTCTCTCACACACGTTCTTTTTCTCTATCTGCTAATTCAGACATGTTCCATGACTTTTCTATGATGGAAATATATGTCGCCGGCAAGCCAATCGCACATTTCATGTCTCGTTCTATGCTCATTAATAGAATATATTCATTATAATGCACATGCGATGCTTATAATGAAGTCCATGAATACATGATCAAACTTAATAAATTATAATGAAATTCAAAATATCGAGAACACTAGTCTTTAAGCATGAGTTCTAAATATTCCTATTTGAAGGATACTCGAGGAGGACATCGAAGAATCCAAATAGAATAGCATTATCTAGCGTCACTCATATGATGAGTATGACCATTCCCATAGCATTATTGTGGAGACACTATGGATAGATAGTGGGTGCTCTTTGGTGCAAAAAGTCCACCAAATTGATCCATACAAATCCCTGAATGGTATTATACCAAACTGTCAATCAGGTTGATGGACTGATAGTTGTATTTTGACTATGACCTACGTGTCTGTAATCATTGGATTCTAAATAGTCTTAGTTTGGGTGCATCAAGAAGTTCAAGAAGATGATTAACAGGTACTTATCAATCAAAGAAGAGTTCCCTGCTGATTTCCAAACACATCAATAGTAACTTGGATGACCGATTAAAGTTTGACAGTTGACTATACCTAAGTCATCATAGGAGCATCAAGTGGATGAGCGAGTATACATACATTGTAATCGATGATAAACAGGTTCCATGAGTGAGTCGATACACACTCATTTGTATCTTCTAGAGCACGAGGTGTAGCTTGGCACCCAACGTGTTGGAGACTCAACGTATCAATTTAAATCGATCTGACGTTAATTAATCTATATGTCGATATAGTTCATTAATGTGGAAGGCCAATAAAGGTTATTGGGCCACTAGAGTCGTTAACTAGACTGATACATGGTCCTAGAGGGTCACACGCAAATCATCTTCTGGACGTCAGAAGATATACTGAAATTTTGGAGGTTTTATGAAAAATACCCACTTAGTATAAATAGGGGAAGGCCCTGAACAAGATTCACCAAGGCCAGAATTGTTCAAGGGTCTTCCCTTTCTTCTCTCTTCTCTGCACGCCCCCTCTCAACTCCCGATGTGATCGGGAGGACGTAACGACGACAATGGAGGTAGAACGGGGATCGTCAAGAGAAGGAGGAGATCCAATGTACCAAAGACCACATGGATATGTCTAGAGGCGGCACATTTGAGCATCCCAACTCATCTTGCTCCATGATCCAAGAAATCACGGACGCGATCCAAGCAAAGGTACTTCAGTTCAATGATTTTATTGATTGCGCTTAAGTATTCCGCTGCAGATCATTTTGATTTATTAATCCATGTCAAGGCCCGTAGAACCCAACATTCTATTTCCCCTACCCTCTTTCTTTCTATCCGCTCTCTCGTCCTCTTAGGCCACTATTATTGACTATTCCACTACTCACTTCCCTGTCTAATTTTCTTTATTTCTCTCTTCCGTATAACTTCCAAATTGAATTTTTTGATAACCTCTCCCCCTCACCTTCCTCTTGCGACTTTCTCTATGTAAACCACCAATCCCACCTCTTCTCTCTAGCACTTTCTCTTAAACAGTCCACAATTTATTTGCTTTGTAACTGGATGTTTTCTCTTCCTTTAAAAGGGCTATGAGCATGTCTATATGATCAATTTTTCTTGATAATTATTGTGAAGTTTTTTTATGATAAAAGAGATATTTTCTGGTGATTCTCTGGTGATAAGAGCAACGGAAATGGCTATAGTGACTTCTCATCTTCAACATCGATCAAATTCTCTTGGGTTCCTCCTTCCCTTTCTCCATACCTTATCTTCTCCATCATTATCCTATCATCATTATCATCATTGAACACATCCCTTCATCTCATCCCCATAATCTCCATCTTGTTTCTCATTATGTCCCTTCTTATCTTCATCAGTTCTCATGTGTTTTTCCATTCTCCCGTGTAAGTTCATTTTCCACACTTCATCTCCATTCCTCTCACATTACACATCAACATCTTCTCGTGCTAACAAAATCTTACACTCACATTATATATGCTCCCCACACCTTCTCCTCTCTTTATTTATATCCGCTTGTGGAGCTGTATGGCAACATCAATCAAGGCCATTCAACATCATAACAATCAAGCTATTGCCTCTCATCTCTGAGGTATGTTGTGAAACCTTAACTTTGAGATAATTATTGGTTCATGATAATTGTTGATTAGCTCTGAGTGGTTTTTTACCTTAGAAATTCATGTGCTAAACTTTGATTGATCATTTTGAATCTCATACTTCCATTAAGGGATATCATAGATATTCCCTAATGGTCATTATTAAATCCATGTTCCATCGACTTAGTCCCCTTCTACAAGATTAAACCCAATTCAGATCACCCTGAAGGAATATTTAAATAATATTATTTTGGTGTTAATTTCCCAATTTTACGAAGTTTGCTTTTGTGTCCCACATCAAAGGCATATACACTTGTACGACAATATTTCAGGAACTGTGTAAACGTGATGTGTATTTGCACAGACCCTACTGTATTCGGTGCATGCGTGATGGCCAATTTGACTTGCTTTTGCAGGCTCCTTAGTGGTCGTGCTGCGCAGTCCAAGTTCTAGACTTGGCTGCTTCACCAAGGCTAATTTCTCTTTTTACCATTTTCTGCTTTTTTATTACTCCCAACATTACATTCCGTGGTAACTAATCTTAGAGAAATCCAAAAAATTTTGCAGAAATATTTCTTAAATCCATTTTATAAGTAACTTATATTGACTTGTTTATCATTGAATAATGAAAACATGTGAGTTTATTGTTATGCATGCATTGTTATTGAGTATAAATTAATTGATAATTTGGATGATTCTTAATAATTGAACGCATACAACACATCTGAAATAAATATTTGATAAGAACAACGATTTTTGATTGTCATAGAGTTGTAGCCCTTACGGGGTAAGGAATATCACTCAATCGACGCTTGCTTTGCATAATCATTTTTATTGTACAGTAAAACTTGAAAACGGCTCTGAGATGGCGCCGTGAAGCAGCATCTCTACCGGGATGATATTCAAGGGTTGTTTATTTTTTAAATTTGTTCCACTCTTCAACATTTTAGTTTATCTTAAATTCATAAGATAGTAGGAAATTGTGCGGTTATTTGTGATTTACTTTAAATTCTACTAAGAATTTTGATAAAAATCTTCTCAAGAAAGCGAGATATACTTTGTCAAAACCACATTTTTGAAATCATGTCATTTGTGTGTTCATATCAGACCACGTAAACACATAAGTCGTATTTTGTTTTTTATTCACATTATTTCTGAAGTTCATACAGAATTGAACTAGTCGGGGAAACTTCTAAATTTTAAGCCAAAACATTGCACACATCATTGACTTTGACCTCCAACTTCCGCCTCTTTAGATACTACTTTTATAAAATGAATTATATAATCCTAAATCAATCACAAGTCTACGAATTATTAATTTTTAGTATGAGAAATTCAAATATCCTGATATTAATTAAGAAAAACTGATCACCAACAAGGATTGGAAACACCTGACAAGTCAATATTTGATCCGATCGATCCAGATGCAACCAGATCATTGATCTGGCCCGGTGGATCAATTCCACCATGTCAATGGAAGAGCGATCCGATCATCCATCAGATTGGCTGATCGACAAAATTTGTTGGGTCCCCCCCACCTAATGCACTTGTTCGGAAGTGCAAAACACTTTCTGAAATGTTTGATATCAGTGAAATATTTCATTTTTTTTTAACTACGGCATAACAGCGCTGGAATGGAGTCCAATTTATGGCCTAAACCGGCTTGTCAAATAATATAGAAACCTGATTAACCGGAATAGAAGTACAGAACATCATCAAATGTTCTGATCCCGAATCTTTGGATCGGATCCCGATCCCGGCCGATGGATTGATTGAATCAGCGGACAAGTTCCGATCCATTCGATTGGATCGCCCAGCCACACTTCCTACATTTTTCCTCTTTCACAGCTTACTTTCTGTTGGTACCATCCTCCTCATTTTCCAATCAGCCTTTATGACTGCAACAGTGTTCACATGTCAATCCAAAGCAAAGGCTCTTCGAGAAAAAATGACGGGGCCAATCATTATTCATTCATTCACTTGAAAAAGGAGACACGGTCGCTACCAAATCATAAAAAATCTTACATTCATTCATCGAATTGTATGCAGTGGGATCTTTCACTCACATCCTTGTCCACCAACAACGTTTAAGGAAACTCTTTGACCCCAGAAATTTGAGTACCTTACTTTCTCCTGAATCACAATACTCAACACGCAGTCGAAAAATTTTGAGCCGATGCTTTGTAGTGGTACAACGACAACAACAATCCGAGTGACAAGACCTTCGCATTCACATTCTCCCACTCTTACCTTCAACCGGAGTTGCATGACGGAGAATCTCCGACGTAAACAATAGAAGGCAGAGAGGCATGATTCATAGAAGCAGCTCCGCGACGTTGGCGCTGAACGCGGTCATGAGATCTTCGGAGAGCGCCATCCCGATTTCAAGTCCTCTCCCGTCCTCTCCATACTCGGCAACGGACATGGCGCTCGTGCTCTCGATGGAGATGATCTCGACCTTGCGCGGGCGGCCCCAGCCGAAGTCCACTTGGTACATGCCCAGCCACGGCGACCCAGCCACAGTGAGGAGGCCCACGGGCTCTCTCGCCAGTAACGCGCCGATACAGTCCACAGAAATTTTCTC
This sequence comes from Wolffia australiana, assembly GCF_029677425.1. Classification (NCBI taxonomy): domain Eukaryota; kingdom Viridiplantae; phylum Streptophyta; class Magnoliopsida; order Alismatales; family Araceae; genus Wolffia; species Wolffia australiana. The sequence continues at coordinate 21,614,603 of NC_135836.1, read as the reverse complement.
CGGCTCCTTCCACTTGAGCCCTTCCACGCTGGACCACACCTCCTTCGACGCCTCGACCCATCCATCCTCCCCGGCCAGCTCACCAGCGCTGCAACCCCCCGTTGTTATCCCGAGACAGTTGCCGAAGTACGCCGCCGGCAGCGGCGGCGCGAGCCGAGTCCTGGCGTTGAACACGAACCCGAACGTCGCGGTGGCGCCGCCGGAGGCCCCTCTGGCCTTCACCAGGCACGCCAGTACCACGCCGAACACCAAAGCGAAGGAGGAACACTCCGAAGATCCCGTCTTGCGACGATAATCCTCTCTCAGCTTCTCAATCTGCTCGCGGCTGAAGGAGAAGGTAGCGCGGACTGCGCGCTTCTCGTCCTGAGCCTCCAGCGGAACGGCGTTCTTCCCCTCTTGCGCGTTCGGCGGACCGCGTTGCACGATCTTCTCCATAAGCTGCCGGATGGTCGGCCCCCAGCCGTTGGGATCCGCGAGAAGAAGGGCGCGATCGAAGGACGGCCGCGGAACTGACCCGGCAGAGTCGGCTCCGGTATCGCTACGGTAGAGCGCCGCCCAGTTCTTGAGGAAGAGCGCCGTCGTGGCGCCGTCGGCGATGGCGTGGGCGATGACGATTCCGAGGGCCGCGCCGGCGCCGGGGAAGAGCGTGAGCTGCAGCGCCAGAAGCGGAGACTCCGGCGTGAGACGCGGCACGAGAGGACGGAAGCGATCGCACTTCCGTGGGTGGTTCCCGCACAGGTCGGAGAAGTCGTCGTTGTTCTCGGCCAGGACGAAGGAGACGGCATCGAGATCGCTGCAGCGGACCTCGTTTGAGGCGAGTTGCAGTCTCCCCGCGAGAGGGCGAAACTCGCCGAGGGCGCGGGAGAGAGAGGTCTTGAATGGGCCGAGCTTGTCTCTCAGAAACTCTTCCACTGAACAGGGCAGCTCGTAGAAGAAGACCCTCTCGACAGCGCCGAAGGGTATGAAGATGGTGTCGAAGTAAGTGAGCGGGAGGCTGTCTTGGTAACGGGAGTCGGGTGATGGGGAGATTTTGCAATGCTTAAGTACGACGGTTGAAGGAGGTTCTTTGGATCCTGTCGACATAGCGAGAGATGGGGTAGAATTTCGGTTGCTGTGGAACGATAGGAGGATAGGAGGGAGAAGAAGACAGCACGAGGGATCTCGAGGAACACCTAACGCAGGATGTAAGGATTTTTCTTCTCCCCTGTCCCCACCAACTATCGTGTGAAATGAGCACTTCTTTCCTCCTGAACTCGCGTAGAGAAAATATAGTCAAATGGGAATGTAAATAAATAATAATTGAAGAATTTAACGGAGGACAATTGGTGCAGTTAAGGTTTCAATAAATTAGAACGGGTTAGATTTGATGAAGACATATGAGACGGAGATGGAAATAGGGGGAGAAGGGAGGATGACCAGAACCTTTTTTTATGCAGTCTATCTGCGATTTGATGGTCTCTCATTTTTCCCATATGGTCATTCCCTATTTTTAATTGATGGATGATGGGTCGACAACGATGAAGTCATCATCAACGGTGTAGATAACCATAAGACTCAGGTGGGGGTGCCCAACTAGGGCACGTCATCTTTTAAGATTTCAGTTCACACCTAACAGACCTAATAGAGACAATTAGTCCACTTTTAAGGGTGGACCATGAAAGAATCTATTTTCTTTGACTAAGAACAAGAAGAGATGAGAGTACAGAGAGGAAGAGAGAGGGAGAGACAAAGTGGTTAAACGATCGGTGTTTTTAATCCTACCAGATTTATTTCAACATCATGGTTTGTATTTATACTGTTATATAATAGCCCATAAAATATGTAGTTTCCATAACTTAATCATAGCCAGAATAACGATTTATAAGATCTACATTTAATATCCAATCCTAGCCGTCTTTATTTAATTATTTCTTTTCTAGATTTAATCCATACAATCTATATTGAATCATATCCATCTTTGAACTTATATTGAATCCTACCTGCTAATTATCATAACGATTATAGGGGTACACGTTTGATTTTGTAGTTGATTTTTTTTTAACATTCTGTCGATCCTTGTGATGCAGATCTGGCTGCTGATGGGGCACCAAGTTGTTGACTCCCTTATTAAACTAGACTTCAGGTCCGGTTTTGGTTCTGGAGCAGAGACTAGAAGACAATACTTCTACTATTATAGTTTTATCCATATGGATTTTTTTCGTGGTATTTTATTTGCTTTTCAGTTTCTTTCTTCATTAATCTTGATTTGTGTTCTCTTAAATCACTTTGTGTTCTCTTAGACATTGTCTTGATTCAAGATGGAAGTTAGGTAATGATCAAACTCTAACATCAGACATAAATACCCTAAAAATAGATGTATTAACTATTCGTTACCTTCCTCTGAATTCCTACATATTTCACCAACCATTACCCTTTTAAAACATATATTAAGTACTCTACTTATCTCATTAGACTTCTGATTCTGGATCTTCCTTTCAAGATCAGGTTGAATGAATAGTGGACATATATTATCTTCGTATTATGTCATCACTTCTGTGTCCCTTTTATTAATTATTTTCCCTCATGATCTCTAATGATCCACCCTTTATTTAGAAAATAAACCAATAGAGATCATCTGCATTTAATATATTGTAGATCTGATCTTCCCTGAACATCATATCGGAGCAAGATTAAAGCTATGAAAACTCCATTATAAATAGCCTGAATTGAATCCTTGAACTTTGCCTCCATAAAGAAAAACCCTGTGCTTATCATGGATATCTTAAGATAGAGGGTTCCTAAAAAATATTATTGTATAAGTCGATTACACGCAAAAAATTAATTAACTTAGTTTATTAAAATAAATTTTTGCTTACCAGCTGTCCTTTAGAAATCCACTTACCCTTGAACAAACAGACTCAAGTATAAATACAAAATTGTACCATTCACATATCTATATAGAAATAACCCTACAATATACTAAAGCACCAGTGACCTACTAATCTAGAGTCTTGATAACTTCCAGCAGCTATGAGGAGGAAGGTTACTTGTTTCTAGTTATGGTAGTAACATCAAGAAAAGATCTTGCCTTCTCATCAAAGGATGACTCTCATATCTCCCATAAGTAATGTCTCTCTCAATATGACTGTAAAATTAGTGTCCACAAATCCAAATAGCTTTCCTCCCACCTAGACTTTAAGAGCAGTCATCCTTTTGATCCTGGTTTTAGCACAGAACATCAAGTGTGTACCAAATGAATAAAATGTTTGGTGATATTAAATCCATGCATGGTAGCTAAAAGTAGGATAGAGAAAACAATGGTAATTATAACCAAATGGAGATGTTTTGATTGATGGAAACAAGTGAATCATAGATGGGTAAATGTTATTTAGAATAGCTCACCTCCAAGGGTAGATGACTGAGCAGATTATACATGGAGGATGTAGTTAAAAATTGGGGTGTATAATCTCTGATTGACTCGAAGTTAGGATAAAAAATACATCATCATGAAATTGATTTTAATTCAATAATATTTACAAACCTTTACTGGTAAAATAATTTTCTTAGTTAGAGATAAGGTTCATCTCCACAGGGAGTGGATATAAGGCAAAAAGCTCTCTCTCTATAGGGTGATTTGAATAAGGTGAGAAGGATTATAGATAGCGTACAAGGTAGTGCATGGGTGAAGATAACGATCATGACAGAGGTAGTATTAGATTACGAAAATGGACGAGTATCGTGTTAGTTCTAGTAGTGGAATGTTGAGTAGGACAAGATGATAAATGTAGAACGGGATGGTGGTTTGAGACGAGATTAGTGTTAATGATATGAAGTAGTTGTTTTAGTGTTGAATGATTTAGGATTTAGTACTTCAGGTTTAATGTGATATAAAAGAATGGGTAGACAAGAAGGGGTCGTGTCAACATGATGTGCATGGTAGTGGATGCAGTGACGGAGGTGGTAAAAATAAGGAATGATGATTAAAATGGGATAGACGGTTATGTTCTCATAACTAACTAGAGAGAGGTAGGTCATGAGATTGTAACATGGTAGAGAACACGCGAAATTAATGATGAATAATGATAGATAGAGATGGTAACGGATGAGGATTGAAGTGGATGAGTGATGGTGATGGAAGATGATGATAGTTGAACCACCAAATTGTGTTGAAGAAGAATCAATGAAAGGCAAGAGGCTAATCTTAGATCCCTATATTCCGCTAGGATCAAGCCATCTTCTTGATGTAGATCAACCTCCCCACTTCTCTTTTGACACTCTCCAAGTACTAGAGACACCACGACATCCTTGATGGACCTTAAAAAATTCACTTTATTTTATTCTCCCCCTGTAGGGTAAATTGAGCTTAAAGGTTTTTACGAAGATTGGGAGTTCAATTTATAGATCCAACTATATGGATGGATAGAGTACACAAGTAAAAATCTACAACTAAACTTTCAGCTCAACCATAGTTCTAGATCCTTTGATATCAAGCATGGAAGTTATACGATGCCTAACTGATCATTTAATCAAAACATTTTTCTCTCCTCATCTTCATCAGCGTTATCACATCTTCTGGTAATGGTTTTATCTCGTCCTTGCATTTAATATGATGGTTAGATCATATTCTTCCTTGTCACACGTCATCAAAGGCATCCATTACACCATGTATCAGCTTTGAGAAAAAGATAAAATAATAGATAGTGGTTATATTATTTGAATATACTATTCAAATAAGTAGGTTGCAGCTGACGTGGTGACGATCAGAGTGTACCATGTTAGTGCATCCCTTTTGAAATCTAATGAAGGGATGATACATTTTCTCCACATGTACGCGTGCATGCTAGGTGTACACGTGGCGCCATGTGTTGCATGAAAAATCAGCACAGCCATAATTTTTGTCTAGTAAATAGAAATAAAATCATTATTTCAAATGTTTAAGTCTTGATCCCTGCACTAGATTCAGTAGAACAAAGTGCCTTCTTTATTTATTGGGTCACGTTACCTTGCGTTAGAAAAAGTAAAAGTAATATCATTATCTCTAAATACCATTATGGCATCGCCAATCACGATACTATTACAGCATCGCTAGTCGCGATGCCATAAATGTTTAGGTTAATGATTGGCTGATGCCAATCATAATCCCTAACTGGGATTGGTCAATGTTTGAAAAATTGAACAGCAACACATGGCTTCACGGAAATAAAAGGGTTACAAATATTTTAGAATGAAAAATCAACACCTTCTGAACGTAGATTATTTCAGTGTTTGGAGGGTCTATAACGTTTTTTACAAATCTCCCTTACAAGCCTTCGTGGATGAGGAAACCTCTAAGTTCTTTAAGGTTTATGAGAGGAGGATGGCCCTTCATGAGTACTATTTTGGCTTTATTTACCTCCAACCCATGTTTGCTGACCTCGTGACACTACTATCTCCTCTTGCACCATGAAATTCGACTTCTCCTTATTGAGAACGAACTACTTGCACATGCATATATTTGTTAAAACATAGATAAATTAGACAAATATACCTCAAAGGGAGGTCAAATAATAGAGAAATCATCCATAAAAATATCTAAAATATTTGTCCTAATTCATAGGACATGGGATTCATGGCTCTTTGAAGGGTGTCTGGTACAGTGTACTAAGCAAAACTGGTTTTCATCCAGATCATCTTTATGAATAGAAATTTAATTGTAGATATAATAATCATAGAAAATAAAATTACTCTTTCCTCGAGAGATTTTATAAAATGTGCTCAGTAAGGGAAGAGGATAATGGTCTTTTTTAGTGCCTAATACAAGCAAACTCTCCATTATGTAGCAAGTCTTATTTTGAGTTCCCCACCCTGTTAATTCATCTTTACAGTTATCATATGAATTTTAAAGACATCAAATATTTCATAAATTACAGCCAGCTTTCTGCCATTTAATAATTTTATTGTTAACCACTTATAACAAATGAGGATTTAGGTGCATTTGAGATTCTCGAGAGGGCCAAATGATTTCATCAATGAAAATTTTATGCTCACAGACATCCCCTACTAATTCCATGGATATCATAAATAAACCATTCTATTGCATATATATACAATGATAAAAGTTTTAAAAATAATCATTCCTGATCAGTATATAAATTGGATTATAGAATAATGGGACAAGTTTTATGAGGTCCGAATAAAGGATAGTTCGGAGAGCTAGGAAAAGGTTTTAGCTATAACTCAGACGTGGAAAGATCAAGTGGAACATCATAATGTAAATCATATCCATCTTCATAAGGAGTAGATGAAATCAAAGAAGATGCATGCATAACAAATTATTTTTTATCAACAAAGTTACGCACAAATACTTCCTTGCAAAAGTTTTCAGGAAATTTTATAAACTTAGAAATATCAATCGAAACCTTCACTTGATCAACATTCACTAACCATCCCTTTCCCCATTAAATGGTGGCTTGGGTTGTAGCTAAAGAAGGCCTATAAATAATTATGGGCGAATGGCTCAAATTATCTAGAACCTTCATATCAGCTACAATGAAATCAAGAATTATCCGCTCTTATAAAGACATCATCTATCTTCCTAGATGTTGTCTAATGGATCCATTAACCAGACACAATTGTATAAAAATTACCTATAATTCCCCAAACTTAAATTTAAAATAAAAGCTTTGGGCATAATATTCCCACTTGCCCTAGTATCCAAAAGTAATCTGCTGAATATCATTCCCCCAATGTCTCATTTATCAATGGAGCTCCCGGATCTTTTTTGAAGATTAAGCTTTAAGGGTATTTTTAACACAATGTTTTGATGAATGTTCAAAGTGATGCATGCCTCAATATCGGTGGTGATCAAAGCACAATAGGCCCTCAGTCAAGTAGTTGACTGATTGTATGGGAAACTAAAATAAGAGCCTTAGATATATTGAATGTTATGTTGATATCTTTAGTTAAATATTATGTTAAACATATCTAAAAGTTTAATATTACTTTAGATGTCAAATCCTTGGCATAACGGCTAGTTTTGCTCTTAACTCTTGAAAGGTATTTTGAATCGAAGGCAAAATTGTAAATATAAACGAAATCAAAATTAAAATGATTAATATTTTATATTGCTTAATCATAATCAATGAATATGACAGTTGGATTTTTGACAGATTACCATTATACCCCTTTCGGATTTCCAAATCTATATATGCAGTTTTGAGCCCTAATCTCAAACCCCCTTCTCCTTGCCCTTTGAAAATCGCAGTCCAAAAGCTAGAGGGATCTTTCAAGTCCTAGAGCAAATGCAGTTTCTCAAGATTCGAAGGAAAGAAGTCTGGGATCCGAACTTCGCTCATCTTCGACCCTGTGATAAGTTTATATTTTTTAGCATATTTTTCATCCCGATTTTGAGCTTTTGATCAAATATGAATTGTTCCTAACATCTATACAAAAAATAAGAAATTTGAATCATGTCATTTGGTTGAGTTTTGAAAGATTTACAGGGATTTGAAGTTGAACACGAGGGGAATCGAGCGGTGAACAAAGGACGTTGAAAGAATGATATTTGGAGATTTCTATGATTCGTTTTTGAATATCTTGTGTGAGACAATATTTATTCGAAATTGTGTTTGGTGCAGGTAGAATCATTGCATTTGGTGCAGGATTGAAAAATATATCGGCGTTTTAAGCATCAAAGGTCAAACGCAAATTAAGACTTTTATCCAAGGAAAAACGTGGAGTAGAAAAGGATAGAAGAAAGAACGACCACAAACAAGGAGGTATTATTGAAGGGAAGTCATAGTTAGATTTATGAATATTTTATTCAATATAATTTTGATATAAAAGTTTTTTGTTGATGTACTTAACATTGATCATTTCCTTGGATACTATTTCAAGTAGCCATCAATACTAAGTGTTATTGAGGAGAATACATCATTCATAAATATATTGTTATTGCTAGATCTTTGTGCTCACTTATGTCAAGGCTTTGGGGGCCATAAGAAAAACACTTTGGGGGCTAAGTTGAAGTAGATTAAGCAGTGTCATTCCGTGGAAACCTTTGAGGGTTGAGGACGAAAATGCTTCATCGACTTTTTCTTTTTCTTGGTATCCTTATTCAGCCTTATTTCCAAGTGATTTGCTTGGGGGGCATTCACACAAAATTGGTTAGGGCACATCATTACCTCGGGATGGATACCCCGAACAGCATTAAGGATTAGCCTAAGCTGTATAAAAAAAAACTGTCTTCCATTTCCTCTACCTCATTTCTTATGTAGAAAAATCCTAGGCTAATTAAAATAAAAATAAAATATAAATATAGAACCTAATTCACCCCCCCCTAAGGTTGTTCCTTGGCCACCTAAACTAACACTTTTATTCCTGGAAATTTTATTTAATAGAATGGAGAAAATATATTCAGCTAATTATTCTATGTTTCCTATATTTTTCAAAAACTTTGAGTCCAAATGAATATTCTGCATAGTGCCTACCAAAGGAATTGTCATCAGGAGAGAATTTGGAAAAGGAGGTACTTAATATTTTGAACTAAGTTATTATGGGGGTAGCTTTTCTAAAGATTTCTTAGGATCATCGCTCACACTATTAACACATTTATCTCCTTTCTCTGTATCAGGTTCCTCATAAAGCCTAATTTTCTCAAATGTAGCAGGTAATTTTGTCCCATTTCTCAAACTAGAAATTCCACTTACTGTCACATGTTCATTATCAAGTTCATCATATTTTAGAGTTTCACTTGGCGACACATAACCTAAATAATCAAAATCATGATGAATAAATGACATATATGATGGAATTCCACTTATTGCCACATGTTCATTATCAAGTTAATCATATTTTAAAGTTTCACTTGGCGACACATGACTTGAATAATCAAAATCATGATGAACAAGCGACATATATCAAGGAATTTGATGTAGCGTCATATGTCCATTATCAAGTTCATCATAATTAAAAGTTTCACTTGGAGACACATGACTTGAATAATCAAAATCATGATAAATAAACAATATTTATCAAGAAATTCCACCTAGCATCACATGTTCATTATCAAATTCATCATGTTTAAAAGTTTCACTTGGTGACGCATGACTTGAACAATCAAAATCATGATGAATTAAAGACACCTATCAAGGAATTCTACTTAGTGTCACATATTCATTATCAAATTCATCATATTTAAAAGTTTCACATGGTGATGCATAACTTGAACAATCAAAATCATGATGAATTAAAGGCACATATCAAGGAATTCCACTTAGTGTCACATGTTCATTATCAAATTCATCATATTTAAAAGTTTCACTTGGTGACACATGACTTGAATAATCAAAATCATGATGAATAAATGACATATACCAAGGATTAATACGGGGTTAGGTTGAAAGATGACCTATGTTTAAGCTTGGGAAACTAAACTTATCCATTTTACCTTGTTCTTGTCACATAAGTTTTCTTGAGAATTTTTCCCTCCTTTCCAACAGTTTTGCATCTATAACTGATCCATTCTAGTCTTCATTCTTCTGTGATTCTCTAGGAGCTATTCCTGGTTCACATCATCTGCTTCAGACGATCCATCATTGAATTACATGATAGATACTGAGAATTTGAGGAAAGAAAATTGGACAATGGTTGCAATAAATGTTTTGTATGAATTTGATTATTGTGCTGATTATACAAAAATGACTGGAAGATTTTCTTCCCTTTTCAGATACATCCTTGATTTCCATAATTTTATCTTTTGCATGAGATGATTACCCTTTTATTTAATTTACCTGGTCAAGAATATGAAATTGTCGTGGGTATGGGCAGAACTATGAAAAGCTGAATAAGCAGGATGAGGATGATGAGAGGAAATAGAAAGTAGATAAATTTATAAGATGAACTCATATTTTTCCTCATATTATGGGTCAGCTCATCCGAGCCCTATATCATCTTGCCTATGTCATTTTTTCACCTCATCTTTCCACATATCAGGTTCCACTGCACTAACAGCAATCAGCCTTCCACATTTTGGCCCTGAAACTATTCTATTATGATTTAGTCCTTGATGATATGCACATATTTCTCAAAAAGTTTCAATAATATTAGTGACTTCATAAGTTGTTTTCATTATAAATATTACTCAAATAGCGCTATCCCTCTCATGATCATTCAATCCATTATTAACAATCTGCATTATCTATCAGTTAGGAAGGTCACAACGAGGGCATTTTCTATTTAGATCATTGAGTCTTTCCCATTATACACAAACAATTAATTTCCTGGGGAAAATATTTAGTTTCCTTTTTTCCGAAAACACTAATCCATCTAACCTAAAATTCTCAAAATATTTGCCCACGTTTCTGAGCCAACCTTTTGTCTTAAATTTTAGTGTATGAGGTAAAATTATTATTTTAAAGTCATCTGAAGTCACCCCTTGAATATTGAAAAGTCACATTTATGAAAAAATTCATATAGGTAGTAAGTAGTAAGTATCGTCATTCATATAGGTAGTAAGTAGTAAGTATCACTCCTTGACAGTAAAATGAAAGATAAATCTGATGAACATGGGTATATATTTCCAAATTCAAATTTTTACATGTAGTCCCATGGACTCTAGGTTTTATCTTATTCAAATCTGGCTCATAAAATACAGTCAATTTCATCGCTTTATTACAATATTAGGAAGATAAGCCATATCCTCAATCACTTCCCCGATTATCATTTCTGATTCCCCACCAAATCCTACAAACCCTATTATTTTTCAATACATTCTAATGGCGCTTAAGATTCTGAGATATTCTAACTTTCATAAAACACTGAAACAGAAAATAGTTAAGATAAAGAGAAAATTTTGGGAATCACCTATTTCTTTTAACTTCCATTGTCATAACATATTTATTTACTTGAAACTTAAGTCTAATATATAAAAGGATAATGATAAAAAATTAGAGCTTAAACATAAAATAAATACTGAAAATTCACCTTTCTCCTTTGAAAATATTTTTGGATTCATTACAATTAAATTCACTACAAAAATGATAAATTAGATATTTTTATAGAATTTATCAAAATATTGAAAAGGCTAGAAATTCATAATATCAAATTAGGACTTCATTATAATTTTTTTAGAAATTTTCAAATGTAAAAATTATTTTAAGTTGGATCCGCGACACCCTGTCGAAGCGCACATCAATCGTCCCGCCAACGACGCCCCACGCCCAAGCACTCCGACCACTGAGCAACCAGGCTTAGTCCGGCCGTCTCATTGCCAGGGCCGCTCAACACCCGGAACGCCCAGATCTTTCGTTCAGTGGGTAGTGCAACGCCCGGATCGCCCAGTTACGTCTCCACCTGAATTTCCCGCAACCTCATCACGCACTCCAGTGCCGAGGTACGCCTGAACTCTTTGGTGTCGAGTGTTCTTCGTCCAGTGTTCCACGAGGATTCTTCCACCGTCGTCAGATTTGATTTGAATATCTCTTTCTTTCCTTAAAATTCTTCCTTTCGTGAGGTTTCCCGCGAACATGAATTCGAGTATTGGATTTGGTGCTTTGGCATCGTCGCGGTGGTTGAAGACAGTACTCCCGCCCTCGACGAGGAACGGGGCTGCACCACCATTATTTTCTTTATTTTAGGTTTTTTAATTCAATCGTGTGTATTTCGCGGTCTGTTTTATCCCTCTACCTAAACCTGTCATATATTCTCCACCAACATTGACATACCCATCTCCCTAGTCGTCTCTCCCCTAGTCATCCAGCATCTTCCACACGTCGTCATCATTCCCATCTCCCTTAGTTGTCCTACATCATCTTGTCCCACATCAACTTCACCCTTGATGACTCACTATTGGACCTAAAAGATATTCTAATTAGAAATTTGGAGTACAATCCAAGGGTGTAATTATGAAGGGAGCAAGAGGGACATTAAATAAAATAATGCAAAGACCCTAACTACTATATAACCTGATCCAAGTTGGTCAGATGAAACAAGCCTAAGTTCATGCCATAAAGCATGAACATGTGAATTTTAAGATAAAAAAGAAATATTATGTGGAAGAATTCATTGTGATATTTCTAAAGGTTGCCTCGTAGATGTAGAAGTTTGGGGGAGAAGAGATCAAGAGGAGAAGTCTAGAGGTTACTTAGTGATGGAAATATGTATCCTCGGCAAGCCAATCCCAGATTCGACATCTCCGTCCATATTCATTAAACAACATATTCATTATAATGCATATGTGATGCTCATAATGAAGTCCATGAATTCATGATCGGATTTAGTGAATTGTGATGAGATCATAATACAGAGTTCATTTGTCTTTAAGCATGTGTTTTGAATATTCCTATTCAAAAGATACTCGAAAAGGACATCAAAGTATCGAAATAGAATAGCACTATCTAGCCTCACTCATATGGTGAGTATGGGCATTCCCATAACATTATTGTGGAGACACTAAGGATAAATGGCAGGTGTTCTTTAGTTAAAAGAGTTCACTAAATTGATCCGTACGAATCCCTCAATAGTATCATACCAAACTGCCAATCGTTGATTCATGTCACAGTTGTGTACAAATCCTTGACTCGATACACCAAAGTCGTCTTGTGGACATACGATTGTACTTTGACAATGACCTACGTGACCCTAATCATGGGATTCTAAATAGTCTTATTTAGAGTGCATCAAGAAGTTTGCTAAGATGATTGAGTGGTGAAGATGGGATCATCCACCCTTTCTGGTATCCGATACATCATCCGTCATGATATCGTCATCCGGTACCGGTATCGAGATGGGAGAACACTAGTAGGGTTAAACTAATCTGATGTTAATTAATCTATATGATGATATAATTAATTAATTTGGAAGGCCAATAGAGGTTGTTGGGCCGCTTGAGTTGTTAACTAGACTGATACACAAGCCTAGAGCTACATACACAAATGGTCTTTTTGACATTAGAAGATACACTTAAAATATTTTGGGGGTTGTTATGAAGAATACCCACTAAGTATAAATAGGAAAAGGCCTTTAACGAAATTCACCCCATGAGGATGATGGATGACTATCCAGTTGAGCTTGTCCTGACTCGTCATCGACCACTTTGCGGGACTCGAGTTGATGCGAAGAACCCAAATTTCCACTACCAGGTTTGAGAAGTCGTATGCGCGTCAATTTGCTTCGTGTTGCGTCATTTTGTGGTCTTATGGCAGCTTACTCCACGTATAGGGGTACATCTTTGGTTGTTTCAGGGAGGCCCCTCTTGCGCGAGTACAGGCCTCCCCTCATATGCTTTTGTTTGCTTGGTGTTCTAATTTTACCTTTCAGTGGGGTAAGAGTCCATGTTTGACTTCTCTTTTCCCCCTAAGCTTGCCCTTAAAAGGGCCCATTAGCCACCCACAACTGCCTCTATTTTTCTATCAATAAAGGGGGAGGGTAGACGTGGGGAGTTATGCTTGCTGTTTTGAAAAAAATAGATCTAATGGGCAGTTATCATTGCTTTTTTGTTGGAGAGCAAGACACTGTTCAATGTTCATTGTTAGGTTGCGTTTGAGTTCTATCGGCCCTTCCTCTTGATGGATTTGTCATCATCACTCCACCTTGGGGATCTTGTCATCGATCGTGTTCAAGCCACTTCCAAGGTCGTGCTACGACGGTGCACTACCACCAGTTTTTCCTGACCCAAGAGTGGATTTCCCAAGTTGACACGTTGTATAGTCTACGTCAGCACGAGCCGACCCTGCAAGTTTTATGATCGATCGCTACCGGATATTGACTGTTTGCTTGTAATTTGACACCGTGATTTCACGCTACTCACCATTCACAGAAGAAGTAGAAGAACTCGTCAAAGAAGGAGAACAAAGACTTGTCGAGGGAGAAGAATCTTCTCCTTTCAAGGAGCCATGTTCTTTTTTCTAAGATGAGATTTTGAGAGGAGTATGCACGTTGATGGCCGCCCTAGAGTTGGTTCCAAATCCATTATGAGTTGATTGAGCACGCCGCATCAGTCTTGTAAGTTTGGACGTCCTTGGGTGATCAGATCTTGCTGTCAACCAAAACTCAACCTCGTCGTTATTGTCGCAATGCTTTTGTCTTTTGCAATTGATACGATTCAACCATGAATGGGCCTCTTGATTGATCACCATGGCACGTTTGTGGGAGTCCTCTCTCACCTGGTCTTCCTTGTCACTGATGACTCTTGGCATATAATAACCGTCAGAGCCACGACAGACCTCCTCCAGCGACACAAGTATCATGTCCATCTCTTTGCCTCATCGTCCATACCTTTCTTCACTTGATCGACCACCAGATAGAACAGTGGTTGGAGCCCTCTCTCTCGACTACGTGGGGTCTACCAGATCTTGCCCCACCATATTGGATTTGTATCAACAATGTGTCAAAGAAGACTCTGCCTTCACTCCTCCACCTCTGCCAAACCATCCTGCATACCAATATATTTCTTGTTCATACATCTTCAGACGGATACGTAACTGGTCGTGACCCATTTCGATCAGCTGGTCCAAGATCTGCATTGCATCAGACCTTCCGTTGGATTTGTCATGATGCACTATAGACTTCTTACGCCAAGCCACAGGTCATGCTCATCCCTTCCCTCATTACAGTGTTAGTTATTTCTTTTAATGCCGATCTCTAATTTTTTGTCACCTCGAGAGATTTTAAAGATGCTTAATAGGACTAGCCACTAATCTTGTGATAAGTAAATTTTCTTTAATGGTGTCAGTTTTGTTCGTTCATATCAACGGCACGAACAATTTTGGATGAAGCACCTCCTCCACTCCATCAGTCTTTGAACTGATCAGGTGGATCATTGGGAGCTTAGCTGTGCCTCAATTCTACTCCATGATGTCGATTGGGTTACGCTCCACTTCACCTGAATTTTGACATACTTCTCATTAATTTTCTTATTCATACACATTATTTCACTTTCGTGAGATCACATTTAGTGATTGTTCCTCTATGACGTAGCATGAATCGCCAATCCCGGTCATCATGTTACATCACAGGCCAGTGATGTTTAGAGGCGTTCTCCTCTTCTCCCTTCTCCCCATGACTCCTCTCCATTCTCAATGTGATTGAGACGGCGTAACAACCGCGACAGAGATTGATCGAGACTCGTCAATGAAAAGGACGAGATTTGACATGTAGAGGATTGAATGGATACGCCTAGACGCTGCACACTTGAGCATCTCAATTTGCATCACTCCGAGATCCAAGAAATCACAGATGCAAACATTGCACAGGTTCTTCGTTTCATATTTTAATTATATGGTTATGATTATGTTACATGTTTTTGCTGTGTGCAATCCTCCTTTTCATCAATATCAAGGTCTATAGAACCCAACAATAAGAACAACACAGGTGAAGTTTGATTGTTAACGAGGTTGTGGGGTCTTGAAAGGTAAAAACTTGTGATTACCATACCTAGGAAGAGAAAGAAAAAGAGAATATGGTTGATGGTCAGGAGGAAAATAAGTCAGATCCTTTTTGCAATCACAGAAGAACCTGAGACCATGTGTTTTGATGAAGCTGGCAATCAAGATTAGAAAGGTGATTGACAATAAATAATCTTGAACAAGATGAGGGCATGTAGATCATTCAGCTACCCTTATTTTCGTTCCAGCTTTTGGGGATCTTCAACTACAATTTCCTCTAGTAATTTGGAAGAAATTGCATAGCTCCGATTGAACAGATTTTAGGAAGCAAGAGAGATAGAGAGAGAGAGATAGATAGAATGAGAGAAAGGAACAATTGAGCGATTGATGAGCACGCATGAGAACCAGAGAGAGAACAAGAATCATAGAATGAAATAGAGAGAGAGAGGGGCAAGCAAGAGAGAGATAATGATAAAAAGAGAATGAATGATAGAGAAAAAACAAGGGAGGGAGAGAAAATGAGAGAGAGAGAGAGAGATAACGAGAAAAAGAGAAGGAAGAGAGCAAGGGAGAGAGAGATAACAAGAAAAAGCGAAAGAGAGAGAGAGAGAGAGAGAGAGAGAGAGAGAGATGATGTAAGAGAGAGATAACGAGAAAAAGAGAAAGAAAAAGAGTAAGGGAGAGAGAAAGTGAGAGAGAGAGAGAGAGAACGAGAAAAAGAGAAGGAAAGAGAGTAAGAGAGAGATATTGAGAAAAAGAGAAGGAAAGAGAGCAAGGGAAAAAGATAAAGCGAGAGAGAGATAACGAGAAAAAGAGAAGGAAAGAGAGTGAGAGAGAGTGAGGAAGCACGAGGGAGATAATAATAACGAGAGATAGAATGTGAGAGAGAGGGATAACGAGAAAGAGAGAAAGAAAGAGAGAGAGATGGAAAATGCTTAGAATTTCCCTCTCTCATCTTCTCTCCTTTCTCTTTGTCTCTCTGATGGATCGCGCCCAAACAACATCAACAATACGTCATCTGAGCCACCATCTTTGTCATCAGCATCACCGCCAGTCCGTGTCCAGCCCAACTGGCATGTCAAAGCACCCGTGAAGATGCTTGGGTTTAAATACCACAGTTAGAGCATGTCCACGCGCATGTTCGCATTTTAATTATCTGTTTTCATTCGTTTAAAGGGAAGGGGAAGAAGTCATTGCGCCTTGCCGGATCATTGCCTGCTTGGGCCATCAATCTTCTCCTCCCCGCCTTCGAACACCTACAAGTCACTGTCGTGACAAGTGCGTCATCGCTTCCATTCAGGTGGTGCAACAACGCTCGGTGTTCCCGAGGTTGTGCCACCCAAACGCACATACCGGCACATGCTTGAGGGTACCCGTTGTCAGTAATCCGTTCTGACCAGTGAACTGTTCGCACATCCCCTACATTTATTGTGCCCGGCCGCGCAAAAGTGTGTCCCATTCCACCCGAGCGTCTAGTCGAGCATCGTGCGACCCGCACACACGCCGTACCAGTTGGCCTATTCTCCCGCACATTATTTCACCGCCTAAGAGCTGCCCTAGACAAATTTTCCTGGCTTAGTTTCACTAGAAATGCACCACCATGCAGATTTTCAGCCCGCACTATCGGGCGGACAAGCAACCATCGTTGCACCAGTGCAATACTGATTGGTCGGATAGCCCCCATGGCCGTTAAATGACCCCACCTTGTCTGCTTGGCAGACCGTCACTCTCACCTTTTGAGCATCCCCCACTGGTCACGAAAAATGTCCTGAGCAAGATGATCAGGGGTCTCTCCATGCCTGGTCCACTACAGCGAGCGTCTCTGGCAAGGTCTCTTCTCCTACAAGGAAGTCAGCCATTCGATCGCTGTTTTGACACCGGGAGTGCCAGTGCCGCCTCATACACGATTTGTACTTAACTTCAGGACAAACACCCTGCCATAGCTGTCCTTGTCAAGTTGCTGAACAGTCTAATAGACAACTCACCTATCACCCCAGCCCAGCATTACTACGGTGTCACAAAACACACCACCTTGACAACACATCGATTGCGACCTAGACAACACATCGGTACCAGATTGACACGTCATCAATGCAAGCTTCTGAACTGCCCTTTGACGTAATGCATTGACACAAGGCTGGCATCATTTAAATATTATATTTTCTAATTATCAGTTGTCTTATTTTCTCTTTCCTCCATGGCCTATACATAGGCCAATGTTGTAAGAAACACTTGGTATTTTCTTTTGGGATTTAGTTTTTCTTCCTAGCCTCCGATTGCCGCCGCTCTCATCGCATTTGGCCGCCAATACTGTCGTTGAGAGGAGCCGCCCCCCTACCTACTTCTTTGCTTGCACGCAGTCGTCTCCAATCGCCTGCCGCAACTGCTTGTCGTGCGCACGATCGCCTGCGCCCACTGCGCGCACGGCCACCCCGTCTGCGTCACGCACGGCCGCGCAGACCCGCTCGCACCCGCTGCACGCACGGCCACCCACGCCCGCCACGGGCACGGCCGCGTGCGTGGCGCCTACGCTTGTCCCGCTCACGGTCGCACGTGCCGCCGCGTGCACCACCTGCGCCCGCTATGCGCACGGTTGCTGGCATAGCCGCACGCGCCCATAACCACTGGCGGCTGCCACACACACAACCGCAAGCGCCTGACCACGTGCACGACCTCTGCATGCTTTAGATCGTGCGTCCTGCAATAGCGCGCCTCATTTACTGTTTTGGTTTCAGGGTGCTGCCCTGAACCATGCAAGGGGACGACTCCCCCTTGACCCCCGCCAACTAACCATGTAGTTGGATCCACGACACCTTGTCAAAGTGCACATTACTCGCCCCCACCCACGACACATCGAAAATTACCTGCACCGCCACGATGCAGTGCTCTAGTGTAGAGGTAAATTCTATCCTCTTTGGTGTCTGTGTTCTTCATCCATTGTTCCCTGATTGTTTTTCCATGGCCGTCGGATTATCTGATATGGGCTTTTGAATCTTCTCGCGAATAGTTGATTAGGCCTTTGAATCTTCTAGCGTCCGACTGTTCTATTTATTGAAACTATTGATCTGTTTTCACCATGGTGGTTGTAAGATAGCATTCCAACCCTCAAATGAGGAAAGGGGCTGCACCATCAGTACTTACACCAAATTTAAATCTGCAAAACAATCTGACGTAGGACGACTACGGAGTGATCGACTAGGGAGTGGACAACGAAGGAATGGACGACTGGGTTGACGGGGCAAACTACGGGTAGAGGGACGACGAGGAATAAAATAGCCACAGAAATCACACGATCGAATTCAGAATTTAAAACCGATGAAAATCTGGTGGTGCAGCTCCGACCCTTATCGAGGGAGGGAGTACTGTCTTCCCCCATTGCGACGATGCCTAAGCACCGAAATCAATATCCGAATTCGTGTCATGAGGATGCACTCGAGAAAGAGAGAGAAGTAGAAAATCCCAAACCAAATCTAATTCTGACGACAGTGGAAACTTCTCGAGAAAATACTGAACGGAGAACACTTCGACACCAAAGAGTTCAGGTGTACCTCGGCACCGTAGTGCGTGAAGAGGATGCGGAAAATTCTGATCGTGACGAAGCTGGACGAATTCGAGCGTTGAGAGGCCCACTAGACGACAGGATCAGGAGGTTCCGGGCGTTGAATGACCCTGGTTGAGACTCAACCTGGTTGCTCAAAGGTCGGAGTGCTTGGGCGTGGGCGTGGGCGTCGTTGGCCGGACGACTGACGTGCGCTACGACAGGGTGTTGCGAACCCAACTGCGCGGTCAGTTGGCAAGGGGTCAAGGGGGGAGTCGCCACCTTGCAGGGTTCGGGGCAGCGCCCCGAAACCTAAACGGTATGCGCCGCCGTAAGAGGCTTGGAGGGCGTCCGGAAGCGCAGGCGACAGAAATGCGGTGTGCACGGGGGGGCCTTGGGCGGCCTGGGGCGGGCTGCCCTGGGCGGCCTGGGTTGGTGCCTTGGGCGGCCTGGGCCGGGCAGCCCTGGGCAGTCTAGGTTAGTGTATGGGGCGGCCTGGGCCGGGCAGCCCTGGGCGGCCTAGGGTGGCGTCTTGGGTGGCCTGGGGCGGGCTGCCCTGGGCAGCCTAGGGTGGGGCCTTGGGCGACTTGGGGCGGGCTGCCTTGGGCAGCCTGGGGTGCAGCCGTAGGCGGCCTGGGGCGGGATGCCCTGGGCGGCCTGGGGTGCAGCCTTGGGCGGCCTGGGGCGAGCACCCCTGGGCGGCCTAGGGTGCAGCCTTGGGCGGCCTGAGGCGGGATGCCCTGGGCGGCCGGGGGTTGCTACCGTGGAGAGGCGAGAGAGAGAGAGAGAAGCGAAGAGGATGGAAGAAAGGTGATAGGCCGGCGACGCGCTGGCGGCGACGGCGACGGCTAGGGTTAAGAGGGATAGGGGAGGCTGGGCAGTCCTCCAAGAAGAGTTAAACAAAACTCAATTCTTGAAATTATGACTGCCTAAGTGTTTTTTGTAAAAAATGGCCTATATATAGGCCTTGGAGGAAAGAGAAAATGATGAAAAATTAGAGACGAGAAATTAAAGACGTGCGTCGTGTCACGCCAAAGGGCAGTTGTGGATCTGCCTCTGGCGTCGTGTCATGATGCGCGTAGGGACGTGCACGGGTGGAGACGTGCTTGTCTACGGTTGCGGCGTGTTGACTTTGGTGTTGACTTCGGTTGACCGTGGCGGGTTGACTTTAGTTGAATTTGCCGTTGGTTCCATAGCAGTCGTGTTGACTCCGGTTGACCGTGGCGACGCGTTCGACGGTGATGTGTTGGCGTCCTCACAATCATATGAATTTTGTACCTACACTAGATATCGTTTCCTACCCGGTCATCCCTAGTCCTCCTATTTCACGATCTATACTTAACTTCTGGACAAACACCCTACCATAGCTTCCCATGTCAAGTGTTGCATAGTCTAATAGAGAGATGTCTGCATTGACTCGCAATCGACACGACCTGTCACCCTAGGCCCAATGTTATTTGCGGTGTCACTCAACACGCCACCTTGCCGCCGCTTGGACGTGCCCACCGGATTTGACTAATCGTTCGATCTACCTCACCGTCTTACGCCTCTCCTCCTCGCCCTCATCTACTCTAGCGTAACACTCTAGTGTCGTGCCCACCGCCTGTCGAGCCTTGTTGCACCCCTCTGGCATAGTGCCTCCCCCGTGATGCAAATATATGTGGCGGGTAAGCCAATCACACATTCCACATCTCATTCCATGTTCATTAATACAACATATTCATTATAGTGCATGTGTGATGCTTATAATGAAGTCCATGAATATATGATCATACTTAATGAATTATGATGAGATCATAATACGAAGATCACTAGTCTTTAAGCATGTGTCCTAAACATTCATATTCAAAGGATACTCGAAAATGAGGTATTCAGATATAATAGCACTATCTAGCCTCACTCATATGATGAGTATGGCCGGTCCCGTAGCCATTAGTGTGGAGACACTAAGGATAGATAGTGGGTGCTCTTTTGTGGAAAGAGTTCACTAAATTGATCCGTATGAATCCCTGAATGGTATTGTACCAAACTGTCAATCAGGTTGATTTACGTCACAGTTGTTAAGTGGTCCTTAAACCTGAGACACCAAAGACGTCTTGTGGATGGACGGTTGTACTTTGACTATGGCCAACGAGTCTCTAATCATGAGATTCTAAACGGTCTTAGTTTTGGTAATCAAGAAGTTCATGAATATGATTGCAAGATGGGATCCTCCACCCTAAGTAAAAGAGATGACAGCTCAAGAAAGACTATATGATGAAGTCCTTGGCGAAGTCCGTGAAATATCGAAGAAGAGTTCTCTGATGAATTCCAAATGCATCATTACTAACTCAAATGACCGATTAGAGTTTGACAGTTGACCACACCCAAAGTCACCCAAGGAATGTCAAGTGGATGAGGGATTATACGTACACGATAATTGATGACGAACAAGTTCCATAAGTTAGTCAATACACACTCCTTTGTATCTTCTAGAACACGAGGTGTAGCTTGCCACCCCACGTGTTGGAGTCTCGGCCTATCGATTGGGTTAAATTAATCCAACATTAATTAATTTATATGATGATGTAGTTCATTAATTTAGAAGGTCAATAAAGGTTATTGGGCCACTAGAGTCGTTAATTAGACTGAAACATGTGCCTAAAGGATCACATGCAAATGGTTCTTTGGACGTCAGAAGATATACTTAGGTTTTGGGGGATTTTATAAAAAATACCCACTTAGTATAAATAGGGGAAGACCGTGAACAAAATTCACCCTGGCCAGAATTGTTCAGGGGTCTTCCCATTCTCCATTGTCCCCACACCCCTCTCCATGCCTGATGCGATCGGAACAGCATAACGACGACGGTGGAGGTAGAATGGGGCTCGTCAAGGAGGAGGAGATTCGACATGCCGAGGATTGCGTGGATATGTCTAGATGATGCACATTTGAGCAGCTCGACTCGTCTTACTCCGGGATCCAAGAAATCACAAATGCGATATGTGGAAAGGTACATCGTTTCATAGTTTTAATGATGTTGTTCGATTCCATTCAAGTTTTCCACTGCGGAATGTTTCAATTTATTTATCCATGTCAAGGTCGCTAGAACCCAACACCCCGCATCTGCCCGTACCGGCCCTTGCACCGACAAAGACGCCAAGGACGATTGACACCACCGAGAGGTACGTTGTTCCCCTTGCTTTTTTCAGTTTAATTATGTCTTTCAGTACATTTTCGGTTTTACTCCAATGCAGTAGGGTTAGATTAGGTGAGAGAAAATATTGAGAAAACAACAATTTGGGTGTCTTCCTAGGTACGGGTCGGAGCGCCTACGAAATTATTCTTTTCGATGTCATAGTACCCATCGTTGCTCCAACGAGGGACAGAAGGTCGTCGTCATTATCACCAGTCGCCCACTTCGGAGCTCGAAATCAGGTGAATCTCCACGTGCCGGGGCCTGTACGTACATTCACCTAGAGTTCCATCGCATCACGTAGTTACATTCACTTAGTGAATTTATTTGTCAGACGACGCCATCGACAACGTCAAACATCACTCTCCATCTCTCATGTTCTTTTTATCTCTTGGCACTCAGCCCCTTTCTCTAACTTTCCTCTCTCTCTCTCTCACTCAGCCCCTTTCCTTGACTTTTCTTCTCCACCTGTTTTTTCTTTCTATCTGCTCACCCATCCTCTAACCGCCCATTATTATTGACCATTCAACTATTCTCTTCCCTCTCTGGTTTTCTTTCTTTTTATCTTCCATATAACTTCCAAATCCACTTTTCTCTTAACTTCTCTCCCCCACCTTTCCCCCACGACTTTCTCCACGTGAACCACCAATCTCTCGACTCCTTTCTCTTAAACTGTCCATGTTGTAACTGTATGCCTCCTTTTTTTGAAAGGGGTCATGAGCATGTATGTATGGAAACTTTTGCTTGAGAATTAATGTGAATTTTTTTTGTGAAACAAGAGTGATTCTCTTGTGATTTTGTGGTGATAACGGCAACAGCTATGGTGGCTTCTCGCCTTCAACATCAATCAATTCCTCTTGGGCTCCTCCTCCCCTTTCTCTGTACTTTATCATCTCCATTATTTTCCTATCATCTTATCCTTGACCTCATTGAACACAGCCCTTCATCTCACCCTTGTAATCTCCATCTCTTTTCACATTATGTTCCTTCTTCTTATCTTCATCAATTCTCACTCCTTATTCCTATCCATCATGTAAGTTCATTTTCCACACTTCTTCTCCATCCCTCTCACATAACACATCAACGTTTATCGTGCCGACCAAATCACATTTTATATGCTTCCCACACCTTATCCTAAATTATTCACACCTGCTCAGGAGCTGTAGATTGACGGAGGCAAATTGCGTGTGAATTTTAATTGTCGTTGCAAATTTAATTTGCCTTCAACCAATTAAATTTGTAAAAATAGAAACTTACTCAAAGATGTATAAGTGAGAGTAAGGTCGCCTACACGGGGACTGGCCTTTAGATGTAGATTCAATAGATGAGTTGTTAGTTAATAAATTACAGTAATAATACTGGATATAACAAGAATGAGAAGAGATAACTAATCAATAAGTTGAGAGGATATCGTCTAATAAGATAATAGTTTAATGAAAGAAAGAATAAGAATAAGTAGCTATATATTGAGAAAAATAGAAGGGGTAGAGTAGTATTTTTATATGATTTATATAGTTTTATATAGTCTATTTAATGAAATATAGGGTGATTTTGTCAAACACCCGAGAGGTTTCTACCAAATTCCCAAGAGATGGTCAAAATTAGATAGATGGACAGAATATACTTAGTTATATTATGATTTTTTTAATTTTTTTCTTTAAGTTTCTGTAGAGGAAATCTAAGATAAATGGGCCCTTCTTCGAACGCCCCTCAGGTGTTTGACGAAATACCCGAGGGAGAAGGGTGAGAGTATTTTATGTTTTCGTTTTAGTAAGAAAAGGATAAATGTGTGTTTCTATCGAATGACTGCAAGTTGTTTGAAAAAATGCCCGAAAGAGGGTCAAAATGGGGTTATGTGTATTTTTAACTTTTATAAAGTGGACTTAGGCAAATCAAATATATTTATCAAACACACTAGGTGTTTGATGAAATGCTCAAAAAAAATCTCCAAATCAAAAATCAATCGAATGTCCATGATATGGTGAAAATTATAGTTAAATTTTTCCGTTAAGACCAAAACGGATGTATAGGGGATTTATCTACGAAGATTAGCTTACCAAACGCCCTGATTTGGAGAATAGGGATAGCGGCGTCGGTCGCCGTTGTGGAGCTTCTGATTAGTCGTTCACTTTCTCTCCTCCTCCGTCCGGGTGTGATTCAATGATGATCTGACCTTTGAGATCTTCTCGAGAGTCCTTTGAGCCTTTAGAGGCATGTCACGGCACCTCGCCAGCTACTAGGTTACCTGCGAGAGTCCTCCGCCGTCGCTTATTTTCTTGCGGCTGGAGATGTCAAAATTTGGGGCCTTCGGGGCCTCTTTAACGGCTTGGGGGGAACCTCCCAGGCTGTCCGATGGAGGGGGACGGTCCTGGGGGTCCTAACCAGCCGTTGGATCCCTACTCGTCCCTCTCGCTGGCCGAGAACGACCTTCAACCGGCGGCATCGACGGCCAAGGGCAAGGATTGACTAAAATGCCCCTGGCCGCTTCATCTAATTCTGTCGCCACATCACCGAGCCTTGTTAGCTGCCCCGTCATCTCTCTATTCTCTCATTCATCCACACATCAGGTCGCACGATCCGCGTCAGCCTGAATAGAGTTAAAAATACATGATAAATGGGACTGAATGGATCCCCACTGTCTGATCTTCTTAAAGAAGATCGGACAGGTGGGATCATCTATGTCCACTTAAAATGGCCCAAAAAGACGTGCTTCAAGCCAGTCTGGCTCGAAGCCCGGTCTTAATTGCCTTTTAATTTCTTTTGATCGCAGCCTGTCGGGCCGCGGTCATGTTCTGGCTCTATGGCCCGGGCCATGGCGACTAAAATAAATTGGGATTTACATCCCATTATGAAAACTTCTAAAAAACAAAATAGTATATTATGATTTGCAGGTTATATCAAATGAATTGAAATGAGATCCATACCTCCATACGCAACCTCCTTGGGCCTGTGATGGGTGTGATTTGGGCCTGCGCTCTGGGCTCCTTGTGCATGGGCTTCGTTGGCGGCTGGTCTGACTTGACTGCTCCGCGCTCGCTGGCCTGACTGCTGGCTTGAAGCCCGTCGCTTGGCCTGCTCCTAAGCCGACCCAATAAGGCCATTTTTTTATTTTATCCCTCTGTTTTTAATTATTGTTTCTCTAGTTCTTTCTTCAAATTCAATGCAGGTTTCACACCTGAACTTTAATAAACAACATACTAAATAGAACATGAGAATATTAAAAAGGTCTTAAATGTATATTTTAACTAGGAAATATTTAACATGCATAAAAATGACATTACGATACATTATTTTATCATTTACTCTATTTAGTGCATGAAGTGCAATATTTCATTAAATTAGGTAAAATAGACATGAAATGGTTCCAAAATGCCCTTAAAATATGTATAATTATATGACTTATTCTGGACTTATCACAGATCAACGTCAAGCAATGACATTCAACATCAGAACAATCTAGCTATTGGCTCCCCTCTCTAAGGTACCTTGTGACATCTTAACTTTGAGATAATTGTTGGTTCATGATAATTTTTTATTAGCTCTGAGTGATTTTTTACCATAGAAATATGTGTGACAAACTTTGATTGATCATTTTGAATCTCCTGAATATCATAACTATTCCCTAATTGTCATTATTAAATCCTTGCTCTAGGATTAAACTGACTTAGTCCCCTTATACAAGATTGAATTGAATTTGGATCACCCCTCAAGGAATATTCAATTAATATCATTTTGGTGTTAATTTTTCAATTTCAAGAATTATGTTTTCGTGTCCCACATCAGAGGGAGAGAGCGAGAGAGAAAGAGAGAGCAAGCAAGAGAGATCATGAGGAAGAGAGAATGAATGAGAAAGAGAAACAAGAGTGAGCAAGAAGGAGAGCAAGTGAGAGAAATAGAGCGAGAGAGATAGGACGAGCAAGAGAGAGAAAGAGAGCAAAGGAAAAAAGTGTGAAAGAGAGAGAGAGAGAGAGAGAGAGAGAGAAAAAGAAAGAGAGAATGAACAAAAGAGTATGAGAGCGATAAAGGCAAGAAAAAGAATTAGTGGAGAGAGAGAAAGATCGAGAGAGAGAGAGAGAACAATTGAGAGAGACAGAGAGCAAGAGATAGTGCCAGAGAGATGTAAATGCCTCTCCAAGTGATGGTCTTTAGTGAGAATGATAAAGGAGATAGAAGAGGAGAAGAGAGAGACAAAGAAAGGGACACACCAAGGGTGATTAAGAAGATCATTTTCTTGGAGAAGATTTCTTCACTATATCATGTGTTTGTTCATATTTGTCGCATTTTGTAGTTGTATACTAATAACAGTTTTGGCCATCTTATTCTGGCCGTTATAACAGACTATATGATGTAGGACGACTAGGAAATGGACGACTGGATGGACGGAGAAATGATAAGGACGGATGGAAGGCAATGGATGGATTGGGTAAGGGAGGGATAAAAGAGACCACAGAAATCCACAAGGTCAAATTCGGAGTTTAAAACCGATGAAATACTGGTGGTGCAGCTCCGATCCTCGTCGAGGGCAGGCGTATTGTCTTCACCCACCGCGACGATGCCGAAGCACCAAAATCAATACCCGAATTCACGTCACAATAGAAACTGTCGAAGAGAATTGTAGGAAAATCCAAATCAAAACAAATCTGATGACGTTGGAGACTTCTCGGGGAATACTGGACGGAGAACACTTCGACACCAAAGAGTTCAGGCGTACCTCGGCACTGTAGTGCATGAAGAGGCTACGGGGAATTCTGACCGTGACAAGACTGGGTGAATCCGGGCGTTGAGCGGCCCACTGGACGATGGAATCTGGGCATTTCGGGTGTTGTACGGCCCTGGCAGAGTGCGAGACCGACGAGTGCAGACACAGGCAAGACGGGCGCGCACAGACAGACAGGGCATGGGCCATTCCTGGAGCAGTCCTGGGGTGGCCCTGGGCAAGCGGCCTGGGGCGGCATGGGGCGGCCTGGGGGCGGCCTTGGGCAGCCCTGGCAGGATGGCCTGGGCGGCCCTTGGGCGACCCTTGGCGGGCAGCCTGGGGCAGCCCTTGGGCGGCCCTGGGCAGGCGGCCTGGGGTGGCTTGGGGACGGCCTTGGCAGCCCTGGTTGGGGGCGACCTGGGCGGCCTTTGGGCGGCTCCAAGCGGGCAGCATGGGGGCGGCCTTGGGCGGCCTTGGTAGGGGCGGCCTGGGCAGCCTTGGGCAGGCCGCCTGGAGTGGCCTGGGGGCCGCCTTGGCAGCCCTGGTTGGGGCGGCCGGGGCGGCCTTTAGGTGGCCCCAAGCGGGTAGCCTGGGGGCGGCCCTGGATGGGGCGGCCTGGGCGGTCCTTGGGCAACCCTTGGCGGGCAGCCTAGGCGGCCTAGGGGCGGCCTTGGGCGGCCCTGGTACGGGCGGCAGGGCAACCTTGGGAGGGCGATAGAGAGAGAGAGAGAGGGAAAGAGAGAGAGAGAGAGAATGGGAAGAGAGGAAAGAGGAAGGACGAAGGGGTGGAAGGCCGGCAACGCAAGGTGGCGGCGGCGGCGGTGATGGCGGTGGTAGGGTAGGGGAAAAGATAGGGGAGGCTGGACAGTCCTCCAAGAAGAGTTAAACAAAAACTTGATTCTTGAATAATGACTGCCTAACTGTTTCTTGAAACAATGGCCTATACATATATGCATTGGAGGAAAGAGAAAATACAACTTAATGACGAGAAATTAAAGATGAGAGACGTGCTTCGTGTCACGTCAAGGGGCGGTTGTTGATCTGTCGCTGGCAACGTGTCATGATGTGTGAAGGGGCGTGTGTGCGTGGAGACGTGCGTGATGCCGGAGTGTTGACTTCGTCTGATGAGGGTGGTGGCATGTCTGTAGCGGCAGCGTTGGCTTCGGTTGACAGTGGCGGAGTGTCCGTAGAGGCGGCGTTGACTTCAGTTGACGGTGGAGACGCGTCCAATGTCGGTGCGTTGGCATCCTCGCCATCACTATAATGGCTAGATTACATTAAATCTCAACCATTGACATATTTTCTATTTGTTGATTATTGAGGAGTCAGCCAACTCGCCAACTGAGACAGCCGAACAAGCCGAGCTGTCAGCACAGCCAGTAGCAGTGATGTAATACGACCTGTCGAAATCGGTCGGCTCGTATTACGCCACAAGGATATGATGCGATGTCGTGATATGCAGGTCGATAAACGGATGACAACAAATGAGCAGTAGATGTATCAACGGATAAAGAGGTAAGTCGTGCCGGTCAGTGAGACGAGAGTGATCCTAAGATCAAACTCCCAATGACGCGCGAGAACTACTAGACGACTACGTAGAGAGGGGCTTGTGACAGCCCTGGAGTGTTCGGCGTTTAGGAAAGGGGTTATCCTTTCAACCACAAGAAATCCTACACTCGACGAGGTGGCTAGTCCTATCCGTGAAATGTATCAAGAAATGACGGCAGTGGACGTGATAGCGGAAGATGAGACTGCACGAGATAATAATACTGGTAAAATGGAGAGGAGACGAGAGGTACCTGATGGGTCGTTAGTCCACGGCGTCGCTTATGTCAATCCGGAATGTCGGTCGACCAATGTTGGGCGGGCGGCTGGA
The DNA here is from genome assembly GCF_029677425.1 of Wolffia australiana. Lineage (NCBI taxonomy): Eukaryota > Viridiplantae > Streptophyta > Magnoliopsida > Alismatales > Araceae > Wolffia > Wolffia australiana. Next base: position 21,585,977 of record NC_135836.1, on the reverse strand, counting down.
TCGGGCAGACGCGTTGGTGGGCGCGGGCGCGAGTGCGTAGTGCGCAGGCGCGGAGCGCGCAGGCGTGGGCGCACGGTGTAATCGTGCGGATGCGCCCTGGGCGTGATGGCCGCCGGGCGCGCGGTTGCAAACCGAGAAGGCGGGCGTCCGCAGGCAATCGTGGGTAGACCGCGACTCGGCAGACGGGGCAGCGCGCGGGTTCGGCCGCGGGTTGGCGATTATGCGCGCACGCGGCGGGGGTGTAAGAACGGGAGCCCCGCACGTCACGCTGGAGAGCTCGCGATCAGTGTGGAACCGCGGGCGAGGACTCCCGGCGGGCAGAAGGGCTCCGCGCGAACTCGACAAGTTCTTGAAGGCTGGATGGCGAGCTAGCAAAGGCAGGATGTGGTTCGGCGTACCGGGCTCAGGTGCGGCGGGAGGAGGTCATGGGCGAGGGTGGAGGCGACAAGGCAGGGGTGAGGGAGGGGAATAGGACGTAGGTGACAAGGCGGGGCGATGAGCTGACGGGCGCAGGCGGCAGGGCGAGAGGGGGGAGGAGGAATGGGTACGGGGCGGGGCGGAACCGAGGGGACAATCAACGTGGGCGGCTGATCGGGAACAATGGAGGAGGGAGGAGAGGGGCAGCCGGCGAGATGAAGGAAGGTGTTAGCGATGAGGAGGACCTGACAGGCGGCCACCGATGACTCACAGACGAAGGCGCACACCGGAGAGCAGCGATGGGCAGGCGATCCGTCAGCGGCAACCCTTGGTGGCGGTGCAGGGCTTCTTGGCAGTAACCAACGATTCTTGAATCCTGGGACAGCCTTCTTGGGCGAAAACACACCAAGGATGTTCCAAGAAAGGACGTTCTTGGAGACTTTGGACCAAGGATGAGCCTTTCTTGATCGAGGATAGACCAAGGGGCGCCCAAGAACTGAAAAGGCTGGAGGAGGCTTGACGAAGCCTGGGCGTGACCCAGGGGAATTCCTGAGGTGGGGTGGGTCGACGGCGTTCTTGGACCTTCGGACTCCTCCGGAGTGATCTCGACGACGGAGCCTTCTTGACCAAACGCAGACGACCTTCTTGAATCTTTTACCCGCGCCGGAGTGGTCTCGACGGCACGCTTGAACACATCCCCTCAGAGTGATCTCGACGAGGGAGACGTGGGCTCTACACCACGGAGTAATCTCGACGTGGGGTGAGGTTAGCCAAAGCTCCTATGCTACGTCCTATGATAGGGGAGACACAAATTGTGAACTTTCTTCAACAAAATGACTCCAAAATGTTCCTTGGGCATGCCATCCCCTTATATAGTGAGGATGGGTGCCAAGTGAACGTGGGGGAGGACGAACCGTCGCGGGACGTGGTTTGGCCTCTCCTTCAAAATTTGAAATACAAATCAAAATAAAAGGGAAAAGGCGAGGACGAGGCCCAACATTGGCCCAATCCATAAAATCCAGAAATACAACAAGCAGAAAATAACGCAAGGGAAAATATGAAGATACTTACGCGGGGTATTTGAACCCCGGGTGGCGAGCGTCGACGCGAGCTGCTCGGCATGGCTGATGACGTCCCTTCGTGCCGTCTCCAGGATGGTCCTCCATCAAGCAGTCAGACAGATAGGAAATTAATAAGATTTGTTAGTAAGACACTGACATGCACTCCATATACCTGTTAAGAGAATTAGCTGCTAGGATTAAATTTAGGATTCAACATAGATAGGGTACAAGATAGTGGGCTAGGATTAAACGATTGATAGGAAACGTGTCCATTGTAACCAACGGTTATGATTCATTTTAATATAGCTGTTATAACAAGTTATAACGGCTATGATTAATACAGACAACATTCTATTATTATACTATTATATGGCACTATAAATATGAACCAGCTTTAAGTGTAATTTGGAGTACAATGGACACGTTATTAACGCCCTCCTTCCTCTCTTTCTCTTCTCCTTTTCTTCTACCTCTTTCTTGTTCTTGATTCGTCATAAATCAATCCTGACCTTTTATCTGTAATCCCAGATTGAATCTTGGCCGTTAATAACGAGTGGAGGGTAAGTGTCCAGTTTTTACTCCCTAATCTTTTAGTTATGTTTCGATTTGTTGGAGCATTGCAAAATCTCCCCATCACCCGACTCCCGTTACCAAGACAGCCTCCCGCTCACTTACTTCGACACCATCTTCATACCCTTCGGCGCTGTCGAGAGGGTCTTCTTCTACGAGCTGCCCTGTTCAGTGGAAGAGTTTCTGAGAGACAAGCTCGGCCCATTCAAGACCTCTCTCTCCCGCGCCCTCGGCGAGTTTCGCCCTCTCGCGGGGAGACTGCAACTCGCCTCAAACGAGGTCCGCTGCAGCGATCTCGATGCCGTCTCCTTCGTCCTGGCCGAGAACAACGACGACTTCTCCGACCTGTGCGGGAACCACCCACGGAAGTGCGATCGCTTCCGTCCTCTCGTGCCGCGTCTCACGCCGGAGTCTCCGCTTCTGGCGCTGCAGCTCACGCTCTTCCCCGGCGCCACCGCGACGTTCGGGTTCGTGTTCAACGCCAGGACTCGGCTCGCGCCGCCGCTGCCGGCGGCGTACTTCGGCAACTGTCTCGGGATAACAACGGGGGGTTGCAGCGCTGGTGAGCTGGCCGGGGAGGATGGATGGGTCGAGGCGTCGAAGGAGGTGTGGTCCAGCGTGGAAGGGCTCAAGTGGAAGGAGCCGGAGAAAATCTCTGTGGACTGTATCGGCGCGTTACTGGCGAGAGAGCCCGTGGGCCTCCTCACTGTGGCTGGGTCGCCGTGGCTGGGCATGTACCAAGTGGACTTCGGCTGGGGCCGCCCGCGCAAGGTCGAGATCATCTCCATCGAGAGCACGAGCGCCATGTCCGTTGCCGAGTATGGAGAGGACGGGAGAGGACTTGAAATCGGGATGGCGCTCTCCGAAGATCTCATGACCGCGTTCAGCGCCAACGTCGCGGAGCTGCTTCTATGAATCATGCCTCTCTGCCTTCTATTGTTTACGTCGGAGATTCTCCGTCATGCAACTCCGGTTGAAGGTAAGAGTGGGAGAATGTGAATGCGAAGGTCTTGTCACTCGGATTGTTGTTGTCGTTGTACCACTACAAAGCATCGGCTCAAAATTTTTCGACTGCGTGTTGAGTATTGTGATTCAGGAGAAAGTAAGGTACTCAAATTTCTGGGGTCAAAGAGTTTCCTTAAACGTTGTTGGTGGACAAGGATGTGAGTGAAAGATCCCACTGCATACAATTCGATGAATGAATGTAAGATTTTTTATGATTTGGTAGCGACCGTGTCTCCTTTTTCAAGTGAATGAATGAATAATGATTGGCCCCGTCATTTTTTCTCGAAGAGCCTTTGCTTTGGATTGACATGTGAACACTGTTGCAGTCATAAAGGCTGATTGGAAAATGAGGAGGATGGTACCAACAGAAAGTAAGCCGTGAAAGAGGAAAAATGTAGGAAGTGTGGCTGGGCGATCCAATCGAATGGATCGGAACTTGTCCGCTGATTCAATCAATCCATCGGCCGGGATCGGGATCCGATCCAAAGATTCGGGATCAGAACATTTGATGATGTTCTGTACTTCTATTCCGGTTAATCAGGTTTCTATATTATTTGACAAGCCGGTTTAGGCCATAAATTGGACTCCATTCCAGCGCTGTTATGCCGTAGTTAAAAAAAAATGAAATATTTCACTGATATCAAACATTTCAGAAAGTGTTTTGCACTTCCGAACAAGTGCATTAGGTGGGGGGGACCCAACAAATTTTGTCGATCAGCCAATCTGATGGATGATCGGATCGCTCTTCCATTGACATGGTGGAATTGATCCACCGGGCCAGATCAATGATCTGGTTGCATCTGGATCGATCGGATCAAATATTGACTTGTCAGGTGTTTCCAATCCTTGTTGGTGATCAGTTTTTCTTAATTAATATCAGGATATTTGAATTTCTCATACTAAAAATTAATAATTCGTAGACTTGTGATTGATTTAGGATTAAATAATTCATTTTATAAAAGTAGTATCTAAAGAGGCGGAAGTTGGAGGTCAAAGTCAATGATGTGTGCAATGTTTTGGCTTAAAATTTAGAAGTTTCCCCGACTAGTTCAATTCTGTATGAACTTCAGAAATAATGTGAATAAAAAACAAAATACGACTTATGTGTTTACGTGGTCTGATATGAACACACAAATGACATGATTTCAAAAATGTGGTTTTGACAAAGTATATCTCGCTTTCTTGAGAAGATTTTTATCAAAATTCTTAGTAGAATTTAAAGTAAATCACAAATAACCGCACAATTTCCTACTATCTTATGAATTTAAGATAAACTAAAATGTTGAAGAGTGGAACAAATTTAAAAAATAAACAACCCTTGAATATCATCCCGGTAGAGATGCTGCTTCACGGCGCCATCTCAGAGCCGTTTTCAAGTTTTACTGTACAATAAAAATGATTATGCAAAGCAAGCGTCGATTGAGTGATATTCCTTACCCGTAGGGCTACAACTCTATGACAATCAAAATCGTTGTTCTTATCAAATATTTATTTCAGATGTGTTGTATGCGTTCAATTATTAAGAATCATCCAAATTATCAATTAATTTATACTCGATAACAATGCATGCATAACAATAAACTCACATGTTTTCATTATTCAATGATAAACAAGTCAATATAAGTTACTTATAAGATGGATTTAAGAAATATTTCTGCAAAATTTTTTGGATTTCTCGAAAAATAGTTACCACGGGATGTAATGTTGGGAGGAATAAAAAAGCAGAAAATGGTAAAAAGAGGAAATAGCCTTGGTGAAGCAGCCAAGTCTAGAACTTGGACTGCACTGAGCCTGCAAAAGCAAGTCAAATTGGCCATCACGCATGCACCGAATACAGTAGGGTCTGTGCAAATACACATCACGTTTACACAGTTCCTGAAATATTGTCGTACAAGTGTATATGCCTTTGATGTGGGACACAAAAGCAAACTTCGTAAAATTGGGAAATTAACACCAAAATAATATTATTTAAATATTCCTTCAGGTGATCTGAATTGGGTTTAATCTTGTAGAAGGACTAAGTCGATGGAACATGGATTTAATAATGACCATTAGGGAATATCTATGATATCCCTTAATGGAAGTATGAGATTCAAAATGATCAATCAAAGTTTAGCACATGAATTTCTAAGGTAAAAAACCACTCAGAGCTAATCAACAATTATCATGAACCAATAATTATCTCAAAGTTAAGGTTTCACAACATACCTCAGAGATGAGAGGCAATAGCTTGATTGTTATGATGTTGAATGGCCTTGATTGATGTTGCCATACAGCTCCACAAGCGGATATAAATAAAGAGAGGAGAAGGTGTGGGAAGCATATATAATGTGAGTGTAAGATTTTGTTAGCACGAGAAGATGTTGATGTGTAATGTGAGAGGAATGGAGATGAAGTGTGGAAAATGAACTTACACGGGAGAATGGAAAAACACATGAGAATTGATGAAGATAAGAAGGGACATAATGAGAAACAAGATGGAGATTATGGGGATGAGATGAAGGGATGTGTTCAATGATGATAATGATGATAGGATAATGATGGAGAAGATAAGGTATGGAGAAAGGGAAGGAGGAACCCAAGAGAATTTGATCGATGTTGAAGATGAGAAGTCACTATAGCCATTTCCGTTGCTCTTATCACCAGAAAATCACCAGAAAATATCTCTGCCGACGCGATATCGGAGCCAACTCTGCCGGGTGGGTACCGCCACCGTCCTACGATCGCGCCCTTCTTCTCGCGGATCCCAACGGCTGGGGGCCGACCTTCCAGTAGTGCATGAAGCGCATGAAGAACGCCGTTCCGCTGGAGGCTCAGGACGAGAAGCGCGCTGTCCGCGCTACCTTCTCCTTCAGCCGCGAGCAGATTGAGAAGCTGAGAGAGGATTATCGTCGCAAGACGGGATCTTCGGAGTGTTCCTCCTTCGCTTTGGTGTTCGGCGTGGTACTGGCGTGCCTGGTGAAGGTCAAAAGGGCCTCCGGCGGCGCCACCGCGACGTTCGGGTTCGTGTTCGACGCCAGGGCTCGGCTCGCGCCGCCGCTGCCCGCGGCGTACTTTGGCAACTGTCTCGGGATAACAGTGGGGCTTAACAGCGCTGGTAAACTGGCCGGGGAGGATGGGTAGGTCGAGGCGTCGAAGGAGGTGTGGTTGATGGTGCAGGGGGTCAAGTCTAAGCAGACCGAGGAGATAACAGTGGCGAGTCTCGGGACTATAGTGAAGCGAGTATGGGGGGTCTCTCTCTGCGACTGGATCGCCGAAGTTGGGTTTGTACCAGGTGAACTTTGGTTGGGGCTGCCCTCGAGAGGACGAGTTCCATGTCACTGGCGGAGTGGGGTGAAGACGGGAGCGGCATGGAAGTCGGGATTGCCCTTTCAGAAGGTCTCATGACGGCGTTCAAGGCCAACATTGAAGGCATGTTTCCGCGCTGAGAAAAGTTATCGCTTAATAAAGATTAGGATATGAGAAAATAAGTGTCTTAGAGATAAGACAGGTGTAACTCCTAAATAATTCGGCTCGTGGTTCGTGGCGATAGATGTCTCCTTCAAAAAAAAAATTAAAGAGGGATATATTATTCAATGAAGTGTTTCTGCTCTTGGCGTAACGTGTGGAAGCTGTTTCAATTTTATTCGCTAATGGGAAAATTGTGCGGGAGGATACAACTTTCAGAACCATGGCGAAACCAGGAGGAAAGTAAACTATCCAGTGGGAAATAAATTAGAAGATTTTTTGTATCATGTGGTGGATCAGTTAAATAATATCAGTAAACAAATCTTCATGAAACTAGCCAATAGTAGTTTCTATGCGTTTTACGTGTTTCAGACTACCCTCCGAAATACCGAATGCGCCATAGGAGTCTATAAGAAACAATGATGTGGAGACTTGAATATGAGAGTGCTGATTTCCCTTTCATAAATACCTAGAAGAATCAAAATCAATATTCATAAATACTAATAGAAAATGTTTCTAATTCGATCTAAAACAAAGTGTCTCGTACAAATTTTCATTGGGACCGGACGCATCGCTAATAAGTCGCTAGCAATATTTCAACAAAACCGAATTAGTTTAATTAATTATTTTATGAATTAATAATTAAATATAATTTCTTATTATTAATGTCAAAAGATTTCAATTATTTTCAGTATTTCTACAAGTATTTTACACTGAATTCAAAATTTTCTCATAACATGAAACAGAAATCAAAAACCGTGTCAATTTTCTTAAACTCTTTAATTTATTAGATCCTGAATAAATTTCTCTAATAAATTAGATATATCTTCATTTTCTTAGTATTTGAATTTCAGCTCAGGTCTCAACCAATTTTCATAGTAACTCAATCAAATTTAAAAAGAAAAATTCCATCCAAAGTATGATCTATTATGTTTGCATTTATTTAAGTTTATTTTAATTCAAAAAATAGAAACAATTCAATAAACCCATTTCAACTGATCCATAATATTTTGACTTACTCCTTGTTTTTCCTGATGTAACTGATAAATTTAAATAATTTTTCCTGGTGATTACAACAGTAATTCTTAATATATTCAAAAAAGTAATTTAATAAACGCTCATTTTAATTATTTTAAAATTCTAGTGGTTACAGTACATTAATTTATTTTTAAGCAATAATGTTTTTTTCTTCAGACTTCTATTTTCCTATCCATTAGCTCAAAATTCGTGGATTTTCATCTTTAATATCCATAAAATTAAGGCACCTCTGATGAAGATGAACTTTACATGAATGTCTACGATCAAAATATATGTTTTATCTTATTTGTATGGTCGCTGCCATTTTAATTCAGTCTACTATTTCCCTCGGCCAATAAAAGAAAGCTTTCTAAAAAACATTGCAATTAAGGATAGATTTTGATCCATTAATTTGATTTTGACAGCTTTTATTCATTTTTAATTAAAATAGAGAGTCATTTTTTAATATATTTAGAATTTAGTGATGTAATCACCAAGGAAAAAATATTTGAATTTATCAGTTACTTCAGGAGAAACAAGGAGGAAGTCAAAATATTATGCATCAGTTGAAATGGGTTTATTGAATTGTTCCTATTTTTTGAATTAAAATAAAAATACAAAAATGCAAAAATAATATATCATACTTTTGATGGAATTTTTCTTTTAAAATTTGATTGAGTTATTATGAAAATTGGTTGAGACCTGAGCTGAAATTCAAAAAAGACATGGAATATGTGATTAACTTGACATCCACATATATTTATGTGAGAAAGAGCATCTCCAAGAAGAACTTTCAAACTGAAGCTCAAGATGAAAACCGGAATTCTAGAAGCCTTGTTGCACAATATGAGAACATGAAAAAACCATAATGTGGATACTTGACTCTGAGAGGGCTGATTTTTTCACCTAAATTTGTGTTTTCAACTATCATTCATATATTTTATATCTCTTTAGCATATAATCACACATTAATTAACTAAAATGTAAATGCATGAGTCGCTGAAAATCTGTGCCTTCGTTATGTTGAATTCTTGGGCTCATGCAATCGTAAGATTGTAATGAATAAAAAATTAAATAGCTCATAAACTATTAATAAGACGATGCATTCTAGGTAGTCCCATTTTCACTGTTATTAAATTAATATTTATTGGGATCTAGGAATTGTGATAAATGTGATAAAAATAAGATTACTAATAATTGAGATGAAAGAGTACAGAATAATGATTGAGGTAGAAACTTCCAGTTTTAGGAAAATATATATTGGAGAAATTTGAAGAACTATTACATGAGGTTGAGAGTAAGAACTTTTACTTGAGCAAATATATCATCCTAATCTGCATTCAATACAATTAAGGATGAAACTATATAGTTCTCCAAAAAACAAGGTGAATAAGGTGGGGATGCTGATTTTTGCCACCCCTATTTCAGACCTCACTTGGTTCACATATCTCCATTAGTTAAGGTACTTATTCTTTGATCGCTCAATAGTTCGATGTCTATAAAGAGGACAAATGAAAAAAATACGTTCAATCAAAATAATATGAGAATATGTGGATCTGGGAGTTCATTCATTCTGCTGATATTGTTTTGTTGCCCAAACATGAGAGAACAGAGAACTTTACTTTCAAAGTCTTTTCATTCCGAAATTCACCTCAATCCTATTAGAATTATTTATATTTTCAATTATTTATTTATCCGTCCCTGCTTCTTCTTAGTGTCTCGGCTTGGCATCATCCTACGGTAGTGGTTACCATCTAGATATAGAAATTAATATAGAAATATCCATCTCCATATAGATATAGAAATGGATAGATGCCCAAACTGCGTTCTGGTTGTGAATATGTTGTTCTTGTGCTTTGCCAGTCTGACCAAATTCACATTTAGCTGCCCCTCACATGGGTTCGGCCCATGTATGCCATTCATTGACTGATATTCCTGATAATTAGGTAACCCAATTCAGGTGTTCTTTCCTTTTCACCATCATCCATCTACATTCCACCTATGATGCAGGACGGGCGTCTAGGACGTCGTTTCATCGTCACCGTGTATGATGGCTCGGAGACGATAAATGATACGTATCGGGAGACGGCGGTGTCGTAGTCCGACGGTTAGCCTAACGGCTAGGTAACTACAATGCAAAATGAGGGTCCTACGTGTCGTACATCCAGGCTCCGACTCGAGGGAGGCGCCGAGCTCCTAGCTTGGACGGGTCGCCAAGTAAGACACTCAAAGACGTAGTTTTTCTCTCGTTTAACCTCACTCACCAACCTAGCCCGAGTGCGGTGGAGTCGGAACGAAAATACACTGCAAGGAGTAAATAAACGAGCGTCGGAGAGTACGGCGTGCCTCGACGACGGGCTCATAGTGCGGTGATTCGTCGATTGCCGGTGTCGGAGCGGGTTGGATGATGGGCGCCGGAGAGGTCACGACGGCTCGACGTGCAGCGATAGGTGCCGGAGCTTCTCGTAAAGGTCGGTCGCAGAAGAGGTCGGGGGAGGCAGCGTCAACAGCTCGAACCAGGGACGGTTCGCCGGCGTAGCTCGGATCGTTGGCGCCCGCAAGGGGTTGCCCCGATCAGGCAGTTCGGCCTAACGGTTCGTCCGGGCCGGACAGTTTGGTCGACCGGATCGACTGGTTCGGTCGGTTCGGTCGGCTGGGTCGTTCGGACCGGTCGGATCGGATTGGCGTGGTCGGTCGGGTCGTTCGGACTGGACGGATCGATCGGCCGGTTCGATCGGACTGACCACGCTGATCGGGTCGACTGGTCGCCCGCCCGTTCAGTCGGACGGTCGCGCGACTCGGTCGGGATGACCGTTCGCAAGTCGGGCGACGGGCGTCCACGTGCGACGTCTCGACGGCGACGGCCAGGGCCGCGGCGTCGCGGGCGGCAACGGGGTCGCGGGTTCGACGGGGGTGGGGAGAGTGCGGCGGTTGCGTCGGGCGACGGCGGCGCTCTCCCTTCTCTCCCCTTTCCTTCTCTTCTTCTTCCTTCTCTTTCTGTACTTCTCAAACGAGGAAGGAGACCTGCCTTCTGTTCGATGAAATGTCCCAATGAAAAAAACAGGTCCAAAGGATTAGGGCGCCCACCCTTTCACTTATAGGGGGGGGGAAAGATGGGCCCCTAATGGGCCAAACGGGGTCCTCTTGGGGAGCCCTTATAAATGGGCTCCCCTTTACAAACAAAGATGAGAATAAAAGGGGAAATAAAGGGAAATAAGGGGAGAAATGAAGAAGAAGAGAGGGAAAGAAACAAGGGGAAGAGGGGGTGGATAGAGACCCATTCCCCTCGGCGGAAAAACAACGAAAGATGACCATCGCGGGTGCGACGAAACACGGAGAAATGGGCGAATGAGAACAGGGTAAAAGCAAAAAATATAAGAGGAAGATAAACGGAAAACGGGGAAGATAACCGGAGCAAGATCACCCGGCTGTCAACGTCGCGGGCGCGAGGCGCGGATGGCGTCGAAGACGATCCTCGATGGCGAGCGCCATCAACCTAGTACCATATATCTTCACAATTAAAGCTCAGAAGAGTATTTATAAATAACATCCAAAAATATAATGTTTTATGTGTGGCCTATCAAAATAAATTTTAACTCCGGTAACATTAATGAAACCAAGAGATAGGAAAATATGTGTTGCATGAAAACAGGTTAAATTAGATATTATGTATTTTGATTAATATCAAGTGATTAGAACTATTTTAAGTATTTATCAAAGTATTTTATATCTAAATTCACAATTTTTGCATATCTAAATTTTTTAAAATTTTTTTTGACTTATTACGAAAAACGGTGTCAATTTTCTTCAACCCTCTATGTTATTAGATCCTGAATAAATTTCTGCAACAAATTAGATATATCCTCTTTTTCTTAGTATTTAAATTTCAGCTCAATTCTCCACCAATTTTCATAGTAACTCAATCGAATTTTGAAAAAATTCCATCCAAAGTAAGATCTATTATTTTTGCATTTACCTATGATTGTTTTAATTCAAATAAAAGAAAAAATTTGATAAACCCTTTTCAACTGATTAGTAATTTTTTCCTTACTCCTTTTTTCTCCTGAAGTATCTGATACATTTTAATTATTTTTTCTTAGTGATTACAAGATTAATTATTAATATATTCAAAAAGGTAATTCAATAAACGCTCATTTTATTTATTTGAAAATTCTAGTATTTTCAGCGTATTAATGAACCTTTAAGCTATAGTTTTTTTTCTTCAGACTTTTGTTTTCCTGTACATTAGCTAAAAATTCTTGGGTTTTCATCTTTGCTAAAAATTAAGACACCAATGATGACGACAAATTTTACATGAATGCCAATGATTAGAATATATGTTTAATCTTATTTGTATAGTCATTTCCATTTTAATTCATTATGTACATTCCCTCAACTAATATAAGAAATCTTCCTAAAAAGCAAAGCAATTAAGGATTAATTTTGATATATTAATTTGATTTTGGCAGCTTTTATTTATTTCCATATTAAAATAGAGAGTCATTTCAAAAAAACTATCCAATTAGACCTGATGCTTGTATGTGAAGAGAATTTAGAATTTAAAAAATTATAATGTAAGTATAGTCAGTTAAAAGGCAGCTATTTTTTCATGTCTTCTTCTTATTGGATTGGTTGACAGAATGATTGAGGATAAAAAAGTTTTTTGAATATGGATCTGATTTATTGATTGATGCTTTGAATATGAATAACTTACTTGATTTAAGTTATTTATTTCATTTATTTTGATTTGAAAATAAAGTGGTATTGAGAAGGAAAACAATTCGTGCATAGGAATTCAAAGAGAATATAATTAGGTCAAATATTAACACCAAGACTAATAATGATAAAGAATTCAAAATTTCATTACTTGAGTCTAAGTTGAGTCGTGTTTGAAGACATTGAAACGGAGTTACACATTTTTTGATTTAACCAATACATATTTGAATTATATAAGTATTCATTGATTCTATCATAACATATTAGATAATATTTAAAACAAGAGGATACGCGAATGTTTTGGGTTCTATGTTTCGTCATCATGTTTTAAAGGTCTATTATGACCCCTTTTTTAGGCTTCTGTTCTATGACTCGCTATAGTTTTCGGACCATGATTTATTGGTTCCTCAAGTGAGACATGTTTATCAGCTCGAGTGCACAGCCTCAAGACATATCCATGTGCTCTTGGCCACTAACACCACAGTGATGTCATTCAACCTGATTGAGATCTAGATATAATACAATTCACGGATTCATACCGATCAATTCAGTGAATTCTTCCCCCAAATGGCACCCACTACCTATTATTAGTGTCTCCACATTAATGGCTACATGATCCACCATAGTCATCATATGAGTGGTACTATATATCGCTATTCTATTTGAATATTTTGATGTCATTCTTGAGAATACTTTGAATAAAAGTATTTATAATGCATGTTTCAAGAGTAGTTATTTTGGTATTATAATCTCATCATAATTCTATTAGTGGGATAATATATTCATGGGCATCATTATAAGTATCATATGTGCAATTTGGTGAATATATTGTATCAATGAACATTTACAGATGTGTGATTATCAATGGAATACATGATTTCCTTGACGTCCACATATATTTCTTTCAGAAGAGCATCTCCAAGAAGAACTTGCAACCTGAAGCTTGAGATGAAAATTGGAATTGTAGAAGCCTTGTTGACTGACATCAGAACGACTTTTATTATGTGGTAAACATTTTCCTTTTACTTCTATGATCTTACATCACTACATTATGGTGTAATTTGTCCTTGGTGGCCTTAAAGTTTATGAAGGGGTCTTATTGAGATTTTTTTCATCAAGTAAAACGGTTTTAAAATCATTTAACAACATATATGACATATCTCCATATTGTAGGTAGTTTTAGATTTGAAGATATATAGAAGCCAACATAAAATTTTCAAAACAGTTAAATTCATAATATCATGTATAAAATCCATGATTATGATAATCTACCATTGTATAATTAACATAATAGTAAATGGATAATCATAAATAATATAAAGCAAGACCAGATGCAACCTAAAAATGAACGGCATTTTTTTCTTTGTACTAAGCACATACATATAACAATTAAGCTTATATTACATCAAAAATAATTTACTAACAGATGTTTGGCATATTTTTTCCAAAATATTCAAAATTATTTTGAAATATAATTTTAAGGATAGTAGATAATAATTTACTGACTTAGGGCAATTCTAATGTAGCGCGCCAACCCGCCGCACCAGAGACGACTTCGGAGTCAACAGCACCATCATTGATGACTCCGCTGCCTTACGTCCCGCTCGGCATGCCAAGGTGACAGTGAAGACACCAGGGTTCAAATACCCCGGGTGAAAGCACAACCATGCTCATTCAGTTTGTTGTTTTATCCCGTTCGTGTGTCCGTTTTGTTGTGTACGTATCGTCGTGTGTCACATTGTTCGCGTTGAGTCGTGCGTCAGGCGTCGTTTTGTTTTATCGCGTTATATGTTATCATATCTTGTGTTTGCTTCTTTAAATTTTTTGTATTTTGTTTTTGGATCTAAAGGGGGGTCCTACGTATATGGACCCCTTTAATGGACTCTCCCTAGGGGCCCATCTTGACCCCTATATAACGGGCACCGTAGGTCGGTTAGACCAGTTTTATCTTTGAAGTTGAGGTTTTTGTTTCCCTCTGGTCTCACCAAAAGGAAGGACAAGAGAGGAGAGGAAAAGGGAGGGAAGAAGGAGGGAAGAGAAAGTACGGGAGGAGAGAACGGACGGCTCTGCCGGATCACAGCCAACCCGAATCGCTGCACCGTCGCTGCCCCCCTCTCCGCAGCATTGTTAGAAATCACCGAGGTGTCGCCGCACGCACACGACGCCCTTTCTAGGCTAAGACCACGTCCATCGTGATCGTGGCTGCGTCCCGCTCAACTAACCGCGACACCCACGTCGACCCTGAGTTGCTTACGCCGATCGCGGATCAGAGCCCACCCCGCCTAGTCAAAGCTTTGCACGGACTCGCCCTGGCCATGAGCTTGAGTTGCTGACGCCTATCGCGGATCAGAGCCGACCCCGCTCAGTCAAAGCTTTGCATGGACATGTCCTGGCCGCGTGCCTGAGTTGCTGACGTCGATCGCCGATCAGAGCCGATCCCGCCTTGTCAAAGCTTTGCACGGACACGCCTTGGCCGTGAGCTTGAGTTGCTGATGACGATCGCCGATCAGAGCTGACCCCGTGCAGTCAAAGCTTTACACAGACACGCCCTGGCCGTGAGCTTGAGTTGCTGACTCCGACCATTGATCATTGCCTACACCGTCCCAGTCAAAGCATCGCGCAGTTACGTACCAATCGCAAGGCTAAGTTTCTGGCACAAGTTGTTGAACCGCACGGCCCCAGCGTGCGCCGACGCCCTTTGAGAAGAACGGTGAGCCGCAGGCATCAATAGTATGTCCGTTGTTGCGAGGTGATCGGAGTTAAGGCCGAGCTGCAGAACCACTGCTCGCGATTTCGCCGTCGCTACCCCACAGCTGCTACCGTGCCTGCGCCCACAGCGTCTAGCGCCGCTCCAAACGCCCGTGCCCACTTCGCGCCACGGCTCGTGACCGCACTTGCATAGTACCCGAGCCGCTTGCAACTGCTGCTGCCGCTGGATGCGGGCGCCCGTGCCCGTGCCACGACCACGCCGCCCGTAGCGTTGCCACTGCCTCGTCGCACTGTTGCCATCCGCCACCGCGCCGGTGCTACCCTCGTCTCGCCTTGCCTGACACTCCTCGCGTCCAACCTTCGGCATCACGCTCCTGCATCGCGACACCGCCGTCAGTCGACCCAGGCTGGCACGCCTCCGCCTACCCGCACTGGCCTGTGCACCGACGAAGACACCAACGACGAATGCTGCCACCAACGAGGTACATCATTCCCCTTGCTCAAGTAATATTATGTCTTCCACTATATTTTCAGCTGCACTCTATCGTCTTAGTCGCCATTGTCACTCCAACCAGGGTTAAAAGGTCACCGTTACTGTCACCGGTCGCCCACACTGGAGCCTGGAACTTGGCGAATCCCCACGATTTAGGGCCTGCACGTGCGTCTGCCTGGGATTCATGACATTACACATTCACACATCTCCTTTGGGAATTATCCGTGCGTCACTAATGACGTCCGACATCAAATCACTTGCCTCCAAGTCACTCACTCTATTTTCCATCAAATTCATTGTTCATAAAAGTTGAAATGTTGGACAAGAGGTCTAACATATCAACTACTACTGATTGACAGTTGATATATTCGCTTTAATCTATCATTTTGTTTTAAAATAATTTAAATCATGTGATGAACATTCATAGACATCTTTGCATCTCATGGAAGGACCGAGGGACAATCGGTTTTACTTTCAGATCTAGAGGTCAAGTCATTTTGAAAAAAAACTCTTCAGCATTTGATGATGTCTTAAAACCAAATTTATTAAATCTCGTACTGATGATAACCAATAGACCAACAGTCTGATCTCCATGAAGCACCACAATACAAGCATATCACTGTGCCGGACAATAAAGCTCTCAAATGTTGGTGTTTTTTTCTCTAAATGTTCATGAATATTTGGCAACTCAATTACAAATTCATACCAATTAAATGGGAGATGGAAACAGGTAATTGAACATTTGAATAAAAAATGCACTTTTTTCACAGCCCTCATCTTATTTATGCACCATGATCCTCAGTCTTACCCAGATTATTTCGTAATCCAATTGTTCACTGCAAAGGGCATGGAATATTATTAAAAATCCATATTCTTTATTCAAGTATGATAATCCTAGTTTTTCAATTGAAACCTATGATCCAGCCCCTACGTGACAACCTTACTACTGAGGTAGGGTTGAGCGCAGAGTTGCCATGATGGAAACACAACAGATTGGGGTATCACAGATCACCTCTGCTCACTTTTTTGAAAGCCCCTTTTGTTATGACAGCCGGATAACTCAAAACATGTCCCAGCAAGGCCAATATACTAGCAAGAAAACTTTTTATATTTTATCTTTCCTCATTAGATGCTTAAAAAGTAATTGATGCAATCAAACAAGGGAAATATAAATGACCGAAATGACATGCCAGAAATCCTTGAAATACTAAACATAACTTAAAATTTTAATATATGGTAAGCGATGAAAAGAAGATAATAAAGATTTGAAAATATTTTAAATTTATTTCTTGAAGCAGAATTTAAGTTGGCCGACATCCTGAATGAGAAAAAATGTGACAATTCATGTCCATAATCATCATTGTCTATTGTTATAATTTTTTCATTCTATTTGATTTTGTCCAATACTAACCCCATTCCAAAGGAGATGATAATTGAGCTTTTTTGTGAATGGTATGCTGAGATAAAACATTTTTAAAAAATTATGCAGTTTTTTGTAGCACTTGATCCCCAAGGAGATGTAATGGCATATATTTTCCATGATTTCTTAATAATATGATTATCTCACTATGGGAAAAATGTAACGGTCCAATCTTTCTTCAATAACTTCCAGTCAATATTTGTTAGGCATTATCATGATTTTACTTGTAACAGCCACAAAAGTATAAATGAAAATGGAGAGATAATATGATTAATAAAATGATATAATGGTCTTATCTTTATTATATAATAAAATAGTGGCATCATCATGAAAATCACTTCTTTCCCCATGACACAAGAAATTTCAAAGGCTCATCAATGACAAGAGTCTGAAGTTTTTCATACATAAGAAGAACAAAATTATAATGTTAAAACTTGGATCTGTTATTATTAGAAACCATACCTATTTTCAAACTTCACCGTCTAAAATATGATAAAGAAGAAGTGAACACTCAAGAATTAGATGATAAAAAATATGAATACGTAAATAAATTAAAAAAAAAATACTAAGTGAATCATAAAATACATATTGTGACTTAATTTTAAATAAAGTAATGATATTCAAGCATGTCAGAATATCAAGATAAGATATAAATATTTAGAGTTAAGAATGGAATAATTCTTAATTATTCCTAATATTTATCCAATAATAAATAGATAATACAAAGTCAAATGAACCAATAATATGTTTTATAAATTGAAATACATATTATATTTATCTTATATGAAGATGAAAAATGAACCAAAATGTTTCTTTACAATAATAATCACTGGCATAAATATATTTTGTATGATTTCTGCAAGCGATTGATTTTCAGGGGCACAAAGTTAACTTTTTTGCAGAGTTGAAATTGAAAAGATAAATTTCATGACATGCCTGGAGGTCATAAACGGGTAGGTTTCACTTGGGTCTAAGTTATTTTATGCTGTGTACTCTAACAAACTACCATCAGATTTTTCTAGAAAGTTTATCATTCAAAAAGTATTCTAGAAATCGCACAAAATGTATTACTTGACTGTCATCATGTTATCATTAATAAAGGTTCTTCCACCAATAACTATACGTTTAGGATCCTAGTGAAGAAATATTGATTTATATATAAAATCTCTACTCCATATCCTCTAAAACCCTGTATCCAGATCAAAGTATTCAAGGTACAAAACCCTAATAAAATAAAGATAGACAGAGATACTGGATATGCTTTCTCATGCCTCGTGGGCATGACGAGTTATATGATACCATTTATGATATTGGATACCATATGAAAACCCACACTAAAATTGTGGGTTTAGATTTTATGTTAAGTCATTTCAAGTATAAGTGGAGATAAAATACTATGCTCATTAGGATCTGAAAAATATCAAGTGGCTTTGTATTAGTTAGGTGAGAATCATACTTTTGAAGTTGTGGTAGATTCATGAACTCAGAAAATGAAGCATAATGAGTTATGTGATCTGTGGATTTGAACATGAACTATTTCAAACTATTTTTCACATATAAATTATAAGTTGTCAAAAATTAGCTTTAGAACGATCATTAAATTGAGAGAATATCAAGAAAAAAGGTGTGGACCATGCACTGTTGTTGAACTTTATTATGGTGCACCGTTATTTGAGATCTTAAATGTCTGAATAATATAACTGACTATGACGCCATTTATTTACCCATATTACCATCTTGAGTTCTTCATGCATCCATCTAAACATCTAGGATCCTATCCCTCACAAACCCCATAATGTAAATCAAAGTCAGGCTTGGTACACCTAAAATCACTATTTTCATTTTAGCACATTCTCTCTCCATGTATATAACATCCATTCATAACTACTTAATCTTTCTGAATTCAAACATGTGTGAAGAATCAAACAAAGGCCAATCGAAAATAATATTCTACTCCACAGCCTCTAAAGTAGTAATTCTCATTGACCACTGGAATACGTCTTTAGAAGATCCACATGAATTTGCCTAAATTTATCAATTTCAAAAAATTCACAAAATTTTAACATACTCCTTCAAACCATGAATGAAATCAAAGCAACCTATCTAATCATTGATTATGGGTATTTTCTCTCTGTATTTTTAGACTCCATGCTCAACAAGCCATTTTGTTTTCACAATGTGTGTAATTACCCAAACTATGGAAATGGGTTCATTATTATCAATGTTTAGCACATGACCAAAGATATCGATGCATAATTCTGTTTGATGAAACATAACCCATCAGTCCATATCCACTACACGATAAAAACCTATCCAACTATTTTTCTAGAGCCCTGCAATCCTTAATATTTCACGAATCCATATTTCTTAAGATCTTTTAGAAATCATTAAACATGATTACTGCGACCAATTTATCAGACTGTTCTTCAATCGTATCCTTCTGCGACCAATTTCTCTGCTGCTCGACTACGCGCAGGAGCTGCCATGGCGACGATGACCGTCGCAATCTCCTCGGCAGTGCTGTCGCCTCTGCAGAGCTCGCCATCCTCCCTCTTCCTGAACAGTACCTTGCGTCTTCGTAATGCCCGGTGGAGCGTCGCTTCTATTCGAGCTACGATCACTTCATCTTCCTCTCAATCCTCGAAGGCGCCTGCCGAATTCAACATTTCCTTCGGTGCTGCCAAATCAAAGGAGAAGATTGCCGATCTTGATCGCCCTTCGCTCGGCTCTCCAACCCCTTTGTTGATCCCTTGGATTGTGCGGGGTGAGGATGGAAAGCTCATGCTTTCGACTACCCCGCCTCCCCAATTCATCCGGGAGATGGCCGAGGAGAAGAGTTCTTCGCCCAAGAAGGATAAGAGAAAGAAAGAGGTGAGCGTCGGGAAAAAGGTGGTGGTTTCCTCTGCTCCGGCCTCTTCCTCTCCACCGAAGTTTTCCAAGGCTGCAAGGAGATTTTACAATCAAAATTTTAGGGAGCAGCAAAGATTAAACAAGGCTTTGGCTGCCGCTGGAGGTGTGATTTCCAAATTCGTGCTTGAATTTTCGGTTTGTACTTGATTGGTGAAGTACATGTTGATGTATTTTTGTGCTTGCCAGTCGCTTCCAGGCGACAGTGTGATGAGCTTATCTTTGGGGGAAAAGTCTCTGTTAACGGTTCCGTTTGCAAGCTTCCACAGGTAATTCTTCTACCGGCAGTTATTTCATCTGTAATTTCGCTATTTCACTGGTAATTTTTTTCACTATTTATGACGTCTGGAAGGTAACAGTTCACTCGTCATCTTTTAGTTGAACTCTCTATATCCTCCTTAAATCGTCTCCGGGGTAATGAAAACTGTATGAGACATCACGTAAACCTTTTTTTTTTCGATGGCATGTTAATTTTCGTTGAAATAAATCTGTGCCGTTCCTTATGTTCCACGATTGAAATTTTCCATATTGTAATTTCATCGTTCATGGATTACCCAACTATGTTCCACATCACGGACTGCAAATTTTAGTCTTATGCCACATGAATGATATCTTGCATAACATGCATTCTTTGAAAAGTAGACCCAGGTGGACCTCGTAAGAGATTCTATTTATGTTAACGGGAACCGTCTTCCCAAGAAGCTGCCACCCAAGCTTTATTTTGCTCTCAATAAGCCGAAAGGGTGAGGAGTTTTTTCTATTTTTTTTAAGTTGCACCTCAAGTGATGAAAATTTTAAATGATGAATCCATTTCAGGTACATTTGTTCTAACGGTGAGGAGGCTAGATCAGTGGTCTCTTTATTTGATGACTACTGGAAGCGTTGGGTATGGCCTGATTAAGCTGCAAACAAAAATCTTATCTTACAGAGTTTATTTTTCAGAAAGGGCTATCCATTTTTATGTTATCTCCTATTGTATTTGAAATCCAGACTGAACGGAATCCTGGGGTACCAAAGCCAAGATTGTTCACCGTAGGTCGCCTTGATGTTTCCACAACTGGTCTTATTGTTGTGACAAATGATGGTATTAACTTTTTCGCGTGTCGAGTTTCATTGCGACTTTTTTTTCGTATCAAATTATTTTTTGGAGAAACTTATGGTTATGATACTCTCATATTGCAGGGGATTTCGCCCAAAAGCTTGCTCATCCTTCCTCTAACATAACTAAAGAGTAAGGAAGCATCTTTAACATGTTTTTCATGTTTCTGTTTTTATGTTAAAGATGTTTTCGCCCATCTCTTGTTCCGTTTCAAGATCATCAATTTACATTAGAATTATATTTCCAACTGCCGTCCGATTTGCTTTTCAGAGTGGAACAAAGTTGGCAATCCTATATAGTTTTTTTTTTCGAGTTTTTTTTAATTAGTAATGACTTTGAGAAAAAATTGAAGTTATGATGATGAAAGCAAAGACCTTCGGAGTCAATGCGCAATTAATCATGATGGCATTCATAGCATCCTCTTTCAATATGCTGAATGTCTCTGATGTATATTGATGATTTTGGTGAATTTTTTTTCCAAGTATTGGAAGCTTTTCATGGGAATTATTGTAATCATACTCTTAATGTCGATGTGATGGGGACATTCTATTTTTGTTGGGCCATTTTTTCGTTGTAGTGAAAGTGTCTTCAATTCCGTATTTTATGTTCACGATTGGACGACCCATTGCACAGATTATTGCAGAAATAAACACATCACTATATTGGATTTTTTCCATACAACCTCTGCGCTCCTCTTTGTGTATGGATGTGGAAAACTAGACTGATAGTTGACGTATGGGTAGATAGTTATTCATTATCACTCTTTGGCTAATAATGTCGATATAAAAGTGAGTAATGTAAAAGACTTCTGGGAATATTCCCTCGCTAATAATGTCTAATAATGTCTTATCACGGCGTCAAATCAAAATTTCAATTTATGAAAAATTGCATTGTGTAGTTCAATTGAAATTCTTCGTTACCACAAACGTAGGTACTAAGGTTGATCATGTCTATCTCACGTAGCTACATTCATTTATATTCATAGTCATTGGTCTTCTAATCATCTTTTGAAGGCATTTAAGGTAGTGGCCTAGCTATTATTTTCAAGCAGTTCTGTTCAATAACGGTTAATTTTTATCCTAGAATTTATATTGACTTATGTTGTACTTGAACAACTTATGTTGACATGAAACTCAACGTTGTAGGTACATTGCAACAGTAGAAGGTGCAGTTCATAAGAAGCAGTTATTTGCCATAAGTGAGGGAACGCAGATTGATGGTGTTCTCTGTGTCCCGGAGTCAGTAGAACTGATGCCTGTACAACCAGCTTCAGAAAGATCTCGTCTTCGTATAGTGGTACCTCTCTATGTATGAATATATGTGTATATGGCTGCTCAAATCCACGTGAGGAAAGCAGTCATCATTCATTATGATCAAGTCATAGATGTGGTATGCTTTTTCTTAGTCTTATAGTATGTTTATGTATGTCACGGAATCAGTGTTTCCTCTTTCTAATCGTTTCAACCATGGTACATATTTTCTGTCTTTGTAAGAATACGACCTTACAATTTTTTTGAATTTTTTGTGTCGTAATTCTCTTATGAATATATGTTTTATTGGTCTGAATGAAGAGTCGTTTCAGCTAGTCACTTCTACATAAAAGAGAACAAACGTTCTTATGGATCAATTTATTATTATGATAATCGATAGAATAAAACAGGCGTTTCCATATTGAAATATATTTTGCTTGCAGTGGAAAGATTCATCCAGCTTTTTAATTACTCACGGAATGTTATGTCATCTTAGCCGTATTTTCTTTTTTTTCAGAATGATTATTTTTTTATCATTTGACTGAGGTGAGCTATTCGTTATTCTTCCCAGGTGAATGAAGGAAGACACCATGAAGTTCGTGAACTTGTCAAAAATGCTGGACTACAGGTGAAGTACAAATCTTTAGACTTGTGGATGACTATTTTAAGATGCTTATTCTTCTCTTATTTTAACTTTATCCATTAACTTTTTTTCCTTTACATTTTGTGTCGCTAAAATCAATAATATGTGTATCATTCTCTGGTTGATGAGTCCCGTTAAATCTACTGAACTCCTCGTTCCTCTTCCTAGTTCAACCGAAAGAGCTGAGTAACATTAATTTCCTTGTTTGAATAATTATCATTTACCAATGTCGTTAAGTAAACAAGTTGCCCATTGTACGAGCCTGGCCTTCATCAGTAACAGCCGTACTTGAATAGTAAGTTTCAAGAATTGCAGAAATCTGAGTATAATTCGTAGAATAACAATTCTCTTAAGAATGATACCAGGGGTGTGAGATCTGGGAGATTGCGCTCTCTGTGGGAGAGTGATAAAGGAAGATTGCAGAGAGGAAATGAGAGCCAAATTGGCTCCTCCCGACATTTTTGAAGGAGAACTGAATCTGATTACCTCCTATCATCTCCTCTTGCTTTATTTTTAGGAAGAGGCTCCTGCCCAGCCTTATTTGAAAATGACACATGCGGATTCCAGTCACACAGGGGGGAGATTGTCACCTCCTCTTTTTCTCATGATAGGTCCTTAGAGGTAGAATCCCTTTAGATAAAGCCCATTCCTTATGAAACATAAAGAAGCAGGTAAAGTTTTATTTAGAGAGAAAGAAGCAGGATAGAGATGTCATACAACTTATAAGATTTTGCATGACAGTTTGTACCTTCATCTCTTTAGAGAGAACCCATCAAGCGAAGGATGTAGAAATGTTTGTCCGACTTTAGTATTTCAACAACGAACTGATAATTGAAACGATTTTACCTACTGAGGATTTTTTCATTTGTATGGATCAAATCATTTTGGACGTTCCAATTTTTAGACAACCGGTGTTATGAACAATGTTGCATCATAATGAGATAGTGCCTTATGTTTGTGGAGAATAAGCCTTTGTCTGAATGGTAAACTCTTTAAAAAACCGCAAATTGTGAACGCAGATGCTCGAATTATTACTTTTATGGCGTCCAATTTCAAAAAGTCATGCTAAATATCAGTCCCTCAGCTAACGATGTTGCTACCTAAATTTTTACCAGCTTCATTCCCTGAAGAGAGTGCGGATAGGGGGATTCAGACTTCCCGCTGGTCTGGGGTATGTTCTCACCATTCTCTTTCATCAAATAGAATAACGCGTGCTGGATGAATTTTATTGTCTTTTACTATGTTTTTTGTTAGTCCTCGCATAGTTGATCTCATTCTGCTCTGAAATGCCTCATGAGCGGTGTTTTTCTTTGCTGAGTTTTATCTCTCTGGATGGCACTCAAATGAAATAATATTGCATTTCCCAAGTTGCTAATCTTAGAAAATGTGAACTTGTATTTAAATGAACCGTTTTCATGTTACTCATAGCTGATGTAAGTTTTCCTTGCCGCACAATTATAAAGACATGAATCTCATGAGGCATTTTGTCTATGGTGTTTTCTTTCCTCATGATTCAATTTTTTTTCATTTTTCAAGATATGGGAAGTACGTTGAGCTCCAGCAAGCGGATCTTAACTCTTTGGGCTGGAAGCCTGTGATGAGCAAATAATCTGGTGCCTTAAAGATTGTCTCTGTCCGTCAGTGAAGGGAGAGCTGACGTAAGGCATTAAAGATTTTGTATCTGTCCGTGCTTCACAAATTAAACTTCACGCGGTATCTCAATAGGCAACCAATAGTGAAAATGGCATTGAGAAAACATGTTCCATCATGAAGAGCTGGCGTTTGTCCTATTACCTCTGTGCTGTAGAAGGTCAATTTTTCCTTTTCTATTGACCTTGAGCAGATCAATAGCTGAACGAAGGTCACTGGATCACAAGTTACTTCTTTTTTGACCCGGTACACTGTCAAATGGGCATTGTAGCTGGCCCATACTTCTTGAGGGACTAATTTTTAGTTCATCATTTAAAATTATATTTCTTTACAATCTGTACCTGGTTTGAAATTACTCTATCATAGTCTGGGGACAGAAAAACTCAACCCTTCGTTATGCACTTAATGATATTCGTGATATTTTTACTGTCACTCTCTGTGGGAGAGATTCCTTTGAAATTTGAACAGTAATTTTGTGATTCCAACTAGCCTTGCTCTCATAAATGGACCTCTAATGTATTTATTTCTCCCACCAGATTGTAATATATTATGTCTTATTAAGGGTGAGTGTCTTGCATATAATCCACCATTTTTCAATGGGCGTATTTGTGATATGTTGTGAAACTTTTGTTTTGAAAACAGATACATCTCTTAGCTTGTAGTTTATTTCAAATGGCCCTGCACTGGGTGCCTCCACTTGAGGGGTGTAATCATGGCAAAGATGGTCGTATATTAGCCTTAGGTAAAAATGAAAATATTACAGAAACTATTGATGACTAGTTACAGCTGCAGGGGATTTCATTTAGGTGACTCAAAACCTCACAGCTGTAGGAAGCAACATATGAAGACTCCTGAAAGAAACCTATGAAGAACTGGCTGACACTGGAGATTCTCAATAAGAACTTCATGTTTTTTATCAGAGACCCAATGACTTGACTCTGTGTTTCCAGTTGTCTAATTTAAGTCTTTAAAAGTTGCTATTTTACCAGGTTAGTCAAACCAGTGGTGAGAATGAAGTAAATTTCTAATAAAATTTAAAACTTGGCTGTGTTTTAGGCATACTAGAATGATGGTAATGGCCAAACCTAGGTCGATTTGGAGCAGGTAAGAATTGCATTTAGGATCTTCAAAAGAATTAGATGAAAAATGATTATGCTTGTGTAGATATTCAAAATTATAAGAAACATTATCAATTGTGTGTTCTAAATTGTATTATTCTTCTTGAAAAATGGATGTGTGATCATTATAAGGACAAGCATATTCTTTGAGATATGGATTACTACGTGTAATGAAAATAAATAAAGGAAAC
This sequence comes from Wolffia australiana, assembly GCF_029677425.1. Taxonomy (NCBI): domain Eukaryota; kingdom Viridiplantae; phylum Streptophyta; class Magnoliopsida; order Alismatales; family Araceae; genus Wolffia; species Wolffia australiana. Next base: position 21,560,264 of record NC_135836.1, on the reverse strand, counting down.
TTATGTATTATATTATGTTTAAGGCTCTATAATTGTTGAAAGGAGGTTTAGAAATGAGGTTTTTATTTTCTTGATTCACAATTTCAAAATAATATCTTCTTTTTGGTATATATCGTCTACATGATGAGTAAGAGTGATTGTTAGGCCCCTAACTAGGCGGCATTCCCTGCCCAGAGGCCTACGTGCTTATGGGGAGGGCGTGTCCGTTGTATTGGCTCACGACATTTTAAGGACTGAGTCATAATGGATAGTGATATCCAAATACCTGATCTATTAGGCCATTGCCACTGTCGGTGGTTATTCACAGCAGACTGCGCACGTGCCTGTCCACGCCCAAGGCGGGACGGATCAGGTATGGTCCGCGCGTGCTGGGTGCGCGGGCTGATCGGCGTGTGCGCGCGCGCGCCAAAGCCAAGCACCACGCGTGGGAGCGGGAAGCGCTGCGCGCGGGTGCAGGACGCGCAGGCCGGGCGACATGCCGTTGGTGCAGCGCGCAGAGTTGTGCGGGGTGCCGCGCAGCAGCTGCGCGGGCAGCGCGCGCATTGCGTGTGCGGGGCGCGCGGTGGGGAGACATCCCGCCAGGAGACTAAGGCATGTGGTGCACAGAGAGCGCCAATACGGCACAGTGGGCGCGCAGCGCTCCTGCGGGTAATGCTGGGCGCGCAGCGCCCAGCTCGGGGGCGTCGAATGCGGCGGCGTCGCGCCGACTGCGCGCTAGAGTGTTGCATGGGTGCTGGTGGCGTGTGTGATCGTCAAGGCAGGTGTGGCGTGTGTGATTGCCAGGGCCACGAGCGCATGGCGCCCGGCCCGGCGCGCTTGGGTAGCGGCAGAGTGGGCGCGCGCTCGCGGAGCGACGGCCCTGAGGCGGTGTGGCGACATTACCTCGGCACAAGGCGCCTTGTCTCGTTCCTCGTAACACCCCTCGTCTTCCCCCATGTAATCTTGATGTACTCTTTAAGATATCAATGCAATGACCTTATTCACTAATGGTGCCTAGCACCAACATTTCTTCTAACCCCTTTCAAGCGATCTTAAGCAATTGCACAAGCTTCCGCTGCAAGAGATCAAGGCTGCTCAGTGTTCTGCTCCAAGCACTGAGGCCGGCACATGCCAATTCCGAGCAAGAAACCTAGCTCGATATTTGACCGTGTGACAGTGATGCATAGAGTCCTTACCCAATTTTTTTTGTCATCATATGCTTGATCCTCAATACACTTCAGAAACATGCCTACATGTGCATTCTCAACTAGTTTTTTAAATGATGTAAAACATCAAAATATCTTTCAACTAATTTTCCTCTAGGATAAAAATGGTGAAGAGTTTTTTTACTAAAATAATTAAATTTTCCAAGGCGTATTAAAACTTCACTCTAGTACATTGCAGAAAATAAAAATGGATTTTCTCATTATTTTAGTTTTACCGCCTGGAAAAACTTTACTTAAAATGTTTCAAGATATCAGAACATGACTTAGGATATTCAACAGTAAAAATCAATAATATTTCATTTTTTAAAGTAATCTATCCCATATATTACAAAAAATATTTATGCAACTGGACTTGTATACATAAGTCCAATCATACTACATACTTTTCAAATTCACTGAGATGAGACCAAGGAACCCAAAAAGTTGAAATATATGTGTTTTAATTTGTTTTAGTTCGTTAGTTATTACACTCAATTACTGTACAATAAAAAGCTAAAGGGCAAAGTCTTTAACCACTACCTAGTCTCCAAACAGAGCCAAACTTTTGAAACTTTGGCCAAGTCCGGTGAGGGAACATGAATGGGACTAGCAGGTGGTGAAGGGACGGAGATAGGGGGAGTGGATGGCAGCTTCATGCGGTTGATGGCTTAGCAGCGACAGATGACAATGAAGATAGAAAGTGGAAGGGCAAATGACCAATTCTTTTATGAAAATTGAGAGACAGAAAATCAGAGATAGAATTTGAGAGAGATAATGGGGCACATTCTAGAGAGATAAATTAAGGGAAATAGGTGGGTGAAGTAAGAAAGTGGAGGAAAAGGGAAGGAAAGTAGATGAAATGAATGGGATCATGAATAATGGCTATGTTTACATCATGAGCCCCTAAATCTTTTTCTTTATTTTGGATCCTTGTATTTTTCTAGGATAAGTCATTTTTTACTAAAAGAATTGGATGAAGAAGAATGAACGCACAGAAATACTTATATCAGAAATGATTTGGTGTGAATCTTTCCTACTGATTAGCCTCAGCTAGAGTACATCCATAATAAGGGTTAGAGGAAGGAGAAAAGTATATTTATACAAACGCATTGTTACCCAAAAAAATTGGAATTTGAATATTCTCTTCCTTTATGTCCAGCCCCTTTGCCCCCATCTTTCTTCTCTTCTCTTCCATGAGTAATTCTTGAAAAGTAGAAATCCATCATTTTTTACAAGGATTGAATTATGGGGAAGCTCCTTCTCACAGGGAAAGGTCCGTGATAGATTCAACTGTATCTAACCAGGAAAAATATAGGCCTTTTCGGGAGAGTGTTGACTGGCCAATCTTTGACGTCTCTGTTTGGGACGCCCAGCCTTTTGTGTCCTCAAAAAACAATTAAAAATTTTGGACTTATTTTTTCTTAGAATTAAAAATTTATCAGCTAAGCTTGTTTATTGGCTAATATATATTAATTTCCTTTCATATCCCCTCAAAAATTATTTTGTTAAATTGCTTCAGATTATTCACTTCAACTTATGGGGGCTGTATCCTGTTGAGTTATATCTTGGTTTTTATTATTATTTTATGTTTATTGTTGAATTTAACATGTAGGCGTTTCCATATCTATTCAAATTTAAAAGGTCAGGTCTTACACACCTTCCTCGGATTTCAACATTTTAACAATAATTTTCGATCAAACTTAAGATATTTGAATCTGATTGGGGAGTTGAGTTTCAAGATATGTTTTAACACTTAAAAAATTGTGGTATTAAAGATCATATCTCTTGTTCTCATACATCGAAGCAAAATGGAACAGTGGAATGAAAGCGTCGGCACATTATAGAAACTGCCCTGAGTATGTTGCATGAATCCTGAATGCTCATGATATTCTAGGATGAAGCAGTTGAAGCAGCAGCACAAGTCATTGATTTTATGATTTATCCAATTTTCAATAACCATAGTTTCTAACCTTTCTGGTAGTTTATATGTGCACAACATATAACCATAGTTTATATGTTCACAAATCATAGTTTCTGGTAGGCTCTGTTTTCTAACCTTTGACCATATGGGACTTACTTTTTTTCTGCAATATCTCAATGTTGTGTTTTGTTGGATATAGCTCACTTCATAAAGGTTAGCCTTCGCTCTCTTTATATACTCATCCACTTTATATTACTAGGGTATTATTTACTTCATGATAATTACATTCCTTCCTCAGCGGATACTCTATCTCCCATATCCACAAATTAATTAGAGACACCCACCGTATGAATATTCTCCTTTGATCTTTACTGTTCCCTCTTACTCATGTTCGACATCTTTATTCTCTGATTACCAACCAAAAGTTTCCTCCAATTTATCACACACACACCTCACCAACAGATGACACAATCTGCTTTAGAGCTACCTGCTTCTTTTGCATCATTGCTTCCCTTAGAGTGCACAACTTCCTCAAATTCTAACCGTATATATGATGTTCTAAATGATGGATATTATGTGGCCGTCAAGTCAATCACACTACCATGTTTATTTAAGTTCATTGAATAAAATATTTGAGTTCATTATAATTATGTGTGATGTTTATAATGAAGTTCATGAATACGTGCAATGACTTATTGAATCATGATGAGATCATAAGACAGTTATCACTAGTCGTTAAACATGTATTCTAAATATTCCTATTCGATGGGTAGTCGAGATGGACATCGAATTATCCAGATAGAATAGCACTAGCTGATCCTACTTACACGATAAGTATAGTTGATCCTGTGGCTATTACTGTGGCGACACTAAGGACAGAAAATGGGTGCTTTTTGGAGAAAGAGTTCATTGAATTAATCTTATACGAATCCCTCAATGGTATTACACCTAAACGTCGGTCAGGTTGATTCAAGTCACGATTATAAAAGTGATCCACTGACCTAAGACACCAAGGACATCTCGTGAGTGGACGACTATGTTTTGACTATGACTTACGAACCTGTAATCATGGGATTCGAATAAGTTATAGATCAGATGTAGTAAGAAGCTTACATTGACAATTTAGTGGTCAAGATGGGATCATCTGTCCTCGGTATAAGAGGAGATTGACTCAAGAAAGATGATGCAGAAAAATCCCTGGCCAAGGTAGTGAGGATATTGGAGAAGGTGTTCTCCAATGATCCCCGTTGCACATCAGTACTAATCGAATGACAGATCAAGGTTTAACGATAAACCATATCCTAAGTCATGTCTCGCTTGGATGATGTATTATACATATATGGTAACCAATGATGGTAAAGGTTCCATGAGAGAGTTCGAGACTACTCGGTACCTTCTAGAGCACGAGGTGTAGCTTGGCACCCCACGGGCTAGAAACTTAACCAATCATTTGGGGTAAATTGATTCTTATTTACTTAATCTATATGTTGATATAGTTAATTAATAAGTTTGGTCAATAAATGTTATTGGGGCACCAAAATTATTAACTAGAATGATATATGGGCCTAGAGGGTCACACGCACAAGGTCATAAGGGCATTGGTGGATATATTTTACTTTGTAGGGTTTTTGAGAAAAAACTTAAGTGAAATATAAAGAGGGAAAGGGGTCTCATTTTAAGCACCAATGCAAGCTTGATTTTAGAGCCCCTCCCTTTCTCCACTCTTTTCTCCACTCATCCGAGGAAGAGTGTCTTCATGTTGAGGAGATCTTCAAGATTTCCAAAAAAGAGTTGAAGAACAAGACTTGGATATCCAAGTGCCGAGTGATCACATGGATACTTCAAGAGGCCGGACGTGTGAATGACTTCAGAACGATCTCGGAGCGACAAAGTCAAGAGTGGAAGGAGTTCCCCACAAGGTACATTCAATGTTCACTTTTATAGATCGATTGTGAATCGATTGACATGCTTCTGCATCCATGGAAACGTGTTTTCCATGGACGAACCAAGGCACCAAACCCAACACTGAATGTTCTTAAATTTACTCTTGAGAGAGTGGATCATCTTCACTCCAATCGTGCACTCACCACTGAGGTATGTGGGCCAACTAAAAAATATTTTCCATCTTAACCCAAAAGTTTATTTCAGGCTTATAGAATCCTCCATGGTAGAAAACCGTGGAGGGAGAAATTTCAGCGGTTCATTATAAGGGATCATGTAGTCTTACTTCTTGATCAGTAGGAGCTGAAATTATAGGTTTCAAATGTTTTTTGAAATGAAACCCAATGCCAATGTTTCATTAGAATGGTGCAAGGCCAAAAAATCGTTGCTTAGGGCTTCAGCCAAGCACCAAGTATCCATTAACATGACATATCTTTTGACATGTGTCTCAATGTCTTTAGTTACTCTGATTGATCTGGTGAATCCTCTGATTTTTACTCTACTCATGGCAATATTTTTTTGGATCTAATCTTATTAGTTGAGTTTCCCAAAAACAATCATTTGTCTCTCTATAAAGCAATGAAGCAAAATATAAGTATGTGCCCAATGCCACCCTATGTGTCCAATGCCACCCTGAGTAATATTTCTTTCATATATGTACTTCCAGAACTTCAACTCATCCATGTACCCTTTCTACTCTCCAATGTGATAACTTATGTGTCGTAGATGTTGAAAAAAATCTTCTTTTTCATGCATGTACTAAATGTATCAAAATTGATTTTCACTTTGTTGATGGGTGTGGCTATGGTTAAGCTTCATATCTCGTTTATTTCAACTTGAAATCAGCAAGCTAATATTCTCGTCAAACTCAATGTAAATAAGCATTGTTTTAGCTAGCTTTGTCCAAAACTAAATGTGACTCACATATTGGTTTTGCGGGAGAGTGTTGGAGCATCATTGCAAATTAAGCCCGTCTTGAACCTAATATGGCTACCTGCCCCCTTTTTTTGCCTCATGTCAAGTAACAAAGAAAATGCATTATGAAGTGTATGGTTGTTGTAAAGTTAATACAATATCCTACACTGTTTACTTATTTAAATGTAAAGTTCATTGTGATCTTCACATCTCTTACATATAGACCGCTGCTATAAGGTTTTGTGGCACATTATTCTCATATTCTCATTCATTTTGTCTTCTACTCAACCCTCTTTCATCTTATCTTCAAACATGTACTTGACTTGGTTTCTTGTAGTCATATATGTTTAAATGGCATTCCCCCCATAGGATGCTTGCCTAAGAAAGCGAATGGGTGAGAAAAACTTGTTAACATGATGTCCAAGTGCATCATAAGTGCCTTGAAAATAGATCAGGCCTCTCTAATTGAAAGCACCTCCAATCCGATGGAAAATATGTGGAATTTTGGAGCGATGAGATCTTACTCCTAAAATTCTATAAAACATTCATGCTCTTTTCTCACAAACACAAGCCCATATGGCATGAGTAGAGTTCTAACATGTCAAATAGTCTAATGGAAGCTCACTATAATCTTACCTGTTGATCTATGTGAAAATGCCAACATACATTCTTTATTGTTGAATGCAAGTACAGAATGGTATGGCTAGCTTCCCATTCCAAGTAACAACTTATTGGAGAGGGCCTCAAGGACTAATATTGTAATCTCCGTTCTATTGTTGAAGCTTTGTTCCATTCCTTCAGTTTTTTTAACCTTTGAGATCAGGCTGAGAACAAGTGGTGCTTTTGGTTCATGGAGCTTTTTGAGCCCTGCTTGGAAAACAATTGTGAGCATGTGAGTCAGGTAGAGAACATGACTCTCATGAGTGAAATCTGGATTTTATTCATTAATTTCTCAACAAGGATACATATTATCTTTGTAGAAGAGGAATCTTCAGCGTGTGAACTCTTCTACCTTTAAAATGAAACCAAAACATTTGGGTGCCTAATTTAAAATCTTCCATGTATTCTCCCCTATATGTCTCTCAACTAGCTCATATATGACAAAAACTAGCTCAAGTAAGATGAGCATTTTCTCACACTGTGTTATTTTCTATCGATCTAGCAGCCTCTAATGTTGAATAATGTGATTTTTTCAGCTTTCCAAGTTTAACTTTTAAGTGATACCTTTTGGACATCAGCTAGTGATATGTTTATACTATTTCGTGTCTTTACATAGAAAGTATTAAGAAACTCCCACACTGTCTTTTTCGTTGAAATTTACATGTTCAACTGTGTAGTATCCATTTTGGAGGAGAATTCAAATTGAACACTGCTTAAACTTTCCCCTATAAAAAATTGCTACACCCAAGGTCCAGGAAAGGTATGTAGACTCCACCAATTATCGATTGTTACTTTTTTCATTGCTATGATTTATTATTTACAATTGTTCTGAGTGCTGCAATGGTGGCTGAGCTATTGTGTCTGGATAGGCATTCCCACAACAGGGACAACAAGGGCTGTAGTGTGAGGCTTAATGACTAAAATAGATTTAACTTACTCGGGGGACATTGAAATTCAACTTTGCATGTGCAGTTGAAGGTACCCTCCACACCCAAATAACCACCATATTTTTTTCTTAATTTTTTAAGTGGAATTTAGAAGGGCAATGAGGTGTTTTGGGCAATCTATACTGATGGGAATCTGAAATGTTCAAGCCAAATCAAATTTTACATGTTCCTATTAACATGTTCTACAAAAATATGATGGCAAGTTTGATAGTAGAGTAAATCTGATCACTTAATTCTTTGTTTTTCAAGAGTGATAACAATGTAATATTTCGTGGACAGGAAAGAAATGACATGTACTTGCCACCCACACCTATCAGGTCATCTTATGCTCTACAGTGATACTTCCAAGGTGTCTTAAAAATAGGGTCATTATATTGCGCTTTTCTAGTTTGAGACTACATTCTTCTTTTTTACCAGTTATGTCACACAATTCAATAACACCTCTTTAGCCCAATTTTTGGATAATGGACCATCACTTTGGAATTTGAAATTACTTGCTTAAGTAAGTCAATGCTAGAAACTATCGAAACCTTCCCAATGGCATCCAACAAGGTGTGCAGAGCTTGTACTACTAAATTTAATAATTTTATAAATAAGGAGTACGCGTAAGAGTACTCAGAATTGGGAAATTATAGGTCCATTATTACTCATAAGAAAGACTATGTAGGCTCCTCAATGAGACTAATTAATTTATTGATTTATAGATCATGAGTAATACTGAATTTCAATTTTTAAAAAAGAAAACCAATGGCACATATTATGCCAATTTTCAGCCTTGAAATTTGTTGATCCAGAAGGTACATTGACTTAAAATTTTTAGGGTGGCATTATGTGGCATCTTTCTTCCCTCTATGCATTCGTTCCCTCTGAACTATAAGGGATGTTTTAAATGATGTGCAAACTCTCTGTAAACTTGATTCTACATTAGTAGTCCGAGTGAAAGAAAATGAGTAGGGATCCACTAATGTGTTCTTCATCTTGGTGTATTGAAGAAAAGTAACAGAGAAGAGGAGTTCAGCTGCATTAAAAAATTATAGTCATCTTGGTAGAATCTAAGGACTGAAGTATTTTTCTTGCCTTAAATTATTTATTTCTTCATCGACCCCTATGTAGTTTAGATCCATCTATTTCTTCCATGAAAATAATATTTAAAATATTATACACTTTTTGAACCCTTCTCATCATCCCACCATTTCCAAATCAGCATACCTATTTATAACTATCCAAATACATATGCCTATACATATCTCTAAATACCCTTATCATTTGATCATTCCAACAATACATTATATATCTCTACATTCCATATGATGCTCTCTACATCCAAATTCTCTACATTTCATATTTCATATTAATATGCCTATTCTTTTTTTTAATTGGCAAAAAACACGGTGCCTGCCAACCTTGCAGTTGTGCCCGTAGACCGATCCAGCCGTGCTGTGGATGCCACCCTGGGGGATTTCATTTATAAAGTGAAGTGTTTATCAATGTTTATAGGCGTGGAGCAAGTATAAATATCCCAATTACACTCGGATCCCACTCGTCCACGCCCATGTGTAGGAAAGGAAACGATACATAAGTGATACCTTGTAGGTGCTCGGAGAAGTGCTCGCGATTAATATGCCTATTCTATCTATAAATTTTAACAATAACTTCTTCATGTCATCATTTATGTGTCCTCTTGTTCTCTTATATTTTAAGTATCCCTTCTCACCTTTTTAATCACTATTTAAAAAAACTGACTTCATCATCTCGTTTCCCAGTGAAGATGAAATGTACTCATCATTAAAATATGTATTTTTTTATAAATATCATGGAATAAAACTCAATGCCAATGACAAAATATTTTCACCCCTAAAATTTGAGCATATAAAGTTCTAAAAAGTCATACAAAAGACCATGCTTCTCCAAAGTAGCCTAGCTTTTTTTTAGTGACAGATCATAAGGGTGGCATGATTTCTCCAAGGGTTCCACCAAAAAAGAGTAGTACCAGGCAGTTACCATGTGTTGTCCTACGTGCTAGTAGATTCATGGATATATAGAACCTTTTAAAGCTCTTAAGGCTTTTGATATTGCTCAAGCGGCTAGCCCATTTGCATATTTTCCTGACAGAAAGAGACCACCCAGTAAATGAATGGTCCTCGTCCACCATACTAGCTTCTTTTGATGCATATCTTAGGTGTGTTGGGGATACCTAATACCTAGGGAACGGCACGTCCGGGACGTGACGCCCCGGACGTGATGGAACAGATGATGGAACGTGACAGGCGGTGATGTGACAAAGCTTTCATCACGTCACCGTCACATCACGTGTCCCAGCAAATACAAAAAAAAACTGTCACGTTATGTCATGCGTCCTTCTATTGGGCGTCGCGTCACGTCCACATCACTGTGACAGTGTCATCGTCACTGGTGATGGGAAAAAACCATACTATAGCTCTCTCCCACAAACTTTATCTTCTTCGTGAAATTGTGAGTCGTCACCCTCTCCAAACCTTACTATTCCGGAATCCGGAGGACGTTTTCCCTTGTCGAGAGAGATCTCATTGTAAGTTTGCAACCTATGTTGGGCACGGAGCCATGAAGTACGCTACTCTCTCTCTCTCTCTCTCTCTCTCTCTCCTCTCTCTCTCTCCCCTCTCTCTCTTCTTTTCCAGTTTATTCCCACCGTCTCTATCTCTCAGTCTTTATTCCCGATTTAAAAAAAATTAGGCTATATCTCCAACTATTTAACGGCGACGTCGATTTGCTGTCGCAAAAATAAACATGGACTTCTGTGCAAAATGACAGAAAATCTAAATGTTTTAAAATACTGTTTTTTAACTGTATTTAGGAACAACATCGCGGCCGTCTTCCATGACGGCCGTTCTGTCAAGTCACGCATCCTGGGCACCCCATCACCATCATGTCACCGTCACGCCCCCATTGTCATCCGTCACAGTCACCGTCATGTACCCCTAAAACCATCACCGTCACATCATCCATCACATTTTCATCACGATGACGTGTGACGTGACAGATGACGCTTGCCGTTCCCTACTAATACCTAGACCTTTTTCACTATTTTTTGACATTCTTTATTCCAGGAGTAACAGTTGTGGGGATATTGTCAATCATCGCAATAGGCTGATATAAGAAGAGTATAGAATTATTTGACTCATGTATCTTGTGCAAGAAATGGATCCTGGTTATACACTACCAGTAAAGACATAAAATTGTCGCATGGTTGATACTTTATTAAGGCATGAAATAAATTTCTGTTTTTAACACCCTCCCAAAGCCATTAGGTTTGCAAGTTTTGAAAATAATATAAATCATGGTGTTACATGGCTTTGTCTAGTTACTTTCCCGCCCTTAATACTCCTAGGTTGTGGGCTTGGAAGGTTTGAATTTGTGACTCGACCTCTGTAAGCTCTGTCTATAGGACTTAATCAAGGTGTGGACATTCCCAAATACATGTTTATTCCAAAATTTAAGTGGGATTAGGATAGAAATATCTTGAAACTACATACTTTCAAACTATTGGGATGTCTCCTTGTCATTTTTTATCAGGTAACACTTGTTCAGTATTGTATTAAATACCCAACCGCCCATTTGACCACATACTCCTATTGCTTTTTGCAACACAAAAAAGTGTAGATCAAGTGTTGATAGACCAAGGCTGGACAAAACATGTACTATGTTAGAATCCTAGGGCTGATCTTAGTTGAGGAAACTTTTGGGAGATTTATAATACTCTGATAAATGTAGGTTTAAGTTTAGATATTTTGAGATAAATTTAGAAAAATATTTACTATGTTCTAATAGTAATTAGGATTGGACATTTAGGACCGAGGATCAATTTGACCAAAACAAACCAGGACCGTAAGTCCTCCATTTGAGGGTGGACTGGTTGATAGTGCAGGTTTAGGACCAAGGGTCAAACAGATAGTAATTGGAAGTAAATTATTAAATATTTATTTAATATTTTTCTATAAAATTCTAAAAAATATTAAATCCAATTTGTGCAGAGGTTTCTCTTGAGCATAGTGTAGAGGACATATATTTGACCATTTGTTCGACACCCACATGATGTATATGAGTTATTCTTTCGAAGCAGGATGTAAGGTTTAGGTCTTTGCTAAAAACCTGAACCAGACTAGGACTGGCAAACCCTAATTGTAATTATTCTATATCCAGAAAAAGAGATAACATTGATACTTTTAACCGGAATAACTTCTTGAAGTTAGTTTTTAGTTAGGAAGATGATAAAAACATATTAGGGCATAAAAAATTATATTAAACGGACATAAGAAATTTAGTGCTCATGAATAAACCAAGAATATAAAATTATAGGATTATAAAATATACATATAAATTCAATAAATGGGTTTTGTATTAACTATTTATTATTGATAAATGCCTAAAAAAACATTCAAATATTAAGCTGCTTAAATATTTATTAGAGAAAATGGAAAAGTTTAAGAATTAATAAGGCAAACGTGGATCATTATGTGGTTTCAATACCAGCCATGTTTCAGAAAAATGTGACATTGAATATTCATGAAAGACATAAATCAACAATCATACTCAAAGTTTTAATGCGGATTCTGATATTTATATTTAACATGGCCAGCTACTAATGAAGAATATGCTCAATACATATAAAAAAAAATGTATTAATACATAAAAGAATATGGAAGAGCAAGCAGGATATAAAAGAATATGCTTAATACATAGGAATTCTCTCCCAATAATATCTTGACGTCATTTTACAATTCATTTACATGTTATTATTCCCCTTTTCAAGCAGGTTGGCTCCAAATGAATAAGGAATAGTTGGAGAATGCGCACTCAAGGTAGGCCATGACTATTTTCCCTATATAACTCCTAGTTCGGGTAACCTTTGAATTAATTGTTAACTAAATCTTCAATGGTCGAAAAAGCTTCCATCAAGGATTCTTTTGTGGGCCTTTAAGCTCCATAGTCCATTCTCTGATGGGTATCATGTGGCCTGAAAGTCAGTCAGACTTCATGTCTTGGCTTTTGTGCATTGAAATAAACATTATTCTTTTTTTTTTCCCATGGCACGTGGGCAAGCGGGGAGGGGCCACGAGAGAGAGAGAGGGGGGGGAGGGGAGGGGGGCCACGGGAGAGAGGGAGGAGAGGTGGGCGAGGAGAGAGAGAGAGAGGGAGGGAGGGAGGGAGGGAGGGAGAGGGAGGAGGGAAGGGAGGCCACAGAAGAGAGGGAGGAGAAGGGGTGGGAGACAGCAAGAGAGAGCAACAGAAAGAATCATCTGGAATGCCACAGTTCGTGAACAGTTCGTCTGTTCATGAACCTGTTCAGAAGGAGTTTTCCCAGTTCGTGTTCGTGTTTGTTTGTCTTCGTTTGCATGTCTGCAAACGAAATTTTTTTTTTTCCCATCCCTACATGTGATAGCAAAATCTATTTCCGCACAGGGTGATATGATCATCAACAAATTTGGTCTTAACCTGAATTTTCTTTTATCATCTCTCTTGTTTGAATTGTTTTGGATCCTCAATGTATCCTAAAAAATCCAACAAATTCTGCATTTAAATTATTTTTCCAAAGCATGCACATAGGGAATCCATAAAATACTCATCTGAAACAAAACATCTTGAATTCTAAGGAATCTTGAAGTGTTAATTGGAATAAAAAAGTTAAATGACTAAAAAATATGTAATTTCAAAGTCAATTTTATCATAACCTGAAACTTTTACTTACGATAACCAGAATAGATGTTTTCTGTTAATGATATCCCAAGAACCACATTTTCTTACACATAAACATGTACAATTAACAATATTTAAAGAAAATATATCATGTTATTACATCAGCATGGTTCCTTTTGTAGAAGTTTGAGGCTTATCTTGACCAAAAGAAAACAGAAGAAATGCAAGAAAATATCACTTACAGCAAAGGGAGAGCTTGATTTTGACTTGGGAGATTCTTCCAGAAGCTTCCACTAGGAATGATTCTGTAATAGGTTTAGGAATATTATGGAAACAAATGCAAGGTCTGTAGAGGAGTGTCATCACGTTAGAACATAAAAAGTTTCATAGAGTATACATTGAAGTCTGGATGTAGTAGTGGTATGGAATGTGTAAACATGGATGAAGATGTCAGGTAATCTAAGATAATTCCACGTGGTCTCACTTGGAATTTTATATAGGAAATCTAAGATAATTCCGTCACCTATGTACCACTTTTCAGTCTGTCTCCAATGCCCATTTGTAGTGCTTGCAATGGGAACTTCAAGAGAGAGAAAAAATCATAAGTTGATAGGTTGTCATCTGCCAAGTGGTTCACCATATACCCTCTTCACCATCCTCTGGTAAGATATCGAGCAATAGGAGTCCTGTTAAGGACTGCACTACCCATCCCAAATTTCCCAAATATTACTTTCCATGAGGGGGATCTTGGTTGTCAGTGCCGGTTGACCCCTACACAATAATGATCTACTTCAACAAAGGTCTTACCGATGTGGAAACCTAGAGTTGGGTCGTACAGATTATGTGTCCATGATTTTTATTTTTATGACCAACTTAGTGATATATAACCATAAATCTAACTAGTCTGATTGATCAATCCTTTTGATTAATCAAAATTTGATATGGTCAATCACAACTACACTTATCTGGGATTTGATATCCATTTCCTTCTTCACCAATTGTGAGATTTCTGGGGAAGAATAATGTTAGTACCCTACAAAAAATTTGTACAAGGATGCTTATAAGTTGTCGACGAGAACAGACTGTACCTTGCATTCTTCTTCATCCTCTCATTATCGATAGATCACCATAGATTTAACAGAACCAAAGCTCAATTCTGCATGCTGTTGCTTACGAGGGTTTCAAGCAACGTGTCGCCATTGATGATTTTCGTTGTTAAAACAATGAAGTCATAGCCTGCACGTTCCTGCATTCATGCAGCGAATGGAAGTTGGGAAGATGGATATGATAGATGGTTTTGAATGGACAATGGATGTGCATCGTGAACCTGAGAACTGAGAAAACGGAGGGCGGAGATCTCCCCAAAAGTCACGCCTCCTATGAAGACCACAAGCACAAGGGAACGATGCCCATCTGGCGACCTGAAATGTTTTGGAAATCCATTTTATTTTCTGCAAGAGTAGAGGATACCCTTGGTTCCTTGGTCTTCATTGCCATACATGTTAAGCATGCATGGGATGGGATTAACAAGTGAAGTAACGTAACTCCCCCCCAAATGTAAAAGAAAGTTGATCTGAGTAAACCAGCTATTATATTCTTCGAAAAAGAAGTTTAATAAGGGGCACCTGTCAAAGCTCCCAATGGGGTCCTGATAAGAGTAATTGGAAGAAACACCCTGAAGAAAAGAGTCAATTTCTTTATCATAATATTGAACTAGGATAATGAAAACAAGAGATGGGAAACTTACTCTCTTAAGTTCGAGATGCGGCCCAGGCAAAAGTTTCAAGACTTCTTCAATTGGGTGCCTGGGATATCCAAGATCATAGGGCTCGGATATGAGATCTACTGAGCTATTGTTTCCATTTATTTAGTATTTGAGAATTAAAAAAATTAAAATAATGAATTTCCATGTTGATATTGATGTATTTTATACAAGACGAGTCCATCGGCATTGAACTGGAAAAAGTATATTAAATGAATGAAAATTTGACAAAAGAGGACGGAGATATTTCATCTGCACAATAACTAAAGTGCAACTTCAATGTAAAGCTCAAACAGAAACATTTAACTTACCAGCCAGATCGAATTGCATGTTGAATAAGCCGAACACTTACAGGAGCATAGCCAGAGTAAATGTACGAGATATCACTTGGACTGAAATAATAATCAAAGTACAGAATGAGAAAAGCATAAATTTGTCGGCCACAACCAAGAAAACAATTTAAAAGAGAAGCAAAAAATACCGAACAAGCTGAAAAAAGATGCACGTCTACAAAAGAAACAGAAAAAGGAATGGGAAAATGTATACTTAGAAGGGTCCCTCTCATCCATGAGCAGCTTTAGAGAACGATTGAGGCTTTGCCAGTTGCTTTTTGATTCCTAAGTCAACACAGAAAGTAAGAAAAAGAAGTTAATTAATATTTTTTGAATGTCAAATCACTTGAAACTCTTTTAAGAAACAGTTATTCAGCACCTGTTTCTTGAACAATCCAGCTTTCTCCAAATTACTTAATGTGAACATATGTTCAAAACCATAGCTGTGAAGCAGTTCTCTCCTGAAATAGATGAATAACACAAATATCACATCGGAATAAATCCATGACCCAGCATTGATAAAAACATGAAAACTTTCCGCAAAAGTGTACAGGTGCAATGGGTGAAGTTAATTAATCATCTTTAATTTCGAAACAAACTTTTTGAAATATTTGTAGCTCCCTATCACAATCATTTCATTACAAAATTTCTGTAACAGAAATTTAGAGCCATAATATATATATATATATTAAATATTTATATTCTATACCAAAGAAAGATGACATGAAAAGAGAAAACTACCTTACATAGTCAAAGCTCTTCTTTGGCAAACCCCCATTGGTGGCGGAGAATAATACAAGCAACCTTAAGACACTGATAAGGGGCTCCTGTTTATGAATCATTTCTTCAATGTATTCAAAACAACTGTTCAATTGGTGGGAAGAAAATTCAAAGACCTTGTTAATGTTCTCCATATTGTGCATAAACAATAGAAAAAGAAAACAAAATAAAGCCAAATATTCCTGGCCTCAAAGATGAGGGAAAATTGGACTCGTATCGTTTACTGATCTATACATGCACAGTTATACAAAGTAAAAGAGAGAAAAAGTACATTATACATCTCTATTCACTTAAATTATTTAACAAATAGAAGCCAATATAAGCGGAAAGAAATTTCAATAATATGAAAATGGCACGACAAATATAATTCCGCAGATCAACTTACATGTCATATGCCTCACCCTCCAAAATTGTCTGCTCAATGTCAAGACGAGCACTAAATGATGGCTTTGATGTAAAGGTGAACAGATGTTGCGCAAGATTTACATGTCTCTGAAGAGGGAAACAACATTGAAATCTAAAGAACTGCAGTGAACAGAAAACCAAAAAGACTGATTCCCAAACTCACGGAAATCTCTGGAAGTGTATTGAGTTTCTTGACAAAGTCCTTAAGTTCCGATACAGTTCGAGTCTGGAAAGTTTGAAGCCTGAGTTAGATCACAGTTACTCATCCACGGAAGCTTTACCTTCAGAGCCAGTGTTATTTTACATGGAATACAAAATAGAGATCCATTTCTTTTAAAAAAAAATGGGGGAAGATCACCCAAGATCAGTTGTCCTCCCGAAAAAAATTATAGATCCACGAAGAGCAGAATAATTAAAGCGGAAATATACACATCCCTGATATGATCCGTCAGCGCGTCTATGTTCCGAAGAAGACACAGCAGCAGCCCGATCCGACAGCTCAGGCCCAGCCCGTTTCGGCGCTATTTGAGCCCTCTCTTGGGAGAAGGGCAGGAAGAAGATCATTGCGAGTTCCATTTTTACCCTCTCCCTTACTTCGTTCTAGTCATGACTCTCCCTCTCCGTGCTCACAGGTCGACGTCGTCATCCCTGCCGAGCAACAACCATTTGTCGTCGATCGTTCGGCATCTCCCTATCATTCTTGTTCTCTCCTTTTCTACCCTGGGAACTTCTTTCTCTCTCTCTTGTCTCTCCCTATCTTGACTGTCTATGAACGCTGTAGATGCTTTGTGATCAATTGGGAGTATCAATTCTAGTTCAAAGATTGAGTAACTGCGTGGATCAATTTGTTCTTGAACTGGGATTGATAGGCATATAGACAAAAGACGGGATAAGATGTAGTGAGACTGAAACAACCAATTTTTCGTCAAACTCAAAACAATCACATCAGTTGAAAATAGATGCACAAATATAAATGACATTTTAATGAGCAATGATCATTTAATAACAGCACTTTCCAACTCCCCAGGACAAGAAGCAAACACAAAATCTTTGTCATAGGTTCTACAGCACCTTGCTTAGAAAGCAGGAATTAGTAATTTCCAAGGGCAAAGCTCGAGGTTTCTTTATAACTCCTTGCTGTAGGCACAGGGCTACCTTTGATAAATTTTATAATGCAGTCCCAAAAGTTTTAAGTATATAATCTTATCATTTTCAAGTTGCCACTCACAGGGAAAAATAAATCCTGTACAATCGATAATCCTGTAGAGTCATATATGGATGTAAACAAATTCTTCTTCTTTGAACTCCTCACTAATCCTAGTCGGGCCAGCTTAGGACTTCCTAATGGCGTGAGTTTTGGCCAGATGTACCTTCAATTACTGTAAGATGGGATCTCTTTCTGTCAGCAATTCATCAATTGAATCAATAAGCATTTCTAGGGCTCCATCTTAACAAGGATGCCTGATCTTTTTTGTAGATATTCTTGAAGTGAGACATCTTAGTGAAAGAAAGGTATAAAGTGTTATAACTATACTCAGCCCAATGTAGCCAGCTATACTGTTGAAGAGCATAGTCGGATTTCATCTTTTTTAGTTTTGTCCTCATGACTTGCATATTTGTGTTTATGTCCTTTTTGTTCTCTTAACTATTCTAATCCTAATGGGTATGGATCTCACCTTATCTGAGAGTAAGATATGAGATTGCTGTCTTCCCATATGGCAACTGCAAAGATCGGCCAACTGACTCTGCCTTCTCTGCTCTGGTAATTCATATGCAAATCCCTAAATATGGGATTCAAGTGGAAGAATGGTGTAAAGTACAATGATTATAATCAGCTCAATGTGCCCACTTTGTGGATTCTCCGATGTGCATGTAACATTTCGATCCCCTCTTGTCGACTTCTAGATGTCCATCGGTTTCAGGCTGGATGCCCATTGTTGACTCTGATACGATTCCGAAATCCCTTATGGATACATAAGTAATTAGGGTTAGGATCTACTACTTTTGATATGGTCTAGGTTGGTTCTGTCGCGTTGCTTGTTGCCTCTGTGGGTCTTGCTTAGTTTGATTCACCTGTCTGTCTTTTGGTGACACCATTCATGTCAACAAACAACGCGACACCATTCATTAGGATACATAAGTAATTAGGGTTAGGATCTACTACTTTTGGTATGGTCTAGGTTGGTTCTGCCGCATTGTTTGTTGCCTCTGTGGGTCTTGCGTAGTTTGATTCACCTGTCTGTCTTTTGGTGACACCATTCATGTCAACAAACAACGCGACACCATTCGTGTCAACAAACAACGCGACACCATTCATGTCACCATTCATGTCTGTGGGTCTTGCTTAGTTTGATTCACCTGTCTGTCTTTTGGTGACACCATTCATGTCAAAGTTGTCTTCTGCAGTAAAATTGTAACGCCAGCCCATTAACTTCTGATCAACTAAAAATTTTGACTGAACTGGTTGGTGTGGATATCCTCATTCGGCATTCCCCTTGTCAAAAATGGCAGTGGTGGTAGATGCTTGAGGCGGCATTCCATCCTTTCCATCAGCCGATGAAGGAGTTCCACTATTTCATTAGTCTTTTTGTTGATTTGCCTACATCATATCAGTTTTTTTATCCAACCATTCCAATCTCCTATGATCACTCCCTGTAGGAGCTTCCTGATACGTTACCCCCCCGAACTTCCCAGATGGCACTAGTCTTCGATAGAGAAAAGGAGAAACAATAACTCCTTCTACTGAAGTGATAATCAGTTCAAACCACTCCAACGAGTGGACAACGAAAATAAGAAAAAGGAAGATGCTTAGGAAGGAACGAAGATGTTTCACGAACGGCTGGATCAGCTGGTTCGTCGAGTCGCGGAAGGCCGCATCGGTACCCCCTTCTCTTCAGTCGAGGAGAATCTCCTTGGCTGCCTGCTACTCCAATACTTCTTCAAAACTGCCGTTCTAGAAAATGTCCCCCTCTTATTTATAGTGCCGCAAACTCTAATTTTAGCAAGGATTCTCAACAGGCCTTGCCGCTTGCCTCTTTCATTTATATTTCTGAATTTGGCTCGTATCACTTCCCTAGCACCATTGTTAGGGATCTTGGTGTAGATCTCTACCAGGGAAGGATCTATGGATCAAGAAAGGTAGAACTCTAGAGAGAAGGATAGAAAGATATCAATCATTACAGGCTGGATTGACCCCTAATCCCTTTCAGTTCACAACTGAGTTTTGTCGACTCTCCTTCAGGGAGGGCTACACTATGTGTAGGGATCTAATCTAAGAGAAAAGGCCAGAAATACCCTTGCCAATGGTTGGGGATCCTATTCAGAGATGAATTTAATGGTAATCATATCAAAGATTGAATTTACAATAAGCCTGAGATGGCTAAAAGGTGATCTTTTCAGTGAATAGGTTTTTGAAAAACATTCTTCTGAACTTGTTCACGGGATCACAATTAGACTGTAAAGTTGTGACATGATAAAAAGGAATGAAGAAACAAAACCCATTGCAAAAACTGATAGCAAAGGCACCTAGTTCTTGCTCTAGCACTATCTTGGATTCAGATGTTTGACAAGGTTTGAGTGCTCACTGAGATCTGTGAGAAGTCCGTCCAAAGCTAGCTGTTATAGCTTGAGGAAAAAAGGAGAGAACACACAATTAAGTAAAATTGGTAAGCTTGTGTGCCTTTTGGTCTCTAACCCTTATTTAAGGTGACAAAGTCCCCCCCCCCCTCCCCCCCCCCCCCGCCTGCGGCCCTAAGCCCACTAAACCTTCTCTATATCTCATTAATATCCAGATTCTAAAAGTTTCAAGACTTATGAAGGGATATCGCATAAAGAAGAGCATCAAGCGCAGATCTGCAAACATACTTTTCGTTCAGGAAAAAATGACAATAAAACATTTCGTTACAATTAAAATGAGATAGCCAAGAAAATTGAAATTGAGTGATTTTCCTTACAGAGGATATTTCAGCATAGTCTTGCTTCATTGTCATTGCTCTCTCACGCAGCATCTGAATAGTATTCAAATAAAGATGGCATTAGAAAAAAGAAAGAAGGGGGTAATTTTTTTAAAAGACAATTTTTTATCCAAAGGGAAACAACTGAGTATCAAATAAACAGTTTACGAGAAAGCAACAAAAAGGAGACGCCAACAACCTGCATTACGACCCCAAATTGAAGATCTCGAATCTCTTTGTAGAGTTTATCACTGAAAAATAAATTGAAGAAGGGCATTGATATCATTATCAACACATGGGAAACATATAACTATGAAAACAACCATAATTACCTAGAGTTTAGCGGGACCTTCATTTTTTTGCCATCTTGCTGAGCACCCATAATCGATGCATCAAGATCAACTGAGCCATTGTTTATTCGTAAAATCTATGAACATTGAGAGGCACATCTATTAATAAAAAATACTGTCTGAATTAATATAAACTGAGAGACAATTACATAAAAGATTTACATGCTCAATGAATAAATTGAGAAATCAAGGCCTAATTGTTAAAACGTGATGTGCATCTTGTTATGGGATCCTAGGCCTTTCCTCACTTTCCAATTCTCAGTATCTCCATGCTCAATAACCATGCTCATAAAAATCTGCATGCTCAACGAATAAATTGATAATTCACGCCATGATTGTTAAAACACTGTGCTTCTTGCAAAGGGATATGGGCTTTTCCTCTCTTTCCATCACTCGGTATCTCTCCCATGTTCATTTATGTGTATGTAAGTGAGATGAACCTCGATTGAGGTTCATACTGGGAAAGGGGGAGGAGCAGAGGCCAAGCAAAAACAGGGATCTGCCAGAGACGAACCACCTGAAGGTGCATAGAAATAGAGATGATAACAGGGGCCGGAGATCACTGAGGGAGAGAAGGGACCTAGACACAGAGAAGTTAGAGATGACATCAACTACATACTTCTCGGCTGCCCTCCAAAAGGGAGGGCTACAGCTTTTCAGAGGAAATACCTAATAGTCAAATGACCATAATGCCCCAAATGAACTTAGAACAACAAAGATCCATTTGGGAAATAAGAACATATTAGTATGTCGGTACTTCTTCACAGAATATGGTGATTTCACACTCATATGGTATCAAAGCTCCATGTCGAAGTGATGGCCACCAGTGCACACACCACAGAATATGCCACTGGAATCCTCAACTGCTGTGTCCCTGCTCAGGCACTGTCCGTCCACTAATGATGTTGCTCTTTCTGATGAAGCTGTGCGCATTTCCAATCTTTGGATGGTTGTCTCAAACTCCACGGAGAGCAGTAGAGCCTCTGTGGTTTCTTTACATCATTATAAGATTCCTGTGGGTCCACCTCGCCAATATTTACGCAAGAAATATTTAAAGGATGTAGGACTTGACCGTTGTCTGTTCTGGACTTTGAAGGGGATTGCAACCAGGTCGTACACTCCAGAGAGGTTATTCATCTCAGTGGGCGTTATTCCTATTGTGCACACTATTATTTCCGTGCCATCAGGGACTGCGACCAGTTGAATCTGATAATATTACACAGTAAAGTTTGAGCCAAGTATGAGGCTTTTTCAAGCCAGATCTAAAGTGGCACTGAACTGCCCTCATTCGCAGAGGTTTATCAGTGAGTTGCACAAGCCTCTCCTGTGACCGCCTCAACTCAGTTGCCAGTTTTCTCTTCTGATGCTACTGTCCCAGAAGTTAGCTTATTTCTGGGGATGACATGGCAAAGAGCCACGGTCCTAGAAATTATAATGGGAAAGGGGAAAGGCTGGGGTCAAAATCTCAGGAGCCTGGCTGCACTAGGCTGTAATCAAGACTTTGTATCCTGTACGGAAACCTCACAGGGGGCATGCTGATTCTAAGCCTGAATACCTGAATTAGTGCTCAATCCATACCATCATTCCTGCAGTTTCCGGCGTATGCAGTGCCTTGTGCAGACTCTCAGTCATCAGCCTTTGCAGGGTAGTTCCTATGCATCCGCATTTCAGAATACCCATTCTGGTGCCACTCATCATATTGCAGGTGCATCTAACAAAACTCTTTGTTCTATTTGCCCGTCACATTTACAGATAGATCCAAGACGTCAGGGCTCCAAGGTTCTAGCCTCAAATCATTGTTCTTAACCTTTCTTATCTTTAACTTTTTTCTGTGGCCCTAAATTTCCTTTGAATCATTGTTCTTAATCTTGACTTTTGTCTAACACGAAGTCAAAGGGCTTCTATCATATTTATCCCTAACTACCATACAGGACCTCAAGAATGGGAAGAAAATTGGCAAATGATATGAGAGCAGGGACCTGTGCAACCTATGCCAGCCAGCTCCTGCAGCCCGTACTTCTGCTTCACCTAGACAAATCCACAGTTTTACAGGTTGTGTGTAACTTTTTTATTGTTATCTCCCACTTGTAATTTACCGTCATAAGAATGTTCATCATGTCAGCCGGGTAGCAGTCCTCATATCTGCCTATCTTTTTAACCGCATGACCACCTCAGTCTTGAACAGTCGAGTTCCTTATTCTCTTCTACATCCCACTCATCCCCTTCTTTCCCTTCCTCCTTGAAGTTTTGGTTGTCTTTGCCTTGTGTACCGCAATGAGCGGTTGATATAAGTAACTTTCCAAGTGTATAAAAGGCATTTTTCTTGCCTTCTTATCAAAAAGTTAATCAAAGTTTTAGTCCTTCCTTACACGGCCATCTTATCTCGGCTGATGTCACTTGGTCGTCCCTTGTCACAAACCAATCCACCTTTACTTCCCACCAACGTTACACCCTTCCTGGCTTCATTTTTTATTATGGCCTCTACCATCTCCTCGCCTTCCTTCTCCTACGTTAGCCACCTTCGATGGGTTTCCTGTGCAACCTCCTCTCCTGACCTTGTTGTGGACATCCTCCTGTCCATTGGTCCCACCTTTTCATCACCTGACCAGCCTGCAATTCACAAGGTAATCCCCTATATAGCTTAAAGTTTACCTGCTACACTTCACAGGGAATCATGATCTTGCACTCACCACCCTCTTTCCCATGTTGAGAACTTATCTTATATATTCCTTTATACTTCAATGTTCTCATCACTTCGTCAGATGTCCTTTACTCGAACTGTTTTGGTGGCCTCCAGTCATCCTCGTTGGTGGGTCGCTATGAAGATATGCATGCCTTAAATGTCAATGGTAAAAGGACTTAAGTTTCCAGGGATTCCTCAAAAGCAGTCGGCAGCTGCAAGCAAATCTATAATGTGAAAATTGGTCCTGACAGCGAGGCTGGCTAACTTACACCACTGTAGGTCACCTATTGTTCACACAGACTTATGGTGAACTTTATATAGAAGACATTCCCTATGATGGCCAATATAAACCTATTTGAATGCTTCTCATGTGGACCATTTGATTTTCTTGGCCCTGATGTGTTGCATCTTCTGGGTCATCACTGGTATTTTGGTATGATTAGTCACAGCGTCTATGCCCGGAAGAAGACCCGACAGTGGCCCAACCCAGAGGTGCAGTCCTAGCCCACTTTGGCACCTACTTAAGGCATTCCTCCTGGAGGTAGGGAAAGAAGAAGATCACTTGTGAGTCCCCCTAGTACCCTAACCTCTGCTCCATTCCAGTTGTGACTCTCCCTCTCCGTGCTCACAGGCCTGACCTCGTCCCCCTGCTGAGCAACGTCTGTTCTTCGGCAATCCCTTCGCCATCCTCTCAACCATTGCCGTTCTCTACTCTCTACCCCTGGAACTTCTCTGTCGGCCCTCATTCTTTTGTCTCTGTGAATTATTGTGAACGTGTCTTGATCACTTGGAATATCATTTTGATTGGAAATTGTGTTATAAGGGTGGATCGATTATGCCCCTGAGCCGGGGATCTTACCATATTTCATCATATCAGACTGTGATCGATGAGACTTAGCTAATTTACTTTCCCTCTTTTTCATTACTTATGTATCCTTATGGGTCCACCTTACAACGGCCCATTGGGTGTATTTCTTTTAAACTAGGTCAGTTGGCCCATCATCGTGGCCCCAATGTATCCTGTTATAAATTAGTCTCCCAAGATCCTAATGAATCAACGCAGTCTTTTTCTAGGGTATTGGTTACATCAAAAACCAATACCCTAAACTAGAAAACGTGTCACCAAATAACCTAGATGAAATATGATAGATTAAACAGTTAAAATTAAAGAATGTCACATAAATTGATTAAAGTAGATACACCGAACTAGAAATGCACATTACAGATTTAGTAGTGCATCATGGAGGGAAAGATATGAGAAAATGTCTAATTTATCAGTTGTGTCATCCACCAAATCAAATGAAGTGCATCGAGGGAATATGTTCATTTTCATGTCCTTGAGTCGATTCCAAAGAACCACATATTTCACAAAAGCATGAAGGAATTTTGAGGAAATCAGACCTTCCAGACAGAGTCCCATTAACAAGTATGTATTTACAAGAAAAATGTCGTAAACCTTCGTGAAAGAAAAAAATGGATATCTGGCAATCAAAGGAAATTTCAGAAGGCACCTCATCAATTATACCATCATATGTCAGATTGAAGCACATAGGCGTAATTATGTCAACCTGCCAAAGACACAACCAGCAGTTAGAAATATTTTGTCATTCCCTATCCTACACACACGATGATACGTACATCAAAATGAAAACTTTGCACCACAGAGTTAAATCGAAGTAAAATGTGATGATAGGTCCGTCATATTTCCTAGGAGAGGAATAGCTGAGGGCAACGTGGGTTATACTGGGTGACTTGAAATGGCAGCTAATGAAGTCATCTGTTATTTATCGATATTATATGGCTGTTAAGAGGGGAGTCCCTTGCATAAAGGCAATGTCTCTTTTGTCAAGATCCATTCCCTCTAGTAAGCCCACTAGGGCAATTCTCATCTTGCACTTCCCTTCAAATATGTAGCCTGACTTGTAGGAAGGCAGGACATGAAGTTACAAATCTGGTGTTTCCCTTTGGATGCTACTTTCTCACTCAATGATGTCCACTCTACTGGGCCTCTTCCCCTCCATCGACACCCACTCCACTGCTCCTCCGCCATCCTCGTCCCCCTCTGCATCGTTCATCCCACAAGGGTCACCTCCCTCTTCCTTCTCTATACTTTCCCTGGCAGGGATCATATCATTGGTATCAGAGCCATAGTGCGTCGCCGCTGTCGCGCCAGCACCAGAGGTGGTCCGACCTGCCATCTGGTGGGCTGTCTTGGGCAGGTAACCCAGAAAATGGACCCAATGTGGGGTTTTTTCCCACGACCCGCCCATTTTGGGCCCTCACGGGCCCACCCCTAGTAGATGACCCAGCAAATGGGCCAGTTAATGGTTTCCCTCCCAAGTCCGGTCCAACAAGGCTCCATGCAGGCCCATTCCAGGGGAGCACCCTCATTAGGGCTCACTGGGACCTGACTAAAGTCAGGCAATGCGGTGCTTGGGTCGATCAAGGGATTCCTCCCTGCGACTGGCTCAACTGGGACCCTTGCAGGGCAGATTTAGCGGGGTGACACGGCACTTAGGCCAATCAATGAATTCCTCCATGTGACTTGCCAACTAGGACCCTTGCGAGGCGTTTTCAGCTAGGCAAACCATTACGGGCGCTTGTGGGGCCGGATCAGACGATTGACACTGTCCAAGCCTTCCAGGGCTCCCACTGAGCAGCTCGAATCGTCCCCGAAAGCAACGAGAGCACCAGTCAGCAGGCGCACACCACCCAGGCATGGCGCCGAACGCCCTCGCCAACCGACCATCTCGCACGGCTCCTGCCCTCTGCATGGGACCTTGTCCATGACCCACCAGCCTTCAGGGCCATCCTTGGCAGGGGAAGCTGGACAACAACCATAGAAACAACCGCCCGAGTGGCCTCACAAGTGCGGAGCCGCTCATGAGGCGATCCATGTCGCCACTCTATCAGACAGATCAGATTGAACCCTTTGCACCCCATCTCTGCCAATGCGGAGGTGACTTCATCGACGACCAACCTCAGTACAGGGTATCACGCCAATGGACTCGCCTCCCATCAGTCATGCCTTGCCACGATTGCAGCCCGATGCACCACGTCGACGACAACACACGGGACAACACCAGTGAGCATCTCTATCAGCTTCGCGGAACCCTTGGTCGCGGCCCCAAGGTACTTACCGATCATCCACCTTTGGTACCCCGCCACCATATGCATACACCGCGGTGATCTTTGGTGACCTTTCAGTCTTTTCCAGCAGTGATCCAGAGTGTTGGCTGCGTCGCGTAGAGCAATACACTGCCAACGATGCCCAATGGACCTGTTTGAACAGGACAGCGTCCTGTTCAACCAGCGTCCTCCTGGTTTTTCTACATTGACAATGAGATGGGCTTCCAAAGCTGGGCTGACTTCAAGTGCCAGTTCAACCGGCGGTTTGGACTCAAGCCCAGCGACACTTGCTGCTGCTTGTTCAACCTGTGCCAAGATGGACGAGCAATGCACGAGCTCGTGTCCAATTTTATGGAGCTTACTGGCTACCTCCCAGAACTTGCCGAAGAAACGGGCATGAACCCCCTCCATGCCACCTTGTAGCCCAAATCCCAGGTGAAGTCAACCACTACAACTCGCAGACCACGAATGACCTCATCAAATGGTCCTCAGCCCACCTCCAAGGACCTCGCGCCCTCAAGGATCCAAAGGTCCTAGCATTCACAATGGAGACTATCAACCGCAAAACCCCCACTCGCTCTCGCCAGCTCAACCTGACCGAAGAAGAATTTCTCACTCGTAAAGCTCTAGGCCTCTGCTATCAGTGCAATGAGAGGTTTTTGCCAGGGTATCACTGTCATAAAACCCTCAATATTCACACTGTCATGCCCAACAGTGAGCTGCACGCCAATGACGTCCTGTGCCAACTTGACAACTAACGACGACATACCAGCTTGAGGGCAAGCTGTGATTGAAGGGGGGAGTAATGTTACGATCTATTCCCTCTAGTAAGCCCACTAGGGGCATTCTCAACTTTGCATTCTCGTCTTGCACTTCCCCTAAAATAAGTAGCCCTCCTCGTTGAAGGGCAGGACATGAAGTTACAAATCTAGTGTTTCCCTTTGGCAGCTACTATCTCACTCAACGACATAAGCTCTGTCGGGTCTCTTCCCGCCCACTCCATCGCTCCTCCGCCACCCTCATTCCCCTTAGTGTTATCCATCCCGCCAGGGTCACCTCCTCCGTCTTCCTTCTCGATACATTCCCCAGCAGGGACTGTATCACCTTTGCACTGGGTCACCCTCCTTCCCCAATTCAGGCCCCAACCAAAACTGTCCCACAATATATGGATGACAAGTTCATCCCAGGGATTCAAGATGTTTGCAATCCACTTCTTTAGTGGCATCATACTCTTAATTTGTACCTGCAAGGCCCCCTGTCCTCCCAACTTAATAGTCTGTATAAAAATTTCCCGTGCAACCATTGCGAGTCCATGCCT
This sequence comes from Wolffia australiana, assembly GCF_029677425.1. Lineage (NCBI taxonomy): Eukaryota > Viridiplantae > Streptophyta > Magnoliopsida > Alismatales > Araceae > Wolffia > Wolffia australiana. The sequence goes on along the minus strand of NC_135836.1, from coordinate 21,532,311 downwards.
TTGCTCTGGCCCAGAGCCTATGCACAGGACACCTCATCAGGCCTTCAAGTCTCTCCCTAATTCTGCTGGCATCTTGAACTCTGCAAGATAGAAAATGAGAATCTCTGAAAGTATAGACCATAGTAACACAAAGCACCCCCCTCTTGACAACACCTTCATTTGCTGTTCCTCCAAATGCCATTCTACCTTCTCAACAATCAGCTGCAAATATGTGTTTGTCATTCTCTCCATTGACAGTAACAGGCCAGAATTATGCATAGGTAGTCTCGCAATCAGGGTTCTCAAGGCCTATACACACTGAATCTCTTCTTCTTGGGATTGCCCACTACCCAGAATGGCTGATTTTGCACAACTGATTTCAAGACCAGAAAAATCTGCAAATAAGTTGAGTAGAGTGGACAAGTTGCTTGCCTCATCCACTGAGCCTTCTAAAAAGAAGGTGGCGTTATCATGCAATGCTGTCACAATAGCTCATTGTCTGCTAATCCCTCAAAAGTCCTTGAGAGCATGCTTACTGGTACACATGGTGAGTGCATCCACTGCCAGGACAAACAATAACGAGAGAAGCGACCATCCTTGCCTGACACCCCTTATTGTGGTTGAATTCCCCCTTCCTCCGTGTGCCCATTCACTAACACTGAAAAAGATTTAGAGTTATCCCACATGATCCATTCCTTGGGGACGCCTCTCCTTTTCGTAAATGCCCACGGAAATCCCAGGTCAGTGAGTTGTATGGCCTGGCGAAATGAACCTTCCACATAAACCCTCTAGTTCCTCCCCTCCATGATGTTAATCTCTCTTGCAGCAATTGCAGTGTCTACCAATAATTTTCCTATTATGAAAGCTAACTGGGAAGGCCATACTAGTTCCCTGTTCACCTCCCTCAACATGTTTACCAACACTTTTGAAACAATGAGGTAGATGGAGTTGAATAATGAACTGAGTCTGAAGCCTCAAGTCTGGTGGCTCCTTGGCATTTCGGCAGGAGGAAAAGATAAGATCTGTAAATTCTCTCCATACCACCCTTCCCTTGACAAAATTCTTCGAACCTGACCATTATGTCTGATGGTTTTCAAAGAAAATCGTTGGCCGTCCCACATCGTTGGGTCAGCCCCTCACCTCTAAAACTCCCGCTAGCAACAATCAACATCCCTGCAACGTGGACACCAGGTCAGCCAAATCTGTCCAAAGGTCAATCCTGCTTATGGCATTTGTTGGACCATAGCCTGAGATAATGACCATTTCAAAATCATCCCTTTGTCATTTCAGATTGACTGCTGCGGCAAATTGACCTGTCCCAAGCGCCCATTTTCAAGAGCACTACCTCATTCCAAGTTCCAACCACTCCCCAGATTATCTGACCACATTAACTGCAAGGAATCCCTCGAGGAAACCTCTTCCCACCATAATCCATTCTCGTCCCAAGCACCTACCCAACATAGTTTCATCTAATCACGCCATCGTGGCTCCCCATTTTCTCAGATAGCTTCCCAATATTCTGCGCCTTTGCTCATCCTGGAGGCTACAAACATTCCAAGAGACACATTCAAGGTTGAACAAATATTCTCCTTTCCTTGCTCTGTTACAGCTACAGTCCCACTGCAGCGATCTCCTTTACTCGGTAATTTAAAAGGAGGTCCTTCTCCCTCTCATTCAGCTATCCAACCTGCTCTGCTTACTCTATTTTGACGGTCTACAGGCCCATTTGTCCACTTTAATTCCACATCTTAACGGCCCTCCGCAGCTAACTTCACCCATCTTCTTTTCCCTGCCTTCACCTGCACTATGATTCCCCACTCATAAATCATTCTCAATTTCTTTCTTGAGTATACCAGCCCTTCCCCTCGAGTGTCCCCCATCATGATTTTTCAGGGACACTGGTCTTCAACTCTGCTGCTGCCTTCAGATCTTGCCTTCCTCACTGTGTTCCAATTTCCCACTTGATGCATGTCTTGAGAGCCAATCTCTCGAGCTTCTCCAATGATTGATGTGCCTCTACGGCCAACGCCGACTCCCTTGTTCCGAGCTCTCCCTCCTGCTCCCTCTGAATGCCTACTGCTTGTCGTCATCACGATAGATGTCAGCTTTCATCGTGCTTTCGACCCCCTTTGTTATTGGGTCGGGTTGGGATAGGCCCTGTCTGTGTTGCCCAATAGTGGGTTGGGTGGCCTCCTCCACTACTGATGACTATTCCCCCCTACAATAATCCTTTCTAGTGTTTTTCTTCCAGTGATCCCATACTCAACAGAGCAGGCAAAGGCAACAGCAACCGCGCGGAGAGTTGAACCCCGAAAGTTCTGGGCCCCAAAATCGGATCAAAGATGATGGTGCGGCTTCCCAAAGTCCATTTATCTCCACTAACAACATGTTGGGGTCCCTGATTCTAGTCCAGATGAAAGGACTCGCTAGAATTTGCCAATGTCACCAAAACTGGCCTGGCCTCCTATCCCACTGGGAAACCCCGAGCTTCCAGGATGACTTTGTTTTGCGCCCCCACTGAGGCTCCATCTTTCGGAAGGAACTGGCATAATTTTAACTCTGCTCTTCCCTTGACCTCCTGCAACCATCCAGTGACTGCAATGTATACTGTCATAGAGGTCCCATGGACGAAGAAATCCAATATCCCGAGAGGACTTGAAATTTCTACTGAAGACCTCGTCACACCTCCTCAATCATCAGGGTGCCTCTGGTAAGCGGGGAACCCCTTGAAAACCCCATGGTGTCTCTTCCTCTCTCCCCTCTCCACTCGGGTGTTCCCTTTCCTTTGGAGTACTCCTAGGCTCTTAGTCTCCAGCTTGGGAACCATCAGCCATTCGTTCCTTTGTTCTCCCATCTGACAGTCCCAGTGGCAATGTCCCATTCCCCTACACTTGTGACATACTAGCAAGCCTAGGCATTCCTTCACCCAGTGTCCACACTTCAGGCATTGGTGAACCCAGGTCTGAGAGAAACTCCCCGCCAGATGCTGGCCCATTCTCACCCAACCTTCCTCTTGATTTGCACCTGATGTTTGCTCTCTTTTAGTTGTGCCTTCAGGCACGTCCTGCTGGCCAACCTCACATGTTATTCTTCTTGATACGACTCATCCTTTCCCAAGGGCTTCACCCCAACTGCTTGCGATCATTGACTTCATTAGCGAGAGATAATGTCGCGAAGGTATCTCTCCCTATCTTCCTCCGCACCGTCACTGTTTGGAATTACCTCCTTGCGCTTTGCAATACGGCATGTACTTGTAGATTCTTCGAGTGGGTGATCCTTGTGCATGCGGACTCATCACCCAGGAGCCTCCTCGTGCTGTAGCCCAGAGACCAGTGTGGAACCTAAGCTCACGTGGCATCTTCTGTGTGGAACCCTTAGCTCATCATATTGCTCTTGTTCTTGAACCACTGTTCTTGAATGCTTGATGAAGAAAACTATGTTTGATGAAATCCCTCCTAATTAAGGTTTAAGTCATCTGGTCATTTCATTCGGAGGTTAATGAAACAGGATTTAAATCACAGGAGCGCTGGAATGAAATGACGGTCAATGAGGCCTAGTAAAAGAGTCAAAACAGCCCCCCACATTGACCAAAAAATTCTCAAGTTGTCTAAAAAGGATTCTCAATTTTTTCTCAATCTATAAGAGTTCACATCAGACGGAAGGTTTTCCAAGCATGCAACACATGCCAGAGCAATCCCCAAAGGAAACATTAGTCATCTGACAGTCAACATAACCACACCCTATAATGAAGACAAAGACATCTGAATTTTGTGTCATGGGAAATAAAGTGTTTTTTGGGGGGTAGAATGCTTTCCTCACTATAGAAAATACCTATGACCATTTTCAGCTAATTGAAACACACTTGAATTCACAAGAAAGTCATCACTAAAACTTACCTCTCTATCCAGCAAAATGATAGAATTGATCTCTGGGATTGCAACCTGAAGTTAGAACTCAGAAATTGATCAGTGGCTGCTCGATTTCATCTTTTCCATACCAAGAAAAATTAGACGAAAAAGTAGTTCATACATTTGAAATGTCAACTGGTTCTTCCACTTCCATGCGCTTCAATATGTCAACCACCTTTGACGAAGATTTTCCTAGTGACTTGACGTTTGGTATAACCCCAAATAGACACTGAAAACATCAAAAACAGGACATTAAGGATAAAACTACTTGGACATTATAGCTTCCAAGGATACAAAACTTGTATGAAAGTATTAAGAAAATGATGACCCTATAGAACACAAAACATGCAGAAAAGATTTCTCAATGCATAGAGAGAGAAAAGAGATGACACATATATCAGTTTCATCCATCCAATCATAGTCCTTGATAAGTTTAGAAAGTCGAATAAGGCTTTGACAATGTGGAGCCTAGTATGTTTCATTTACACGCCACTTTACTATAGGAGATTTTGGAAGAACTTCAACGTCAACGCTGATCTCTCAATGAAGTTGGAAGAATTTCTGCATCTGCATAACCTCTCAAATAAGTAGTTTAAGAACGCCCTAGAAAGAAGGAACCATAGCGCCTGCAAGCTTTATAAACTTACCTCATGTAAACTGCCTTTTGTGATTTGTCCTCCTTTACTATCTCTGAGTTGGGAGATATGTATCTCATTACAAGCTTGCGGGGGGTTGTAAGAAGTCAATGAAGTTAGCTTTCAGAATTTTTCTTTGGGTCTTAACATAATAAAACATTAGTGGACAAGGGATTTGGTACTGCCCACATCGTGTTCTAGATGGCGGGACTTCTCCCTTACCATCCTACCTCAACTGTTCCTCCTCCACTACAAAATCCTTGACACCTGTTATACCTGCCATCACTACTGCCACATCCACTGTAACAGCCATTGCAGCAGCCCTAACTGCAACTACCAACCCAACTGTGCAATCTACACAACCATGTTTGCCTCCATCATCCTTCAAGTCAGGCGCACTCAACCCCCCAAGATCAGACAAGAATTGACCGGAGCTTGACGATCTCCGCCGTCGGGCACGATCTCCGCCGTCGGCCCCGACGGTGGCCCACTCGTCGTCGGCACTTGCCTCGTCGCCGACGCCGACGGCCCCCCCTCCGCCGTCTGCTGCAAAAACTCTCGCCTCCTCCAGCCTCTCCGTCGGCTCCCGACCCAGCTTCCACATCCAGGGTGATGAAGATTTCTGCCATGGAAGGGAGCTCGAGCGAGAACCGGAAACCCTAGCGCCCGAGGAAGAAGAAAGAAAGGACTGGGGGCGACGCTGTCGATCTGTTCAGGGCGGCCGTTTTTTTTTTTTTCCTGAAGCGGGGTTCCACCCCTCTCGCCGAAGTGAAGGATCTGCTGAGGGTTTCCTTTGGCGCGATTGTGCAAAATACATGGCACGGATATACGTTGGAAACCTGGATGCCAGTTTTACTAAAAGGGAGCTTGAAGACAAGTTTTGGGCCTACGGCGCTTTGAGAAGTGTATGGGTGGCCCGTAAACCTCCAGGTTATGCTTTTGTTGAATTTGCTGACAGAAGGGATGCTCTTGATGCTATCCGTGAGCTTGATGGCAAAAATGGATGGAGGGTTGAGATGTCTCATGGGGGAGGTAGCCATACTCGGGAGCGACATGTGGGGTCGGCTATGAAGTGTTATGAGTGTGGCAAGCCGGGGCATCTTGCCAGAGTGTGCCGACTTAGCATCGGCTCCAGAGGGATGGGAAGTGGAAGACGCCCGAGTCCTAGCCCCAGGCGACGAAGAAGCCAAAGCTATGGCCGTAGGGCCTGGCGGGCCCCCCCGCGCCACGGACCGAATGACCGGGCGGGCAAACGGCGAAGGCCAGGCCGTGCGGGGTCGGAGGCCGACGCTGGCAAACGGAGTACTTTTGCAGACATACTCCGAGAAGCTCCGCGTGGGGCTGGCTCTGGTGCGCACCCTTTGACAGCCCGATTTGCCCAGCGAGAAGAGCATTCCACACAACAGAAGCGACGGCTTGAACGAATCAACGAGAACTGTTGCTTCCGTTGCCTGGGACGCGGACATGTCGCAAAAGACTGCAGAGATCCAGTAATCTGCCGCCGATGCCGACGCACAGGTCACCGCCGATCCGAGTGCCCAATGAACCTAAAGCTGGGAGGCCGTGCTGACTCGAGAAGTTTCGCAGAGTTCAGAGTCACCTCTCTCATCGGGGAGGTTCAAGGAGGCGCTCCGACATTGGAGGCAGTTCAAGCAGGTTTGGCGGAACACTATGCCCCGCTTTTTCAGGCGGAACTCCAAATGGTGGACGAGAAACAATTCCTACTTAGAAGATTGCCTCGGGCAGCAAGAAAACATCTGTGGATGGCACCAGCAGATGCCGCGCAAGGAACAGTCAAATGGCGGGAGTCAAAAGACAGACGGGGGATGCAAGATAAAGAACGGTATGATCTTGGTGGAGGCTCATGGCATTCCGTTCGGATATCGCTCAGTGGAACACGCAGCCCATATGGTGCGAAAATTTGCTCGCCTTAGCCGGATTATATCCACCGGGCTGGAGAGCGGAGACCCTCTAATCACAGTGCTTGAAGTGGAACCCCACGTCGGCATGCTCCTCGATCAGTTTTATGCGGCGGCCCCAGGGCCCCGGTTGTCCAGCTCTTGGTGGTCCCACCGCCTCCTCCTCTTCCTCGATCGGCCAACTTTGTGATGGTGAGAACCCCCACAGGCATCGAAGGGGACGGACGGTCCACCAGGGGAACCTCAGGGCCTCAGGCAGGCGAACAGAGTGGAGGCAAAGTCTGCGGCGCTTTCCACGATTGGCTCCGAGAGCGTTTCATCGCTCATTCAAAATATGGGGCGCAATCCTCCGACAACGCGCGACGCAACACCCGAGCACGCAGTTAAGAATGACTCATCGGAGGGGAGAGAAGCATGGATTCAAGCAACAAGGGAAGGTGTCATGGCAGGCAGAAGGCCACCTCCCCAGCTGCCCCTATCGCGGCTGAGCCCAGCTCCCAGGGGACAGCGCCAGAACGTGTTGAACATCCCAAGACGAGAATGATTGCGGAGGCAGAAGGAGCTAAGATGGCTTCGACAGTAGAGGGTGCCACGGTAGCCTCCCCATGAATTGCCTCTCATGGAACGTGCGAGGCCTCCGTGTGACGGCGAGGAGTAGTGGGAAGATATATCAATGAATGGGGGGCAAAGGTGGTGTGCATCCAAGAGACTATGTTAGAGCAGGATCTACCCCAAGTGTGGGGCGCCCTCGGCCGGGGGGGTGATGGAGCACACGCAACCGGTGATGCAATTGGCCGATCAGGGGGTATTGCAGTGGCTTGGAGGCGGAGGACTTTGATAAGCTGGAGGAGTGGAAAGGCGGCATGTGGTTGCGGCCCGTTTGTCCAACCGTGAGGACGGGCGGACATGGGTGGTGGCCTCGGCCTCACGGACCACCGGCCTCGCGAAGAGGAACTGTGGGAAGATATTTACGCCTTTGCCCACAAATTCCAGGAGCTCCGATTCTCATTGGTGGTGATTTCAATGTGACTGTGGCGGCGAGGACAGGCCGAATGGCTTGGGGGGGATGGACCCAGGTTCGGCGGAGTTCAGGAACCTACTGGCCAACTGTGGATTTCAAGAAATGGGGCCCTCGGACCGACGATTCACCTGGCGAAGCGCAGCAGGCCCTCTGGCGCGCTCTCGGCTCGATCGATTCCTATGCTCCATCGCGCTGCTGGAGATGTTTCCGCTCGCAGAGGTCACGTCCCGACCCCGCCCTATTTCTGATCATACTCCTATTTCCTGGCAGGCACAAACAGGAACTGCAAAGCCCCCCTATTTCAAGCTAGATCGTTCCTGGTTACGAGAGGAGGGCTTCAAGAGGCGAGTTGCCGAGTGGTGGGATACCGTTCCTGCTATCGGATCAGCGTCGGCACGGCTGGCTACTAAGCCGACAGGGCTCCGCCGACACCTCATCGACTTCCGCCGGAAGATTCGCGAGGACCGGAACCAAACCAGGGACGCTGCTCTTGCGGAGATACAACGATGGGACACAGAGGAGGATAGCCGGCCTTTATCAGCGGAGGAGTTGGCGACGCGTCAAGCCCATCGGAACGTAGTGGCTGAGAGGATTTAAAGACTGAAATGGACTGGCGACAGCGATCACGGCAGCTTTGGCTGGCGGCAGGGGATGCAAATATCCGCTTCTTCCATCAAGCAGCAAGTGGGAGACGAAGAATGAACAAGATCAACCATTTACGGGTGGAGGGGACAGTGGTCAGCGGCCAGACGGAGGTTGGACGTGCCCTAGCTAACCACTTTCGGGCTTTCTACCATCGGGGACCGCGTAACAAATGAAAGTGGTCTGGAGCCGACGCACCCAGGATCTCGGAAGAGCAACGAACTAAGCTAATCGAGCCTTTCTCAACTGAAGAGGCTCAGCTGGCCATTCGTGGGTTGAATGCTGAAGGGGCTCCGGGACCGGACGGCATGCCAATTTTCTTCTACAAGGAGTGCTGGGATATGGTGGGTCCGGAGGTCATGGCGACTTTGGAGGAATTCCGGAATGGTACCTGCGAGATGGACCAGCTGAACAAAGCTTATATCGTGCTTATCCCAAAATGTCCGGGAGCTGAACAAGTGGGAGAGTTCAGGCCCATCGCTCTCTCCAATTCGATATACCTGATCATCGCCAAGGTACTTGCCAACAGACTCCGCGAGGTAATCGGCTACTTAGTAAGCCCTCTTCAATCTGCTTTTGTCCCGGGTAGACACATGGTGGAGAGTGTGGTTGTGGCAGAGGAAATTCTTGCGGCCTGGAGGCGAACAGGCACCTCCGGATTTATGTGGAAGGTGGACTTTGCCAAGGCATATGATACGCTTGACTGGCGATATCTCTGGAATGTATTGCGCAAGCGTGGTTTCCTGGAGGTTTGGGTGCGATGGATGAAGCTCTGCGTAGCGACCAGCACTTTTGCAGTCCTAGTCAATAGCCGACCTCAAGGGGGCTGGATCCACCCCCAAAGGGGTATCCGGCAAGGATGTCCACTGGCCCCGCTTTTATTTATATTGGCGGCGGATACCTTGACGCGGTGCTCGGAACGGTTGTGTGCAAGGGGGCTGCTCAGAGGATTTCACACCAATGGCTGGCCTAGCGGGATCCCACTCCTTCAGTATGCAGACGACACTAATTTTTTCATCGAGGGATCGGTGGAGGAGGCTGAGAACCTCTCGATCTTGCTGGACATCTTCTCCGATTTCTCTGGACTCAAACTGAATAGGGCCAAGTCTACACTCGTCGGTATCGGGCTATCTCCAGAAGATTTGTGTCAGTGCTCCCAACTTCTATATACGCCGATTGGCTCCCTGCCCATTCGATATTTGGGCCTGCCTCTCACTGATGGCCGAGTTGGAGCACGGGAATGGCAACCGGTGGTGGAGAGGGTTGAACAGCGGCTGGGAGGCTGACGAGGTCGTCTCTTGTCTCGAGGAGGGCGACTGGTCTTGGTGAAGGCTGTGCTAGCCGCGATTCCTCTACACTTCATGTCAGTCTTCAGGGTGCCAGTGAGCGTTCGTAGAAGGCTTGAAAGCTGCATGCGGCGATTTTTTTGGAGCGGGCCCAGTCAAGGGGAATCGAGGGGCGTGGCCCTCATCAGCTGGGACACTGTATGTCTCCCCACGTCACAGGGAGGCCTCGGTGTCAGGCACATTCAGCACACCAACATGGCTCTGCTGATCAAATGGGTACGTCGACTGATGCAGCCTCCATCAGATCAGGTCACGGCGGTCCTGCACGACAGCTACGGAAGGGGAATGGACTGGGAGCAATGGGCTACACCCCTCCGAGGGGACTCCGCTTTCATCAGGGGCTGAGGGGGTCTTCGCCAAGGCTCAGCCTCTCTTTCGGCCGGTTAGGGATGGAACCAGCCTTCGGTTCTGGTTGGACGATTGGACGGTCTTGGGCCCCTGCGAGACCTATTCCCAGATTATATGGTCTCGCCGCCCCAGGACCCGGTTCGGGGATGTGGGACAATGCGTGGTGCCCAACATTACCTGCCAATCTTTCCGAGCAACGAATGGAAGACTTCCTCCAGTTACAGCGATTGATTGCCTCTTTGCAGCCGCAAGAAGGGGCGCGGGACACCTGGGAGTGGCGAGGAGCCAGTTTTTCGGCCAAAACTGCATACCGCATTCTGCGGGGACAGGGGAGTCCAGCAGACCGCTCCCTCATACCCCGAAGTCGAATACTGTGGAGGCGGCGAATCCCACTGAAGGTGAAAATCTTCGGCTGGCTTCTCTTGCGGCGTAGACTGGTGACGCGACAGTTCCGTCAACGCTGGTACCCGGGGAATACTGCCGAATGTGTCCTATGCTCCGGGGCGGTGGAAGACTGTGGCCACCTGTTCTTTCGATGCCCGACGGCCCAGGCTGTGTGGCAGGCGGCCGGGGTGGGTAGCGTTGACCCCGCTACTGAAGAGGACTTTTGGAACTCCATCAGTGGTGGGCTGTTCCGCCGGGAGCCGGAGTGGCAACGGATCTTCGCCCACCTTTGGGCGATATGGCTACACCGAAATGAAGTCATCTTCAAGGGGAGGCCTCCCTCCGTCGATGCTATCCTGCACGACGCTAGGGGATTGGCAAATTTTTGGAAGAGAGGTGGCTGTGGCCCCCTGATTTCGTCCCCCTTGTAATGCATGACTTGATTTTCTATGTCATTATATCAATGGCAACGGGGGGTCCCTATTCTGGGGGACTCTCTCTATTTTCCTCAAAAAAAAAAAATCATCCTTCAAGTCAGCAGCAGCAGTAGTAACCCGCAATGTTGTTGTAGTCTTAGTTAAGTTTCCACCTTCCCTCTACACTGCCTATCCTACCAGTTGCTACACTGTTGTCATGTTCACAATATTTGTCGTTCCCGTTCTAGTATCAGCACACTAGTGTACCGGATCCCATTAAACTCCGAAGTTAAGCGTGCTTGGGCGAGAGCAGTACCAGGATGGGTGACCACCTGGGAAGTCCGCGTTGGTGACCACAGCATGGGCATGTAAACACAGTTCAAAATTTAAAAAAAAAATTGTCATTCCCCACTGTTTTGTCACAGCCTCTGTAGTAGACATGGGCGTGCGGTGCGGTGCAGAAATTCGCACCGGGTGTGCGAATTTCCGCACGCACAAATGGGCTTGGGCGGTGGGCGGTGTGGTTTTGTGCGCATAAACGCACCGCACAGCGCACCGAATCGCACATTTTCGTTGTTTTTTTTAAGTAATTTTATTAAACATTATTAAACATATAATTCATAATATATGTGGTAAACATACTATGTTTAAATCATAGTCAACTTTGTTGAATTAAGCACGTTCATGGCCTTGACATCGCCATGAACGATCGGCAGCACGCAGTCATGGTGAAGATAAGCGACGGCGTGGGCAAGCCCGAGCACGATATCCATTCTCGTCTCCCACTCCCCCGCCCCCTTCCCCCCGCCATGGATGAACGATCCCAAGCTCCCGTTCAGGTGGTAGCTGTAGAACAGCAGCTTATTCGACCCGTTCGCCGCCCAGCCAAGCAGCCGCGTGATATTCCTGTGCCGGATCGAACCAAGCGTAGAAATCTCGTTCCGAAAGCAGCCGTCGTCTTCCTCCGCCTTCTCCAGGGCCGGCGGCGACCACATCTTCTTCACGGCGACGGTCTCCCCGCCGGGAACCGCCACTCTGTACACCACGCCGGAGCTTCCCGCGCCGATGATATTCCCCGAAGTTAACTCCCTCGCCGCCGAGCTCACCGTCAAGTCGAGCTTCTGGAAGAAGGTGACCTCCCAAGACCTGCCGTCGTCGCCGGCGAGGCGGCGGCTGCGCCGCCGCCTCCAGATTACGTAGACGGCGGCGACTGTCAAGAGACAGCTTGAAATGAGCAGCATGGCGACGGAGGCCTTCACAGCAGCGCTGCGCGCGGCGCCGCTGACGAGCCCGCGGGAGAAGCCGTTGTTGGAGATGTTGAGAACGAGCAGGTTCTGTAACCAGGCTATGGCGGCGAGCCCGCCTGTTAGCTGGTTGTGGGACAGGTCAAGAGAGCCCAGCCTTGTTAGTCTGGAGAACTGCGGGGGGATGTCGCCGGAGAGGCGATTGCAGCTGAGATTTAACGAGATTTCGATCTCCGGGAGGTCGCCGAGCTCTGGCGGGATCGGCCTGGAGAAGCTGTTCTTCCCCAGATCGATGACTTGGAGCTTTTTGCAGGAGCCCAGCTCGGAAGGGATGAAGCTGGAGAAGTTGTTCTCGCCGAGGACGAACTTCGTTCGCAGACTGAGCGCGCCGATCTTCGCGCTAAGCGGGCCGCTGAGATGGTTATCTCCCACGTCGAGGATTTGCAGGCTGGAAGGGAGACGCTCGGGAAGAGGCCGGGAAAGAGCGTTGGAGTGTAAGTCGAGGAACTCGAGCTTACTGCAGCCAGAGTGGTCGGAGGGATCTCCCCGGAGAGGAGATTACTGCGGAGGTCGAGGAAGTTGAGCTCCGCCAGCCGGCCCATCTCCGGCGGGATAACCCCTGACAGCGCGTTACCTCCTGCTTGGAATCTGAACAGTCTGGAGCAGGCTCCGATCTCTCGCGGAAGCTTCCCAGAGAGATTATTCTCGAGGAGTAGCAGCTGAGTGAGGTTCTGCAGAGAGAAAATCTCGCCGGGAATCTCGCCGGAGAGGCCATTGAAGGAGAGATCGAGGAGTTGCAGCAAGCAAGACTGCGATCTGCCCCGGTTAGATTGTTCTGCCAGGCGATGAAGGAAGCGAGAGAGGACAGCCGCGAGAAGTCCAGCCGGATCTCGCTGGAGAGATAGTTTCTGTCGAGCTCCAAGGCGACAAGGGAGGCGCAGGAGGAGAGCTCTGGCGGGATGGGGCCGACGAGGCTGTTGGAGCTCAGCTGAAGCTCTTCCATGGCGGAGAGATTGCCCAGGCTGGGGGGGATGAAGCCGGAGAGAGAGTTCGCGGACAAGTCGAGAACTTTGAGCTTGGAGCAGTTGCCCAGTTCAGCGGGGATGGCGCCGGAGAGATTATTCCCCCAGAGAAGAAGGTTCTGCAACGCGGGCAGCATCCCAAGCTGAGAGGGGATATACCCAGAGAGGGAATTCTGGTGGAGGTAGAGGTCTCTGAGGCTGACGCAGTCGGCGAGCTCTGAAGGAATGGCGCCGGAGAGATTAGCGGTGTAGATGGCCATGGTTTGGAGCTTCTTCAAGGATCCGACGGAGGGGGGGGATCTCGCCGGAGATGGCGGTCTCGGCAAGGCCGAGTGTGGTGAGCTCGCCACAGTTGCTTATCTCCGGCGGAAGTGAGAGCGAGGGATTGCCGCCGGCGCGGAGGAGTTGAAGGCTGCAGAGCTGGTCGATGGTCGGCGGGATGTCGCCGGAGAGGCGGTTGTCGAAGAGAATGAGGTTGACGAGGTGGGAGAGAAGGCCGATTTCGGGGGGGATTCTCCCGGAGAGGGAATTGGAGTGGAGATGGAGGGCTTGGAGACGGAGGAGATGGGAGATGGACGGTGGGATTTCGCCGGAGAGGCGATTGCAGCTCAGGTCGAGAGGGCGGGAGCCGGGAGGTGGAGGGGGCGGACTGCGGCGGATAGGGGGGGCAACAGCAGAGAGAGGGCGGGAGGTGGAGGGCGGGCTTAAAATTTTCGCACAACGTCCGATTTTCGCACCACACCGACCGCTGTGCGGTGGGCGGTGCAGTGTGCGAAAATCGTGAGCGAAAATTCGCACAACCGCCCCGCACATGCGCTCAACCGCACGAGCGCGATCCGCTCGCACGGTTTGGACCATGTCTACTCTGTAGCCACCTTCACAACTGGTATCCTCTGCAGAAACCGGACCAGTAACCCATTCTGCAGCACTGTGCTACACTGTCTTCACAGTTTCTTTCACTGCCTCCACATCCCCTACACCAACTCATGTCGCCACAGCCAAGGATGCTACCATGCCTCCCCAGCCATTCTTGTTGCCGCCACAAGCTCTGTAGCAGCCCTCACAGCAGCCTTAGGACACCGGCATGAACCTTCATTGAGGTTCGCATCAAAGAACGGGAAAAAGGAGAGGTTGAACGGAGGAGACAGGTATCAACCCGGGATGTGGAGGCGATCGCGAGAGACGGGGTTTGCACAGGGAGAGACAGGGCTCAGATATCAAGGGGACGAGAGACAAGGGACTTCAGCTTCATGGATATTTCCTGGCCGCCCTATTTAAAGGGAATAAAAGTAAAAAGCCAAATGACCAAAATGCCCAAGTGGCCTAACATGAAGAATGAATCCTAGATAGGATGAGGATCATTAAAAAATGTCAGACAGCATTGGGCAGAAATGCAAGAATACAGATTTGGTTTTGAAGAAAAGAGCAAGGAATACAAATAGTGATAAAAATATGCCCATAGCTCGAAAACGAGGAGGAGAGCTCAGGCTATCCAGCTCATGGTCATAAAGTTGGACTGCCCACTGCCAGCAACTACCCATCTAGGGATCAAGATGGGTACTGTGATGCCAGTGTGTGCCAACACTGCCAGCCCCATGCAGCAAGAGTGCTGAGATTTAAGGGGCATTACCACTCTGGTCAGCAATGGTATTGGCAAATCCGCTGCTCTATTATTCGTGCCATAAATCTCCATTTGTTTTGCAAGGACTGACGAGATAATTGGGGGCGACGTCACCAGCAAGAACATGAAAATCATGGCTCCTAGTTATACAGTGAGGTGGAGCTGCCACTCCCAGTAAATTAGCAATGCCATGAAATTCTGAGGAACGCCGTCTGAGGAGATGGACGAACAACAAGGAAAATAAGGAGGAAGGTATTCCGTATATATAACTGATAGAAAGATAAGAGAGAAGAATCCTAGGCTTCCACCTTCATGCAGTGAAGATCGCGTAGAGAAAATCCTAGAGACGGGACAGATACATCAACCCAAGCTCAACAATTATCCGTGGCAGTCAAGAATCTACTCCCCAGACTGTGCGCTTAGCAAAACTAAGCCAGAGACCCTAACCCTAACCCAATTCTTAAATCACAAAAAATAAATGTGAGTAACTTGGGTGGAAAGAATTAGGAGGACATGTGACTAAATGATCTACTCTATATGCTATTGCATGAAGCATGCAATCAATTAACTACCTCTCCCTTAGAATGTGAAGCTTAAAATTTTCATGAAAAAGTAAATATATTCTTATAAATATACTATTATTTACAGTCTTAAGGGCATATAAAGTCCCGAATATATTCTTAATTCTGTTTCCAAGTGTGCTTTAACCCTAAGAACTATGATACCAGTGAATGTAAGAATTCAAAAGGTGGCAACACACACAGAAAGGATAAATTTACGACCAGGATAAACAATACCTCTAACTTATGGATAGCTTTAGCAACATGCCATAGAGAGCTTGCATCACCATCAACCACGCATTCCTATGAACCATTTAATTGTCTAAGTAAACCTGGTACGTGAAAAACACAAGACAGCATTTTACAGCCCGATGACAGAAACAAACCTTATATGAAAGATCAAGTTCAAGGGATACAACATCTTCATCAAGAGGGACAATATAAAGAGGAAACTCCCCAATGGTGACCACTTGATGGACTTTCTCCTCCTCGAGAATCTATCAAAAATAAATAAATATGTAACCAATTTGGGGAATTTAAAGATGAAGACATGACATGTAGAAAGTGAATCAATGAAAATACGAAAGAGAACTCAAACATATGGATAAAGACATAAAACAAAAAAAAGGTGGTCAGGAATACAATTCTAAAAGAGTTCAACAGGAAAATATTCAGTTTTCTGATAATAATAAGATGCTCTTCCGTTAACTGATGGCAAGGTGACCTAAAGCAGTTGTCATGGTTAAAAGTCGAGGGAAATAAGAAAGGGCTTCATTTGTGAGAAAAGAGTTTTTAGGAGCATAACTCCAGGTGAGTTCTCCTAATAAACTTATCCTGTTCTGGTAAAAGTGAAATTCCACCTGTTGAGAATATCAGTTAGACAAGATACAGTTCATGATATCAAACTTTTCCAAACTCTTTTCAAAGTCATGAACTATTTCTCAACCTCTATATCCCCAGTAACATATCGTCCGATCAACAATTGGTAACAGATGAAGCTGAACGGATTTGTACACTAACAAACCTTTTCACAAACCACTGTGGGCCGAGGTACAAAGTAAATGAAGTAGTCTCTCTGTAATCCTTTAGATACATCACTGGAAATGTTCGAACAAATAAGTTTCACCAGGCTTGTATGGGACCGAACAATATAGACAACTTTGAGGCAATCAGTTTGAAGAGGGCCATTTGAGAGAAGACGAAGCTCCGAATCAGTCTCCTGCACCAAATAACAAAAGCACTTACCTTCTGAGAATATGTTGAATGGGAATGTAATGCAATTGGAATAAACTTGACCCCCAGAAACAACTAGAAAAGGAATTAAATCTGAAAATTATCAATATAAAATGGCAAACGTTAAGAATCTGATGAGACAAAAAAATCTGGAAAGTCTCGGGTCGCAGGGAAAAAAGAGAGGAAAACTCGAGCATGATGGCAGCAACATTTTTTCAAAAGGGAACGAAGACTCCTAAAAGTCAAATCGTCGACAGTCAACACGGTATGGGATAGCAACATTTGACCTAAACCCTTCATCGAAGAGAACTTTTTGCAGCTCAAGCAACTCCAACGATATAACCATGAAGGGGTGACGGTGGAAAGACAAAATGATAATAATTACTCGTCTCAGTTGCAGTAGGGAAAGCCAAACCGCTATAATAAGCGTTAAAGACAAACTACTATCATGCGCGAATCATAATTTGAGAGATAATCTCAAAGGCGAAGAGACAGCGGTGGGAGCATGTTTCCTATAATCCCAAGACCGAAACATCAAATTTCAATGAAAACTAACACAACATTCGGAGTAAAAGCAAAAGATACGCAAACATGCCTTGAGCAGAGACGTTTGGATCAGGAGGGAAAGTGTCCCACTAAGCTTAGGATCAATCACGACGCTTTTCCGCCCACGTATCTGTTCAATGCACACAAATCATTCTCAACTGAGACAATGAACTAAGAGCGACGAAATTGAAAGAAAATGGAAGCTTACATTCTTCAATAATCCTAAGAGTTCCTTCTGCGACTGTTGCCTGGTTAACAAATGAACTAATAAATGAGAAGAAACAGAAAAGAACAGAAAATTCGGGTAAATTTTCCAGGATCTAAGCCATAAAGCTTTTAGAAACAGGATTGTAACAAAAAGAACCTGATGGATGAAAGATCGAGCAAGCTGTTCTCCAAGTTTGGGATCTGAGCCATGATCGAAGGCGATATTAATCCCTACAAACGATCACGCTCGACCCGCAATAATCCTCCAACTGGTCCGCATTCTCGTCTCTTTTTGCTCCGGCCAAGCAGTGGGGAAGAGGGATCAAATTTGATGTGGCCCATTTCAAGCTAAGTAAAATTAGCCCATTTAAAACTCCCACAAACACGTTCAGTCTGTCAAATCAGAAAATTCGAATCGTCTCTGCGAATTTTCGCTCGCACGAAATGCACCGCGCGATGCGCGGTGCGAATTAATGCGGAAATTCGCACCGTCCATCGCATAGATTCGCACAAAATCCGTATTAAATTCCCCAAAATTCGATAAAATTCTAGAAAATTCATAACTTCATCTCCGCATTAATTATTATTAAATTAAGTATTTAAACCTACCAATTTCATTTCAACAGAGTTATTCCAGGCTAAAGTAAATTTCATAAAATTCATGAATTCACTTGTAATATACAGTAAATTAATCAACAAGTGATAATATTTATCAATTCCAGGTTTATTAACAATTTTCTCATGTTTATGATCCATGACTAAAATATTTATTATTATACAGTAAATATTTAATGGTTTAATTTTTAATTGCCCTCAGTACTTTTTGTTATTATAAAGTAAATATTTAATGTTCCATGGGAATTAATTTATTACCATGAAATTGTCACAATAAAAATAATTTACCGTCATTAGGTATCTACTCAATAATTATTGGGAATAAACTATTTATTATTATATACAATAAATATTTCACATTTTAATTTCCATCACAAATATTTTTAGTAATATACAGTAAATATCTCGTGTTCCACAAGTAAATGTTTTATAACTATGAAATTGTCACAATTAAAATAGTTCATCGTAATTAGGTATCTACTCGAATAAATTATTTATTACTATGGAACTAACATTTACTAATTAGGTGGAAATAATAATAGTTTATGGTCATCAGATTGGTGGGCAGTAATAATAGATTGATTTTAAGTATTTAATCTTTTAAATGAACATTTGCTTAAGTCAATCCTCTTAATTTAACTAATTGGCATAAATAAATAAGTTACGATTTGCTTGAAGTACAAATGCCACAACTATTTCAATACATAAAAAAATGTATAAATGGTTTGATAAGTTGAAGGAAAAAGAAATGAGCTTAATGAATACTTGGGTCTTCCTCACTATCTTCATCTGTTTGCTTGATATCATTGTCGTCATCGTCATCCGCTTGCCACCAACACTTGAGTGTCATTAGTAATTTGATGCCCTTTACTGTGAACCGGGAACGCTTGTAACTGATGACGCCACGACCAGTGGAGAAGAATCTTTCAGAGGGTGCTCTCATGGTACAGACCGATAGGAATTCCTTCGCAACTATTGCCAACCTTGGGTATGAGTGTTCTCTTGTTACTTTCTACCAATGCAATGGTTCTGTCCCCTTGAGAGGAGGTGAGCTCATGTACACATCTAGCATGTGCCTTGGACTAATGGTTAGTGTCTGCTCA
Organism: Wolffia australiana; assembly: GCF_029677425.1. Lineage (NCBI taxonomy): Eukaryota > Viridiplantae > Streptophyta > Magnoliopsida > Alismatales > Araceae > Wolffia > Wolffia australiana. Next base: position 21,513,562 of record NC_135836.1, on the reverse strand, counting down.
CTATCTCGTAACAACTCATCTAGTGCTTCAGCGAAGAAACCTGAAGACATTGACTCTAGTCAAAAACATCTAGAAGAATATGAACGAATTACGCTTACATCATCAGTGACCTCTAGTGCATGTGATAAGCTTTGCACATATGTGATTGTTTTGTCCGGGTTTTCGCGGTCAAGTAACCGTAGCTTCATGGAGGGATCAACGAGGGAAACAATGGTAAAGGCCTGGTTGCGAGTGAGGACTAATGCATATATGTTCATCTTGGTCTTCATCACCTCACAAGCCTTGTACGCTGATGTCTGTTGTTCGGTGGATAAAATACTGTTGACTCGTAACATCCTTCCATCTCTGATACCATTCAAGTGTCTTGTAGCTGCTCTAATGATAACAATGGCCTCATTTGTTGTGGGCGCTTTTGATCGGCATGCGATTGTAGCAGCTTACTAAAGGCGTTATAATATACCTGCAAATTCCTTAATCATTGCCCATTCCTCATCACATAACACTTGTTTCTTTAAAATCTTTAACACAATGATATCTATAACATCTCTTTTCTCGACAACAGAAACTAAGATGGCGTACGTAGAATTCCATCTTGTTGGGCAGTCCAAAGGAACCTTTCTTTGCTCAGGTCGGCCAAATTGTTTGCATAACGCTGCATCGCGTTTTTCACACTGCGTTGACCCCCGTATTACTGTGACTATCTCACGGGAGCCGGAGTATGACATCACCTAGTGTAGATTATTGAGTGTAACAAGTGTGTTGCCTCGTGTTATATCATTCATACCAACCATATCATCCTCGTCTATAATTAGTGACTCTGATGGTGCCTTTGTGACGCATAGGCAGCTCATCCCGGCCTAGACCACAAGGTTTACCACGTGCCGAACGCAAAGCACGTGTCTACTTGCACTAAAATGAAGGTTCACTAACTTTAGATGTCCATCCAAAATACTCTTCATCTTTTTGTTATTCGATACGTTGTATGTAGTCAATGCACACACTTGCGTAAAATTGTGTCATCGATATAATGGAACGGAGAAAAATTCAGGAATACCATATTTAATGAAGTAACCCCTACGTTTCTCTTCAAGTCAAATTCACCCATGATTTTAAGGACGTGTGCACTCATGTTTCCACCAGTGTGGGACCCATTCAAAAGGCGTATTCATAAAACACACCGTCACAACTTCCACTCAAAGTCCACCCAATGCACAACCACAACTAAGAAAGCAATATTGTTTTCTGAACTCCATGCGTCAAGTGTTACTAACACTCCAGCAACGCCGGCCAATCTTCTTTGAATGTTATTTTTCATATCTTGGTAGAGAGAAAACGCTTTCGTCTTGATAGCCCTAACTAATGGGCTGATATTTCTTCGTGGGCAATGTAACGAAGAAGTCGTATGAAGCACTTCTTCTTAACAATAGCCCATAGCGAATCAAAGACATATGAACCTCACCAGCTCTTATTTGGTCTTCTCTGTTGTACACCCAATATAATACTATTTCTTACTATCTCTAGTGTCAAACATGTCTACTACTGACTCTCTTGTACAACTCAAATTGTCTTTGCTTTGAAAGTTTGAAACATTTTTGCGGTGGAACTTTTCCATATGCCTCCACAATGGAGTGCTGCTTTGATACTTGTTATGGTCCACAATGAGACCACACAAGTTGCATTTGAATTTTTTCCACCAAAATCTATGTAGTGCCTTAGCGCATCACATGCATCAAGGCGAGTCTTTTGTGTTTGGTATTTGGGCTAGTGTGATATAATTCATCTTCTATAGACATTTCTGCAGCATTAGGTACATGCAAAGACATACCAACTTCCATCCTACAATTTGCAAGATCATAACGTGGATGGTGAGAAAGAAAATAAATTATTGACATCTTGAGCTCATATAGGGATGGTGAACAAAAAACTATATTAACAACATCATAACGAGGATATACACAGAATCTATCCAAGAGGTCAGGACAAATAATCATAATTTGAATGAAATTAGATGTTCATATAATTTTTAAAATAATGAAGTCATTGCACAATTTGAACATATATATAATAAGCAGTTTAAGTTAAAACTGAAACAATCAAATGTCAATTCCAAAATGTGGACATGTAGCCGTAGGCATTAATGAAAAGTGAAAAATTCGGAAAATATTTAAAAATATCAATATCAAATAACTCACAAGAAGGTGCACCACACAATCAAGACAGACCACAATTGTAATACACAACTGATAATCGTCGAACTAATGATATATACCATTCACTTTTAGTATTGTGATCAACATCTGCAAACAAGAAGAGAACAAATAATTTTAACTTAATAGTATTTTGTTCATCACCCTCATCAGCTATACATACCATCATTATAGTCATAGTACTATCAATTGTCATCATCATCATCATCATCATCATAATGCATCATTATCCACCTTCATAATATTTATCATCACCATCAATAAGCATCACCATAAGCATGGGGATCACATCATAATTTTTATCAGAATCATTAGAATGCATCACTATCATATTTTTTATCATCATTAAAAGGCATCATCATAAGGTATCACCATCATAATTGTTATCATCATCAAAAGGCATCATCATACAGCATCATCATGAGGCATCATCGTAACGCATAATCATCACAATAATAAGGCATCATCATAAGCATCATCATAAGCATCATCAGCTGATGATGGATCATTATCATTAGGCATCACTATCCACCCTCATAATTTTTATCATCGCCATCAATAAGCATCATCATAAGGCACCATCTTCATCATTATAATTTTTATAATCATCATCATAACACATCATCATAAGCATCATCTTAAGGCATCAATAAGCATCACCCTTTTTATCATCATCGTCATAATTTTTGCCATCATCATCATAAGGCATCAATAAGCATCATCATAAGGCATCAATAATCATCATTATAAGGTGTCAATAATCATCATCAAAAGACATCATCATCATAATTGTTATCATCATCATCATAAAAATTATGAGAGAGGTATGAGCATCATCAGAAACCAAGAGAGAGGGGAGAATTAATCTGAGGAAGATTCAATGGAGCATATAGATAGATAGAGATAGACTGAGAAAGAAGAGAGGGGACACATGGATAAGAGGATACATTGAGAGAGAGATACATAAGTAAGAGAGAGGATAGGAGATATCTGAAGAACCAAGAGAGAGAGAGAGATGGATGGAGATTTAAGAGAGAGGAGATATCTGAATTCTGAAGAACCCAATAATCTGAAATGTCAAATCTAGCAAAAGGCATCCTCAAGGAAGAATCAAGATAGATAGATAAATGGATAAATACACATAGAATAAGAGAGCAAGAATCAATACAAAAGATAGATCGATAAGTACCTTGGGCTTGGGACTTGGGAGTGTCTTCTTCAAAGGAGAGCGGAAGAAAATGACAGAGAGCGAGAGAGACAGGAAGAGGGGAGAGAAGATGACAGAGAGCGAGAGAGAGAGAGAGAGAAGAAGAGGGGAGGGAAAGCAACGGAGAGCGACAGAGAGCGAGAGAGAAAGAGGGGAGGGGAAGCAAAGGAGAGTGACAGAGAGCAAGAGAGATAGAGGAAGAGGGGGGAGAAAACAAATGACTCATTTGGTCTACGAAAAATTCGGACATTCGCACTGCACAGAGGTCTGTACAGTGTGCGGTGCAGTGAGCGAATATTCTGTGCAAAGTGCAGTGCAAAAAATTGCACCACACCAAAAATTTTTGGTCGCACGGTTGGACCATCTCTACTGTCAATTAGCCCAGACCTTGCAGTACAGCGCCACATGGGACGTAAGGCCATACGAACAACTTATTCTTTTAGGGGGGAATCTCTCTCTTGGTCTCTCAGTTTATCCCTCTCTTGTACAGGTAATTTTTTGCTCTCTTTCTCTCCTTTCCCTCACTCCCTCTCTTCTCTCTCTCTCGCCTCTCTCTATCAAGAGTCCTCTCTCCCTCTATCTCCACTCTCCTCTATCTCTCTTCCCCTCTCTCTCCTCTCTGTATCTCTCTCTCCATCTCTCCCTCCCTCCCCTCCCATCTCTCCCTCTCTCCCCCTCCCCTTCCCCCCCCCCTCTCTCTCTCTTCTCTCTGTATCTCTCTCTCCCCATCCCTCCCTCTCTCCATTCTCTTTCCCTCTCTCTCCCCTATCTGTATTTCTCTCCCCTCTCTTTCCCTCTCTCTCCCCTATCTGTATTTCTCTCCCCTCTCTCCCCTATCTGTATTTCTCTCCCCTCTCTTTCCCTCTCTCTCCCTCTCTCTCCCCCCATTTCTCCCACTCCCCCCATCTCTCTCCTCTTTCTATCTCTCTCTCTCTCTCTATCTCTCTTCCTCGCTCCCTCTATCCCTTTCTCTCTCCTCTCTATCTCTCTCCTCTTTCTATCTATCTCTATCTCTCTCCTTTGCTCCATCTCTCCCTTTTTCTCTCCTCTCTCCTCTTTCTATCTCTCTCCCTTGCTCCATCTCTCCCTTTCTCTCTCCTCTCTCTCCTCTTTCTATCTCTTCTTATCTCTCTCCATCACTCCATCTCTCATTTTCTCTCTCCTCTCTCTATCTCTCCCCTCCCTCCTCTCTCTCTCTCCCCCCCTCTCTCTCTCTTTCTCCCCCCCCTCCCCCCCTCTCCTCCTCTCTCCCCTCTCTCCCTCTACCCCCCTCTCTATCTCTCTCCTCCTCTTTCTATCTCTCTCTCCCTCTCTCTATCCCTCTCCCCCTCTCCATCTCTCTCCCCCTCTCTCCCTCTCCCTCTCCCTCTCTCTATCTCTCTCCTCCTCTTTCTATCTCTCTCTCCCTCTCTCTATCCCTCTCCTCCTCTCTCTATCTCTCTCCCCCTCTCCCCCTCTCCCTCTCTCTCCTCTCTCTATCTCTCTCTATCTCTCTCCCCGCTCTCCCTCTCTCTCTCTCTCTCTAGCCTCTCACTATCTCTCTCCCCCCCGCTCCCTCTCTCTCTTCCCTCTCCCTCTCTCCTCCTCTCTCCCTCCCTCCCTCTCTCTCCCCCTCTCTCTAGTCCCTCTCTCTCTCTCCCCCTCTCTCTATCACTCTCTCTCCCTCTCTCTAGCCTCTCACTATCTCTCTCCCCCTCTCTCCCTTCTACCCCCCTCTCTTCCTCGCTCCCTCTCTCTATCTCTCCCCTTTCTCCCTCTCTCCCTCTCTTTCTAGTTTTTCTCTATCGTTCTCTCCCCCTTTCTCCCTCTCTTTCCCTCTCTCTCTAGTCTATCTCTATTGCTCTCTCCTCCTTTCTCCCTCTCTCTCCCTCTCTCTCTTGTCTCTCTCTATTGCTCTCTCCCCCTTTCTCCCTCTCTCTCCCTCTCTCTCTAGTCTATCTCTATTTCTCTCTCCCCCTTTCTCCCTCTCTCTCCCTCTCTCTCTAGTCTATCTCTATTGCTCTCTCCCCCTTTCTCCCTCTCTCTCCCTCTCTCTCTAGTCTCTGTCTATCGTTCTCTCCCCCTTTCTTCCTCTCTCTCCCTCTCTCTCTAGTCTCTCTCTATCGCTCTCTTCCCTCTTTCCATCTCTCTAGTCTCTCTAATGTAACACGATGTGGGCCGGGATCAGACGGCTCGTGTTACAACACAGATTAACAAACAATGTAGGTAATGATTACAATTTATGCAGCTTTTTGAGAAAACCAATGAGAAAAGCGTGGCAATTGCTGACTAAGAAAGACGATCAACTAAAGGTTCAGGAGTGGACCATTAACGGTCAGACTCCCAATGACCCGTTAGGATCAACTAGATGCCTACGTAATGAGGAACACGACTTGTCCAGAAGCGTCCTCGATCTCTATTGATAGGTGACCTAACGGTTATCAAAAGAAAATCCTACCTCTCGACATAAGGTGGCTAATCCTAATGAATCGTTGGTGAAATCCGGGCAGGAAGCAAGTGGCGGGAAACGGCACTGGAAGAAATAATACTACCGCAATTTTAAAAGGGGAGACGACGGTACCTGATGGGTCGAAACCCGAAAGTCCGTGGCAAAGAGTCATCCCACACGTGTTATCCAACGTCATTGGCGGACGATCAGACATGAGCGTGGTTCCCGCGCGCGGAGCCCACGGAGCGCACGGAGGGCAGCGACGGTGACGGTGACGGCAACGACGACGCTTGGACGATGACAGCGACGTCCTTGGTGGACGGAGAGCAGTGGTGGCACTATGCAGGGGCGCAGCGCGGGAATGCACGAAGGCACGCTGGTGCAAAGGTGCACACGCGCCGCAGTGCGCGGGATAGGTGCGCACAGTGTGGCTGACATGTGGTAGGGGTAGGGGGCACGGGCTCGCAGATGTGAGGGGCAGATGCGCAGAGGCAAGGGCGCTGATCGGTGGCACGCGGGCGGGCATGACAGTGCAGATGTGCAGACAGGCGCGAGAGCGCAGGGGCGTGGCTGCATGTGGCGGGGCACGTGGGGAGCAGGCGCCAAGCGAGGGCGTACGGCATTGGAGCACGGAGTGGGCGCACGGGTGTGCCTTGTGCGGGGCAGCAGCTAAGCGAGGGCGCACAACATGGGTGAACATGGGACTCTCTCTATCTCTCTTGCCCTCTCTCCCTCTCTCTATCTCTCCCCCCCTCTATCCCTCTCTCTGGGCTATCTCAATTGCTCTCTTTCCCTCTCTCTTTAGTCACTCTCTATCTCTCTCTCCCCCTCTGTCCCTCTCTAGGCTCTCTCTATCCCTCTCTTTCCCTCTCTCTTTAGCCTCTCTCTGTCTCTCTCTCTCCCTCTCTCCCTCTCTCTCCTCTCTATTTCTCTCTCCCCCTCTTTCCCTCTCTCTCTCTCTCTCTATCTCTATCTATCTGTATCTCTCTCTATCTATCTTCTATCTATCTCTATCTCTCTCTTCCTCTCTCCTTCTTTCTCGATCTATCTATATATCTTTATCTCTCTCTATCTATATATCTTCTATCTCTCTCTTCCTCTCTCCCTCTTTCTTGATCTATCTATAAATCTCTCTCTTTATCTATCTATCTCCATATCTCTCCCTCTCCCTCTCCCTCTCTCCCTCTTTCTCTATCTATCTCTATCTATCTCTATCTATCTCTATCTATCTCCCTCTCTCCCACTTTCTTGATCTATCTATCTCTATCTATCTTTATCTCTCTCCCTCTCTCCCTCTTTCTCGATCTATCTATCTATCTCTATCCCTCTCAATTTATCTCTATATCTCTCTCCCTCTCTCCCTTTCTCTATATCTTTCTATCTCTATCTGTATCCATCTCTCCCCCTCTCTATGTCTATCTTTATCTCTCTCCCCCTCTCTCCCTCTCTCCCCCTCCCTCTATTTATCTGTCTATCTCTATCCCTCTCTCTGTCTATCTCTATCTCTCTCCCCCTCTCTCCCTCTCTCCCTCTCCCTCCATTTATTTATCTATCTCTATTTCTCTCTCTATATATCTCTATCCCTCTCTCTATCTCTCTCTCTCCCTCTCGCTATCTATCTATCTCTCTTTCCCTCACTCTTCTCTATCTTGATTGATCTCTCTCCCTCTCTCTGCCTCTCTCTCCCCTCCTCTCCCCCTGCTCTCTCTCTCCCTCTCTCCCCCTCTTCCTTTTCTCTCTCCCCCTCTCCCTCTCTCTCCACTCTGTCTCTAATTATTTTAAGCTTGCTTAAAAACATGATTAATTAATTTAGTGAAAATAAATATGAAAAATCCATTATATTAATTTAATATCAAGCATATTATCAGTACACTTTATCCGTAATCTCTTGACTATGTCTTTCATTTACATTTCTCTATTTTTATTATTTATCACCTTCCCATCTCACTACATTTCACTATATTTCACATATTATTAAATATTTCTTCTCATCCCCTCATCACCATAAAAATTTTCACTAATTCCTTAATCACAGTTCCCTGTGCACATGACAGTCTCTCATCACTATCTAAATCACACATTTAAGAGTTAGTCTTATAAAAATTGCATTAATCAGCTCAATTATCAATGACAAAGTACACCCTTAAAAATGATTTTGCCAAAGGTATAGTAGAATCTCATGGTCTTGAGCATAAAGAAAGTCACGGTGCATGACAAGGAGCTTTGGAGGGGTAACAAGTTTGTGGCTCATGTAAGCATGTAAGAGCCACGAGGTGTCAGGCAGTCCGAACTATGTGTTGGTTGGAGAAACTGTGTTTTTTATCTCCCCGCCGGTGATGTAATTCTATGGCTTTGCAAGTCAATCAAATTTCATTTTCTTGTTGGAAGCAATTAAAATAAAAGATGTTAATTATTTCTCACTTGTGATTTTTAAAAAAAATTCCATAAAAATGTATATACTAGAAAATTATTATGACCTCATAACGTACTGACCTCTTGTCATAAAAAATACAGCGTGCTCAAGGCATTCCCATTCATGGGAACTTCGAGAAGGACGTCAAAATATCCCGATAGAAAGACTTTATGCATTAAGTTTACTCTAGAATTATCTTATGGAATGGTTTACCGTATAACCATTTATGTTAAAACATTAAGGAGAGATAGTGGGCGATATTTATACTAAGAGATAATTTATCTAATTTGTATGAATCCTAGAGTGTATTACAACTAACTATTAACTATGTCAGTTCATGTCACAGCTGTGTAAATGGTCCTTGGAACTAAGAGACAAGGGATGTCTTCATGTAGCAAATTGTGTTTTGACTATGATATATGATTACTTAATCATGTGGTTCATCTTTTTTTTTTAGCATAAACAGGTGTACAAAGAGAACTGTGAGGTCAATATGAGATAGCCAGTGTTTGGTATAAGAAGAGACATACTCTAAGAAGATATTATAATGAAATCATTCACTAAGGGAGTAGAAATGTCAATTAAAAATGTATTGGATGATTTCTTATTAAATCAGTGTTAACTAGGTTGGTCGATTATGGATTGAGAGTACATCATGATTTCAGTTTCGTGTAGAAGTATAGCCCTACATAAAATATACATAATGAGAGGAAAGTCCAATGAAAGACTTAACAAAATCATGTTTACCATCAAGTGTAAACTGGAGTGCTTGGAAATCCACAAGTTGGTCACTCAACCTATCAATTGGGTTTTATTGATCCTTAATCAAACAATAAATTTATGGAAATACTTAATTGATTTTCTGATCTGATAAGGGATTATTGTATTTTTGGAATTATTATTTAGATTGGTATACGAGCCTCAAAGGTCACATGCATAAGGTGATGGAAATATATGTAAACGGCAAGCCAGTTACACATTCCATATCTCGTTCCATATTCATTAATAGAAGACACTCATTATAGTGCAGTGTAATGCTTATAATGAAGTCCATGAATGCTTGATCAGACTTAGTGAATTATGATGAGATCGTAAAACGGAGATCACTAGTCTTTAAGCATGTGTTCTAAACATTCCTATTCGGAGGATATTCGAGAAGGACATCAAAGTATCTGGATAGAATAACACTATCTAGCCTCACTCATATGATGAGTATGGCCGGTCCCGTAGCCATTAGTGTGGAGACACTAAGGATAGATAGTGGTTGCTCTTTAGTGTAATGAGTTCACTGAATTGATCCGTACGAATCCCTGAATGGTATTATACCGAACAGTTAATTCGGTCAATTCACGTCACGGTTGTGTAAGTGGTCCTTAGACCTGAGACACCAAAGATGTCTTGTGGACGGACGGTTTTACTTTGAGTATGGCCAACGAGTCTCTAATCATGGGATTCTAAACAGTCTTAGTTCGGGTACATCAAGAAGTTCATGAAGATGATTGAGTGGTCGAGATGGGATCATTCCCCCTCAGTATAAGAGGTGACAGCTCAAAGAAGACGGTGCGATGAAGTCCTTGGCCAAGGTAGTGAAATATCATAGAAGAGTTCTCCGATGATTTACGAATGCCTCAGTACTAACTCGGATGACCAATTAGGGTTTGATAGTTGACCATACCCTAAGTCATCCAAGGAGTGTCAAGTGGATGAGGGACTATACATACATGATAACTGATGATGAACATGTTCCATAAAGTGAGTCGATACACACTCCTTTGTATCTTCTAGAACACAAGGTGTAGCTTGGCACCCCACGTGTTGGAGACTCGACCTATCGATTGGGTAAAATTGATCCGACATTAATTAATCTATATGATGATATAGTAATTAATTTGGAATGCCAATAAAGGTATTGGGTCGTTGGAATCGTTAACTAGACTGATACATGGGCCTAGAGGGTCACACACAAATAGTCTTTTGGACGTCGGAAGATATGCTTAAGTTTTAGGGGTTTTCTGAAAAATACCCACTTAGTATAAATAGGGGAAGGCCCTGAACAAAATTCACCCACACCAAAATTGTTCAGGGGCCTTTCCCCTTCTTCTCCCTTCTCCCACACCCCTTCTCCTTGCTTGATGCGATCAAAATGACATAACGACAATGGTGGAGGTAGAACGGGGCTTGTCAACGAGAAGGAGGAGATTCAACTTGCCAAGGATCGCATTGATATATCTAGAGACTGCATACTTGAGCAGCTTGACTCGTCTCACTCCAGGATCCAAGAAATCACAGATGTGATCCGTGCAAAGGTGCTTCGTTTCAATAATTTTATCGATGCCATTTTGATTCTGTTATGTGTCTACCACTGCATGGAATCCTTGTTTTCATCCATGTCAAGGCCTCGAGAACCCAACATAAGGTTTATATGAAATCAAAGTATAAACTTAAAGTCTAAGTTTTAAGTAAAATACATATTATAAAATGATAATTAGTCTTGTCTAAATGCTCATGCAAGTTTTCAAGGACACTCCCTCCTCATATTCTCTTATTGTGCACCCTCTCCTTCATCGAGAGAGTGGAATGGTGAAGAAGTATTCATGGATTTCTTGTAGCACTGTTTGAGAAGACAGCAAGGAGATTCAACGCAGTGAATTGGGCTAAATGTGAACTGAAAATATGTGATAATGTAAGAGAATGTATAATGATATCAAGATGAGAGCAACATGAGAAGCAATATGGATGAGTGAAATGTGAGATGTGGAAGAGAGGTTGATGATGGTAAGGTTGAAACATTGAAGAGGAAGTGGGAACAAGAAAAGGACGAACACAGTATTAAAGAAATATAGAGAGGGCTGAAAGGGTTTGTTCATTGTAGAAGATAAGTAACCATTGTTGATACCGCTATGGTCACCTCTATTTCCATTTTTTCGTAGTATCAATCTTCTTCATGGGTAAAACAAAGCCGTTACAAAAAAATACAGATTTTGATGGTTAATACGGAGTGGCGGATAAAGGCACAAGACTAATAGGGTAAGTCAAAATGAGTGTGGATCCTGGGATGATTTGGAAGAGAGAGATTTTTGGTAGAGAAAGAAGAGTCAAATATAATGGTTGTAGTGGGAGAGAAAAATAAAGAAGAAAATAGATATAAAAGAATGATAGATTTGTCAAAGACATCAGTTATTGAGAGAATGAAAGCGCATACTGAGAAATAAGAGTAAGTGGAAGAAAAAAATTCAAGCATGGTGGCTGAGTGACCTTTAGAAAATACATTGAAAAAAGAGAGGGAGAAAAAGAACAAAGCTGAAGAGAAAATTGTCAACGAAAATAGTAAAAATTGGCCTCTAGCATTTCCCATCATAAGGTGTCGTTTAATATTACTTGGAATTATTTAAAAAACTGGAGAAAATAAAGTCCAAAACAAGTGGCCTGAAAACCTGGATGGTGACCAACAAAAAGAATATATTTTTAAAATCCCAAAATATAAATGAAACATGAGGCAGCCCCCATAAATCAATCAATCGAATTAAAAGGTTTTACAGTTGAAATATATTATGGTTCCAATTTTATGTATCATGATGATTCTTACATAATTTACATGACTCAGAATCAAATGGGGGAAGGGAAATCTATGGAAGTGCTTGATGAAGAAGATATAGATGCTAAAGGGGAGGCAATTCCGTCATTGTAACCACCATGACAAGTTCAATAATATAAAATTTAAAATGAGCTTAGTAATTATACAACCATAAATGTCATGAAAATTTTCACATCCCAAAAATCCTCTTTCTGGTTTTCAAGTCCTTAAAAGGGATGAGGTAATGACACAAAATTTTAAAAAATGTGTTATGGTACTAATGGACAGAAGATTAACTGGGAAGCAACAAACATAAAAATTATGGAGAGCGGTATAGAGGAAGTGGGTGGTGTCATACACTTTTCTCATTATAGGATAGTCGCGACCATCTGAAAAAGACATTAGTGAGGGTTTAGGAAAACAAGATAGGTGGGTAAACCGGGTGGATGTACATAGAATCTTTTTTTGCCATTTAGCAACAAGTGTTGAGAAGTAAATAGATATAGGGTTAACAATGACATCTCAATTAAAGCTATGCCACACACTGAGTATGGACGGATGGATCACGACCAAGTAAAAAAATTTCCATCTTAGTCTCCCCTCTTTGTTGTTGCTCCAATGATGGATCTCGATGATATGATTGATATAGAACCATCTCAGTTAGAAGTTCCACTCTTCAATGGATCTAGATAATACTCTTTCAATATAGAAGTTCCACTCTTCAATGAGAAAATATGTTTACATAACTTTGATACTGAAGGAGATACTACACTAGTAGACAAAAATTTGGGCTCTCACATCCACGATAGTCCTTGCCAGAAAAATGTTGCATAGGAGAAACAATAGAAAAAGGAAATAGTCTTCATCATCCAAGAGACCACAACTTCATCCTGAATGGACCGATATAAAGACTTGATATCTAGACAATTTCATGAAATGCTATGATTTAGAAAAAAATGGTCAAATACATAGATAATGATGAAAATGAAGAAGTAGATTAAATGAATGGAGATGATGGAGATATCATAGATCTAGGTTGCTCAGGTAATAATTCACTGACTTCAGCCCAAAGCTCCTTTTCCTAAGCTTGGATAATTATATTTTTCCAAGATCAGATATTTTTCTCTGTACAAAAGGAAGAGTGATAAGCCTAAAAATGCACGTAAAGATACGTGATTTTGGATTTAGACTTATACAATAAAATTTATAATTTTCCTTAATCACTAAATATAGAATACAGAGCAAGTAAGGGGTTGAACCACAGGGAGGCAACAAATGAGAATTTTTATCCAATTTCAATGAATTAACTCAAAGATGGTTTAATTTTGCAATTAATATTCTTTGATTAATCAAAATTACGTAAAACTTAATTTTGATTTTTAATATTTGGGTCAGAAAATTCAAGATATGAATATTTTAATTTTAATATCATATTAATTGAGATTATTAATTTCCCAATTATTAAAAAAAATTTAAAACAATTTTTATGAATTAAAATTGGGAATTAAATAATCAAGAAAGGGATTTTTAATTTGAACTTCAAGATAGATGAATTTTCGATTCAAATTTTATTTTGAGGTTTTTTATATATTAAATTAAATTCCTAAACAATAAAAATCAAAATCTAGAGAGAGAAACTAAACAAATTAACCTAGAGAGAGAAAGTGAAGAATTCAGGGAAAAGATGAAATCCAACCCTAAATAAAAAATCTAATGATGCAGAAATGTTCTAAATTAATTTAGAATTAAGTATCAAAAATCAGATCTTGAATCAGAATCAAAATGAAGTGCTAATTTCATTCAAAACAAACTTCTAGGCATGAACATTTTGCCCATGCTGTGGCGTTTTAGAATCGTTCAAGAAGATGATTGAAATACAAATCAGAGACTTACAAATTTAAGTTCAGAAGCAATATCTGTCGACTTCAAGAATCCCTCCTGTGTCCTTCCTGGCCAATTGCTTGGGTAGAGCCTCCAAAAGTGATTTTCGCCCATTTCCAGACCTCCATTTAAAGATCCAACCATCTGGATTGTAGAGGGAGAAAAGATGAACCTACCCTCAAAATTTCAGCCCAATCGGACGTCTAGATCTCAAGATATCAAGGTTTTAGTGAGGATTAATCTAGGCCGTTAGATTTATTTCTCTCTCCTCCAAGAAGTTTGGAAGTGGCATTTTTCTATTGGTCGCCATATTTTTTTCTCGTTTTCCGCCATCTCAGATCGCGCTCTTACACGTCATTTTGCGCGTCCGCCGCCCGCAATGATTGGAGAATATTCTCCCATTTAAGTGCTTAAAAGGACACCACGTCACCCTGTCTAAAAAAAAGTATAAAGATATAAATATATTTTTTCGTCAGCCGCAATGTTTGACTTATTCTTCTCTCTCTCTTCTTTTTTTTTTCACGTGTGTCGGTGGCCGCAATTTTTGACTTGTCCTATAATAAAAAAAAGGGTCGGTGAGCATACCATTTTAATTTTTTTATTGTTTACGGCATCGATTTCCACGTGTACGCAGAAAATCGACGCCGTAAAGCGTTGAATTCTAAAAAAATGTCAGTTGCCGCGTGCGTTAGATGCACGTGGCAACTGACGCCACATGCACGCGCTGCGCGCGTGCATGTCGGTGGCGTATCAAAAAAAATCTCTTTCCTCATTATTTATCAATAATCATCCAATCATTCGCCCGAATTTCGGGCGAATGATGTGGATGCCCTTAAGTATATATAAAAATGCCCAATAAATTAAATATGTATTATTTAAATATATAAAAATCATTTCTTGGCTATATATAGGTCGAAAAATTACATAAAAATATGAAAAAAATCCAGAAAAATTTGAATAGCCCTTACCAACCTTTAGCCAAATATTTAAGGCCCTGAAAAAAATATTTCTTCACTGAAATGAGGTTAAAGTCCATGTAAAAAATGATAAAAAATCAGAAATAATAGTAAAATGAAAGTGTAAGTGATTTATCTTTATTTTAATATTTTAACATGCAAATATAGTCGTCAAAACACATTAATATAATGCAATTGTCATTAATTAATCATGTTAATTTTCAGGTTATCAAAGAGCTAAGGATTATCAATGATAATTGATTGGTCAAGATGGGATTCTCTATCCGCGGTAAGAAGAGATTGAATCAAGGAAGATGATGCCATTAAATTCCTACCCACGGTAGTGAGGATATTGGAGAACACATTCTCCAATGATCCCCGTTATGCATTAGTACTAAACGAATGAATGATTAGGGTTTGACAATCAACCACAACATAAGTTATTTGGAAGTCTCGTACGAATGAAGGATTATACTTATATGATAACCGGTGATGATAAAGGTTCTATGAGAGAATTTAAACACTACTCAGTTTCTTCTAGAGCATGAGGTTAAATCTTCTACTCAGTATCTTCTAGAGCGTGAGGTTAAATCTTGTACTCGGTATCTTCTAGAGCATGAGGTTAAATCTTTTACTCGGTATCTTCTAGAGCATGAGGTTAAATCTTCTACTTGGTATCTTCTAGAGCTTGGCACCCCCACATATTGGACACTTAACCTCTAAACTGGGGTAAATCTATCATTAATTACATAATATATATGTTTATATGGTTAAGAATTGTTATTTGGCCACTAAAGTTATTAACCAGATTAATATATGGGTTTAGAGGGACACATGCATAATATCATTGGGGCCCAGATGAATATATTTTACCTAATGGGTTTTTATGAAAATCTTATATAAACTATAAACTGAAAAGGGGCACCCATTATAGGCACCTAGGATGTCCATCCCCTTCTTCCTTCTGATTTTTTTTTCCACTCATCCAAAAATAGATCATTCATGGTGAGGACTACAAGGATTTCGTGAAGAGTTGGAGAATAGAGAAGGTTGTGCGGTGCAGTATGAATTTTTGCACCGCCCGTGCAAATTTTTGATCGCACGAAAGGCTTCGTGATGTGCGGTGCAAATTGATGCCAAAATTTGCACCTCAAATCGCAGGAATTCACACAAATTTGAAAATACACCTGCAACGCCCTTAAATTTTTTTTGCGTTTTTACGCCTACAACGCCCCCAACTGGAAGCTGTTTTAAGGGCATATATGCAAGAAAAATTTAAGAAATGTCCCTCCGAATTTTGTAATGGTGTGAAAATCCTATTTTGCTTATATTTGTTCCCATTTTTTTCATGTATTTTTCTATGTAAAAAAATCATTTATTCCTCCAAGAAATTCCCAAAAAATTGATAAAATCCATAAAATTCTTAACTTCATCTCCATATTAATTACTATTATTAAACTAAGTATTTAAACCTGCCAGTTTTTTAAAACAGATTTATTACATGCTTAAATTAATTTTATAAAAGTTGTGAATTAACAGGAAATAGGGCAAAATCAGGCATTCACTTGGAATAATAATTGAAATGTAAATATATAAATACCCTATTTTAAACTATTGAAATGTATAAAACGTGGTAATTGTATAAAATAACAATAGACTATAACTTTATCAATTCCAGGTTTATTAAAAAAATTTGCTTGTTTATGATTCCATGACTAAAATATTTATTATTCTACAGTAAATTACAGTGAAGAATCTCTTCATCAATAATCATCTACTTCTGAAATAACTTCTGAAGAATAACTTAGATCCAAATTATCAATATCTTCACAGAAAATAGTCAATTGAGCAGGTTATTTTTGTCCAGGAGAATCATAAAAAGCTTCAATCTTTATTAATTTCATTGTCAATATCATAGACTTCTAAAAATCCAAATGTGGGATAGATCAAGAAAATGAAGATTCATTTGTCTGCTTGTGTAGTCAAGCCTGAGCTTGTTCATGCATCCTTGAGCTTTCATTATCAAGGAATAGAGAATTTATGTGTGGTTACAATTACTTACACTCTCAATGAGCTTATGATGTCACAGCAGTTGGATTTTTAGCTCATGTATATCATCTTATAATAAGACAGTATGGGGTTGATCAACCGGAGGAAGTATGTATAGAAGATTTAGTCCCATCTGTTTTCTAGGTTCAAAGGAGTGCAGATTTTGAAAAATGTGAATCCTATGTTAATGATTCCATGACTAAAATATTTATTATTATACAGTAAATATTTAATGGTTTAATTGCCCTCAATACTCTCATATTGTTATACATTAAATATTTAATGTTCAATGGAAATTAATTTATAACTATGAAATTGTCAAACTGAAAGTAGTTTATTAGGTACCTACTCAATAATTATTCAAAATAAAGGACTTCACCGTCCCCTCACCATGGCCATCTCTCAGGGAGAGAGACATGGACTGTCACAGGATGGCCCGAGCATGAAAGGAGAGAGAGATATGGTAAGGGACACATAAGGCATGAGAGAGAGATGGATAAAGGGAGGAGTTCACCATATCATCACTAAGCCATTTCCCAGGTAGAGAAATGGACATGCACAGGACGTCTTGAGCATGAAAGGAGAGATTGATACCAACGGATATTTAAAGAGTGAGAGAGATGGATGCAGGAAGGGCTTCAACATATCTTCACCATGGCCATCTCTCAGGGAGAAAGAAATGGAGTGGCATTGGAAGGCCTGATATTTAATAGAGAGAGAGATAGAAGCTAACAGATATATAATGCATGAGAGAGAGATGGATGCAGGAAGTACTTCTGCATGTCCATCTCTCAGGAAGAGAGAAATGGACTGGCACCGGAAGGCCTGAGCATGAATATATATATAGATATATATAGAGATAGAGAGAAACAGATACATAAAACATGAGGGAGAGATGGATGCAGGAAAGACTTACGCATGGCCATCTCTCAGGGAGAGATAAATGGACTGGCACAAAATGGTCAGATCATGGAAGAACAAAGATAGATGCTGACAGAGACTAAGAGAATGAGAGAGAGACGGATGCAAGAAAGAGATCAGCATATGTTCACCATGACCATCTCTCAGGGACAGAGAAAGAAAGAGGTGGAGAAAAATGAACTGCCACAGGACGGTCTAAGCATGAAAGAATAGAGATAGATGCAGATGGTGGGAAGAAGAAAAGAAGAAGAAGAGGACGAAGAAGAGGAAGAAGAAGAATAAAAAGAGAAAGAAGAAGAGGAAGAATAAGATGAAGAAGAAGGAGAAGAAGAAGAGGAAGAATAAGATGAAGAAGAAGGAGAAGAAGAAGAGGAAGAATAAGATGAAGAAGAAGGAGAAGAAGAAGAGGAAGAATAAGATGAAGAAGAAGGAGAAGAAGAAGAGGAAGAATGAGAGTAAGAATAAGGAGAAGAAGAAGAGGAAGAATAAGAGGAAGAAGAAGAATAAGTAGAGGAAGAAGAAGAAGAAAAAGATAGAGAAGAAAAGGAAGATGAAGAAGAAAAAAAATAGAAAGAAGAAGTGGTGTCAACTTTAAAATGTAAGATCAGGTCTAAGGGATGCAAGTGAACTGAATATTAGTGGAATCAACTCAAAATCAGTAGACCAAACCCTCCAGTTTAACAAATTGAGCATGCCGACCCACTTGCACTTAAAGTTGGTGGAAGTTGCAAGCAATCGTGTATGGCAAGTGATATAATTGGGCAGTTGTGTGCAATGGATGAAAATGTTGTACACTTTTTATGCAAGTTTTTGGGCATTCTTGGAGCGGTTAGAAAACTTTGGATCAAGGCTGTTCACATAGACAATAAACGGGCATAAAGAAAGAATTCATCTGAATGGAAAAGGCGGAATACCACACAAACCTTTGTTGAGGTGGCCCCTTGATAAGAATTTGGAGGTGGTCCCTTGATAAATTGTTACATCACAAGAAGAGGAAGAATAAAAGGAAGAAGAATGAGAGGGACAAGAAGAAGAACAAGAGGAAGAAAAAGAAGAAAAAGAAGAAGAGGAAGTACAAGAAGAAGAAGAAAAGGAGAAAGAAGAAGAAGAGTTCACTGATGTAACAATTGATAAACCATTGACCTTACTCCCCCTGTCCTGAAATATATTTGTCCATGTAACAATTGATAAACCAATTTATGCTGATGAAGATCTTGCATTTATTAATCTATGATGCTATAGAGGCAAATTCCATATAAGTCGAATAAACTGATTGGATTGTTAGATTGAGAGAAAGAGAACAGCCCTATAATAACTGACCGCAAACTGATACTCCACGATCGTGTCAATCATGCTTGATTAAATGTTATCAATAGGATTATATTATAAACCCATTAAGAGATCCGCCCTACAAATATCAGCTAAGAAGCTCAATAAACAATGTAAATTGCTAATTACCTTCACCTTCAGACTTGGCAGTGTCTTCTTCGAAGGAGAGTAGACTACAATCACTGCACAAATGCACAATACATCGTCTTCTTCAAAGGGGAGGGAAAGACAGAGAACAAGAGACAGAGAGCAAGAGAGACAGGAAGGGGGGACAGAAAATGAACAATACAATGACAGGGAGAGAGGAAGACGAGCAGAAAAGCAAGCTCTTGGAGTCACAGAGTCAGCAACTGTCGATCGAGACTCCAAGAGCGAGTGAGGAGGAGGGAGGGAGCCTTCATGAAAATTTCACATTCGCACTGATTCGCACTGCACAGAGGTCTGTGCGGTGTGCGGTGTGCTGTATGAATATGTTATGCGGTGCGGTGTGCAAAATTTGCACCCCACCACACAAACGCACAAAAAAAATTCGTTTGCACATTTAGACCTTCCCTATTGGAAAAGAGGAAATGGAGATCCATGAGCAACTTGACCCTGTTGACAATTCTAGAAGCTGGACACGTGGATGGCTTCAGAACAATTGGCACATGAGCAAGTCAAGGGTGGAACAAGTTCTCCACAGAATACATGTGATGTATTATTTTTTTTGAGATCGATTTGTAATCTCTAATTGCCTGCGTTCCGTAGAAAATATTTTCTATCATTCAATCAAATTACTGAAACCCAGCATAAACTTCATTGATTAGATGAAATAAATTATATATGACTTCACCTAATACAGGTTTTATTATTTTACGACATTCTATACTCTAGGATTTCGTCTTAAACTTGAATCTCTAACTGAATTTGAATTCGCCTAAAGATGAACTATGTGGATTTTTGTTATGGGACAAGGTTATGTAATATTATACATAGACCACCCAATCAACAGGTTATATGCGTTAAGATGTGAAATAATAACAAGGTTATTAATGAGTAAATGTTATAAACTAGCCCAACCTAGATAACGAATGGTCACCACAATTTCCACTTATGCGCTGGAAGAACCTGAATTTTTTTGAGTTTCTCTAGGTGTGGAACTTGGCCTACAATTCCACTTATGCGCTGGAGGAACCATTAATATTTTTTCAATGTGTTGGCCTTGATCTTTTTCACAATGTCAAGTGGCCTTCAGTGTCACAATGGAAGTTTTTTAGTAGATATGAAGTAGTTTTGGGGTCATCCTCGGAAGTAGAACATTATATTATATGTCCAATATAGTGCGGTCATGCTCATTGACATGTCGACGTTTCCATGTATTGTCCCTGAGCCTAACATCAGTTTGGGCTAGAATACACCACCATGTATCTCTCTACGTTTCTGATACAACTTTAAATCATGGCTTTTATTTATTTATTTTATTTTTTATTATAAAATTTCTCTTCAATGTATGGCTACCTAGTGATGAGTAAGGATAGTTTCCAAAGGGAACTTTGATTACGAATTTAATACGCTTTATATAGAGAATCAAGAGGTAAGGTTGGGTATAAAATACGAAGTAGTGCAATGAAAAAAATATTGAGGTAGGAATATGATACAAAATATATTACGAATATTAATTTGTGAAATAAAAAGTAGAAAATAGTGGTGTGGAGAGGGAGTACTGATTTTCTCTTCCTGATACTACCATTACCTCTTATCCCTAAAAAATAGGGATATGAGAGAAATGATGCAACAATGATGAGAGAGTGACGTGACAATGATGATATACAGAAATAGATAGCAATAGTACATCTTGGTCCATGTCACACTACAGTATCAATTTTGTTTTATTTATTACATCAAAAAATACAATAAGTGGTGATTATGGCACCAGGGTTTGTGGTGCCATAACCTTGGTTTGTCCCTCTTAGAGTGAACCAAATAGAGACACAGGGAAGGATGGAAAGCAATATTGAAAACCACAAAATAAATTATTATTCATAAAATTTTAGTAAATTATTTTCCAACTTAAAAAAAATATTCAAAATAATTTAATTTCAGAAAATTCTAAAAAATATACCCAGACTTATAAATTTATTTTAATTAATAATAAAAATGTTAGAAAATCTATAAATGCCCAGAAATTAATGTCTCTCTGAAAATAAATTTAATCATTTTATGATTCATATGCTTGCATCATGATTTTAATGAAAATAAATTTAGAAAAATTATGATATTAATCTAATAAGTTAGTGAATTATTAGTTAGCTTCCTTCAATGCATGGCTTCAGTAGTGATTCCACTACTTTTTACCCATAGCACTTGCACACCCATGGTTGATCACATTGTGGTACACAATGCGCTTGCAGATATTTCACACAGAATGCTGTTAACACGGTAAATATTTGGTTAAGAACATGAAAATTACATTTTTATATGCATTAAAGTAATTATATTTTGATTTCATTAAACCTGATATTAATGATTATTTTTTATAGCAATATTCTGACTTTTAAGGATTTATTGGTATTTTTATGACATGATATCCTGATAAAGTTGATTTTCCGAGTTGTTATATATTTTTATGTATTGTTTTACATTACATTAGTGGATGATATCCTTTCAAAAGACCTACAAGTGCAAGTCTTTTGCATAGAATGCTGTTAACATGCTAAAGTTAAGAGCATGAAAATTATAATTTTATAAGCATTAAAATAATTATATTTTGATTTCATTAAACCTGAAATTAGTGATTCTCTTTTATAGTGATGTTCTGACTTTTAAGGATTTATTGTATTTTTATGGAATTTTTATGACATGATATCTTGTGAAAATTACTTTCCTGAGTTATTATATGTTTTGTATGTATTGTTTTACACTAGATTAGTGGATGTATTATTTTCTAAGTCATAATCTATATATTTTATATTTAATGACTTAAATTTTGTGTTCTCCAATTTTTCTAAGATTTTGTATGGGTCTTCTTTCTTGACGCGCCACATGTTGTCATTTAACTTGCTAGAATGTTGACCTATGACCACTCTCCCTAATGGGTATGGAAACAAATAATTATGAAAGTATATCTTTATGGCATCAAAAATCATGATGTTATAACGGTCAATGATTAATTGTCAGAGTTTTATTTATTTAATCAGCAAGGTGATGTGGCCAAATAGAAAAATGACCAGATGAAAATCACAATAAATTTGGTCATAGAAAATGAAATTGGAAATTATTTTATGCATTAATCAATGATTGAAGAGCCAAAATAATGGTGCTCTATGTGGCATCAGTTGTGTATGAGAAGAAAAATGTGTAGATGTAGCATCGATCAGCTCATGTAGATGGTCATGTCACACATGTATTAATTCAATATTTGTAATGCTTTCTCTTTCAATCGACAGTGACATGGGCGTAATTGCATAATGTGTTGATGTGATGCACATTGACTCATTACCATGTCATGCATCCAATCCTTATTTTAAATTATTATGTCTTATTATAATGCAAGGCCATGCATTCAGCGTGATTTGAGAATGCAGGTAAGCTCATCCTCTTCTGTAATACCTGTCCTCAAACAATTAGGACATCAACAACATGCGTAGTGGATCTCTAAAACTTACTATCTTTGAAAACAATCTGTATCATCACATCATGTCCTTAATCTTTCTATCACATATTATGCCTTTCATATCTCCGTGCCCTCATCATCTTACCATCATACCCCCATACATAAATATTTCTGTCATCATATAATTATCTCTCTATTTATCTTCTTATATCATTATCATCACTTTATCTCTCTTTCTCATCATCTCGCTCTTATAACCGTCTCAATTATCTCCATAACCCATCATCAAACCCTAACCCATCATTTGATTAGTACTGATGCGTAGCGAGATCATTGGAGAACTCCTCCAATTATCCTCACTATTCTGGCCAGATATTTTTCTGCATCGTCTTCCTTGAGTAAATCTCCTCTTGTACCAATGGCAGAAAATCCTATCTTGACCACTCAATTATCTCCGTAAGCTTCTTACTACATTCGATCTATAACTTATTTGAATCCCATGATTAGAGGCTCGTAATTCATAATCAAAATGCAGTAGTCCACTCACGAGATGTCCTTGGTGTATCAGGTCAATGGATCACTTATACAACCGTGACTTGAATCAACCTGATTGACTTTTAGGTACAATACCATTCAGGGATTCGTACTGATCAATTCAATGAAATCTTTCTCCAAAGAGCACCCACTATCTGTCCTTAGTGTCGCCACACTAATAGCTACAAGAACAGCTATAATTATCATATAAGTAGGATCAGCTAGTGTTATTCTTTCTGGATAATTTGATGTTCGTCTCGACTATCCATCGAATAGGAATATTTAGAATGCATGTTTCAAGAATAGTGATAACTGTATTATGATCCCATCATAACTCACTAAGTCATCGCACGTATTCATGGACTTCATTATAAACATCATACGGAATAATAATGAAAGCAAATATTTTATTCAATGAACTTAAATAAACATGGTAGTGTGATTGGCTTGATGTCCACATAATATCCATGAAAAACATGATTCAGGTTGAGTTGGAGGTTGAGAATATTGTGGCCTTGGCTGGAAGGAAGGTCTAATTCCACGGATGTAATTAGAGCTACCTTGATTTCCCCTTATGTTCCACTGGTTTTGCCTTGGTTGAAGTCCATGACATTCAATTCTTCCATTGCTTGGCACTCTCCCTGAAAATGGTCATCACTAAATCAAACAGGGCAAGAAGAATTCTACATATTAGACTTGTTAGTTTGAAGTAAATTCTTTTCTAACATTTTTGTTATCTTTGCCAACTGTTTACCAAGTTCTCTATTTTCCCTATTTCTAACATCATTCTGAATTTCCTTTTCCATACCCATCACATTCAACACTCCTCGTTTAGGACCAGAAACCCTGTCCTTTCTTATAAGTCCAATGTTATGCATAGCATATTCAGCCAAATTTTCTATTGTTTCAAATAATTGGGTATCATATGTATCCAAAAACGTACCCCCAACAATCATGTCAAGTTTATTTCTAGAATGCTCATTTAAACCTCCATAAAATGTTTGAGCAAACTGATCATCTCCATATCCGTGATGAGGGCACTTTCTCAGTGAATCTTTGAATCATTCCCAATCTTTGCTAAATGACTCATCACCCTCCATAAAGTCAAGAATGGCTCCTTTCAAAGTATGGGTTTTGGAAATAGAATATAATTTCTTCAATTTTTTTTTTCAATTTCATCCCATGATTCAAATGTGACACCCAAATTCCTGAACCATTCTTTTGCTCTATCCTTCAAGGTTAGTGGAAAATATTTTTTCATCATAACTTCACTTGAAATCCCAAGAAGTAGATATAAAGAACACCATTCAAAAAATTCATCTAAATAAGCATATGAGTCTTTTGAAGGTAAACCATGAAAATCTTTTAAGGAATTTAGAAATGCATTATCCAGATTAAATACTACATTATCCCCTAAGGGTGCATGCACTGAAGTTATTTTTTTGGTTTCTAATTGGCTCATAGTGCTCTTTTAATCATCTATTCCTTTGAGGAAATTCCCATTCCTCCTGCCCCCTCATTTCACTCATAACTTACTGAGTTTGCTTCTTAAAAAAAATTTTGTTTTTTTAACTCGAGAAGTCAATTCAGGCTTTTTAGATCTTGTACCGTTCATAAACAACAAAAAAATAAAGGTAAACTGACAGTAAATATGAATACCTATGAATTCAACCTCTGATTTCAGTTCTTCAGTTAATCAATTGTCATAAAATATTTTAATTGAAAAATAAATTTACTACCTCAATGACATCTGCTCCTTGGCAACGACGGCAGTTGATAACCCAGAATTTGGATTAAATTATTCATTTAAGGCTCTGATTTATGCAACAATATTTATAATTTTTTCATACTTAGAATAGGGTAGGTAAGGGTCGAATCCTCAATGATCAGGTAATCAGAGAGTAAATTGTAATTTAAATATATTTTGAAATAAATTTCTTTGGTAATTTTATATATTTTTGGATTTTTAACAATTTTCTAGAGAGAAAATCAACTAAATGATAGAAAACTAGTCAAAACTATTTTGAATAAATAAAATGAGTATTTATTTTGTTCATTATAAGTTCTGATGCACTAGACCTCCAACAACAACTTGGAGCAGAAATCCAAGATGAGATACAATGAGAGGGAAGCAGAGAATGAATAGAAGTACCTAACTCTCCGAGCCATTGGATTAAATTCCAAGAGATTGGAGGGCTAAGATTTCTTGATTTCCAACCTAGACCCACATGCCCTCCTCAGATTTCAAAATACTCCATTCAAATTCAAATTGTAGGTTAGTTCCACTATTCTTGGTTTTGGTTGACCTGGTCTTTAAGGAGGTTTGAAAGGACTTCTAGAATTGGCTTCTTGTGTATTGGGCCTCCTCTCATTATCAATTTGATTCATAATTTCCTCCCATTTGTATCTTAAATTCACCATTATATTTACCGAAGTCCTGTCTATCAAATAAAATTCCAAGAAGATGTGAGAAATCCACTTGACTCTTTAGAGTCAAGTGGACTTAGTCACAAAAATCAATAAAACATATACAAATAGAGCTGAGGAAAATAAATCATAAATCCCTCATTTTATCCTTAATTGTTGAATAACGCTAGTGAAAATCTAAAAATATGAGGTAAAAATTATGTATAAAACCATTGTTTTTACTGATCTAATTTGGTGTTATCAATTACTCATTAACAATAATATATATTTAAGTGACTAAAGGTATATATACAATTTATAGATTGAACTCGAAAGCCAACAAGGACATAAATTAATAACTAAGTTTCAAGTCTAATATGTGTTGCATATAGAGGTTGGTCTACTACGCACATGTCCACTATGTGTGCAACGAAATGTGGGCCACTCCTGCCTTTAAGAGCCCATGCAGAACTGCTGCTCCTTGTAGATTGGTAGGGAGAAGAAGTCCCTATATGTAGGATGCTACATGGGGTGCATGATGGGGAACCATCCAACTTCAAAGACCTCATTGAACTAGTTCATCGAGCGAGGGTTCACGCACGAGACCTAGCCTTCGGAGTACAAGGCCAAGTCAAAGGGTGATAAGCCTAAAATAGGGGTGAAAATTACGCAAATTTTTTAGCCCTTGTCGTTGTGAATTTTTGGCTTATGCAATAAAATTTATAAAACTCTACTTAATATGTATAGTGATAAGTATGAGTGTCGTCCAAGGGAGGCAAGTAGGAATTTCAATTTGATTTTATTTTTGGTGTTTTAGATCCTAATTAGAGTGAATTTGATCTTCAATGAGGATCAAGTCACCCTAATTAGGTGAGAATTTAGAGAGGGGGATAGAAGAGATGAGAAGACTAGAAAAATTAAGGGCTCTAAATTTCCTTCTTTGATCCTAATTAAAGGATCCAAGAAGTCATTTAGAGAGGTTGAAAGAGGGTTCTTAAAAATGAGTTGGGTTGAGTTTTGCAGATTGATAATTCAGAACTAAAATGGGGAAATTGAGAATTCTAAGAATTAAAACTAATTTTTTTAGAATTTTCTTTTGTAATGCAATTGAATGCCCAGGTAAAATTTCTCAATTTCTCCTCTCAATCCTAATCAGGGCTTGTACATGCCGCTCAAGCCAAGCGATTTAGAAGTTCAGACTAGAATGGAGATGAAGAAACAAACAACTTAACCTATTTCATTCAAAATGCACAAAAGTTTGAATACAATGAAAGAAAAAAAATACCAAAACTGTTGATCTAGGCTGGGACTCCTCTCTGTCTTGCAGCTGTGATGAAGCACCCTCCAGAATGAGCTCCCCCTCTCGAAATTTAGCTTTTATACTTAGGTTATATGGTAAAAATCACCATTTTACCCCCGTTTAGTACTTAATATTTATCTATCAATGTAGGCTAGATCTGAATGATCCAACCGTATATATATAAAGAGGGGATCAAGACAAACAAATCCATAAAAAATCATCTCAATCGGACTTCAAGATCAAAAGTTATTAATAAATCAATTTTAAACCAATTTAATCCATTGGATTTAAAATTGATTTATTTATTAGTTTCGTTTTTAAACACGCAATGACGTGTCGCTCTCTCATTGGCTGGCGCATTTTGAATCCTCCTTTTTGCAGAAAAGTCCTTAAAAATCCTGGAATTGCTTTTGGACGCCGCCCAAAAGTAATTACGTATATGCCCCTGGCGCACTCTCTCTCCTCCGATTTCTCCTAAAACATTAAAAATATATATTAAAAATTGCAAGAAAACCCTGTAAAATTTTAAATTGGATCTTTACGCCTGCAGTGGCGACCGAGAGCTGTTTTCAGGGTCTTTTTGCAACGAAAGTTTGCAAAAAGGCCCTTGAAAGTTTGAAAATAATAAAAATACTTCTTTTTCTATTATAAATATGCCCTTTTTTAATAGAATAAATGCATTTCTTCTTGAAATAAATCCCAAAAAATTCCTAAAAAATTGTAAAAAATTCTTGAAAATTCTAGAAAATTCCCTGATTCATTCCCATGTTGATAAATGTCGAAATAAAATTTTTAATGTGCCATTTTCATCCAAAAATAATTATTTCGAGCTTCAAAAAATCCTTACAAATTCATATAATTAACAGAAAATTAGGGAAAAATCAGAAATTACTTGAAAGCATTATTTTCGTGTAAATATATGATAACAACCCAATTTTAAGTCTTTTAAATGCATAAATCATGCTAATAACATGAAATAAAGACCGAAATTAGGGTGTTATCAAAGGGCAACAAAGGTTTGACATTATCTTTCCTTACATTATTCTTGTATAGTATGCCATGTATATCGGTGGCGAATGTGTTTGTTTTTGTTTGTTCGCATGTGTTTGGACCAGTGTATAGACCTACACCTTTGCGCGTATGTGAGCCCATGTGTGGGTGTGTTAATGGTCTCTCTCTCCTTTTAAGGGGCCCTAATTACTTCAATTGGGCCTTCTCCCCTTTATTTCTAAGGGGACGGCCCATATTTGCCCCAATAAAAGGTGGGGCCGCCCATAGGAGAGAAGAAGAGAATAAAGACTGAAAACAATGAGTTTTAAGGATTTTTATCTTGATTTTTTAGTTTTCATAGTATCTACAAAAATGCCACTTGAAAAATAGAGAGAGAAAGAGAAAACCCTTGTTTCGCCAGAAACCGTCATTGCTGCCACGCCGTCGCTCGTGGACTATCCATGGCTACCCGCGTTGACATCAGGCTTCCCATACTGTCGCGGCTGCCGCAGCAGCCCATGGCCGCCACAACAGCCGCCCGTGGTGAGTGGCTGCTACCGTGCCTCTCTACTGTGCCGCGCCGCCGCACCTTGTCACCTCTGCGACATAGTGCTGCTGCAACCTGCTATTGCTGCACCATTACTATGCACATTGCTGCGTCCATTGTTACGCCCACCGTTGTGTCTACTCGCACAAGCGCACCTACTCACACCGCTTCATCTACCTGCGCCGTCAATAGGCCTACATGTGGTTCACCATCCATTGCTATCAAAATAGACATCGCCCTGCTGCTGCTACTGGTACGCTTATAACTTCCTCCTGACATTATATTATTTTTTCAGTGCCTCTTAATGTTTCTCCACTTCTAGAGTTAGATTAGTGATAGATAAGATTCACATTCTAACGATTGGGATTTCAATTGGTATGTCCTTGGTTGAGACTGTTTGATGACGTACGTCGTCCGATGGGTAATTCTCTAAAGAAATGTAACTACATGATGACGTGAATTCCTAGATAGATGTACATGCATGCCCCGACTCATGAGGAGATTTGCCGGGCTCGGAGGTTCGAGTGGACGGTCGATGACAATGACGGTGACCCTCTAAACTTTGACAGAGAGATGAATGTGACTACGGTGTCAAACGAAATACTTTCCATTAGCGCTCGCACGTAACAAACACTCTCGACTTGTACCCAAGAATTCACTCAATTCGTAATTTTTTCCTCGATAAATTTTCTCTCACCTAATCTTGCCCGAGTGTGGTTGAGTAGTGTCAAAAATATACTGAAGACGGTAATATAACGGGCGAGCAAGGGGACGGCATACCTCGTCGGTGGCATCCCCCGTCGTTGGGATCTTCGTTGGTGCAACAAGTGGCACGAGCAGATGTGGTGGTGAGGTTGTACCGGAGGGACACGGCAAGGCTCGGCAGACAGTGGGCATGGCACTAGAGCGTAGTGCTAGAGTAGATGAGAGCGAGGAGATGAGAGAAGTGCAATGGTGAAGCGGCTTGACGGACGACTAAGCTCGATGAACACGTACAAATGGTGGCTCGATGAGGGCGACAACAACCCACGGGGTAAGCAGAGATCAGCGACATGAACTCGGGGTGCATGTTAGTATACCATAAGGTGGCTGCATGACGGAGCAATGGCACAACTGAGCCGCAACGTTACGGCTCCAGAAAAATGCATGATCATACACGCGACGCATGTGGGCAGCTAGTCAACTATGGATGTGATAGGGACGTTGCAGAGCTTGGCGGTCAGCGGCCATTTCGTAGATGGTGAATGCACCGCTCGTGCATTAGGGTGGCAACCCTGAACTCGTTCTATTAGCACCGGAGGGGTTGTCGTCAATTGTTGAATCTGCTGGTCGGGGCATGCGGGGTCAAATGCTGGCGTGAGCCGCGTTGATCCGGCAGAAAATATCGCGGTGTAATTTTCATTTGCGTCACGCGATAGTGAATGCAAGCAGAACGTGCTCAATCAGGAATAGTCAACACTCGGCCTACTGGATCAGGAAAATCGGGCACCGTCGGAGCGCTGGCTGGGACGCGGACTTCGGTTAATCTTCGAACACGCGTACCTCACCGCGGCTGTCACTGCACTGATCAACCTTGGGGTCACATTGTCTTGGGATCGCGATGTTGCGCTCGACTAGCCAAGGTGCGCAGTTCGGCCAATGGGAACAAACGATATGATATCAACTTTGGCGAGTTGACTTGCATGCAATATCACCTAGGAGGGTGAGATGAAGAACCCGTGGTGCGAGAGCACGACTCCACCGACTCGAACATGGCGGTGTATCTTCGCACGCGGGGGTGGGGAACGTGGAAGTCGACTGCACCATACAAGCAACCGACGACAAGTTTTTTTTCTTCCTCTCTTTCTCCTTCCCCATCTTCTTCTTCCTCTCTTCTTCTTCTGCCCTCTTCTCCTCTCCTTTCTTCTTCCTCTCATGAGATCTAAACACAAAAAATAACTTCCACAAACTGCAAATTCCAGATCTGTCTCTGAACGTGCCCATCATGGCCTTACATAGGGCTAAAATGGGCCCATTACAAAGTTTACATAAGGGGCCCAATAAGGGATCCCTTTTACAACACTTAAAAATGAAAACATAGGGAAAAAACTTAAAACGATTCAAAATAAAATGACGGATAAAACACGATGATACGGACGCGTCACGACGAGTACGGTGGACTCGTCGTGATGAACACGAAACATAAAATTAGACGAACAAAAACATACAATTAAAACGTGAATACGTGCACGGATGTGCTCTATTCGGGGTATTCAAACCTGGGCATCTTCCCGGATGCTTTGTCGTGCAGGTCAGGCTGGACACGGACTGGTGATGATGCTGATGACGCCGAGGATGGCTCTGATGACGTTTCATCGATGTCGTTTGGGCGTGCTCCATCATTGTCGAGGGCGTGCGCAAAAGCTGCAATAGCCAAGATCACAATGTTGGCCTTCGACCCGACGTCCAGATCATTGGGAGCTTAGTGCCATTCCCAGGTCACGCTTATCGTAGCTGAATGATCGTTGGTGTACGTCGATGCCAAATTTATACTTCTCAGTGATTTCATCGTTGCGTCATCACTTGCATTATTTGCACATCAGTCATCTCCCCTACATGACATGACTGCCCTCACCCTCCCTGTATGTAACACAATCCATTCTATCCTGGCGTTCATCGTGTTACATCAGTGCACCTGGATGGCACCTTATTACCATGTTTAGCACTATCAAGATGTGCACCTACACATGCCCTGAGCCCCCTAGCAGCTGCAACACTGAGGTTGGGTTGGGCACAATTGTCATGGTGGAAAGCCTACAGACTAAGGGCCTCGCATCGAATGTTAGAAGCTCAACGCTTTATCATAGTGTGCCTATCCTTTAACAAGACTAGCTTCTCCTTGATTTGGGAAAACTACATGAGGAGTGCAATTTGCCTTTTGGCTGTAAGATAGAATAAACAAACTATTCTGATTTGAAACGTGGAAGTGAATTTATCCATCCAAGATTTTTGGTCATTTCTATCATTAAAATTTTCCATTATTCATCAAATTTATTTTGTTTGGATGTGAAAAGGATCACTTCCTACAATTATCCAAAATGCCAATTTCTACAAATTTTAGAAGACAGCACAAGAGTTAGGGTTCTCATCGCTGAATATTATGGGAGGTTGGACCAGCTCTATGGGGCACGCGTGTATCTGGCTCTTGTCACCATCACTAGGAAACTCTATCCGATCCATCAGGTTGATGATTTCATTGTCTTCCACCTCTTCATCATCGTCTTTGGCCTTGCTTGCAATGTCTACTTTGCGCCTCATCTTTCTCTTGAGCATGTTCAAAAGGGAGTCCACGTCCATGGTACCGTTGACTGTAACCTGCTCCTCACTCCAGTCAAAGGAAATTGATTCAACTCCTGCATAAGAAGTTTTTGACTTCAAATGTAGGCCCAACTATCATTCATGGACTTCAGCTATGCCAAATTAGTGTGTTTGGTCATCATTGACACTAAATTTTACTCAAAAACCAACAAAATTGATGAAGATATCAGTACCATTGACATTTTTCTGTCAAATCTAGGATAATGGAGATTAAGGGCTATGCTGAAGGGAAACTGTTATTGCCATAACTTTTAGTATAAATACTAATAATTAAGATTCATCTAGAGGCATCCATCCCATCATTGGACAGAATGATCTCAAATTTCGAAAGAAAAATAGGAAGCATCCAGATCCTGATAACTAAATCAGTGCAACTTCTATCACTATATCAGACATACCTCTAGATTAGTCTTCTCCCTTCCTGATCTCGATATCAGAAGACAATATCAGGACATATGCTGTACCAGATGTCAGAAATGGGAAGTCCAATATTTGTCTTTACCAAAATCCAAATATCGGTTACTACAACACATGTATCCGGTAATGTCATCCGTCCTGATATAGGCATCCATATTCGTCTCAAGGGTCGGATGATGATATCGGCTGTCAGCGTCAGTATTATTTTTCCCATATCTGACGTATAAATGTAAATATAATTTCAACATGAAGTTAGTCAAACTTGTCTTCACCATATTATTTATACACATAACAAAAATATACATAATAATATTACTAAATGATGAAATAATGTATTAGGTCGTTTCATGAAACTTCACAGCCTTATGGACAGACACACCCTTTTCTTGAACCGGATATCTGATGCCTCTCATCGGATATTGGTGTTAAAAAAATAGTTTGATTATAGGACTCGTTACAGTCAACATTAGCGATTAAACACACCAATCGAGAAAACAGAAATGTGATTAGAAAATTATCTTAGAATTTTTTTTTACTATTTGTGCAACTACGGATCAAGAAGCATCAGTATGAGCTGATCCTAAAACATGAAGACTATCCTGATTCTTAAAAATGAATCTGGAAGTGGCTTTTCGGTGTGACATTTTGCGCCAATCGGTTTGTCCCATAAAAAAAAACGCTTCGAATCATACATTAAAGCCAGGGTTCTCAACGAATAGTCGTCACCTAAAACTCAGCATCATCCGTAGGCTTGCTCGTTATGATGATTTCATCATCGCCATGCTTAAGGTTATGGGGACCAATGATGGGAGACCTACTTAAATGAACAGAAAACGACGAAGTCGCAATTTGATAACCACCACGATGGAGGAAGGTTATAAACTCGGAGTACATTAAAATGTACAGCGTCTATGACGATGAAAAGGAATATTGCGATGACGATTTCAAATCGTCATCGTCATCGCGTAAGCGACAGGTGCCGATACTTCGATTCGTCATCGTCATCTGTGACCCACAACCACTACGCCGGGTTACATGAAAATTAGGGACCGGAGTAAAACCGACGGCGATTGCAAGGAGTCAATTCGATTGATCAGCGGAGGAATTCGGACTACCGATGCAAAGACCAGTACAACGGAAGCTCACCTTCAATCTTAGCGATGCATCTCCTGATTCGGAGGACGCAGCCTCGGCAATGTAGTTGAATCTTGAGAACTACGGTCGACATAGCCGCCTGCACAAAATCCCGGAGGAATCAATTGAATCAACGAATTCCAGTTTGCTGCGAAAACGAAATTCTGGTGCGTATCGCCATCTTTGCAGCCTCATCGACCTTCGCATCGCGGTTAATTTGCTCCGCCGACGAACTGCTCACGCAGAGATCGTGGCAAACTAGACTAACCTTCCTGCAAGCCTCACTCTCCGCACGCAGTTGGAGCTCAAAGGGATCGATCTTTCCCGCCACGTTCAGCACATCGTCGAAGAACTCGTTCATCACGGCTTCCACGCCTGCCGCCATAAACGTCGATTCCATCGCTAAATCAAAGCCGGTAGAACACACGATCTGAGCAGAGGCGACAAACCGCGATCAAAGAGCAGATCGATCGAATCCCTGGACGGAGCGTTTGAATTCCACGGGCTCTCGAGCTTAAAAACAGAAAAAGGCGCGCAACGGAATGGGCAATTCGGTCTTTTTCGTAACTTGTGTTTAATACAGAATTTGTACGATTTAAAAAAAGGACTGGAAATAGAATTTGGGCCATTTTTTTAATCGGATTGGGGAGGCTGCTGGAGGCGGACCATGCGAGCGTAACGGCCGTCGGGGGAGTGGGAGAGGAGGTGGGCGTGGGAGCCCTTCTCCACGACGCGGCCGTCCTCGAGCACGGCGACGGAGTCGGCGGCGCGGGCGGCGGAGATGCGGTGCGCCGCCATGATGATGGTCCGCGTGCCGGCGCCGAGCCCGGCCAGGACCCGCCGCTCGGACTCGGGGTCCAGCGCGCCGGTCGCCTCGTCGAGCAGCAGAACCGCCGGGGCCCGGACCAGGGCTCGCGCGATGGCGAGCCGCTGTCGCTGCCCGCCGGACAACTGCACCCCTCTCTCGCCCACCACCGTCGCGTAGCCGCGCGGCAGCGCGGCGATGAACTTGTGGGCGTCGGCTCGCGCGGCGGCCTCCGCCACCTCCGCCGCGGTCGCGCCGTCGCGGCCGTACGCGATGTTGTCGAAGATGCTGGCGGCGAAGAGGCAGGGCTCCTGCGGCACCAGCCCCAGCCCGCGCCGGGCCGCGCTCAGGTTCAGGCTCCGGAGGTCCCTCCCGTCGAGCAGCACCCGGCCCGAGGAGGGGTCGTAGAAGCGGAGGATAAGGGCGAGGACCGAGCTCTTGCCGCAGCCGCTCGGCCCGACCAGCGCCAGGGTCCGGCCGGGGGGAGCCCGCAGGCTCAGGCCCCTCAGCACCGGCGCGTCCGGGCGGGCCGGGTACGCGAACTCCACGCGCCTGAGCTCCACCTCCCCGCGCAGCGGCGGCCCCGCGCCGGGCGGCTCGTCGGGGTCGATCTCCGTGCCGCGGTCCAGCAGCCGGAACACCGACCGCGCGGCGGCGCCCCCCTTGACCAGGTCCGGCGCCAGCGCCACCGTCTCCGCCGCGCCGTTGGCGGACACCATCAGCACCATGAACACGCGGATGCTCTCGGAGAAGTCGGAGAGCCCGCGCTGCACCAGCCACGCCGCGTACCACAGCCCGAGCGCATACGCCGCGTGGAGCAGCAGCTGCGCCGCGCCGAACCCGCCGCCGGCCATCTGCCCGCGCCAGAAGCTCCGCCGCAGCGGCGCCCGCAGGCTGGCGGCAAACAGCGCCGCGACCTGCGCCTCGGCGTTGAACGCCGCGACGGTGCGCACGTTGCCCGCGGCCTCCGCCGCGATCTGCGTGGCCCGCGCGTGGGCCTCCTCCAAGTCCCCCGCGAACCCCTGCATGAACATCTTCTGCAGCACCGAGGCGGCGACGACGACGGGGAGAACCGCGACCAGGACCAGCGCCAGCCGCCACTGCAGCAGGAGCCCGGCCGCGCAGGAGACGACCATGAGGGACGCGTTCTGGACGACGACGGAGACGCGGTCGCCGATCGCGGACCGGACGTTGTGCGCGTCCAGGGAGAGCCGGGCGGCGACGCGCGCGCTGCTGTTCTCCGCCATGTCGAACCAGGCGGGCTCGTTGCGGAGGACCGCGGCCAGCATCGCCTCCCGCACCCGCTTGGTCAGGTTCTCGCCCGCCGCGTCCCAGAAGGAGTGCTGCACCGCGTTGAAGAGGAGCGCGGCGGAGGAGACGCCGAGGAGGAGATAGCAGTACTTGGCGATCTCTCTCTTCATGAGGGCGCGGTCGTCGGCGTAGTAGGCGCTGAGGACGGCGCTGAGGACGTAGGCGAAGATGGCGCTCAGCGAGCCGCAGGCCACGGACCCGACCGAGCCGGCCAGGGCGAAGGCCCACTCGGGGGAGCTCATCTTGGCTAGCCGCCAGAAGGAGCTCGCCTGGTCACGTAACGCCACCTTCTCCGCCCGCGCCGACGCCGCCGGCCCGTCGTGGCCCGCGTCGGAGGCGAACCAGTCGGAGAGGCGGCGCGAGCGCGGGGACGAGTCCCGGCCCACGACCGGCGAGCTGGCCGAGTCCCTGGGTTCGTGGGTGGCCGCCTGCGTGCCGACGAGCTCGGCGTAGGCGCCGCCGTCGGCCCGGGCCATGAGCTCGTCATGGCTTCCGAGCTCGGAGACGGCGCCACGCTGGATGACGGCCACGAGATCGGCCTGGCGGACGGCCGACGGGCGGTGCGCGATGACGAGCGCGGTCCGGCCGACGGCGAACCGGTCGAGCGCCTCCTGAACCAGCTTCTCGGACTCGGCGTCGAGCGCGCTCGTCGCCTCGTCCAGGATAAGTATTGCCGGGTTCTTCAGCATCGCCCTCGCGATCGCTATCCTCTGTTTCTGCCCCCCGGAGAGCTGCAGCCCCCGCTCCCCCACCTGCGCGGTGACGGACGACGGATGACTGAACGGTGAACGAGTTAACGGGATGATAAACGTGAGGAACTAATCAAAGGGGAAGATTAAAAAAAAAAGGGGGGCCAGCGTTCCATGTGCGCATGGAAAGTCTGCGTGGGCAGAAGGAGACAGTCTCGTCCTACTCTAATGCTTGGCCCGCAAATAGTTAATGTGCACCGTCATCTGGCAGAATTTTGTCCCCCACCATCCCTGTGCGTTTGACCCGGAGAACGGATCCCCAGATGGGTTCGATCGTAGAGATTTTTTCTTAAATTTTTTTTTTTGGGTTTTGACTATTGAATCGAGAAAAGAACTGGAGATTTACCTGCGTGTCGTAGCCATTCGGAAGCTTGGCGATGAAGGAGTGGGCATTGGCCACTCTTGCGGCCTCTTCGATCTGCACCTGGGTAGCCTCCGGTCTGCCCAGAAGCAAATTCTCCTTAATGGAGGTGGCGAAGAGGACCGGTTCCTGGCTCACCAATCCAATCTGCTGCCTCAGCCACCTCAATTTCAGCCTTCTAATGTCATGCCCATCCAGCAATATCTGTCCTGCGATGGAAGAAGACCGGGCGGATTTAAATCCTCCGCTGTAAAGAACTGTCTTATTCATCTTCCTTGTTCTTTATTACCTGAGGTGGGGTCGTAGAACCTCTCCAATAGCGAGATGACGGTGCTCTTGCCAGAGCCGCTGCTACCCACCAAAGCCACAGTCTTTCCAGCGGCGACGCTAAGGGAGAAACGGCGAAGTACCGGGACGTCCGGCCTTGATGGGTACACGAAATCCACGTCCTTTAGCTCGATATGACCCGTGACGCGATCCAGCTCCTTTCCGGAATCCGCGCCGCTATCCAATCCTGGCGTGTGATCGATCGTACTGTAGATCTTCGATGCGGCAATCCTGGCCTTCGAAAAGGCCGCCAGGCTCGGCGCCGACTGCCCGAGGGCCCTTCAAAACAAGCAAGAACTGGTCATCTCCACTTCAAAAAAACCAAAAAAAAAAACAAAAAAAAAGACTGTGATGTTATCATGATAAGCGCTTACAGGCCGCCGATCATGACGGAGAAGATGGTGGCGATGGCGAGACCGCCGTTGGTCTGGCGGTGGCCGACGAGGTGGCCGCCGTACCAGAGTAAGAGCGCGTAGCAGCAGAAAACGGTGAAGTAAGTGGCGCCGAGGCCGACCCCCTTGGCGAGTCCGATCTTGTATCCGATCCGCTGGACCACGTTAAGCGCCGCCGAGTAAGCCTTCAGCGCGCGCTCCTCGCCGACGTATGACTGCACGGTCCTTATCTGGGCCAGCGTCTGTCGGTCGCCCGATATCAGAACAGCGAAGAAAGACCAGCAGAGTTGAGATTCAACCCACCTGCTCGGCCACGTTGCCCGCCTCGGCGAGCGCCGCTTGGCTTCTCGCGCTCAGCTTCGCCGTTGACGTCGTGTGGATGACGCCGATGACGGCTATCAGCGGCGCCGCCGCCAGCGTGACGAGAGCCATCTGCCATACCGCGGTGAACCCGACGACGAACCCGGCCACTAACGTCGCCATGTAATGAATGAAATTCCCGAGCTGCGAACGAATTCCCAAGGTTGAGGAAATAACCCATGATAGACGAAGGTTTGATGAAGAAATAAACCTTCTCGCTGATCGCTTCCTGGATTAGAATGGATTCCGCGTTAATGGCGTGAACAACGTCGGAGGTTCTTAGCTCGGTGTCGTAGTAGCGCACGTCTAGACTTAGAACAGATTTCAAATACTCGATCCTCATCTGGGTCGATTGCCGCTCCCCAGTCCACATCCAGCATGAAATCTCTAACACCCAAGAAACCATAACACTAATTGATTTCCAACAGGAAATTGATTTGATTGAGGTTTTGCTCACCCGCCCAAGACGAGGCCCAGATCGCCGCCCCCACCACCAGGAAGTAGAACGAGTACTGCAAGAGAAGAAGGCAAATTGCAAAACAACTTCAGATTAAACTAGAACAGAACAGGGGAGAGTTAGTATAAATGCTACCTTCGTGACTTGATGGACCATGAGCTGTGGATTATCAGCGTTGGATCCGAAGGAATTGACGAGATCAGCGAAGAAACGGAGGAAAATAGGGAGAGAGCAACCATGAACAACAGCTCCCAGCGTGCCCATCGACATGAGAGTGTAGTCCAAAGCGTCAGCGAATCGAAATAGCTCCCAAAATGCCAGAGGAGGAAGGGAAGAAATCTGCTTATCGACATTCCCTCTTCTCGTTCTTCCCAATTCTCCTCCATTCTCCGTCATCGTTCCTCTCTTTGCTTCTCTTTCAAGAGCTTCATCCTCCATTTATCAGACTGGTCCCTCTCGTTTCTAATCTGGAATTTCCCAGAGAAGAGGTCAGGGAGAAAAGGACACGAGGTAATAAGAAGATTTACCAGTCCTTTCGGGATACTGTCCCCACATTGCTGGTTCATCGTCTCTCCTTGTTCTGGGAAAACAAATAGTGAACGTAAATGGCAGAAGAACAGAAAGGTAGTAGCCTCAGATCAGCATCGAACGATGGTCGAAACTGTTTACTGATGAACTTACTTCTTGTCTCAAAGGAGACGCAAAAGTTAAAGAGTGACAGATCGGAGACGTCCATAGCCTACAGTGCCGCGTAAACCTAGGGCTTGAATAATCTCCTCGGGCGACAGTCAAGATCTTCGTCGAAATTTGAAAGGTAATGCAGAGCCGCACGGAGACAAGAGAATATAAGAACATTATTTTTTTGCCCTTTCCGCAGAATGACGCATTGTTTTTGCCGTTGTTCTTCCTCTTTCGCCTCTGCCGACGACGCAATAGTTAAACAATCCGGCGGAACAGTAAATTGTCATTGACGATGCGGAAATCCGAGGGTGAGGCAAGCAAACAATCATAAAATAAGGGCAGAATCAGAGGCGATTCGGTACGAGAATGACTTCCGAATAAACAAATCCGAGCAAATCTTAGAACCATGTCGCGAGATCCAGCGCGCAATTACTCCGTCGAACATCCGCTGTAGGCTGAAATTTTAGCTTGAATTGATGCGGGCATCCTCTTCTTGATGAATCCCTAACGGTTTAGCGCCATAATCACGAAAAAGAAAACACATCACGAATCAAATGCTTTCTCAACGCGAAGTTGAGGAATTTGAAATTTTCTAAGAGACAGGAGATCGCTAGTATGTGGAAGAACAAGGGCCATCATTAGCAATCGGACGGTCAGGATACTATCAAAATTTCCCCGCTGACACTCATCGCTACATGCTAAGATTAATGTAACGATAAACGTCCAATCATTGATGTGACCGCTAACGTTGACTTTGGATGCATAACACGTGTACGTGAATTAGTTAAAGAATTTAGTTTCTTTCGCGAAAATGTAGCACAAATTTTAAATTTAAATAAAACAAATTGGAAAGAGGACCACCCCACTGCCCATTTTATTCTATTTTATAGAAAAAATTGCCGTCAATTCGTTTTAAATCCTCGTCAGAGTAATCGAGAAGACCAAAGGACGATAACGATGACGTCTAGGATGACGAGTTGACGAAGTCAGAATTTTTTTTTACTTTATCAATAGCTGTCCGTGCACTGCGGCGGCAGGCAGTAGCGACGGTGGTAAACAGGAAGAGAGAGAGAGGGGGGAAGAAATGGAGAGAGAAAGAGATTGGAAGAAAGGGAGAGAGACAGATAGAGAGAGAGAGCCTGAAGAGAGAGAGCGAGAAAGAGAGAGATGGGAAGAAAGGGAGAGGTAAAGAGAGAGTGATGGGAAGAAAGGGAGAGAGAAAGAGAGAGAGAGTGAGAAAGAGAGAGATAGGAAGAAAGGGAGAGATAGAGATAGAGAGAGCAAGAAGAAAGAGAGAGATATGGAGAGAGGAATAAAGGGAGAGAGAAAGAGAGGGAGAGGGGGAGAGAGAGAAGAGAGAGAGGGGTAAAAAGAGATAGAGAGGGAGAGAGTGAGAAAGAGAGCGATAGGAAGAAAGGGAGAGATAAAGAGAGAGAGAGCGAGAAGAAAAATAAAGAGGGGATTAAAGGGAGAGAGAAAGAGAGAGAGGGATAAAAAGAGATATAGAAGTAGAGAGAGAGAGAGAGAACGGAGAGAGAGATATATATAAAGAGAGAGAGAAAGAGAGAGTCAGAGAGGGAAATTAGAGGGAGAGAGATAGAGAAACAGAGGGAGAAAAAAATAGAGAGAGAAAGAGAGAGGGAGGAAGAGAGGAAGAGAGAGGGAGAAAGAGACATAGAGAAAGAGAGAGGGAGAGAGACAGAGAAAGAGAGAGGGAGAAAGAGACAGAGAAAGAGACAGAGAAAGAGAGAGGGAGAAAGGGACATAGAGAAAGAGAGAGGGAGAAAGAGACAGAGAAAGAGAGAGGGAGAAAGGGACATAGAGAAAGAGAGAGGGAGAAAGAGACAGAGAAAGAGAGAGGGAGAAAGGGACATAGAGAAAGAGAGAAAGAGAAAGAGACATGGAGAAAGAGAGAGAGAGAGGGAGAAAGAGAGAGAGAAAAAAGAGAGATAGAGAGGGAGAAAGAGAGAGAGAAGTTTGAGCCCCTCGTCCCCCACAAAGCATGGTCATGTCATCAGCGTCCTCCTAATAAAGGTCAGTGGACGGATAACAAAGGGAATGAGACTGAAAAAAATTAAGTCTTATTTTCAATTGGCCTAACGTGTTCATTTTTTCCGATACACTGTCTGGGAAGAGGAAGACGCACTCAGATGACGATATCAGAACTCTAGCTCATATCAGGTATCTGGGTAGATACCAGAACTCCGGTCAATTTTGAATATGATATCATCATCATGAGGACAGTGCAGATATTATTATCCAAGAACTATACTGGCATATTTGGATCTGATACCCTAATATTGGATTCAAATGTCTGGACATCAGTAAGTTAATTAGCGTGTCCCTCAGACTTCAAGAAAGCTTTTTTGAAAAGAAATATGTCTGTATACTTTAGTGGCAGTTGGCTGGGCAAAAAATGCAACAGTGCTTTAAAAAAAAGGGAAATCGGAAAATTATTGGTACATTTCCTTTAAAAAAAACTCGTTTTGTCACCCACTCTACAATAATGG
Organism: Wolffia australiana; assembly: GCF_029677425.1. NCBI lineage: Eukaryota > Viridiplantae > Streptophyta > Magnoliopsida > Alismatales > Araceae > Wolffia > Wolffia australiana. The sequence goes on along the minus strand of NC_135836.1, from coordinate 21,472,367 downwards.
GGAAAAGACCTCATTTAAAAACCAACTACTTCTATTTATTAGATATATACTTAAAAATCTTACATCCCATTACTATTAGCACGTCATCGCTTGTTTAATCATGTAACATCGTTACAATCTGCTATTACATTTATTTATCTCACTTACATGAAAATGTTTTTAAAATATACAGAAAATAATATTTCGAATGTCAGAATATCGTATAGACAAAGTCATATGCTGCCGTTGGGATATTGGTGATAGAATTCGATGCCTCTGACTCAATAAGGAAGAGAGAAGTAGATTAAGGAGGAAACTGAAACAATATGAAATAGAAGGGAAAGGGCCAAAATGGCTTGCTGTGTTTTCGATACATCGAGAGTCTTTTATAGACTCTTTAGGTGAACGTTGGGTGTGTCCTTTATTAACGATATTTAACTTGTTGGCTGCGTCCACGACGTGTCGCCATGATCTTGAGAGATCTTCTGGCGGTGTGCGTGGCTCGAGGTGGCGGCGGTAGACTGTGGTGACTTCACTTGAGTCGTTCTAGAAGCTTCTGCTGACGTCGTCTGCTCCAGCTGTCTGGCGAGTGTGTCCTCGTCCTTAACAATTGGTTTCCCCTTTTCGGCATCCCCTACGGTTTCCAGAGTCTGTTCCGTCCAACCTCGTGGAAGGAAACAGAACGAGAAACCATAAGATGGATGACTGAAAGGAAGTCTGTTCAGTCCCATTCCGTCCATGCCTACTGTTGTCCATCGTCAACTACTCAGCATTGGATGACGACAACGATGCCGAAGATTAGCGACGGGGATGATTTTGTCATCGTCGTCAACATCCTACTAAGAAGGCAAGAACAGACATTAACTTCGTCATCATTATCTCATTATCGTCATCTGGACAGTGATCAGTGATTAGGGAATGGCACGTCCAGGACGTGAGGGGATGGATGAAGATCCGCGATGGACGGTGACTTGACGAAAGTTTCCTCATGTCACCGTCCCGTCACATGTCCGAGGATTTCAGAAAAATTCATCACGTCCGTGTCACTGTCATGGTTTGCGGCGTCCCCGTCACCGGACGGCGTCACCGTCACATGCGAGGGGAAAAATAACCATGCGGAGGAGAGAGAATTAGAGGGGCATATCTCCAATTATCTTTGGACGGCATCCTTCTGCGCCCACGAATTAATGCATGGACTTTTCTGCAAAATGCCAAGAAATTTAGTTAGCAACGCCGCGCGGCAAAATTTCGGCCGTCAAAAAGCTTAAATCTAATGATTTTTACGCTTTTTTGGTCATTTTTAAAAATTCGTCACGGTCGTCATCAGTGACGGCTGTCCCATCAAGTCACTCGTCTGAGGCACCTATCACCATCACGTCACCGTCACGCCCAGTTCGTCCTCCATCACCGTCACAGTCACGGGCCCCTAATTTCTTCACCGTCACCGTCACGTCATCCGTCACCGTGACGTGTGACATGATGGATGATGGCTGCCGTTCTTATTCTGGGCCATTGGTTTGAAGATCCTTGAGGAATCCGGCCCATATTATCAAAGCTCGATCCAAGAATCTTGGTTAATGACCAGTAGTCATCCATGGCCGCCGTTCACTTGAGCTCGGCATTCGCAGCCGGGATCTACACTCGGCTCTCGCGGAACGCATACTCTTCCAATTACTTCGCCGCTGGCGGTTTTTCCTGCGTTGGAAAGGTTCTTTCCGTGCTCAAAGTTCTAATTTGATGTTAGATGTCGCCGGGGTTAATTTAGATGTTTTTTTTGTTTTGAAGTTTCGCCTTCTCAGTTCTTCATCCTCCCCTCCGATGGCGTCTTTGGAGCCCAAGGAATCCCTTTCTAACAACCCTGGTCTTCACCCGGAGGCAGATGAGGCCACCAAGAGATACTTTTTACAGCAAACGGTCGGCCCTCTTCCTTTGAAGAACTAATGAATGATAAAATAGATTTGTGTTTTGATTTATCTCGGAACTTAGGTCCGACGGAATTAGTTTATGGAACAGGAAATCCTGACATTTTGGTGTTATTAATGAATTGAATGGATCACTGAAAATTTATCGAATTTGAATCGGAGTATTCACAATGCATTAACTGAAATTGTAATTCGGAATCGGATGCATGGGATTGACCAGTGTTCTTCTCCAGATGTTCCGGGTTAAAGATCCGAAAGTCAGCCTCGACTTCTACTCCCGGGTGTTAGGCATGAGGTAAATTAAAAATGGGGTCTTCTTGCGCTGTTCTGACTTCTCATATCTGTAATGCAACCTTCTTTATCCACGAAAATGTTGGAAATTCGGAAATACTTTCAAAATTGCTTAATTCGTGAATGTGCTTCCTCACCTTCGTATGCGTGCCGCCACTGAATGTACTCATATTTATGCTGCTGGAAAATTATTGATATTGGCATTGGATAGGCATATGAGAATTTATTTGAAGGAAAATCAGTGTTGATGAATTTTCATGCGTGGAGGACGAATCGCCCTCTTAAGATGAAATTTTGTGCATGATATGACCAAGGAATTTTCAAAAATAATTTAGCACAAAGCACTGGTTCCCTGAAACACACCTTCTTTTTATGGGGTTGTGAGGTACTCTCTTTACTTGCTTGTTCCTTGTGCAGTATAGTTCGTCCACATCTTCGTAGCAGATCCCTACTACGATAGCCGATTGGCTTTGATGAGAATAGAAGTTATACATGGAAAATTTTCATGATTACACTTGTTTTCCCTAAGACTTAGCTCAATTCGGATACAAAAAGACAATCCAAGAAGTCATTTTTTCTATCCCACCTTTACGATTCAACCCTATCATCTACTTTTTTTTCAAAGATAAAACCTATCATCTATCTAGAACTGACTTTTCTCTCTGACACCGTAAGGAGTGCCATATGACCAAACTCAAACTCATCTTCATTTCTTGTTCCATCACTTCAGCTCAATTATTTGACCCAATTATTTGCACCTCTTATCTAGAGATATCCAGATAAAGCTGATTTCTCGAGTTCCATTGTATTGTTTTGACTAATGCTGATTCGATTTTGTTAGAACCAAATATTCAGATGATCAACTTCTTTCATGGTGCTGAAATGGCCGTTACTTTTGATAACATGACCTTGACTTCACATAATTTATTTGTACTTGCATTTCTAGGAGTTTCTTTATCACCAATGATGCGCGCACCTATCCTTGTTATTTTATTGTAATTACCTTCGTAGTGAAATGCATTTGAATTTTGGCCCCCTATTCAAGTTTGGACAGACTTGACTAATTAAATACTTTTGTGATTTGACTGGCAATTTTCTAGGTTGTTAAAGAGGCTGGATTTCCCTGAAATGAAATTTAGCTTGTACTTTCTGGGATATGGGGTACTATAGACCATCACTTTCAGTTATATTGTATGATTATTCGAATATATGACTCACTTATTATATTTCTAATCTTCTAGGATCCTTCATCAGCTCCCGCTGATCCAACGGAGCGTACTGTTTGGACATTCAGTCAGCAGGCAACACTGGAGCTTACACAGTAAGAGTTTCAATGTTGTGTCGGGTTGGACATCTAGTTATAATCTTCTGATTTGTAGCCCAATCTTCTGTGGAAACCTCCAATCTTCTAGGGGCTTATGTGGAAACTGCATAAGAATTTAAAAAAACCACAAACTTCATTTATACTACCCATTTAGTGATCATGAATTCAACCTATTTAGGTCCGAGACCCAAGAGGGTAATGGATAATTTACATAGAGAAACCAAATGTTGGAGATAATGCACCATAAAACTTCAGGTCGCATCCCATGACATGATCCTCCGGTCCTTAGTTTCGTACATCTATGTTTTTCAAGTTTTTTCCTGGATAAAGTGCTAAGCTTTGGTTTTGAATGCATTCGCAGTAACTGGGGGACGGAGAGCGATCCTGAATTCAAAGGATACCACAATGGAAATTCTGAACCACGTGGATTTGGTATGCGCAATACAGCCACGTCTAAGACAGAAAATAAATTGTTAAAATAATACGTCTAAAAATATATTGTTCAGGACATATTGGCATAACTGTTGATGATACTTACAAGGCATGTGAAAGATTCGAACGCTTGGGGGTAGAATTTGTTAAGAAACCTGACGATGGTATGCTTGTTGCCCATGTTAAACTATCGTTCATTTTCAGTAGCTCATTCCCATCTTGTCTTTGGTTCAAGATACTCACACAATTGCTTCATATTGTGTTTGTTCCTATTGATATCGTGTGTCAACTAATATCATTTTACCCTTCCTTATGTAGGAAAAATGAAGGGGTTGGCTTTCATCAAGGACCCTGATGGCTACTGGATAGAGATTTTTGATCTTAAAAGAATCGGAGGAATAACTGTTAATGCTTCCTGAGATCAGCCCTAGCCTGTGGACCCCTCGTTTGTTTTTTCCCTTCTTTACTGGGATGTGGTTATATCAGTCGCATGAGTTTCCTTTTAACTTGACCCAACTTCATGTTCATCCTCAAGAATTTTCTTCTTTATGCGATGGACACAACTGGATATCTTATGATCTATGTCCTTTACCTCAGTTTTTGTTCATTGCAAGTAATAACTTAAAAGTTATCCTAGTTTTTTTATGAGGGTTAAGAGCATGAATTCCAATTCCGATTAGCGACTTTCTATGATTTATCTTCAAGTTTATAATATTCGCCAGAACCTGCTTAGCAGCAACTTTGTTTTCCTATAAGATCTCGCATATGAGACAGACAATACTTGACATTTAATTTTTTTGGAATTACATGTGGTTCTTCCTCCATTCTTGATATCACTATTATTGTCCAGCTATGAGTTTTTATTCATCGAAATTATAAGCCAACCCCCTGGATTTCTGCAGAAATAAATCTTAAACCATGTACAAGCTTCTTGTTTTACTTTGAAACTTTAATACATTGAAATTGAAATAACCAAGCATTGATGACATAACCATGTCTTATTCAACTTTTGTCAAATCATTTCATCATGAAGAAAGTCTTCTATTTTCATATGAAACATCCTCTTACCAATGATTTTAACATACATTACTGGCTTCTGTTTTGTATTGTTCTTTACAACATGCATATTATGCTCAAAACAAAAATTCAAGCCTTTGTCCATCAGTATTTCCATTCTTAATAAGTTATCAAAATGTGGAATTAAAAACATGTCTTCAAGCCTCTTCTTTCCTCCTGAAGTTGGGACTTAAATTGTACCTTTCTCTTCAATCTGAAACTTCTTACCGTCACCCAACTTAGCGTATCCTCCCTGAACAACTTAACAAATCTATCTACAAGAACAATTTTTATTCAAGCGGAATCAAAAAATACATATCGTCAAAAATAGAGTAAGGTTAAATATTAGACATAAATGACCATGTTCATCAGCTTCCGCAAAATTGGTTTGATTATTCTGTTTTGCACAACAATGTGTTTATGACCATGTTTTTTGCAATAATAGCTCTGAAGTCATTTTCTTCCTTTCGGATTTTCATCATACTCTCATGTAATCCTGGGTATCTAATTTTTTTCGTCAAAACAAATATATCTTACATTTACGGGGCATCTCCCCCTGCTTGAACCTCTGCCTCTAAAGCTTCTTCCTTGTCCTCTTCCAAATCATTTATCCCAATTGAAATAATATCCTTGTTGGTTTTATTTCCTGCCTCCTCTTGTGTACTTTTCTCTCTCTTACTGTGTTCAATTAATTTGAACGTGACATCATAGCTTGATCTTCTTAAGAAGACAGATAAATATTGACTTAAATGTTTCTTCAACTGATTTCTCCTTTGACCTGTTTATCCTTTCTTCATGATCAGTCAAATGACACAATATGTCAATAGAATTATTTGTATCAAAATAACAACATGATCTTTGGAGGCAAGCTTCATAGAGTCTTATCCTCTATCTTGCTTTATGGAAGATCTTCTCCAAATCTTATCATTGATTCACAATCAAGAAAAATCTGTCAAAATGATATTGGAGAGATTCTTTGACCTTTATAGACAAAGATTCAAACTCTCTACTAATCATAAATGTAATTTCGCTACTGACACTACATCACCTCCATGAACTTATTTATACATCATAGGATGAGCCTCATGCGCTGTAGTTGCCTCTGAATTATCTGTAAATAAATTTTTCGTAAAATGATTCCAGAATAATAAATACATTTGGATATGTTCTATTAAAATCCCAACACTCATTTCTCTTTGATTCAAGAGGCAAAAAATTATTTTCTTCACATAAATCTTGACTTCTCGATGAAGAATTCTTCTCAGCACTCCACATGGAATATTTTCTTGTCTTGAAAGGGCTTTCAACAGTAATATAACCTTCCCATGGTGCTTTAACAGCCATTTTTTTTATTTTAAACATACAAAACTTTACTCAGCCTCTTTTCATAAGTTTCACTAAACTTTGCCTCAGTCTCTTGGACTGTTGACTGTCTGCTCAAACTGGTCTGGGACTATATTATTAGGTTTCTTAGACTCAGATGCACATTCTCATGTCTCCTTGCACCTTTTCTCTGATTCTCTTTGTTATCTTAGCTTTGATTCACTACAACCAATCACTTATCTTTTTTTAAGTTACAATGCTCATGTTTATATTTCATTTTTGTTTAGGTGCCCTTGTCACTCTTAGATACATCCTCAAACTCTTTCCTCCAAAAACATTTTTTCTTCCCATCTGACATCTCAGTTTAAATTTCTCAATGATTGACTCCACACTGTTTGCTTTTGTTGAAGCTATCTATCATGAACCATGCACCATGGTTTTTACCCAATATGTATGGCTTTTTTCCTCTCGCACACTTATTCTAGATGGGTATACGCTCTTACTAATCCCTTCTCACCTGTTATGATTCAAAATTGGATCTCATGAAAATCATCTGCCATGGAACTGCATAACAGAAAATAAATATAGAGTTACTTTGTTCTATTACAATTTTCTTAGGTTTAGAGAGACTTGACTTATTTTGGTTGCACTACAAAAGAAAGGGATATACTGACAAAAGGGAGAAGAAGGATGGGGAACAAAACAAGTATTTCATAGATGATTTTTTTAGGCCTTTATATGTTTTATATTTAATGGGAATTTTCATAGAAGGCTACCTTCTAACGTTCAATAAAATATTTTTCCTATTACTGTCTAGGCCCATGTACTAGTCTAAATAATAACTCAAATACCTCAAGCTCTAAAATAAAAAAGGGGTTTATCAGCTCTTTCATGGAATTTTACTTATCATTTATCTTGTACATTTAATCCCTCATCTGCATAAAACTCCTAAGATAACTTTCAAACCCTAATTGGTCATCTTAGCAACTACGGACGCAATATGAAATCGTCAAAGAACTCTAATATTTCCGCTGCATTGGCCAAGGACTTTATTGCTTCATTTTTCCTGAGTTATCTTATATTATGTCAATGTATTTTGACATTGTAGAAATCGAGTATCAGAAGCCTGAACTCTCATTAGGGTTAATTAAAAAGTATTTATAGGGAAGAGGAGAGAGATTCTAGAATGGGCCTGTTAACATGGGCCATTACAATGACATAAAGAAATAATAGGACAAGCCCATTTCAACACTCCCCCTCAAGATGGTGAGTAGATATTATTCATTCCCAGCTTGACAGAGCTCTTGAAATCGTGCAGTAGAGAATCCTTTGGGAAGATATCTGCCTGATGTTGAGCCGAAGGCATGTACGATGTGCAGAATTATACCCGCTTGAGCTTCTCCTTGATGAAGTAACGATCAACGTCGACATGTTTAGTGCAGTCATGTTGCATTGGATCATGGGTGATGCTAATAGTAGATTGATTGTCTCAGAAAATTTGAGTAGGCTGATCACATGACAATTAAAGTTCGGCCAGAAGATTGGTGAGCCACAATGCCTCATAGATGCCTCGAGCAAGAGTACGAAACTCTACTTCAGCACTAGAATGAAAAACCACTAACTGCTGTTTGCTGAGCCATGTATAAAGATTGTCACCAAGAAAAGTACAATTTCCTATCATTTATCTTCGATCAACATGGGAACCAGCATAATCAACATCTGTATAAACATCTAAATTAAGGCCACCCTGGCGCTTGATTGAAGGCCAAGTCCAACAATTCCCTTGAGATATTGGAGTACACGATTGGCTGCATGTGTATGGTACATCTTTGAGTCATGCATGAATTGACTCAAAGTACTCTCTACATATGCAATGCCAGGGCTAGTGTGCGTGAGATATATCAGCTTGCCAACCAATCTTTGGTATCATCCCTGATCAATAAACTCATCATGCTTTGCTGTAGATAGACGATGATTGAGTTCAATAGGAGTGGCAATTCGAAAAAAAATTGCACCATTTGAACAAAATTCACACAGTTTGTAAAATTTGCACAAATTGCTACAAATTCGCACAATTTGAACAAAATTCACACAATTTGTAAAATTTTGCACAGATTGCTACAAATTCGCACATAATTTGCACAATTCGCACAAATTCTCGAAAAAAAATGTTTGGAGAATTTTTTTCTTACTAAGTGTGGATGTATTGTTAAAGAAATAGTCTTAGTTATTCAAATGACCCTAATAATAAGATTTTAATGGATCCATACCGACTATGTGGTAATGTTATGGTTGGCATATGTTCATGTTTATGAATACCTGCTATCAATTGTTGGGTATCCTGATGAGATTGCCATAACGAAGTCTTCATCAGCAGCAAGTTGTGATTCAGAGTTTTCTTGGAGGATTCGATGCTTGTTGGAGGATTTTGACAAAATAGAAAAGAAATTGCCTATCGTCACAGTAATTAGAGTTCGATGGATAGCAAGTAAAAGAGTACATCAGCAATTTGAGAGCCATCCTTTCTGATCAGCTGGTCCCTTTGATGCATTCAAGAGGAAAATATTCTTCGTACTATATTTTGCTTGGAAATTTATTTGCATTTTATTTTGTTTTGTTAGAGCTGTCATTCAAAATGTTCTGAGAGCTATTAGGTTGTGTGAAGGAATCAATGAATTGTGCCACCTAAATTATAATTAAAAATGTGAAAATTGAGCTGAATAATTCATTCCATAGCTGATATAGTAGCAGACATCTGGTTCCAGTGGAGATCACCGATGGATAAAATAAATTAGTACTAATACTAAATTGATTTTAGGATCAGGAATTTTTGCATCAGTAAATATCAATATTCAACCCTTAAAAAATGTTTATAAAAATAAAAGAGATTCTATATTAAGCAGTTGGAAAAGAATGAACAGATGACACAAGTAAACATGAGTTTTGGGAAAATGCACTTGAATCAAATGAAGAAGAAAAAATAAATCATGCAATTAGCTGCCAAATGAACAAAAGAACCGAAGAAATCACGCTACAACTCTTACAGTGTCTCACATAAGAAATGTTTATAAATTCAGATTCACAGCAATATCTGCAGTTTTGTTTTCAAGGATGTTCAGAGAGAAAACATCTTCATATGCGCGTACTTGTAAGAGGTATGTGCTTCTGCTCACTTCACGAAAGCTGTAAAAAAGAAAGGATAGACATTAAAAAACTAGATTTTAACTAGATTAATAATTGTATAATTGCACACTTGCCTTTCTAAGTTTCCCCCCAAAATTTTGATTCCAGAAGATCTGAAACTGAAACAGGCTTCCCAAACTTAAATAAAACTGGAAATAAATCCTCCGATGTTCTTACGCCAGTCCATGAGCTTAGGGTCACCGCCGGCGGAGGGAGAGAGCAAATTTCTGAGGGCTGCGACCGCCGAGGGAGAGCGCCGAGGGAGAGGGAAAATCGTATGTTTATTCTTTGAAAAATGATTAAAATATATTTGCACAAAGCGAACAATTCGAACTACACATGGGTGTGTACGATGATCTGTGCAAATTTGTTAATGTTCTGTTTGGAAAACTGAACATAACGAACAAAACGCACAGATTCGCACAAAACAAACTGAACAACCATGTCTACATGAGAGTCATTCCTGTGATAATAATGTTATCCACAAAGACAAGGAGGGTTACTCCCCCAAACATGGAATGACGATTTAAAAGGGTATGGTCATCGTTGCATTGAGAATAGCCAAATAATTTCATAGACCGCGTGAAGCGACCAAACCAAGCCTGAGGACATTGCTTTAAGCCATATCGGGACTTCTTAAGACGACATACCTAAGAGACGCCAGAGGAGAAGTATAACAAGGAGGCAAGGATAGATCTCCTCGTGAAGATCACCATGTAGAAAGTAGGGAACGACACGTTCGGGACAAGATACCACGGAGGTGACGGAACGGATGACGGAACGTGACGGACGGTGATGTGATGGAACTTTCGTCACATCACCATCCCATCACGCATCCCAGCATATGCCAAGAAAACCATCACATTCCTGTCACCGTCCCTCCATAGGTCGTCCCGTCACGTCCACATCACCGTAATGGCATCACCATCACCGATGACGTTAATGAAACCCTTAGTAGCGAGTTCTGCTTATCTCTAGTGTGTTCCTTTGATTCCTTGTTGTTGTAAACACTTCTATAATCTACTTGGCATCCACCAAGTCGATCAAGCCATCTTCCACAGGAAGAAACCCACAAGCAAAAGCAGCAACCATCCTGCAAAACTAAGCAAAAGAGAGATCATCTTCCTCTCCCGGATGATCCGACGAAGAACGACTGTAATCACTGGCAAGCTTCCTCCTTGCCGCCTCTCTTAATCACCCTGAACTCGTAAGTATTGCATTTTTTTTATTGTTCTGTGGTCTTCCGGCAACCTTATTTGGCATGATGTCTCTTTCTTGGTGTTTTGCCTGTGACCATGCAGGATGTAATTTCTGGGTTCTTCATTGAATGAATTTTTGTGGATGATTGGTTGTTTATTTTTCTTGTTGGTTGTTTATTTTTCCATCAACTTTATGATGTCACTTTCTAGGTATTTTGCGTATCATCATGCGGCGTATAATATATGGGTTCAGGATTGAATGAATTTTTGGGGTTGATCGGTTGTTTTTTTTCTTGTTCTGTGGTTTTTTACGTAGGGAGCTGAACCAATAAATTGAGACCTTGAGAATTCAACATTCAACAAGATCTATTTTTCCCACGACTCTTCTTACTCAAGTGGAGATTATGACTCTTTTTGCTGCATTATTTATTGCCAGACCCACATTGAATTTTTGCCACATTTTGAGGAAACAGTTTTATTACTTTTCATTGAAAAAAGTATTTGAAAATCACTATATTTTCAAAGTACTGAGAGCAATTACCCTTAAAATTTGCAAAGTACTCAAGATAAAAGGGATACTACATGATCTCAACTTGAAGAGCTAAATACTTCGCTTTCATTGGCATCGGCAATGCATGGTTATTATCGATGCCAAAAGCCCAAAAAGACTCCACCGTCAATGAACTCATTCATATAACACACTCCAAAATTAGAGTCAAACTTCATCTTTCTAATATTTGAACCAGAGTATCTGCTCCAACTACATTTCCCAATTGTAAATAAGAGCAGTAATATTTTCTTTTGCTTCAGCCCATCATTTTATTGGGAAGTCAACCTTTTAGTGCATACCAGAACTTAATTATTTTGATTTGTGAAAAACATATTGCATACTTATATCCTTCTAGTACACAAAAAATTAATGATTCAATCCCATATATGAGCCTATAATAGAATAAGTCACTACATAACGCTTTGAACGCATCCCCACTAACTGGTATTAGTTCATTGCTGATCAACCCAAGAAACAAAATCTAAAACAGAAGTAAACCTCTATGCTCTTACCTTTTTATAGTTTTCTCTTGGGTTACAGAAGAATATTTGGATACCAACATAGCAATACTCTTTTTACTCAGAATATTATTGTTTAAAAAAATTCGTGTTATTGAATAACCATCTGCTGTATGTTTATTGTAGGTTCTAAGATCATCTTTCGATTATTGAGGGCTCTATTTAGTTGGACGTCCGGAGCCGAGTATCACCCCCCCCCCTATTCTTACTGGTTGTCGTCGTCATTGTTGAGAAGTCATCATCGTCATCGGTGACGGAGTATCAATCGGGTAATTTTGGTTAGTATTTCCTCGTTTAATTAAAGGGAATGATTGATCATCTCGTTTCCTCGCCGTTTTTATTTTATAAGAAAATAACAATGCTCTTACCTTTTTAAGATTTATCATGCTCGACAAGAAATATGATTGGCTTGAATCCTCGTAATAGTCTCAACATGGTAGAAATGATGAAATCGAGTAGCGCCACCAAGTGGAGAAGAGAGAAGGTGATATCTACAATAGATGGTATAAAGTTGGTAATTATTCTTGAGAGAAAAGGGTCAATCATGTTCAGAAGTTGTAAATCATTCACCTTGATTTAGGCTTTATTAGAAAAAGTTTAAGCCATGAAGTAGAGAGGCATACCTTTTCCCTAGAAAATATTATGATGGTTAAAGGACTGAGAGTTTATAAGCATGGCAAGAAATATTTTCATCCTAGCTTTATAAAGTCTAGAGTTCTCATAAGCCTCCTACCTCAGATTTTATAACTATTGCATATGCAAAAGATAATTTTCGTTGTTACATCTAGATAAACATTACATTTATTATTTTTTCAAAAGGTAATGTGTTCAATATCCCTGAAAAGGTGCCAAGGTTCACCAGAAACTAGCCCATATGGTGACATCCACATATACGTTGTTTTTTAGGCCCACAAGGCATCAAATAACTTGCTAGGCCAATCTGTTAGAACGGGCCTCACACTCTTTTTAATAATATTTTTATCTCTCTATTGGATTCCAAAATTTTTTGATAGCTTGAGGATTATATGGGGTCCTAAACTGATGTTGCATCCCTTATCTCTGAAGCAAGGAAACTCACTAACAGTTCTCGCCGTTCATATCATTTATTCAAAAGATTCAGCTGGTTTATTGAATGTTTAAAAATGTTTATTGTAGCTTATTGTTTCTTTCATGGAGACTTATTCAATGTTTACTTTATGTTATGTGTCATAGGAACGTTTGAATGTAGATAAATGATTTAATTTGTGAATTTAACTAAATGAGCATTTTAGAATGAAGCTTAATGCACTGTTCTGAATTTTTCAATGAGCAGAGCAGAGTTTATCTCTTCTCTATGAACTAGTTGTCAATGGAAACTCCAAGTGGCGACGTCTGCGTTGACTTGGCGGTAGAGTCATCAATAGAAGATACTCGAGAAACCCCTATACCGTTGGTTGGGACTTCACGTACCAACCGCAAAGGGAAGGCAGAAATATTGAGATATTTCACGGAGGTTGGGTCAGGCATATGGCCGTGCCTATTATGCCGCAACCCAAAAAGTTGACCCACTGTAGAATAGGTTGAAGTGGCTGCAAGACGGGTCGAAAAACATATTATGGAGGCATTTAGACTATATATTAAGCTGAAGAACACTCATCCTGATCAACAGACGACAGTTGAGGCGTTTGGGCAGGGTGGTGTAGTCACGAAAACCCTAGAAAAGATGAAGGAGATCATAGCGCAAATTTTTTATCTCACGGAATCCCCATGGGCCATCGTGGGCAATGTGTGGTTCAAGATTATGTGTAATTACGTTGTTGAGATGACAATTGACCCACTAGGATCAAAGGCAATACAGGCTGTGACACGAAAGCTATACAGGGTCATGAAGGGGAGGCTCGTAGAGTTATTAGCAAATGTACCCCAAGGTCTCATTGACAGAGGATGCGTGGACTGCTGAGAATTCATGTGGTCTTCTCTGCATCACGGTTTATTGGGTGGACACCCAGTGGGAACTATGTGAATGTGTGCTAGCTATACGCGAGCTAGTGGGGAAACAGGATGGTGAGAATATGAGCACAATCGTGCTCCAAGCATTGAATGACTTTGGGTTGAAAATAGAGATGGTCGTGCAGTGCGGTGCAAAAATTCGCACTGAGTGTGCAAATTATTGCACGCACAAAATGGCTTGTGCGGTGTGCGGTGCGCTTTTGTGTGGAAAAGCGCACCGCACAACGCACTAAATTCGCACATTTAGAAGGATTTTAAAAACTTTTTAAAATACGATTTGGAAAATAAAATAACAATATTTAATTCTTAATATAAGTGGTATAATTACTATGTTTAATTATTAATATAATTAATAATTAATAATTAAAATTAATATGATGCGGCGGCATCGTTAGACGACGGGCCAGGGCGGCGCCGCCGTGTTGCCCAGATAGCGTCGCCGGAGAAGATGGTGCCGGCGAACGTGGCGGTGGGTGGACGGGGGGCCGCGGGGCGGAGGAGGTTGGAGAGAAGGTGGCCAGGGGGTGGAGGGCGGAAGAGGGGGGGGGAGGACGGGGGGTGGAGGGCGGCGGGGGGGGGGGCGGCCGGGGACGAGGGGTTGCGGCGGTGGGGGGAGGAGGGGGGGAGGGGGGAGAGGGGTGGGAGGGGGGACGACGGGAGGGCCTTGAAGGAGGGGATGACGGGAGGGCCGAAAGAGGGGGACGGTGGGAGGGCCGGGAAGGGGGATGGCGGGGAGGGCCGGAAAGAGGGGGGGACGGTGGGGAGGGCCGGGAAAGGGGGGGGTGGCGGGGAGGGCCGGAAAGAGGGGGTGACGACGGGGAGGGCCAGGAAGGGGGGGGATGGCGGGGAGGGCCGGAAAGAGGGGGGGACGGCAGGGAGGACCGGGAAGTGGGGGGGGGGGATTGCGGGGAGGGCCAGAAAGTGGGAGGGTCGGAAGGGGGGCGGGGACGACGGGGGCAGGGGAGGGGAGGGGAGGCGGAGCGGCAGGGCAAGGGGGGGGAGGGGGGAGGGGACGGCTAGAGCGGGGCTAGAGGGGGAACCCGGAGGGGGAGGCAGGGGGGCGGCTGGAGGGGGCGCGAGCTAGAGGGGGGCCAGGCAGCGGGGACGACCAGAGGGGGCCGACCGGCAGACTACGCACAACTACAAATTTTCACACCGCACTGACCCTTGTGCGATGTGTGTTGCGGTGTGCAAAAATCCCGTGTGATTTACCGCACAATCGCACCGCACATGCGCCCAACCGCACGAGCGGGATTCGCTCGCACGGTTTGGACCATGTCTAGGTGAAGACGAAGGTCGGTGACAGCCCATCAAGCTTCATTCTGCGTCGTATTACTTTATTGCTAGACAAGGATCAAGCATCAAGCAACGGGCAGATGATATCATTGCTAGACAAGGATCTCAAGTCAATGAATGACTGTTTCACAATGGACCGACATGTTCCATGTGCTGCCCATGTGCTGAACATCATTGTTCAAGCTGCAATTGAAGTCGTTACGTATATTAGTGAATACACCTATGATAGCTGACAGTTGCATAGCAGAAAAAGTATAGGATAATTCATATGGCGTTACATAGATGATTTGGATGCCATGCGCGAGGCCACGACAAGTCATGCAGAAATGGTGATTCATGACAGTGCCCCTCTGAGAGTCTTAGTGACAAGCATCCAAGCATCAACTCAACGACACCAACAGTACGTGAAGACGTGCAAAGATATGCAGAAGAATCACCACCAAGTCCCATTAGATTGCGCAACACGGTGGTACGGTACGCATGACATGTTACATGCCGCATTGGAGAAGCGAGATGTCATCAATTTTATGGCTTTACAAATCTTGTCTGTAATAGATAAGGACATGAGACTCTCATGTGAAGTGTGGAAAATGTTGGCCGACTTCTGCGACATACTAGGGCCATTTTACAGGATGACAAACTATGTTACTGGCCCAAAGACAGTGAGAATCGTGGAAGTCCTTCGCATTTTGAAGGCGTTGATGACACATATTGATACTGTCTTGCATAAGTTTGATATTTCTACAATCTTTACGCCGAGAAGAAAGATGACCACTGGTCAAATTGCATCTATTCAACAAGCTTGTGAGAGCATGAAGTGTAAGATGTTGAAGTATGAGTCAATTATTTCGAAGAACCGTGCAATGACAACATCAGCCATTCTTGAACCTTTCAACAATGGGTCATCACTCGATCCTAGCATCATTTATGATGCATTGGGATTTGTCTGCTGACTTATGCCCCTACATAGGGATCAAGATATAATTGCTAACGACCCTGAGGACGATGACTGGCTCACTAAACTCATCAAAGGTGTAGCACCGGCTAGGGCGGAGGAACGACGAGTACCAACTCCAATGGAGAAATTGGCAACAGAGAGAAAGGACATGGAGGCATCACTAGGATGGTGGACACACATAGGCGCACGAACTTACCCTCGACTATCTACCCTTGCGCAAGAGTTTCTTTCAGTATGTGCGACTAGTGCCCCAACATAGTGTTTATTCTACGTAGGATGTGCACCTGTCACTTTCAAGAGGGCACATCTTACTGCTGAGAGCATTGAGCTCCTAGTCACAGTGAAGTGTTGGTTATGTGCCGAGAATGCTCAATTGTGTGATGGAGATAGTGGGAATGAATTTTCTAATGATGATGACTAGTATATGGCATTACTCTTCTGTATTTGCGTCGTTATTTATTTGTATTGTTTCAATATTCTAAAGTTGGTCTCTCAATTTCAACTTGATTTGGCAATTTTTTGCAGGTATATCAGTGTTCTCCCGCAATCACAACTCTTGTTTTTCTCGCAATCTAAAACCTCATTGGAGATTTCTCATTATTTTCTGATCACCTTCATCTTGTGCTTTATGTCATTTCTGCTTCATTAAATGATTTATTTTGGATGTTTGATTTCTCTTATTTTTTATGTTTGATTTATTTTGGATGAACCCTTTTGCCAATCTCCTGTGTTATCGTCCTCCTGGTGACATCCATACTTTTGGACCTTCACCTCTCATCCTCGTTCACGATAAAAACCACACTGGTCTGTATCAATTACCTATTGGAATAAGGACTTAAAACAAATTTTATGTATAACTGGCTAAATGTTAATCTTTGAAAATGCGAATGTCATATATTTTATTATTTTTTAATTGTCAATTTATTCATTTCTACTATCAGTGGAGTGATTAACCGTTAAAGTTTCATTTGTTGTTATTTTCTTGATGACCTTTTTTTTAGATTTTGTGGTTTACTTCCTAGCTGATTGTTTCTAATTTTAGTATGTCTTTAAAAATTCAATGCCTTATGTTTTTTCTTTTTTTATTCTCTTACTTCATCTTTAGGATGTAAATATTGTGTCATGTAACCATAATAACTACTGATTCTCAAACTATTTATAATTTTCCTTAGGAACGTATTACTCGCGTATGGTTTTCATGGTCGTTATTGCAACTATTTTTGTCATTTTTAATGGTTTACATTACTTTCTAGTAACCCAATCAGTAACTTACTTTTTTTAAATTTTCCATAGTTGTCGTCCTTGTAGTTGGGTGGATAGTATTTTTGCAGCATTTCTCCCGGTGCATTTCTCTATGAGTGAACGTAGCATTTGAAGCATTTTTTAAAAATACTGGTGCTCCGGGCTGAAGTTAGTTGAGGAAAGTCTTTGGAGAAATGGCTAAAACTACTGAAAACAATTGCAAAAATTAGTGAAATTTTAATTATATGGTGCGCTCCATTTCATACATATTCTGGTAATCTTTGAAAAAATTCTAGGCATCCAACATATTACTACTAGTAAAATATGCGTCTTGACTTCTTGTTTCTTTATTCCCTTACTGCGGTCAATGGATCATCGAGCGGGTTTAATGATGCTCCTCCTGTTGTAGCAGAACTGTTTGTGTTCTAAATTTCTCTTTTAACCTAAAAAAAGTTATTTCTTGATCTTCACAAATTTTGTAATATTAGTTCCGATGATTGATGAAAACTCATCAAAAAGTCAGCCCAAGAGACTTAATCCGGTGGCTGATAGTCGGAAAAAGCTTGATCTGCACAAACTTTGAAATATTGCTTCTAATCCTTGGTAAGAACCTATCACTTAAATGAAGGAACAGTTTTTTGTATTCAAAAAAACATTTCTTGTTTGATATTCAATAAATTTTAATTATTATTTCTGATGATTGGCAAAAGCTCAACAAAAATTTGGCCCAAGAATGTGAGAAAGCTTATCAACCCAACAGGAAGACGACTTTTGATTGATCTGCACTAGTTTTGTAGTATTACTTTCGATGCTTGCTAATGAAACTTTTACCCTATAGAATTTTCAACCAAGCAAACAAAAAGTTATTGCTTGATTTAAAAAAAATAGTGCTTGGTTGATATTCAATATTGTAGAATTATTTCTGATGGTTGTAAAAGCACACCAAAAACTTGGTCCAAGAATGTGAGAAATCTTATCAACCCTACTGGAGAAGAGCTCTTGCCTGATCTGCACAAGTTTTGTAAGATTACTTTGGATGCCTGCTAGGAACCCATGATAAAAGTCAACCCAAGTGACTTTCAAGCAAACAAAGTAACACTTATCTTTCTTGATATTAAATATTTTTGAATTATTATATCTGATGATTGGTGAAAGCTCATTAGAAAGTAGATCCAATTGGGAAACAACTCCTGCTAGATCTGCATGAATTTATTATTATTACATTTAGTGATTGGCAAATACCTATCAAAAGTCAATTCAAGATACTTCATCTGCCGGCTGCAAGTCTGGAATGCCTATCAACCCACTAAAACACAGATCTTGCTTGATCTGCACAAGCTTTGTAATATATCTACCAATGATTGATAATAACCCATCAAAAAGTCAACCTCAGAGACTTATCAGAGAATATATAATGGCTCAACAAACAAAAACAGTTCTTAGCTTGATCTTCACAAAATTTTTAATTATACTTCGAATAATGCGTTAAAACCAATCAAAAGGTTGAACAGCTAAGCTTTATACCAACGAAGAGGTTAACCCAAAAACTGGACTCAGAAGGTCATTGAAGATCAATGACAGCTGAAATAAGAAAATACATCTCAGTGAATTTTTTGAAATTCTTACTGGAAAGTAATGATTTTAAAAATAGATTTGATCGAAATGACATCTCAATTTATAAATAGGGTATTAAAGATACAAATGAACCGTCACCTTGTCAGAGAAATCTATAGGTAGAGCTTGGTACCATTGCTTCTCTATTACGGAATTGAACTCCTACATAATTTCAAAATAATATCATTTTTTCATCAATTATTAATATTCAATGTCTTACAGAGTTTAGAAAGTAATATGAAGTCGACTAACCACCAGAGATTTCCTTTTTCCTTCTTAGAACTAGAGAGTTTTTTCCTTCTTAAAAGTGGACAGTACTTATATTTATCAATCATAGATAAAAACACTTCGAGGTAGAGACTTCAGAGAACAAATATTGAAAATTTCACAATAATCTTAATGAGTGATTATAAATAAGATACCCAATAATCGTAAATGAAAAGCACACCATTTCACTAAGAAGACGTGCTTCAACATTAAATAACTCTGTTTTACACTGTCCTCTATTTTATCACCATGATACTTTCTCAAAGAGTCAATTTGTCTGAGTAGACGAAGGTTTAGAGATAAAAACTCAGCAAACAAGTATACAGAACTTATCTTGCAGACATCTAGACAATAACATTTGAACCTCTTTAAAACACAGAAATAATAGACTTGTTGATTGGTCCTAACTAAGGGGTACAATTATATTGAGAGTCGTTTGTAAGGATAGTTAAGTACCAATCAACAATTTAATTTCCTTACTAGTAGTATTTTAGTAAGGGTCGATCCCTCAGGGAGCTAGGTAGTTAGTTAGAAAGATTTTCAATTAGTATTGCAAGTTCAAGATTCATATAACCTTTTTTGTAAAGCTTTTAGTGATTATGAAGGTAAATGTTCAATTAAGAAGGATGATATGAATTTTACCAAGTGTAAAAAAATTTCCGTAGAAAGTTTAGATTGAAAATGATTTTTGAGAATTTTTTCAGAATTTTTTTTTTCTCTAGAGAGAGATAAAAAATTCTGAATTAATTGAATGGAAAAAGAAGAGGAGGAGAGAGATAGCGCACAAGCCTGGGCGCTTCCGCCACTGCTTGTGCGCTGGGCTTCGCCGCTCCGCCGCGCGCGGAGGTCCTCTCACGTGCTATGGATCAAAACGACGATATCTGGAGTTCCAGATATCGGTTTGACACGTGTGAGTAGGCGTTGGAAAGCTTGAGATGTTGGCTATCTGCCTAAGTATATCCAAGAAGCTTAAGAGAATTCTAAAAGGAGATAGGGTAGAAAGAACAGCGTAACCTTTTTGTCACACCACAAATGGCCCAAGATTGTTGCTCCAACTCCCTACCAACTGGCTTCAAGATCCAGGACGCTTATAGAAGACTCCTTGCACCTTCTGAATGAAGATGGACCCAGGAACAAGCTCAAGAAAGACACAAAGTAAAGAAAACAATACACAATTCTTGGATGCTCTCAAAGAGGGTGAGGGGGGCCCTTTTATAGGGGTACATGTGTTTGTTTCAGTCATTCTTGGTGGTTGGATCATGGATAAACGTCCAGGATTGATTTCTTGAAGCTTCAATCCAGGTGAACAGACCCCAACCAACCAGTTTCTTTCCCTCCAGGTCGAATTTGGAGGGAACAGAACAAGTTGGTTAGAGTTGGTTAGAGTTTGTTACAAATCATCTGTAGCCCTTGGATTTGGGCTGGAATGGATGGATGGATGGATTCCACCTCATGGATCCTGGCCTGGATCTCAACCTTGGGCTCTCATCCAACCAGGATCTGCCATCTGGAGTCACCCCCATATGTCTTGATCAACCTGGAAGCCTCCAAGGACATTCTAGAAGGTCTCCTTCAAGCTCCTTTGCACCAAGCCTATCAATTGAGTCAGCTCCACTGGTCAGCGTGTATCTTTTTGATCTTTGCTCCTTTTGACTTGAATTTTTGTCCCAAGATTTCAGACTACTTTCTTGACTTTCCCATAAAATTTCGTAATTTTATGACCATGAAAAGTCAACCTTGACCTGAAAAGTCAACACACTAGGGAAATCGTTAGATTCATATCCCACTTGACTCAATGAGTCAAGTGGGGGTTAGAAATATCCCTCAAATCCAATTAAGAGTAAATCCAGAACTGTTTAACTTGTGAAATTCATGTCAAATCATTGATGGAAACACTAATTAAGTAGAAATGTAAGTTTTTTCATCTTTAGGGTAGTGAAAAGGCATGATCTCATTACTATGCAAAAACAAGCAGTTTTGGCAATGATGTACTTAATTTTAGAAGATATAAGATGATTAATGCATGGAAATAACTACCCTTATTTGAGTTTATCACTTGTTTAATGAGTAAAAAAAATCCAAATTTTTGGGCCTTCAAGTATTTATGAAAGAAATTTAGAAAAACAGACAGTTTTATCCGAGTTAATTTTTTAGTCTAAGAAATTAACTTTTTAGTGGAAAATAGATATACTTATCAAGAAAATAAGATATTACAGTGATTTGTAAAGTTAGTGGTATAATTGTTAAATTTTCCTATGGTTTTTACTATGGAAAATTTGAGGGATATATCTCCAATTATTTATAGGCTGTGTCAGTTTATGTGCGAAAAAAGGGACTTTTGTGCAAAATGTGTGGAAATTGAAATGTTTTAAAATAATGATTTTAAAATGTATTTTCTGTCCCTTAAAACTTTACAGAAATTCCGTCATGGCCGTCATCCGTGACGGTCGTTACGTTATCTCATGCATCCTGGGCACCAGGTCACCATCACGTCCCCGTCACGCCCACTTCACCATCCGTCAGTGTCACCGTCACAGACTCATAAAACCGTCACTGTCACGTTTCCGTCACTGTGACGTGTGACGTGATCGATGACGCTTGTCGATCCCTAGTAGAAAGGCATTCTTGACATCAAACTATTTTAAAGGCCAATCATGATGAGTGGCAAGGGCAATGAGCAAGCGTAAAATTTTGATCTTAACCACAAGCGTAAAATGTTTATCTCCAGATAATCATTACCGAATTACTGAGTATAACCCTTTTCCAGAAGCCATAACTTATAGTGTTCAAGAGAGCCATCTGACTTGTTCTTGATGGCATAAACCCAATGAAACCCAACAAACTGGTTGCCTACAGGTAAGGAAAAAATCTCCCAAGTCTGATTTCTATCCAAGGCATCAAGTTCTTCCTCCATGGCACGATGCCACTTAGGATGAGCTAACGCTGCATCAATTGTCTTGTGAATGACAATGGAATCAAGACTCGTGAGAAAGGCACGATAAGAAGGGGAAGACAGTGGAAGGAGACATAATTGGCCAAAGGATCTAGTGGCATTGCGAAGAGCAATGGGAAGATCATCGTGAGAGCGAGGAGGTGGTTCATCTTGAGCAGGAGAGGCAAGAGCGGGATTAGGTGTAGATTCAGGTGACGCGCTAGTGACAACCAATGGAGGGCATGGACACTGGGTATACGTGATCCCAATGAATTTCTGAGGAGGAGCGAGGCCAAAAGCAATGGGAACATGCGCAGGGGAGGAAGTCAAGGGACTTGTCAAGTATCGGAGGAGAAGTGGAGGTAGAAGATGGGGAAGAATAGAAAGGTGTGGACTCATCAAAGATGACATCCTCACTCACAAAGAAGCGAAGAGTAGACAGGTGATAGCATTTATACCCCTTCTGATGAGCAGAATAGCCCACAAATACATATTGGAGTGCTTGAGCATTGAGTTTGTCTTGCGAAGGGTGATGGTTGTTGACATCGCAAATGCATCCAAATATGTGTGGGATAAGGTTAGTTTTCAGTGACACTGATGGGTAGATTCATTGTAGGGCTTCAAGGGGAGAGAGATGAGAAAGGATACGAGCAGGAAGAAGATTGATGAGATGGACTGTAGTGAGAGAAGCCTCACCCCAAAAATACCTCAACATGTTCATGTTAAAAAGAAGGGTTCGGGTGGTATCAAAGCTGTGGCAAAACTTTCGTTAAGTAAGGCCGTTCTGTTGTGGAGTGTATGCACAAGATGTTTCATGAATAATGCCATGGGAACTAAAGAAAGTAGAAAGAGTGGAGTTAAGGTAATCACGGGCATTATCAGAGCAGAAGCATTTAGGGCATGGGGAAAACTGATTCTAGATGAGGGTTTGGAAGGAAATGACAATTTGGGTAAGGTCTGATTTAAGAGATAAGCCCGTGTTAAGCGAGTGTAGTCATCAATAAATATTACCAACCATCGTGCTTCTGAAGTGCTAGGGATAGGGGCAGGATCCCATATGTCAATGTGGATGAGAGAAAGGAGAAGAAGAGCATGAAGCCATATTAGGAGGGTACATTGTTCGAGTATGTTTTGCCAAACGACACGGTTCACAAAAAAACTCGTCCACAAGAAGTCCATGAAAAAAGAGAGGAAACATTGACTTCAAAGTAGAGAAGGAAGAATGGCCCAAGCAACAATGAAGAAGCCAAAGATGGTCATGCGTTGTAGAGGAGAGGGTCGCTCCTTCAGCAGAGGCTGAAGGACAATGAGAAAGGCTATAGAGAACCCCATGTTCCGCAACAAGTATAGTTTTTTGCCTCTACACCTTATCATGGTAGAAACATGTATCAGGTGTGAAAGATAGTACTTGACCCAAGTCTCGAACAAGGTGACAAAGAGAAAGAAGGTTAATTATGAGATGTGGCACATGGAGGACATGGGTAAGAGTGAGGCGGGATGAGAGTTGGAGATGCCCCACCCCGACAAAAGTAAGAAGATCACCCGACACAGTACTTACTTTATGGGAGCTGGGAGTGGGTTTCTAGGTGAGAAAACAACTAGGATCAGGGGACATATGGCCTGTGGCACTTGAGTCAATGATTCGTTGTATCCATGAAAACAGGGAAGAGGAAGTGGCAGGTCTCATAACTCCATGAGCATGTAGCAGGTGTCCTTCGTATGACCATGTTTGTTACAATAATCGCAGAAAAGGGAAGAATCTCCTTGAGTTCCCTGAACAGGCTGCACCGACTTAGGGACTGAGGGGAGTTTGATGCGATTACATCAATGTGTGAGATGGCATGTTGGACTGCCCTCCCCGAAGAGGTGGACGACGAGAACCCCCAAATTGTTGAAGAACCATTGCAAAGGCTAGCTTAGAGTGAACAAGGCGAAGCTGAGTCTCCTCAAATCGAATTAATATGCAAGGCTTCTTTATAATTCAGAATTTTCTCCCTATGGATGAGCTGGCTGTGGAGAGACTCATACTCTAAATTCAATCGCATGAGGAATTTGAAAACCCTGAGTTGAAGAACATAACCATCAACAGGGTGTGGATCAGGAGGCATATAGTGATATAACCCGGACGATAGAGAGGACAATTCAGTGCTATAATCAAGAACTGACCGCGGACCCTGCACCAAATTTGTGGAGCGAGTGACAAGACCATATATAAATGCCAAGTTGTTCTTCTTCGAATGAAACTCTTGAGTGGCATCCCAAATCTCTTTGCTGGAGTTGAGGGATAAGTATTCACTGGCAATGGATGGACTGATGTTGTCAAGAATCCAACGGTGAACAATATCCTTGACATCAAGCTAATGATCATAACCAAGATCAATAGGAAGTGGTGGATCTTCCAAAAGGTGTTTCATAAGCCTGCCTTTCAAGGAGATTTGCACGTACTTGCACCATTGAAGAATATTCAATCATGTAAAGCGAAATTCAGGAGAAACACAAGGTTGAGGAAGGTGCCAATCACTCAATTCAGGAGCCAATAGAGTAGACACCAATGGATGCAGGTTGGCAGCAGATGTGGTTGAGTTGTTGGTGGCCATGGTAGATACTCCTGAAACATTTGACGATGATCAGCTGTGTGGAAGGAGCAATGGTAGACTGGACAACGATCATGCCGGAGCGAGGGCCGGCAAAGCTGTAGTGAGCAGGGGCGGAGCCGGCCCGAGCGGAGGCGCTAAAATTTTATGGACGGCGGTGACGGACCAACCGAAAAGGAGCCGAATGTTCCACTGAATCAGTTGGAGGCAAGGCCAAAGGCGCCACAGAAGAGACCGAAATAAATTGATGCAAGCCCACGAGACCGTAGGTGCAGCCGGAGAGAGCGTTGGAGGAGCCGACACGATCGAGTGGCAAGCCAATAGGGGGAAATGGCAAAACCGACACCTAGATCAAATTTGTAGAGGCTCTGATACCATGTAGAAATCGAGTATCAAAAGCCTTAACTCTCATTAGGGTTAATTATAGAGTCTTTATATGGAAGAGGAGAGAGATTCTAGAGTGGGTCTGTTAACAATAAGACTTTTTTATCTCAAAAATAACAAACACTTATGCAAACGCATGTTGAATAAACCTAGTTTAAAATTAGTTATTAAACTACCGGGATTAGTTAAGATCAATTCAGAGAAACATCCTTCAAGAAGGGCTCAATATCCATCATTTATGTCTCTATTCTAATTTCTGGGGGATCTACCATGCCCATCATATGAGTGGGACTAGATTGTCTTATTTCATCCATATATTTAGATATCCTTCTCTATTATCGTATGAATATTGACAGGTATGGTTAGAGTTTATTGTATGCATCATGCATGCATTCTACACAGAAATATCCCCCACTGAATATGGAAAGAGAAATTGAATGTATTTGGATTGCATGCCTCATATAATCCATCATTCACATCATAACTATCTCATCCTGCCATATTTCACTCTAATTTTCACTTTGGATTTCTTCTATAATTATAGGATTTCAAAACTTTGGATATTCAGTTTTTAAACGCATCACAAATTTCCAAATGTTAATAGATAAATATATTATAATGCATTAACTTATGATTACAAAATTTTCATTTTAAAAATTATATTGGTGCCTTATGTATTCAATATTTGTATCAATAAATAAATATGAAAAATATAATTCATGTATTTATAATTTGAGTGACACCCTGAAACTATTTTTAATTCATTATAAAATATAATATGTAACCTAAATTAACAGGTAAAAAATCATAATTAAATGAAATGACTAATTTTAAAATATTTTCATAAATTTAAAATTTTAAATATAAAATAAAATTATCAAATAATTCCTCATACACGAACACATTTAAAAATAAATTAATTCAAATAATATATTGTGTAATTAATAAGTCAAAACAATCATGATTTAACTATTTATGATATTTTTTCAAACATCATAATGGAATTATAAATGATGTATGTAATTTAAAATTTTCTAATTGCCTCATGAATCAATATATTAATCATTGATTTTTTAAAATTACTGATGAAAAATATTTTATTAAACTGTAAATATGTAGATTAAATTTTCAAATATTATCTTTCAATAAACATTAAGTAAGTAATTCAAATTATAAAAGAATGACTCGCACATTAATATGTTGTGAATTTAAGTTGTTAAAGTGATTTCATGGTACTAATTTGTGATGAAATAATTAAATCATAAAAATAATTGACAATGTAAAAGCTTAACAAAACTTTAATTATTTTCAATTAGTTAAGTAAAAAAAATAAAAAAATAATTAAGTAAAATAATAAAAAATAGTTAACTAACTTACGCACCGCCATATTTGTAATCGGATTTCAGTATTTTTAGCCTTTAAAATTTAATAAGTTACCATTGAGTGTATGAGAAAAAATTTATGGCTTACCTAAAGGAGGGTGATGATATCAACTTTTGGGGTTTGATTTGTATTTCATAATTGAATTATTGGATAAAAGTTTCCTACATTAGTGGTTATTAATAATTTAATTAGATAGTGATGAGCAAGGGTTGTCTATACAGGGAACCGTGATCATGGAATTAATAAAATTATAAATGGTTATTGGGAAATGAGAAGGGGCCTTTAATAATATAAGAAATATATAGAAATGGGAAGGTGATAGGAGATTTCAAAGAATGATAATTATACATTATGAGTATATTTGAAAGATAGGGGATATAGATATAGTAGACGGATTGGGGGGTAAGTGCAGAAATGTGAACGTATGATAAGGATGATAAGTATATATATATATATATATTATATGATTCGTTAAAAAAAATATTATTTGTGCAATAGGGGGGGCATGGTGGACTAATGAGAATGGTGATGATGAAGGCTTTAGGATGTAATGATAGGGATGCAATGGGGAAATGAATGGGTTTTCAAAGAAGATGAGAATGTAAGTCAAAGGAACTTGCCTTAGATCCTTTTATTCTACTTATAGGGAGCGAATTTTCTGCTGCAAGAACCTCCAGTTCTCTGTTGTCTTCCAACTTTAAAAATTGCATCAATAAATTTGGTGGATCTCAAACTCACCTTTTCACTAAGCTTACCATTTTAATAAAATATTAAATATGGCTTTTACATGTATACGTGGGTATCATTTTATGTATAAGTGTATGAATGTGACTCTTCTCCAAAAGTATACCTGGATCTGAAGATGCATCCATATTGACACCATAATTTAAATTTGAAATCTTGAAATCTGAAATAATGCAGACATTTACTGTAATCTTAAAGCCACACATCATGACTCATTCATGGTGACCACAACGTCTTTCAGGACACCAATCTATCATTTCTTCTCCCTCCCACCTAAAAAAATCTCAAGAAAACATTTTTGGATCTGATTAAAATCAGAAACTCCTTTAACCCAAATTTCAACACTAGTAATGTCATGCTGTCTTCATGGTAACTCAAGTGGGAAAGCCATGTCGGGGTTGATCTTATGCACAGTTCAGAGGGCACTCATGTATTTCATGCAAGTGAAAGTTTACAAAAAAACTGTCTACAAGTTTCATTGTTCATTCTATAATTGCCCAAATTTATGTTCTACAATGAAGCCTGGTTCATGTTCATGTGCTGGAGCCATTATCAACTATGAAAATACCCTCAGTTGCTAAGCAGCAGACGACGAAATGATGTGTTTTTGTTTGTCTATACTTTATTTTTATGGTGCTATGTTATATGATATTTAGTTGAACGATATGGCATTTTAGTGCATGGTCTGAGGTAAGAGAATGGAGCAAGAAAAGTTCCACAAAATTTCATAGCAATAAATTTATTTTCACTTTACGAAATCAATTCATATTCACAATAATAAAAATCTAAGCAATCATAGTCAAGTCGACGTCAAAATTTCAGCCTCAAACTCATATGTCATTAATATAATATATTTTGAAATTGAGTAATATTGTCTCAGAAGAATCCCTGGATTCATCACACATTATGGATGGTGGCACTCCTCTCTCTCTCTCCCTCTCTCTCTCTCTCTGTATTAAAATGATAAAGTCCAAAATGAAATCCACCCATTTAAGTCTTCCTTAGAGAGCCACTCCACTCTCTCCGTGTGGTGCCCTCCCCTCATGCCATGACTGGAACAATGATATCTTTCCATAATCGATGCCGGCATGTATCAAGTAGAAGATAAGTAGATTAGACGTGCCAAGGACTGCATGGAAAAGTCTAGCTGCCAAACACTTTGTTGCTCATGGAAGCTCGTTCAAGGAGAAACATATTTGATTTTGCACAAAGTGATTTAATCATCGGCATTTTCGTTTTCATTTTTTAGTTTGGTATCAAATCATATTTCTTCTTCTGTATAAATCATATTCAGATTCTCAATCATGGACGACAAACCCAACAGTTGAGCCGTAAGGCATCTGCCACCCCCCTAGTACCAAAATCTAGTAATCGTGATTCGACCTAGACATTTACCTAAATAATGCAATATAAGTATAAGTATAACAAATAATACTATATTATATAAAATAAGACTATATTATATAAAAATAATATCAACCAAATTCTTACATCTCTCTCTCACACACACTAATATCATTGCCAACTAATATCTTTTGTGTAAATATGATACATAATATCTTTTGTTTGTAAAATCATCATTATGTAATAACTACATTAAATATATATTCGTTCTTATCAGTGTGTTCTTTATTTCTGTTATCTAGCTGTACTCCCAATATTTAGTATATAATACTTAAATAAGTAGCTGTACTCCCAATATTTAGTGTATGTATGCATACATGCATGCATCCATACATACATATGTACATACACTAAATATTGGGAGTACAGCTAGTTATTTAAGTATTATATACATGTATGCATGTATGCATGTATGCATGTATGTATGTATGCATGTATGCATGTATGCATGTATGCATGTATGCATGTATGCATGTATGCATGTATGCATGTATGCATGTATGCATGTATGCATGTATGCATGTATGCATGTATGTATGTATGCATGTATGTATGTATGTATGTATGTATGTATGAATGAATGCATGGTCATTCTATCTCGGAGTCCCCTTCTGTCTGTCATATTCCCTTTTCAGGTAAGGAAAGCACAGAACGGAGTGTTTATCCTCACCGGCAGCCGTGACAGGTGCTTTTGGGAGTTGACTATTCGACGATACTTTAAATAAAACCCAAGGAAGCTTCTGTGTTTCCTTGCGTGGCTAGGCGTGGAGAAGGAGCTGTGGCAGGGAAAGCGGCGGATTGGAGTAAATGCGGTGCACGAGCTTCACTCTTTCTTCCTCTCTGCATGGCCCAAATCAGGCAGGTTCTCTATCTCAGCGCGCTTCTCGCTAGCGCTGAGCTGTGAGCTTCACGGGTCAATTCAATACAAAGACGGAAATGCTGCCCCGGGCTTTATTAATAATACGCGGCTCCTCTTTTGCCCCATGCAGGCGACATGTCCCCGCTCATCTCCGTGGCTGTTTTGCTCTTTCTGCTGCTTCTTCCGCCGGAGCCCGCCGCTGGGAAGGTTGAGGGGGGGGCGGCGCCGCCGCAGAGAGAAGAAGGGATGGTGGGGTTCCGGCCGGGGGGGCGGCGGGGGGGCTCGTTTGGGCCGCGGGCGGCGGGGGGGTGCATGCCGAGAGGGTTTCGGCCCCCGCCCTCGGCGCCGAGCCGGTATGTAAACTACCACGTTCTCGGGGATGATGTTTGCTCTCCCGGGGGCGCGCGCTGAGCGGAGGAATGGCGAGCTTGGGCTTGATCTCTGTTGGTGGAGTATATATACACATACCCTTTTCCAATGTGTTTATTGATGAAGTAAGATTATGTATTTTTTTTCACCTTCCCCTTGCTGGGTGTGAAAGATGAGCCGGCGCTCGTTCTTGGATTCAATAAGCGGAACCTGGTTATGGAAGAAGTGGAGCCATCTCAATCTCTCGCTCTCCCTTTTCCTCAATTCTCTTGTTCGATCTCGTTTTGTTTATCTTTCTCTCTTGTTCGCTCGATCTATCTGTCGCTCGTTTGATCTCTCTCTTTTTTTGTTTCTCGCTCTCTCTCGATCTCTCGCGCTCGTTCGATCTCGCTCTGTTTCTCTCTCTATCTCTCACGCTCGTTCGATCTCTCTGTTTCTCTCTTTATCTCGCTTTCTCGTTCGATCTCACAGTTTCTCTCTCTATATCTCTCTTTTCCTCTCTCTCTTTTTCTCTCGCTCGTTCCATCTCTCCCTTTTCTCTCTCTCTGTCTCTCTCTCTCTCTCGGTTGTCTCATCTGTCTTTTTGTCTCTCTCTCTCGTTCGATCTCTCTCTGTCTCTCTCTCGCTTGTTCGATCTCTCTATTACTCTCTCTATCTCTTTCGCTCGTTCGATCTCTCTGTTTCTCTCTCTCTCGGTCGATCGATCTCTCGTTGTTTCTCACTCTATCTCTCTCGCGCTTGGTTGATCTCTCTGTTTCTCTCTCTATTTCTCTTTCTATCTCTCTCGCGCTTGCCCGATCTCCCTGTTTTTCTCACTATCTCTTACTACATCTGTCTCGTGCTTGGTAGATCTCTGTGTGTGTGTCTCTCTCTCTCTCGGTTGTTAGATCTCTCTGTTTCTTTCTCTCCGTGTCGTTTGATCCCTCTCTCTCTCTCTCTCTCTCTCTCTCTCTCTTTCTATTTCTGATAGAAAATGAGAGGAGCAGAGATGGATGGACGAAGTAGACCCAGAGATTGAGATCAAGCTGTGAAGACAGGAGGAGAAGATTTGGTGAGTGAATTCCCTGCATTGAATCCCGGTTCAGGGTTGAGCTTGGATTGAATCCCGCGAAATCTTCCATTTGCTAATGGTTTGGTGAGTGAATCTTCAAGTTGGTCAGGTAGAGACGAAAATTTGGCTACATGCAGATCTCCTTTTGCTAAACATTCTTGAACAAAGTGATAGTAAATTTCAATGTGGTTAACAAGTGCATGAAACACCAGATGTTTGCTATGGTATGTTGTCCCCAGGTTTTCCCACCAGAGAATGGAAGTGGTTTATATATAATGTGAAGTTCATTAAGTAGAGATTTTACCCCTCATAATTTGGAAGTCTTTTTTGCCAGTCAGCTTCTGTACTGGAGCGTGCCACTGTGGATTGTTCCTTGGAGACCCAGCTGACTAGTTTGTGCCTAAGAATATGAGGTAGCCATCAGTTAGAGAGTGGAAGTTTGTTGTTCAGCCCGAATGAGCAATGTTCGTCCACAAATGAACAGTCTAACATGATGTTTCTGTTGTTGTCGGTTCGTTTGAGTTCGTTCGCGAACCAACTGCATTTCAAAGACAATTATTATGGTAGCATGAAGTATTTCAATTGTTTTAACTGTTTTAGAGATTCATATTGTGGATTGAACTGAATGATAATGAGCTTTATTATTCTGAAAATTTGACTTCAGCTGGCATTTTTCCGGAAATAATTCATTAATGGACAAATACTATTTATAAATATAATTAATGTTAAAAATGTAAAACTATTATTCAAAAATTAATGATTTAAATCAGTAATATCAATAATTTCATAAATATTAATATAAAATTATAATTTTTTTGCATGCATTTGTGAAATACAGTACTATATAAAACATGTAATCACTGAAAATGTTTATGAAGGATACTTTGGGTACCAAATTAAAGATTTTATGACTAAATGAAATACTGGTGGATGATGAATATAGAAGAAATTAGGTAGTAGAATAAGGACTGTTTTCTAAACATATCATCAAATTCAAGGGAGGTTCCACAAACATAAATAAAGCTAAAAACCATGAAAAACAACTGGAAATTGGAGCGTGACTTAGACGACAAAGAGTTTCATTCGACGAGCCATCCCTTGGCATGTCTATGTCCCATGTTCAATGGGGTAATTAATGGGAATACGACACAACCAACTTGATGTTATATTGAGGCAACCATTGCTGTCGTGATGTTGCAACAACTCCAAATTATGCTATAACTCCATCTAAGTGGAGTCTATTTTTATTCCATGTTTAAATGGGCTTCCATGCTTAACCGGGACATGGGGCTCCATCATGGAATCCACTGGATATACGCGAAGGAGTGATAAACCAGAATTTGGGTTAAATAAGTCATTTCAAGGCTTTGATTTATGCGACAATATTTATAAAAATTTCCTTCCGTAAGAATAGGGTAAGGATCGAATCATCAAGGAGCATGTAATGAGAGAGTAAATTGTAATTCAAATATATTTTGAAATAAAATTTTATGTGTGATTTTATAGATTTTGGATTTTTAACTATTTTCTAAAGTAAAATAAGTATTTATGATAGAAAGTAGTAAAAACTATTTTAAATAAATAAAATAAGTATTTCTATTATTTATTATAAGTTATAATAATTTATTTTAATTTTTACAAATTTTTTTAGGGCAAGAAATAAATTTTAAAGACAAATAGAACCTTAGGCTGCATTTCTCGCGGTGAAATTGTGACAGAAATGAGTAGTGGACGAAAAGCGCTGTAACTTTTTCTACATAAGGAATTTTTTAGTACCATTTGATGCATTGGAAATATTGAATTCTAGACTATCCTGTAGAGTGTTTACTAGACAAAATGGTGAGAAAATTCAAATCAAACATTAAGGAGATCAAACGAACCTTGTTGTCACTTCCCCCAAGGGCCAAGTGGTGCTCTTTCTCCATGAATCTTGATCACCCTTGAAATCTTTCTTCCACAATCTTGTAGAAAAATAATGGATAAAATAAATATGATGTACTAGGCCTTCAAAAATAATTTGAGAGCAGAAATCAAAGATGAGATATACAGAGAGGGGAGAAGAGAATAAATAGAAGTGGCCTAACTCTCCCAGCCATTGGATTTAATTCCAAGGGAATGGAGGACTAGGATTTCTTGATTTCCATCCTGGACCCACGTGCCCTCCTCAAATTTGAAAATTATCTTAATCTTCATTGACTTCTTTTTTGCTCGTCGCGCCGCTCCTCGCTTCTGCTCCTGGAGTCGCGCCTTGCAGAACGTTGATTAGTTCTTCGTTTCATCGTTTATCCGCTGGATAACGTTTTGACTTCTTATGTTCAAAATAACATAACCTTTGACTTCGTAACGTTTGACTATTCAAATTCAAATTATGGGTTAGTTCCCCAATTCTTGCCTTTTGTTGACCCGATCTTTAAGGAGGTTTGAATGGACTGATAGAATGGGCTTCTTGTGTATTGGACCTCCTCTCATTATCCATTTGATTTCTAATTTCCTCCCATTTGTATCTGAAACTCACCATTCTACTTACTTAAGTCCTGTTTATCAAATAAAACTCCAACAAGATGTGAGAAATCCATTTGACTCTAAGGAGTGAAGTGGGATTAGTCTAAAAAAGTAATAAAATATATAAAAATAGATATTAAATCATAAAATTCTCATTTTATCCTTAAATCGTGAATAGTGATAGTGCAAATAAAAAAACATGTGGAGAAGTTAAGTGTAAAAGCAAAATTTTACTGATCCAATTTGACATTATCAAGGAGGCATGCAAGGATGCACTTCATAATTGCCCGAATTAGTGTAATATATTCTGAGGAGAACAGACAACCATTGTATATGGTGGCTCATTCATTTCTTTTGAGACTCCATTATTGTTGCCATCAGTGTCAAAATCTAAGCTGATTATGATAACAATGGAGTTTTGGGGTTGCTTTGCCGGTCCCTTTTGGAGATGTCACACACTTTGGAGTGGTATGTGTCAAGGTCGAGCTTTCGCTTCCTCTAGTGAATGCATGAAGCCATCAACATGGTGCAAACCATCAAGACTAACTACACCATAATCCATGCTACCTACTTTTCTATAATTTATTTCCATGTTTGATAAACAAATAGTTCCAAAGAAATGATATACGTATTTCAAATGAAAATTTATACTTCAAAAATAAAACATCCAAATGTGATGTATAAAAAATGTAATGGAGAGTTTAAAATAAAATAATGTATTCTTTTTACGTGCCATATGAGCCTTCTAGTACAATCAAGAGGAACAATTTCTCTCTTCATTGTTCCCAATTGACTTTGACAGCTAACATTTGCGATACCAGGTACCATACTGAAATAATAAAAAATCAATGTGTGAGATGTTGTAATATGAAGCGATAAAAAAAATACATGTTAAATGTGGGAAGCACCTGAAGATTCATCATCAAAGTCTCCTTCTACCAATTAGACCTCCTCAAAATGAGGAAACGACTCAGCGATGTTGCTGTTTGGATATTTTTGCCTCAGCCAACATTTCAATGACATCAATATGGATATGTTCTAGCCAAAAATTTTACATGCGAATTCCACGACAAGTGGAGAAGAATCTTTCGAGTAGTGCACTAGACACACAAACATGAACAAAATATGGGTCCAAACCAGAAATATTTAGGGAATGATTACATCCTTTACCTTGCCACCATAATCGAGCACCATTTAACATGTGAGGCATTTGTAGGAAGCTTTATAGCTCATCTTTGACCGATGTGTTAATGCAATTTTGACATGTCAACAACCATGTAAGCCTTGACTTGATGGGGATATGAAGCCCTCATCCCGCCCAGTATCCTCATCTGAACTTTGCTGACCTTCTTCACCCCCTATGACACCATCATCCCTCAAATTTAAGACTTCCTACTCATTACATCATTTAGAAGTTTTCAAACAAATGCCACAAATGCTTCACCATCTTCTGATTTGATAAAATTTTATTGAATTTGTGGAACACAAATGAAGCAACTGAAAATCTAATATTTCCCCAAACATGAGCCTCCTACAAGGAAAGCTTTGCTGTCATGCCTCTACATGTCATAAGGATGGTGGCTCATTGATCCACTATGAGAACACAATTGGAGAAAATACATCCTTAGTCAATGACATCAATATGTTCTAGGAGTTCATAAAGAATCTTGATCAATGATAAAACTGTTGTTTGCATCACACATTTCAAGATGTAAAGAACATTTGAAGCTTCACATAATGCCTTTATAATTTGAGTAAATGTGCCGCCAATTGCTATTCATTTTCATTGATCACAAAATTTATTTTTATTGTGCTATCCAGCTTAAAGGAGCCATCTTTTACATCACTTTCCTCTTTTGATATGCTAACTTAAACATTTTAAATTTGGATTTCCATCTGGTCTTCACATCCAACACCAATTTTCTGCTATTAGGCATCTTTAGAATGGCACACCAGTGGGCATAGCTTCACCTGTAGTCCGATACACAAATTGCCGCAACAATTTGGCGCATTGTTCTAACCAAATATCCTAAGGAGCTAGACCACCCGAGTCATCATGTATGTGCATCTTCCGACTCCTCATCCACTAGCTCTGTTGCCTTATTGGGGTAAGCAGTTGTGGGATTCCCAATGCCTTTACACCATCATGCAATAAAATATTCATGATATGCATGATAATTTATTTTAAAAAATGACATGCATAATACAAGGTATGTGGATACACAAAGTCAGGGTTCATTTTTTTTACTGCACTTGTCAACAACGTAATTACGATAACTTTTTTATCCTATTTGAAGTCCGCCTACACTTCTATAAGTTATTTTAGCAAGATATGTCATGCTTTTTGATCCACCAATTTTCTTTATTGCCAAGATATGTTCTTGAAATTGCTAGCTAACAGTGATCCAATGAACAGTAATTCCCAACAAGGGAATCATGTTTTCATTTGTCCATACATCAACTCTTAGGCAAACACTTCTAACATTGAATATTAAGTCTATAAACTTTTGCTTCTCTCTAACAAAGAAGAATTTCACGTAGTCATGAAGACTCTTCAAACACAATATTCTCATCGTATGTTGTGCACAATGAACAGATACTTCTCAAAAAATTTTGCCACGAACGATGATCCACCCTTGGTCATTAAAACGTATAAATTTGGTCAACATCTTGTTTATTCTCTCAAATATGATACCGAGTAAGAAAGTGTTTGTCCCCATTGGTGAAGCTAACAGTTCAACAATAAATTGTTGACCAATGGAATGCAGTTCGTACTTTTGCCCTTGGACTTATTTCCTTTTGAGCTTGTAGTGAAGCTCCTTATGGCTCTTCTATAAGTGCTTCCAAAATGTAGTTTTCAGAATGTCTTTGTTCCTCTTAATAGTAGTGATAAGAGAATTATTTTCTTTGCACACTATATATTTTTAGTGGTTAGGTTCGAACTCTTCAAAATAATGCATTACCTCTGATTACTGGCCATGACAATTTCTTTGTGGGGTTAGTTGAGTGGTCTTATTTGTGCAAGTCACCATTTGACAAGAACTACCTCGTCCTTAGTCTAGTACCCTTTCCACAATTTAAACATTTTCCTCCATTCGGCCTGAATTGCTGCCAGTTTCATCTTCTTTACTGATCATTAAATTAAGCTAGTTCATCCCTCTTATCGGGTATAATTCAAGGATTAGAGAAATCACACATAAAAATGGACCTACTACAATATTGATCCAAGATGATGACTCTAGTTCTTTAGACATCTTATAAAGCCTTACCAAGAAGTTTCGAGTAACAAAGAGGCAACATGTTATATCGACATCGCACTTGTCATCATCTAAACGACATATATCATTATCCAATAAAGAAACATAAAATAGGATGAACATATAAAAATAAACATATGATTGATTATTTTTATCTGTTACTATTTACATATAATCCTTCATGTGCTCAAGGCTCCCAAATGATCTAGGGTATGGTAAGTCCTCACTACCCAATTCATCATTTAGTTAGCATTGATGTGTAACAGGGATTATTGCAAATGTCTTCTCTAATATCCTTATTACCTTTGCCAGAGATTTTATGCATTTTCTTCCTTGAGTTAATCTCCTCCTTCATGGAGCGCATACAATCCAATCTTGACCACTCAATCCCATTATTGTATTTCTTACC
Source organism: Wolffia australiana (assembly GCF_029677425.1). NCBI lineage: Eukaryota > Viridiplantae > Streptophyta > Magnoliopsida > Alismatales > Araceae > Wolffia > Wolffia australiana. The sequence goes on along the minus strand of NC_135836.1, from coordinate 21,435,336 downwards.
ATTCCTTGGCTGAGAAATATTTTAATCACATGGTTAGAGACTCTCACGTCTTAGTCAAAACATGTTCATCCATACACATTTTGTCCTTGTTGTCTCATTTCAAGAGACCATTTATACAACTGTGACATGAATCAACCTTATTGATGTTTAGGTATAATATTGTTAAGGTATTCATATGGATCACTTATGTGAACTTTCCGTAAAGAGTACTGAATAAACTCAAATTTAGGGTGTTAATTTGTTATTGATATTTTAGATAATCAATATTAGTTTATAAATATTTACTCATAAAATAATTTGATTAGTTAATGATGAGGAAGGGTCATCTCCACATGGAACATATATTTGGGTTTAAATACTCTTCAAATGAAGATTCGAGAGGAATGAGAGGAGACACATATAAAATAGGATGTTGTGATGTGATGAATACGAGGTAGTGAGAGGGTGATAATAATTATTTAGTAACAATGATTTGATTAATGATATGAGGAATAGTTAGGAGGATGTGGATAGATCAAATGGAAATGAGAGTGGGAGATAGTTGAAGATGTGAAATAATGATAGATGTAGAAGATGAATAAGACGACGGGATGATGGGATGGGTGAATGGATGTGAGTATATTTGGATGGATAATGGTGAAAAATAAAAGAGGAAGAAGAAATGATAATGATCTAATTCATAAATGTGATGGAAGAATGGATAGGTGGTTGTGAGATGGAGAAGAGGATGTAAATGTGCATGTAGACCTAACAAAAGGGATGTAAAGGAGAGAAACCAATGTAAGGAAAGGGACTAACCTTAGATCCCTAGGTTCTGCCAAGATCAGGGAGCTTTTCTGGTGAAGATCAGCCTCTCTGCTTCTCTACTGACCTTCCTCAATCACTCAAAACACCAAGAACACCTAGATGGGCCTTCAAGACCCTCACTGTCGTTTAATCGGCCTCTCTAGGAGGAAGTGAGGTCAAAGGTAGTTTTCACAAAAAAATGAGCAAAATAAATATTAAATCATAAAATATTATAAATATACATTTGGAATTTAAAATCATATCTCTTAAACGCAATGCCAAACAATTCTGGAAAAAATATATATTTTGACTCAATTTTTTTTTCTTTTAGATTGATGTCAAACAAAATATTAAAAATATTTAAAAATCATAAAATTTTAAATATCATTCTAATAGTAAATTTAATCATTCTAGGCGTGATAACACATATATGTAATCAGTTTAATGCAAATAAGCATGTAAAATGGTCATATTAACCTACGGATATGTTTGTTATCAGGATCCACCTTCTTTATTTAGTGTCTCCTCTTAAATGATATCAGGATCAGACATAATTATCATATAAGTAGGATCGATCAGTGCTATTATATCCAGATAACTTGATGTACATCTTGAGTATCCAACAAATAGAAATATTTATAATACATGCTTGAAGACTAGTGATCATTGTATTATGACCTGATTATAATTCAGTAAGCCATTTTGCACATTCATGTACTTCATTATAAACATCACACAATAATTATAATGAATGAATATTTATTTCAATGAAATTTAATAAATCATAAAAGTGTGATAGGCTTGACAAGGACATAAACAACAACAAATTGGCTGGAAGATTGGACCTTCTCATTTATTATGTAATCAAGCACTAAAAAATATTTTCACAGAGCATTAAGGTGCCATGTAGTTCAAACTATTGGATGTGACCCACACCCTCACCTGGTGACGATGGGTAGATGTTTCTTTTAACACGGACATGAGGTAGATAATACTCATTTGGATGAATAACATGTTCACATTTTGTATCATATCCTTTTGTTCTTTTGCTTTACTCATTTTAATTGATTTGTATGTCTACTTTTCTTTGTTCTTATAGCCTCCTAATAGAAGGGCCTGAAAAATGAGCTGCATCAAGCTATCCTTGTACAAGAGGATCATAGTTCTCAAGTGGACCTTATATTTTTTATCATTTGAGTGGGGGATGTGTTTTGAATGATGAATTTATTTCTTGTAAATGACATTAAATAGTCATTAAAATAGTAAATTTAAGATCCAAAGACACACAAGTATAGAGACCAGTCTGTCCAGATGACATTGACAAATCATGTTGATGTTAACATGCTCTGATGTCATTGCCAACATGAACATGTGATGACTCCACTGTCCTTTTGATGAGTGTATTCATGGTCATCTTAATTGACAATCAATGTACTCGTCAGAAACACTTAAACTAGCATTTTTCATTGTCATCATACCAACAATCATCATCCTGATTAAATTGTTTTAGGTCAACCTCTCCTTTTTCGCCCATCGGCGTAGTCTTCGTTAATGAAACTCACTATCCTCATTGACGACACTAATGCTGACATCGTCCATCATCATTATATCAATGATAATCATCATCTTTATCAACAAAAAATGTCATCATAGTGTCAGTTCACAATTGTCATCCTCATAAATGACAGTCTTCGTCCTAATCAATGACATTATCGACGATGCTTATGTGAATGACTCATCTTGCCATAGTTGTCATGATCATTGTTGACACAAAATCATCATTCACAACTGTTTTTGAGTAAAAATCATTATCCTCATTGATGACACTTTCATCAATATTGCATGTCATCATCTTAGAAACAGTTGTCTTCATTTTCATCCACAAAAATTCATTATCCATACAAGTTATCAACCTAATACATTTACTGTCCTCATCGATGACATTTTTATCAACATTGCAAGTCATCATAGCAACAGGTGTCTTTCTCATCAATAAAAAATTCATATTTGATATAGTGGTAGTCATCGTTCTCATCAAGGACACCATTCTCAATGTTATATATCGTCAGTATAGCAACAGTAATCAACTTCATTATAAGCACACACATCTTTTTGGGCTTTGATGTCGTTGTGGTTAATGATAGTCATAGTCTTTGAAGATGATATTTATGCCGATATTGTTTGTATTTGACAATGGTGCCATCTACCTCCATCGTCCTTTCCATGATAGTTATTGTATGACTTAGTTATTGTGGAATAGATTATTTTTTACTTTAATTTTAGGTATACATCTATATAAAATATTTCAGAATATTATCAATCTAACTTAAACTTTTTAAAATTTTTTGCACTTTTCCGTTCATCTCTTGTCATCCAATATCTTCCATCAGCTGTCATCCGTCATCTGCGATATATGACTGATGACTAACAACAAAAAATATTCCATCTTGTCGTGTTTGCCTGACTAATATCCTTGAATACCAGACAATCTAAGAAAGGTTCTCAGTGCATAGCAGAAAATGAAGATGAAGATGAAGAACCCAAAGTGAAAGTCAAAATTTAATTATTTTATATTATGTGATTAAAATTTTTCTTCACATCGTAACATTGACTCCTTGTATAGTTAGAAACTTGAAGAAACTTCCAACAGGTGATATTCCACAATGTCGTTGGACCTAGCTACATGTAAAAACATCCTTCTTCCTCGGAATCTAGACTTATTTCCATTATTCTTGAGAGTCATCTTAGGAACATCTTGAAATTGAGCGGGTAGCAAGAAAAAGAAATAAACCTATCCAACATCTGCATGATGTAGAGCTCGACCTTTCATCAAGTTATACCTCGCCCAACTGCTTGCCTCCTTAAAAGGTGCTCTATATCTTCAGTTCATTCCCACTGCTTGCTGTCCACTAGGCATAATTGAAGAAAAAATAACTCTACCAATATAAAGATGATAAATTACTTACTGATAGATAAATGAGCTGTCTTCCCCTTCAATGAGCATGAACATTTAGCAACAAAGTACAATAAGACGGAAATAAAGACAGAGCTCAAAATTTATGAGCAGGAGTTGAGTGAAGAAGCAACAAAGCATCAAAGCTCTTGTTTTAATATAAAATTTTCATTAATGATGATTTGTTTCTTACATTTTTACATTGATTTGTTGACTTTGTAACACAGTCTTTCCCTCCCACACATAAAATTTCACATTGCACAGGTTTGGAGGCTTGAGTTTATGCACGGCAGATAGGCTGGCTAATCATGGCTGCCTTATGGTACCATCATGGAACCACCTTTTCTTTAAACTTTTTAAATGATAAATTTACTTACAGATATTAACTGAGTCCCATTTTGTGAAATAATGAAGTAGGAATATGGTAAACATGAAATAATGAAAGAGGAAGTCATTGATAGTTTTAATGACATTTCATGATCCATTGATTAACATGGAGTATATGCCCCAAATCTATAACATAACAACTTTTTCCCTTAGCATATAAAATAAAATTTTGAGAAAGCGTATGAGGTTATTGATGGAACAAAATTGTGATGTTAATTTTAGTGTCACTGTAAATTAATTTTCCCAAATAAAATAAAATTTATAATTATAGAAAACTCACTCAAATGTGTAGTAGGAGCACGGTCGTTTCCACAAGCGCTGGTCTTTAGAGGTGAATTTAATGGTTGAGTTACCGTTAAGGGGACTTAGTATTATATTCTATAATTGAAGTAGAGATAGAGAGAAGTAGTGAAAGGGAAAGTGGGGATACTGATAAGATAAGATCACTATATCACCTCTCATGATCAATATTTTTTATTGATATTCAATGTAGTAAGCAAGTAAGATTATGAAATATATTTACAGTTTTAGAATAAAGGATGATATTCATAAAGGTTGGGGAATAGGTATATAATATTAGTACAACAGAGAGAATAATAATATACTATTCTTAATAGAATATAGGGAGGTCATTTATTTAATGAATATTAAGTTATATATAAGACATGAAGTATTTATAATAATTATGGATATTAGGATTTAGTTAGATATTGAATAATATTTTATTTTAATAAGATGTAAGAATTAATTAGTAGGAGTATTTATTTTAGTTAGAAGTAAGAAGGAGAAGAATTAAGAAGAAAGGGAACAGAATTACGATAGGTATGGATAAAAAGGGATTGTATATTGAGAAATAGATTAATGGAGGAGAGACATATATATACTATATCTATATTCTTAGAATTTAAGAGTAAGAGAGATAGGTAAGAGAATAGGGATTACCAAATTTATAAAAGTTATTAAATTAGATTTAGAGAGAAGAGTAGGAATTAAGAAGATAAAGTGATAAAGTTTCTATTTACTTTTATAAGAGCTTAGGAGTTATCGTCGAGATCAAGATATATATAGAGAGTGAGAGAGAGAGAGAGAGAGAGAGAGAGAGAGAGAGAGAGAGAGAGAGAGAGAGAGAGAATAGAAGAGAAGGTATGAGCATTATGATGATTAATTAAGAGGAATTTCAGTAAATATTCTTATCTAGAAAGATATGATTTATGTAGGTATAGATATTTAATAGGTATTTTAATTTTTTTTGGAATATAAAACTTGGATAACATAGCTTGAAATTGTCGATGCCCATATGGTGTTTGTGAAAATGCCTCAACGAGGCCAATACACTAAAATATGATGAAAATGAATTCAGCAAGGTATTCTATCTCAATCCACAAATATCAGTAGATTAAATTTATGTAAATCTACCATATGAATATCATCATATTTCCTAAATCACCTTGATTTAGGTGGGTAGAGATCAGGGATGCCCATCTCCTCCTCCCCAACATCGGTATGCATCCTCGCCTGCCTTCCTTCATGCTGGCAGGAATCCATGATGTTATGGAGCTCCAATGGTGCTGTCTTGACCTTCCGAAGCATCCACGAAGCTGTCACTATCCTTGGATGATAAGGAAATTTCAAGAAGGGTCTCCCAGCACAGCCATATGTCTCCATCCAAAGATGATGAAACTGGGGGTTGTAACCCTTTTAAAGGACTACAAAGGACCTCCCAGGGCTGTGGATCACTTGGTCTGCCCTTGGTGGACCTCTGAGGGCTGTTGGCTGCACTATGGTCCCCCTTTTCCCCATAATCTGCCATCTAACTGATGATGTCGACGGCCAAGGGCAGAGATAGATGAATCTGCTCCTGGCCGTATGATCTCCTTCATATGAAGTCCAATGACTGAAATCAAGTTGCAGCCGTGGACCCCTTTTATTTACGGTGCACCTTCTAGCCATTTCAGTCACCCCATCATCAGACCTTCTAGTCATTTATCCTTTGTGATTTGTCTATCAAAGGGTCCTGTCATCCTCATTAATATCCACACCCAATCATAGGCCTATAAAAAGTAAAAGAAAGAATTAAAATAATAACATGATATTGCTGTCTGATCTTCCTTAAAAAGGCTGGAAAGTTGAGATTATACAAGGGTACTTAAGAGATATTGTTATGATGCAGGCTTCGGGCAGGTTCACTCAAAGACTGATAAAATTTTCTTTCTATTAATCTTAAGATTGCAGCCCATTGGGCTGCGATACATCTTGTCACTTGGCAGCCCAGCCCAGTATAGAGCTAAACGAAACAATGAGTTATAATCTCATATAACAAAGTTTTACCAAAATGACAGCTATATAAATGTGATCAGAAAAATATATACGGAAAAAAATGCCATCTCCCCCATGCACTTGCGAGGGCTACTGATAAGCCTAAATTTGGTGTATAAAATGTGTCATGATTTTCACTTTTAGACATGCAATAAAATTTATAATAGCCCTTAATCGTTAAATTCTATGTATTGAGCAAGCAAGGGGTCGAACCATAGGGAGGCAATAAGCAAGAATTTTTATCCTATTTCAAATCAATTATTTCAAGAATGAATTGATTTTTGCATTTAATAGACCTTAATTATGTTTAATTTTGTTTATAATTAATCAAAATTAAGTAGAACCTTAATTTTGATCTTAATATTTTTGGTCAATACACTCTAGATAAGATAATTTTGATTCTTCTATCAGATTAATTCGGATAACCAATATTCTAGTCAAGATGATTTTTGAAGATAATTTTTATGTATTAAAATTGGGAATTAATAATCAAGAAAGGAATTTTTGAAATTGGACTTAAAGATGGAGAAATTCTTGGATAAAATTTTGTATTTAAGTTTTTTATATGTTGGATTGAATTTTCAAACAATCAATTTCTAAATCTAGAGAGAGAAAGTAGAAGAATTTGGGGAAAAATGAATTAAAGGTGAAACTTGACCCTAATCTAGAGATCTAAGATACCAATTTGGATGAAAATCAATGTAGAACTAAGGATTAAAAGTCAGATCTCGAATCAAAATCAAAATCCAATGCTAATCACTATTCAAATCAACTTCAAGGGCATGTACATTTCGCCCATGCCTTGGTGTTTTAGAATTGTTAAAAAGAAGTTCGAAAAGCAAATTAGAAAGTTAAAATTTTCAGTGATGAACCAAGATCTGTCAACTTCCAAAGTATCACCTGTGTCCGTCCTGGCCAATTCCTTGGGAAGAGCTTTCAAAAATGAAATTACTGTTCTTCCCGACCTCCATTTAAAAATCCAACCCTCTAGATCATAAAGAATGAAAAGAAAAACCTACCTTCAAAATATGGGTGCAATCGAACGGCTAGATAGCAAGATATCGCCATTTTACGGACGATGAATCCTGGCCGTTGGATCGTCTTATCCCTCTTCCACGCATGGTGTAACACGATGGTCGGAATTGAGGCTTCGTGTTTTCTTCGGAAGGTATATTCTCAATGCAATGAGATGACGTGTCTTAATGTGTATGATTTGAGTAAATATTAACAAGAAATACGAAGACCATTGTTGATTTGAGACGCAGAACAATTAGAGACACAAAACGGGTTAGTCACGGTCAAGCTCCCAATGATCCAGGTGACCAGATCGAAGGAACCGATGTGATGGGAAATACTCCTTGTCCATGAGCGTCCACACCGTCACGAGAACAACACTAATCCGGAACCGTCAATAAGAAATTCTATCACAAAAAAATGGCTAATCCTAAACATGTATAAGTTCACTCGAGCAGAGGAGCAGTCCAAAATCAGCACGGAAGGACGTAATGATACTGCAAGAACATGGTGAGTGAAGATGACCTTTGATTGGATTTGGATAATGGCGTGACGGGGTTGATGCCGTATGACGAAGGAAGCTCCGGTTGATAAGGTCAAGGTCGGAAGAGAGTACTAGCGCCAAAGGAGTTGTTGGCGAACGTCGGAGGATTTGTGTTGAGAAGTTGCTTGGCAGAAGGGGTCAGTCGATTTCCACTATTGAGTTCACCACAAGCGGCCAAATTGGTTCGTGGTAAAATCAGATAATGGCTAGATGGATCATCATTATGGCCGTCGTGGTCGAAGAGTCGACAATGGACAACCGTTCTGATCAGGATGGTCGAGACATTGGGAGATCGTGAATCTGACTTGCAGGAAAATCTTCAAAATGAGTTCTCAAGCGTCATGTTCAGTTCTGCTTGATTATCACTTCCGCAAGCACAGTGAACAGATCCAAAGCGGCAAGATGGATTCAATGGTGACGATGTCGTCTCTTCTGACAGTCTTGTTTATTCTCACTCGTTGGCGACCAAAAGAAAATACCAATTGTTGTAGAAGATGAGAAAAGAATGCTTTCTTCATCGAGAACCCCATCGTGATTTTGAACTTCAGGTCTAACTCTGCTTCGATTTCTCGTACAATCTCTTCTTTCTCTTTTTTTTTGTAGAGGACTTCTTCTTCAAGCAATTGGGATCCCCTTCTTCTTCCACGGTGTCTTCTTCTTCAGAGTACAATCACAATGAACAACCACAAAATAACTGCCAAATAGACTGAACGAGATCTGGAATTGTCAAATGATTCAGGCTTAGCCTCCATGTCCACTCTTCCCAAATTCTTTATAGAGGGGAAGTGGCAGTTGTGGAGACTAAATTGGGCCCCCTTTTAAGGAGAAAGCCTATTGGGCTTTCCCCTTAAGAGGGATCTTTAGGGGGAGAAGAAGCCCAACATGGATTTCCTCCCCCTAAAGATGACACTTTAAACATAATTAAAATAAAACACACACGAGGGGAGGCCGGTACTCACGCAGGAGGGGCCTCCCGATAATCCAAAGATAACGAAAGAAAGAAAGAACATAAAGGTACATGACACAAAATGATAAGGCGATGTCGTTTCTCAGGCTTGGTAGTGAAATTGTAGATTCTTCACGTCCGCTCGGGCTTCACGAAGTGGCTGGCGACGGATCGGGGCGTGATCGACTGGATGGTCCTCCATCAACGCAGCTAAAAAATGTCATTTTTTTATTGGCTGACGCTTTTTCCTTGTTTCTCAGCCCTCAGATTGCGTTCTGACATGTCTTTGTGAGCTTCCACAGGTTGCAATCATCGCTATAAGATAGGGACAAAATTGTTCTTTTTGTGTGGCTGAGATCGCGCCACGTCCCCCTGCGTCTACTTGATTCAATAAAAAAAATAAAGATGAGCTTACCTTTTATTAAATGCACGTGGAGTTGATTGCCACGTGCAATCAATGCACATGGCTAATCGATTCTGTGTAAATAATCATTAATGCACGTGGAGATCGATTCTCCACGTGCATTTATTGCACAGAAAGAAGCCAAGAAACAAAAAGACAAACTTTACCTTTTCCTCACCACTGTCACCAGTTGCTCCTTTTGAATTAATGATTTGCTTATTATGGCATAGCGCATTGCAATGGCATAATGAGCCAATAATCTGCTCATTGGGCGCATCCAATCATTTGCCCGCATCTTCGGGCGAATGACGTGGATTTCACGAAATTCATAAAAAATCATTTAAAATACTAAATAAATCATAAAAATTATTCTTTTAACTCTAAAATTCATTTCTTGACAACATAATGGTCAGAAAATCATAAAAGAATATGGAAACAAATTCCAGAAACTTAGTAAAACACTTACCAACCTCTAGCTAAGTATTTTATGCCTTGCGAAAATAATTCTTCAATGCACTGAGGTTAAGTATGATGTAAAAAATACTAAATTTTTTATAAAAATCATAAAATTATAGTACAAGTCATTTATGTTCATTTAATTATGATAACATGAAAATATGGCTAGTAAAACACATATATGTATGTAATATTCATCAACTTAACATTATAGTTTGCAAGTTATCAGCTATCTGTGCGCTAGGCCTATGTGGGCTCTTTTTGATGGGTCTTCTCGGGCTCCCTTTGAGGGTTCCAGACACTGCTTAAAGGGCATCGGTGCTAACCAGCTACGGGTTGGCTTGAGCTTTGTTACACCCTAGCTTACCTTCCTTGGCTGCTAGGAACAATTTATTATATACAAGTATGTGTGTTTCTTTTTATTGTTATATTTTTTATTCATATATTTCTATTCAGCCAGAAAAAAGGTGGAATAAGGACTGGAGAGAGAATTTCCATTAAAATACATAATAATAATACTCATTTTGCATGTAATTAATATAACTTCTAAATTTTGCAAAAGTTACATTAAAATATACTGTTATAACTGAATGTTCCATTTAATGCATGAGAGAAAAATTCTTATGAAATAAAATAATGTTAAAAAGGCCTTAAAATATGTATAACTTCATACTCATTTTGGGTTCATCAGTTACGATGAACTGAAAGAACTCTGCAGAGCCCTCTCTGAACTTCTAGAGATGGTTACCCATCGATATGGTCATCCACAACACTTGCCTCTAAAGGGGGTCTTGCTCTGGGAAAGGTCAGATCACTTACAGTACACTAATGAGAGAAGGGATTTAAAGTTTGATCTTGAAAGTAACCTTTATTTCAGAACCTTTTATATGTGCCTTCGTCACTCTCACTATCACACCTTTGTAGAAAACAAAGGCACGAGTTTAACATATTTTTAACTTTAGTAGTGGGCCAAAACAAGTCCATTCATCTTCATCTTAATGTTATGAAATCAATTCATCTCAATCTTCATGTTATGAAGTTGATGACGATGAAAATTCAAAAAAAGAATGTTATAATGGCTTAGAATGAATTTATTTATAATTCCTACATGCATTTTTATTCACTAATAAAAGAACCTTAGGAGCATTTATCAATTTGTCTCAGACTGGAAACATGAGTTCATTTTTGGCCCTTTTCCATCCCCCTCAAAAAAATATAAGAAAGCTGCATGGTTTAATTCATAAACTCTCTACAATGTGAGCAGAGATGAGAACCCTATAGAGAATCAAGAGGGTCCAAGGATCTTCCTTTAAAAAGTTCTTATTAAGTCCCCACTCTCTCCCCTTGAATAAGTAATGTTTTTTAAGCCTAGCTTGGATGGAGGTAAGGTTATGAAGTAAAGTCTCCAATGTTCTTTCAACAAGAAAATAGACATGAGTTAGCTCTGTTATTGTCTAGAGCCAAGTGGATCAGCTCAGTGCATCAGGTACTACAAATCCTCTGTCATCCATTGCAACAAAACCATTTCATGGGAGAGAGAGGGGGAATGATGTCCTTTGAATAAAAAAAAAATCAACTTGATTCTTTTTGCGGATACACGAATGGATGTAATCTCTCTATTCATAAATTTATATAAGTTCCAAATCATTTATTTGACCAGGAAATATCACACTGCTATGGGCCCAAAAAGTAAATATTATGAGGTTTTTAGGTTAGGATGAAGGTGACACCAATCAACATAAATAATGCTAAATTTCCAGGAAATAAGTAGAGCAAAGTGCCAAAACGGGCATGTCACATTCATTTTCCCACCCCAAATAGGATAGGAATTTTTCCTTATTGCTGAATTTTGCATAACTGGATTTTCAGAAAACTTATTGCATTCAATTTTTCTGATGAATCTTCATTTTCATGGACTCTATAACATGAAGATTCAGATGAGTCCTGACTCCACCCGTAAAGCTGCGCATCAGTTATGATTAAAAAATGTTATAAAGGGCTCCCATTTATGAAACGAGTTAACAAAACACACCTCACAACATTCATCTTGCTGAGTTGAGGTAAGGCCACGTCGAGTGATGTGTTATAATTCCTACGTGTGATTGTACATCAATTTCATCCACAATTAGAATGACATGAACTAGGCCACGGCGGGCCACTCCACCCAACCATTGGGCTTCGTGACCCGTTGTGTCGTTGATCAAGAGCGACACAAGCAACAGACCAGCTGAGTGTGCATCATCCGAAACCCAGAGGGCGTCATTGGCCAATGCGGAGGCACCATCATTGTAGACCAAACAAAAAGCCTCGATGCCCCCCGCCATCCGTATGCGCACGCCACCCCGATGGCACCCCGATGTGCAGTTTCACGACCCATCGTGCCGCCCGCCGGAGAGCGCCGATTGGCTGCATGGATTTGGACCCAGACCGCACTTGCCACACTGCAGGCGCCATCTGTGCGATGGGTTTCCCAGGTTGCCCGATCCCCTCGTCGATGCCCCTGCTGAATTCGATGGAGAGTCAAAGAGACGACGGGTCAGCCGGGTATCACCGACGGGCATCATTGCCCTGCTCTCTCCCCTGAGGCCTGCCAAAAGATGCCCTTGCTGGCAGCTAGATGGCCGAGCGAGCGACTGACACACCTGCATGTGCGCGGTGGCGCCCCTGGCAGGATTGATGGGCAAGTTTCGAGCTTGATCCAAGCCCGCACCCATTTTGGGGAAATCGAGAGAACCATGTGTTTTTTTCCCCCGACATCGATGTCATGCTCAGTGCACTCTCCGACCAGCATAGTGCGGCCGTGATCTGGCACGTGCGAGGGCGGTGCCGCCGGCGGGAGCGGCGGCACATTTCTGACCTTTTCGACATATTTGAACCCACATCACACACAAGGAGACCCCAGCGGCCGATAGCTCATGCTACCAAGGGATTCTGGCCTTTTCTTCCCTGAATCCACTGACTCCCCTATATACTCAAAACTAGATCCCCCCCCTTCCAACGCGTGGACCTAAAAATGGGACTCGATCAACTACTTTTTTTAGATTGCCGGAGCTCCGTCGTCTGGCGACGGATCGCCGCCAAACTTTCACATATGAGCAGAAAATTCATGTAGAATCCATTTCAACAAAAAAATTTGAGAGAAAATGTATTTTGCTTGGAGATCCCAGAGCACCCCCCTCCGCCGCCGCTCGCCGCCGCACGAGTCCCCACAAAGGCTGGGGGTGCAACGGCGATCCCCCAATTGGCTGAACTGAATTCACTGAAATGTTGATAGAGGCTTCCTGGTGTTGAGAGCAAGTTGTCAACCAAATTTCAGCCCAAACTGAGGCCTACAGCTCCGAAAAAATTGTTTTGAAGGTTGTTTTTCAAAGGAACTCCCCTCCTCCGGCGCCCGTTAGGCACCAAATTTTGTATGCACGTCTGCACTAGCAAATTAGTGCTGCATACAAAATTTGAGCCAAAAAAGAGGACCACAGCTCCATAAAATACAAATAAAAATTTCAAATAACCTCTCTAGGCGACAAAAAAAGACTTCTGCGCGCGGGCGCGGGCGGGCGCCCGGCGCATGCGGATGCTGAGCGCCGCTGGGTGCGCAGGGGTGGCGGCGAATGTAGGGTGGGCATGGTGTGTGCATTGGACTGTGCGACGATCTGCGATGATGTCCAGCGAGCGGAGACGCGGCTGTATGGGGCCATGCAGGGATTTGCGCCACTGCTCGTGGCCTTGCCCGCGGGGCTGCACGAGGCCTACGCGGGGCTGGGCAGGGGCTGCGGGGGGACTGGGGGTGGGTGGTCCTGTGCGGGGCTGGGCAGGGGGCTGTGGGCGGAGCTTGATATACGATCACATGTAGGAATTAGGAGTTATATTACACCTAAGACCCACTTCATTTCACCAAACTTAGGTTCATTTCATATGGTGATTGTGGACTGATAAAAGTAGGTAGTTGATGTGTTAGAATCAACCTTGTATTTCATAAAATGATGGACTGAGTAAGCTATGTGTTTTGTGCACAAAAAATAGCATTTGGTTTTCCAACCTTACTCATGGCCCTCTTCTGGCTACCCACCAGGCTATAACACTAGTAGTTATTCCCATTGGGGATAGAAAGTAAGTTCTAAAACCCAAAGTGGAGAATAAAAAATAAAATTTCAACAAAAGCTCACTAAAGGGGTGCTCCTACATATGAGAAATTTGTAATTTAGAAAGTCATAGCTGAAGTAGGATTTATTTTGGCTACTGTGTACATATCGGCTATATATTTGAAAAGGGTTTTCCATAATCTAGAACTATGGCAAATGCAACTATCATCGTTGATGCAAACATAAAGATACAAATTAGTAGTGATTGAATTCCATTTATGGTTTCACATGATTAATCAGTATGAATATAACGTACATGTCTAATAGAACTATGAGCTAGAGCTCTTTTGACTTTCATTTGGGCTATGACAACTAGTGCTGCTAAGATCATAGAGGCGATGTTACTGAAAAAGAAGATATGTTGCAATGCATATCTATAGGAACCAATTATAAACATGTGTCATATTTGAAGAAATAGACATTTTAGTGTGATAAAAATGACCGATGTAACCAGGGTGGGTGAACCCTCATAAATATCAAGTGCTCACATATATGGATTCAAATGAGATATGCAATCACATGGATAGGGGGTTTTTGTTTGGGTCTCAAGATATGGAACAGATGGGGCCAAAAAGTGGGAAATTCACACAAAAGGGGAACCATTTTATATTCATAAAGAATGATGAAACAAAACTGATCTCTGAACATAATGTTTTCCATCAAACGACTGTTTCTATAACTCTATTCTTGACTGGAATTATATATTTAAAAATTCATGTTCGCTCTCGGCCATTTCACGCACTACCTAGTAGAGGTTTTGAGGTCATGACGAACTGAAATGGATTCATTTTTTTTAGTAGATGATGAACCTGCTGCTTAATAGTCCGGAACATCAGCTATATAGGCCCCTTCATTTCTGTTGGTCCCAACACTTTTCTTGGACAAGACATGAGTTAACGGCAAAAGGGATTAATAAGCAAAAGAGATAGAGCAAAGTCAAAGAATGTTGTAAAGTAAAAGAAAAATTATAAAATACGAAAGTAAATCATGATGCCAGGTGATGTTAATCAATTTTGAATTAAATAAAGTAAAAGAAAAATTATGAAATGAATGAAGTAAATCCATCAAAAAATAATTAGAAACATTTTAGAGATTAAGGTAGGTATATGTACCACAACTATGCCTTACTCAACACACCTTTGTATATTTGTAACAAAGAATTATGATGGCTGAATGGAAAAAGGGAAAGGGCCAATTGTGGTCATTGCGTAGCGTGAAAGGCTGCTTATTTGAGGTACGTTACGGTCCCAACGGTCTCAAAATTCCATGTCATTTTATTTTCGGCACTAGTTCACCGTTGTATCTCACTAGAACAACCTCCTATATATTTTTTTAATAAAATATCTTTGATTTTTATCCTAGGTAATTCTTGGATAATCAGCTCCCATTTTGCAGACAGTCAATTTTTTTTGGATTTCTCCTTATTTTTTATCTTTAATTTTGCTCATAAAGTTGTACCATCTTGACTTTTCTTTCTTTCCTCGTGGGCAGGAAGCTCACCCAACTCTGTACATTTCATGATTAAATTTTATTTTATGCACTTGAATAGGTAGATAGTTTACCAGAATACGACATAGATATGCCCACCCATCTGGTAGTGGATTTCTAATATTGTGCGAGAACACTTCACAGAAATTGGCTCCTCTACTTGGGGAGCTAACTGAAAAGATTCCAAAAAAATAAGGCTTTTGTGTAACATGTTATGGTCTCAAATCCCTTAAAAGTTAGTGATGAGTTTCATGTGTTCTAAGCCCTGCCCTCAAAAAAGTAGGAAGATCTGCTTCAATTTAAGCACTAGCACCCATCCTACCATGCCATCTCTAGGTGGATGCCGCCCTATTGCAACCTGAAGAGGAACTGAAGTTATATTGAATAGGAACCATAGAAATGATAGATATGATCCCAATAAAATACCACTAAATTAAGCAGTAGAGATTTCTGTCAAAATATTGGCTAATTGATCAAAGTGGGTAGCTCCAATTGTGAACCACACCTCCCCCCATACATGTGACTCTCAACGCATACAACTCTCATGAATACTCCTAAATCGATCCTTAATAAAACTTGTGTTCACTAGACTAAAAATTACGTGCACTGCCTGATTAGTATGAATCACACATTGCTGCTTTTTGAGGATGGTTGCTTATATCTATCGGTTTGACATCATCCCAAATCAAGGAAGTGGGTGCATGCATGTAGAAATGACAGCTACAAATACTACAAGCCAATGCCAAAAATGAGTCACTTCTATTCATGTTGGGATTGGATGTCAATGACCAAAATAAAAACCCTCCAATAAGAAAGAGCTTATTCTTCTCTAAAATATTCATCGAAGCCTTTACAGGGCTGACTAAACCTTCCGGTCCATGTCCAAAAACCATCTTTCTCTCTCCGTCTCTCTCGCCCTCGCTTTCTCTCGCACCTGCTCACCCTCTTCCGCTTTCCCTCTCGTTGTCTCTTTCTCTCGTCATCTCTCCCTCTCTCCCCCTTGTTCTCTCTTGCTCTCTCCTGCTCATCCTCTCTCCCTCTCTCCCTCTCTCCCTCTCTCCCAATCGTTCTCTCTTCCTGTTGGGGTTTGTCAGCCCCCCCACCGCGAGAATGCGGGAGAGGGGGGCCTTGACTTGTCAAAACCTTACTAAGGGAAGGGCGCATGAGAATCGAGGTGCGCCGCCTCCCCTCTTGTCCTTTGTGAGGAAATGGCCGATTTGGGGGCCCATTTCTCTCTTATTTAAATGGGTGTTCCTCCCCTTGAACCCTAATCCGAATTTGCAGCCATCAAGTTGTTTTGTGTTTATTCTTCTTGTCTCTTCCTCTCTTCTCCTCTCTCTCCCCTTTGTTTTGTCTTCATCACTCCTTGGTGGTTACTCCCTTGGCTTGGGAGTTGAAGAAGGAGTTGCTCTACTGTACCCTACAATGAGAAGCTAGTACCCTACAACGAGAGTCTTGCACGTTGACGTCACGTCGATGACATAACGAGGTTCTTGTTATCTGTCTCTATACGCCGACATACTTATCTTGTCCGAGTTGATTCCACATTTCTACCGTAGCATCTTGGGGTTTGGATTTATTCCATCCGGGTTCTTGTTTCTTCAACAAGTTGTTTGTTCAACACTTCCTCTCTCTCACACCCTCTCTCCCACTCGTTCTCTCCCCCTCTCTTTCTTGTTCTCTCTCTCTCTCTCCCACTCGTTCTCACTCCCTCTCTCCCACTCGTTCTCACTCCCTTTCTCTTACTCATTCTCTCTTCCCCCCTGCCCTCTCCCCCGCTCTCTCTCACCCTGTCTCTCTCTATCTTTCGCCCTCTCACCCTTTCTCCTGTTAGTTTTCTCACCCTCTCTCTCACTCGTTCTCTCCCCCTCTCTCTTTCTCGTTCTCTCTCCCTCTATCCCTCTCTCTTTGTCTCTCTCTCCCTTAGTTCCGGTCTCACTCTCCGTCTCGTTTGCTCTTCCTCCCACCCGTAAATTTCCTTGGACTCTCAGAGGCGCTTCAAGAACAAGAAACAAGAACAAGAACGGAGATAGAAGATAAGGAAGAGAGAGACAAGAGAGAGAGTGGAAGTTGTATTAAATCATTAAAAATCTGCAAAGTTTATTTTAACACATTGGTTATTATTTATATTACCATATAGTAGTTATAAACATTTGTCCGTTAAAAATGTTTTAATCCTAGCCGTTACAACTGTTATAACAGCTAGAATAAGATGAATCATAACCGTTAGTTTGTTTGTCTATCTAGACGAGATCCTGGCTGTCTATGTTTAATCCTAAAATAGATTGAATTCTACACGTCTATCTTTGAACCTACATTAAATCCTGTCAGTCTATTTCTCTTAACGAGTAAAGGGTACGTGTTCAATTCTTACTAGTCTACTCTTTATTAAGAGTCCTATTGGAGAATCCCTTGCTGACGTGGCTGCCGAGTTGTTCACTCCTTTCTTCGTCTTCGTCTTCTTTATCCTTAACACCTCCTTCTCTCTCGCCCGCTCTCCCTCTCCTCTCTCCCTCTCTCTCTCACAACCGCAATCCCTCTCCTCCTCTCTCGCCCCCTCTCCTTCTCTCTATCACCCTCTCTCCCACTTTCACTCATCTCTCTCCCTCCCATTCTCTGTATCACTCGCCCTCTTTCTCTCTCCCTCTCTCATTCTCTTTCTCACACTCTCTCCCTGTAGCCTGCTCCCTCTCCCTCTCACTTCCCCCTCTCCGGCTCTCCCTCTAGACTGCTCCCTCTCCCTCTCGCCCTCTCATTCTCTCTCCCTATTGAACTCTCTCCCTCTCCGGCTCTCCCTCCCTCACTCTCTTGCTCTCTCCCTCTTGTACTCTCCTTTTTGCCCACTCCCTCTCTCCCTCTAGAACTCTTGCACTCTCTCTCTCCCTCTCAGTCTCACCCTCTTACTCTCTCACTATCTTACTCTCTCTCTCTCTGATATTCTTTCTGTCTTGCACTCTCCGTCTTACTTTTTCACTCTCTCCCTCTTGCATTCTCACACTCTTTCGCACTCTAATTATATTCCTCTCTTACTCTCTCCCTCTCTTACTCTCTCATTATGCAATACTGCTTAGGCTCCGGAGGCGACATTAGATGCAGTGAGACGGCCAAGTAAACTTAGCATGGACTTGCACATTGACTAGTCAACTTGACCGATCTATGACCGAGACTGGACCAAACTTCAGGTCTAGGTTTAGGCTTTCGGTAAAAGTGGACCGTGTCCTTCCATACTTCCAAGAGAGTAATGTTTGTATATAATACAATGGCAAGAGTTTACACGCGGGGTGGATGACAGATAGGAGGGGGAGCAAAACAAATCAGTGAAGATGAGGATGTGTATTCAAAATAAACCAGACAATTTTTATCATCAAATCATCAAGAGCAATGGTCGGATGTAAAAATTTAGAAATGAAGACGATTCAACTCTTTGAGTTGTGACTTTGGACACACATTTACAACAATTATAAGAGTCAACAAAAAGAAAGAAAATAAACCGACAATGAAATCGTGAATGATAAGTAAAGTCTATTAAAATAACTGTGATCGCATTCTTAAAGTAGCACATTTTTTCTTTGTAATACTGAAAAAGTCTCGTCCCTTAGAAGGTTATGATATACATAAAGTGAGGATTTAAAGGTCATGTTTTTTAAACATAAAAAAGTCACTTCTGGAGAAGCGATGAGTTAATAAATAAGAAAATGACTAAACAAACCAGTGAGCTGAGAGTAAAGTGCGATACTAGTAACTAGATAAATCCATAAATATTGACAACATGTTTTGACTATTTTTTCTTTCTTATATTGAAACTGAGCTAGCAGCAAACATAGGTTACGTTGTCATTTGCAACAGGTGGGGCATGTTGTCATGCATACTGATATAAAACAAAAAAGACAAAAAAACAAAGTGGAATGTGTTTTAAAAAAATATTCACATGCTGCATTGTTTTCTTTAAAATTCCCATTTGTGCTACAATGAGAGCGCGATTTTAAAATTTGGAGCCACATTATGGGCGTTTACAAGCAGGAGGGAGAAAAATCAATTCAAAGAAACTATAAGTTTCATATTTATTTCTCCCCGGGTGGACCTATGTTGATTCTGAATTATTTGTCACTACATTGCTCTCCAAGACTAGTAGGGTCAAAATAACAAAATTCTTGGGTCATCTCAATTAGTTCTGAAACAGTGTTTTGCTAGACCATCATAGCATATTTCCATGCATCCACTAAGACGAAAGTCTTTTTGTAATGGATGAACCTCGAAACCATAATATATCGATATACAATGTAGACCCAGATTATTGATAAAGGAAGCACCTGACATATCCCATACTTTTCACTCCCACTAGCTAGTGGAGGGAAATGGACTGACTACCGAAGATATTCATGCTACTTTGTATGCACTTGTTTCTATATCACTTCAAATATTCTTATTCAAGATGGATGATAACTCCACATATATTGATCTAAACTTGAATCCATGTATAGGTTTGAAATTTGAGAAATATCACCAGTTTAAATGGGTAGTGTATATTTCTATTCTCACTCTTATATTTCCATTTTATGCACCCATTTGTTGGGTAAAGTCTCCCAACTATATTTGAAAATGGATTTTTTTTTGTAAAGAAAGGTTGCGTAGTTTTTGCTTCGTGATCTTAAAACTAAGAAGGAATTTTTGTAATTCACTTATTTTGTTCGTTCGACAAAGAACACCATGGGAGTAGATAGGTTCCAAAGATCATCCAAATTATCTTCGAAAAATCCTCACACCACACTACTATATAATAGTCCAATATCCATGATCAGCTGTATACTAGGGGTATAAACCCATGAGGGTGCTTACTTAGCCTTTCAAATCCTAGCAATGTTTCATTTTTTTTTTTTGGTTTCGAAGTTGAAACCATCTATGTGCACAGAGTTTATTTCTTGGGCTGCAATAGAAAATAATATTTGAATTTTGTGCTTACTCATGTGATTGCATGCCAATAGGCATGACTTCAGGAGCATCTAGGAGTAACAAAATAAGTAACATAAACTGTTGTGATAATGTTGAATTATGTGGGATTTTTGTTACTTGACAAAACAATACAATTTTTGATTTAGTTTCTTCCAAGTCAAATTATGTTTTGAATTATTTCCCAACCAGAGCCACCTCTCAATGGAATTTTTGGATTGTGATTCTAGTTTGATCATTATAGAATGTTACCAAATAACCTGAATTTTATATCTAGCATAGTCACAATGAAATTGACGCCTTTAATGGGACTATATGAACAAAAACCAAGTCATTGTGATGCACATACTATTTTTTACATGTGAAATGTTCAGTATTGATTCTTACATTCAAAGATTCAATAAGTTGCACAAGTCCCTATCCCGATATGGATAACCTAGTGTTTGACAGCATCTGTCTTTATTCATAAGAGCTATTGTTGTAAAGATATGGACCCATACATCTTACTTCCACGTATTGGACATCCATACATTTCCCAATTTTGGCATCTGCGTGCTGTAGATGCAAGTTATAGCTATGCAAGCTGGACATATTGATTATATAACTAGAGTAGCAAATATAACCATGTTATGATAAACACTTTTCTTTAAGTTGCACCTCTTTTGATACATATATATATATATATATATCAAGAAGACCAGCCATTATCTGCTCCTAAATCTGTGCCATTGTGCCTTAAAGCTCCAGCTAAAGCTGTAGATTTTATATCAGTCTATGTAATTGTGCATTTCATTATGGGAACTTTTAACTTACCAAGAGTCTACTTTAGTTAAAATATGTAACATTACCAATAGGTTCATCCTCTTTAAGAAAGATTTTTGTGTGCCTGCTAAGTTTAAACAGTTAATTGATAATTGATTTCTTGTAGAACCTTGAGGGATTCAGCTTTAGGCATTGGTTCTGGGGCTGGCTCATCTTCATGTGAAAGAGTTTGAAAATAAGTGTCTTGCAAGGGTGTGAGTTCATATATTATTTAGGCTTTATAGATTTAGCTTAAGAACTTTCACCACTTGTCTAATAATATAAACCCAAAAATATAAGGCCATGATGAGCCCAACCAGATCTCAGATTTCACCACTTCTAGATCTGAGATCTGGTTGGGCTCATCATGGCATTATAGGTTTTGAAATAACTAGAAGTGAATAGCTAATAATGTTACAATGTAATTGACACTTCACAACCTTCTCGTTGAGTGAGCAAGAGCAGAGTTGACTATGCTAGCCTTAATAATGAATGTGAGTTTAACAGACATACCCGTCACTACCCAAAAACTGATAATGCTAGATAAAATTTTGATTTTAGACGCATGCAAATTTACGAGCAGGAGGAAAGCGAGGAGCAAAAAGTGGATAAATGATGTTAATTATTTTGTCACCTAGAATAAATAAGTTATGAAATAAATGATATCAAAGAAAAAGTTGCGAAGTAAGGTGTGAAGATAAGCATAACCTAAAACTTTAGTTCAAGTAATCCCCATCCTCTCTACAATACAATTCTTTTTCCTAAAGTTGGAACATAGCTCTCCTAATTAGAATGGACAATTCATCCATCCACTATCGGGTTCTTGACGGGGCTGGACGATGACGGAAGACGGATTGGGACGGCATGGATGACGATCCAATCCGTTTTTATAAGTTTGAACTCACTGTTAAATTTCTAACTGTTCTTATTTTTCGTTTTCCTGTGACGAGCAACGAAGCGCGGTAGTAGCTAGTAGCCACTACCTGTTCGGTGGAATTTCCTAACGCGAGGGACGAGTGCAATCGCGAATTCAATGTAAGAAGAGATCCTCCTCCTTCCTGCGCAAGCTTGTTGCATTTCTTCCGCGGCCCATGGTTCTTCCCTCACACCCTCTCCTTCAATTCTTTCGTCTTTTTCTCCCTCTTTTGTTTTATGAATTGTTCTTCTGCCGTTACAGGATTATTTGAGACTGATCAATCCGTCTCAGCTGATGGCCGAGCGGGGCTCTAATCTAGTCGTCATCAACCCAGGTGCAAGAACTTTGGCAATACAGCTCGTTCAATTCTTTTTTTTTTTTTGCTTCACTTGATTTTGCGGGAAGCCGATAGTTTTCTGGATTTCAATCGTTCCCCTCGTGAACCCTTTAAGTTAAGAATTCTTTCATTCGAGTTCACTCGGAATTTCGTTCGTCATCTTGCAATTGTTTTGGATGGTGCTACACTATTGCGTTACTTTAATTTTTGTTGTATGGGAGGAAGGCTCTGCGAATGTTCGTATGGGGTTGGCGCGGGAACAAACACCTTGCAACATTCCCCATTGTATTGCTTGGCACATGAGGGGATCTCCTACATCAAAATTTCATATGGCGGATCAGGCAAGAGTATTTTTCGTGATTTTATTTGTTTTTCCCAGCAATCTTCCCACTTCCAAATGTCTGATCTGATAGACGTTTTTTTAGCCTCTGAATTCGCAAGCTACATATGCTCAAAGGACGGAGCGAGAAGACACCTATCAAAATGTAAAACTAGACTATTGTTTTTCTTTCTTTTTTTGTTTCTCGTTGTAATTTGCGTGCGAACCGCAGATTGAGTCTTCGATCAATGTCCACGTCATGGATGAAAACGCAGATGACGTCCCCTTTCCACGGAGAGTACGATGAGCTCCTGTTCCTCTTTTTTATTGTTAGAGTTGCTTAATAGTCGAATATTTCCAACGTGATGTGGCTTAAATGCAACTTAAAAGAACGATGGGATTAAAGCTTTCCCTATTCTTTTTATTCACAAATGGATTTTCCTGACTGATCTATAATCTAGTGTGAATTTTCTTTCGCATACTATTGTTAGACAGCGAAGTTAGAAAAAAAGGAGGGGCAAGGTATTTTTTCATATATATATATATATAAATATATTTATATATAATTTTTGATGGACATTTGTGCTTCTCATTTCTTCTATTAAGAAATGAATGGGGGTTGTCGTCACATTTTAGATGAAAAGGTGATCTGCAAAAGACAGTGCTCCTAGAACAGTGGGGAACTGTTGAGCCCTTAGTTGATCGAGGTTACACATTTTGTATAATTTTTACTCATTGGTTGTTTCAATCCACATAAAAGCTTCAAATTATGCAATTATATATTAAATTGTATCATCGAACTACTCTTTTACCGTGTTCTTATTTCTAATTGCATGTACAGATGGGCCGCGTTGATGGGTATAACACTCAAAGCAACAAAGTTGATGTTAGTATAAAATTTACTGATGTGACTGAAAAAAAGAGAAAACCTGCATTATCAGGAGGTATTTCCCCATCAATCCGTTATATTTGTTTTCTGACTGGACCTGGTCTTAATTTTTATACTGATTTCATCTGAATCTTTTTTCTTTGTTTACTTATTTTCCAAGTTGATTATAATTTTCTTTTGCATATATCAGTTCCAAAATTGAATTTCATTGAGAAAAAATATTCCCTTCCTTTCTTTCTTCACAGGCAAAGGATATAATCTACAGTTCTACTTTTGTAGCTCTATCTACTTTCACATTTATGTTTCCTTTTGGTTTTTTTCTTGACTATTAAGTTTTCATCCCCCAATATGACAGTGCCGACATCTTTACAAGTGCAAGTTTTATATGCGCGTGTGCTCTGTGTGCAAGTGTTTGACCCATAATATTAATGCAGATGATGACGTGGCAAATGGAGAACCAGTGGATCTTGGTATTGAGAAGCTTCCTGATGAAGATACATATAAGGACTTCATTTGTGGGGCTGATGCTCTGAAAATTTCCCCAAATGACCCCTATGTTTTACGCCGGCCTATTCGTAGGGGTCACTTTAATGTCTCTCAGCATTATTCTCCCCAGCAGGTACTATCTTATGCCTTGTCTCAGAGAAAGGCCGAAGAAAAAAGAATTTCCGTCCATACAGTTTTTAAGAATTTTTTAATAATGGCTAGATTTCAGCATGGAAGTTGAGTCATTGGTGATCTGCATCCGTTACTAGGTTTATGAGGATCTCTTTACCATTTGGAACTGGGTGTTGAGCGAAAAGCTTGGAATCCCAGAAGCTTCCAGAAGTCAATATTCTGTCATCCTTGTTGTCCCTGAAACTTTTGACACCCGTGGTACTGTTTCGCATCCACACTCTTTTTCTTTTACGATGAGAAAAATATTTTTTCTTTTATGCTCAGGTTGTGTAACGTTAAGTGTTAAGGGTAGTAATTCTTAACTCACTCTTAGATGCGTTTCTGATGAACTTTCAATGGGTTTCTGGTGGCAGAAAATATGTGACAACCCAACTAATTACTTCAGCCTTAATTTCGCAAATGCCTGTATCTTCATCACTGAGAAACTTGTTGGTGTCGATGCTCCTTCCCATATGTTTGGATCTCGCAGTCTGTAGTCTACACTAATGTTTTTTGGTAGATGTTGAATCAATTATCATACAGTTGGTCCCCTATAGTTTTATGGGGTAACAATGCGATGCTCCCTGGCTGACAGTTAGGGCCTAGTTTTCTAGTAAAGTTTTCCTTATCAAATAATTTAAGAAGCATTGCATGAGGCTTTTAATTAAGGTCCCCTCTCCGTTCTATTGCTGATTTTGCTTCTTAAGAAATAGTGTCTGATTTTTGTAGCCAGTGAAAACAAAACATTGATAGGAAAATGATGTGAACCTTGATCGAGGTTTGTGCCAGGGAGGGGGGATAGAGGGGAACAGTAGATGTTTCCCAGGTTGGAGAGTAGAATGGGAATGATGGAGAAGTCGGACTGAGGAGACAAGGATCAGAAAGGCACGAGTTGCCTTACGATGCGGTGAGGCGGCGATGATCCTGAGGGTGGGGGTCACGGAGGAAGAGACTGGAATTAGGCATCGAGCAGAGGAGAGACCAGGGATTTCAACTTTATTCTTCTTGGCTGCCTCCTATAAGAAATGTGTATGCGCTAAATGAACAAAATGGCCCTTGTGGCCTAATACAATGAAACTAATATTTCATTGTGGGGAGCTCACCGATTCATTGGGTGTTCAACCCTTTTATATTTTTTAAAAAATAAAAATACAATGAAACTTATCATTGATGGGATGGAGATTATATCAGAAAAATGTTCATTTTAGATTAAGATTCCGGGTTTAACTTTTTCTTTCGCTGCAAAGTGAAAGTTTTGACCCTTCTGGTTTGTGATTGAGAACATGACTGGTCCTTTTTCTCTCTCCAGAAATCAGAGAAATGCTTTCTATTGTACTGCGGGATTTGAAGTTCTATTCTGCTGCTGTACATCAGGTTGGTTCTTAAAAGTTGGATGCTATGACTTTTTAAAACCACATTTTGTGACAGAATATATAGTGAGGAGGAATAGTTCATCTCGTTCTACCATTCTTAGTCACATAAGATGCTAGGGACTTCTACTAGATGGGTTAGACTTTTTTTATTATTAATTAATACTCCATTTGAATTGTATCAATAAACTTATAAGAGCTCTTTACATAATATTCCACTTATTTGATATAGATCTGAGGTAATAAAACTGTGAATGTCTTTCTATTACCAATCAGTCTGTTTACTTATTTATTTATCTAACTGTCCGAATTGAATTTATCTGAATTTCGTAATTAGGATAAAAGAGTGAGGGGTCATTTTTTGAGTGTAACAGGCTACGCTACTTTTGATCTCAGGAACCAATGAAAGATACCACGAAAGAAGCTCACTGACAAACAAATAATAAAAAGGAGATTCTACCATTCTCCATTTAGAAATATGTTGACAAACGATTTGCATTCCATGTTTAACATACCGAAGACACCTCAAGGTTTTTTTGAAGAAAAATATATCTCAAACTTAAGGCGTAGTAAAAAGCCAGGGAAGGAGAAAGCTATACTGAAACAAAATACAAAGAGAAAAACCATATCAGAAGAAATCAAATCCAAAAACAATAAGCTGTCAGTTCGGCTGCACAGTATTTTCAGTGGAAATTTTGTTCAATTAACATCAAACTTTAAGCTTTCCCGTGAAAGTTTTGCATCCTTATACATAAGGGCTAGCTTTAATTTCGTCATTTTCTGGTTCAAGTTATTATTCTCATCCTACAATGAAGCTATCCCACACGTGCCTACTTTAAGCGTACTTAAATATTGTAGGAAGTGAGATATTGTAGGAAGCGTACTTAAATATTATTATTCAAGATGTCTCAGTTTAGTATCATACTTCAATATTGTAGGAAGTGAGATTATTGCACATAGTGGGGCTCTGTATTGGATTTATTGTTCTCATGTTCTATATAAATAGGTAAGCTGAGACTATAAGAATGAGCCGTTTGGTGTTTCTTGCCCTATCTATTTTTGCTACCTGGGCGGGGGTTTCTCCCATCGCCCTGTAGCTTTGCCAGTTGTGGAACTTGATTGAGGGGGAAAGTGATACACACTTGGTGGTGGTCCAATCAGGAGAATCCTAAAATAGTAAAATTCTACTTTGAATGTAGAGTTCTGATATGAACTCGCATGTTTGCTTCAGAGATGGAACAAGGAGGGAGGGAGAAGACGGCAGGATGGTTGTTGGCGCAGGGACAGGGAATGCCGGGGTGGACTTTGGCATGACGAGAGGCAAACGCTATGGACCTTGTCTTGGAGGAGGTCCAATGGGGCGGACGTCATCGGAGGCAAGATAGTGGCGGGATGGACATCGCTGGGGAGCCAGACACATTTCTTGATACTTCTTGGCTGCCCTTCTAAAGGTAGGGCTGTGCTATTTAAAGGAAGTACTTAAGGACCAAATGACTAGAATACCTCTATTTGTGTGGAATGACGAAAGAGACCTAGATATTACAGGGGTCATATCAAGTTCTTGAATAAAGAATCAAGGGTTGGTTGGCAATAACACCTTCAAGAACTTGAAATGGTCTTTGAAATAATATTCACAATACGATTGAGAGAGTAGTAGCGAAGTGCTTGACCAGATCGCTCGTAACCCTCCAGTGGAAGAAACTGTATCATCGTCCTCGTAGCTGTTGACAGGGTCCTCCACCTCCAGCCCAATTCACACTTTATTGATACGAAAATTAGCAAGTGCCCTTCTTGGAGGAATCTCCCTCTTATTTACAGGCCACCCTTCCCTCTTCTTTCATTTGGGTGTCACATGTGCTCTCTTCTGGTATGTCTCTGGAAGGCTTGTACTAGAAAACTCCAGTGGGTGGTCACTGGTGATCACTGAGCTTTAACCCCTTCACTTTTTCTGTGGTGGGAAGAGCTCCTTTGGGTGGTCACTAGTGGTCACTGAGTTGTAGCCCCTTTGTTTCTGCACTAGGGGTAGAGCTGTTGAGATGAGCTGTAGCCTTGTTCTTGTTTGTTGTGGAGAACTCCTGAGGAGATCTGTAGCGTCTTACGGGAAGAGCTACTACTTTGTTGTTGGTGTCAAGAGAGAACCGTAGACCCTATATGTATCTTCTTGTTTCTCTGAGGTGATGTCGACATCATCCATCGTAATGACAGCAAGGTACATTAGGCGGAGGAGCTTGACATGAGAGCCAGTTGTCTGGACGAGGATGGAGGTTGTCCTGGAGTTGATGGTGGCGGCCATGGCAGTCTTTGCTGCGAACATTTCTTGTGATTATGATTCTACGGTGAAATCAATAGGCTCCTCCTTGGACTCCATCTTCCTCCAATGTGAAGCGGGACCTGGGTTGTTTAGCTGTTGAGAGGGTGGGAAGTCTCCTCAGTCACCTACTCTGCCGTTGCATCTCTGCAGTTTCAAAAGATGATGTGGCCGTTTCTAAAGTTGAGGTGATGCCTCCACCCTGGTTCTCAGGAAAAATTCAAAACAAGGTAGTGTGGTTACAGTGCTTCCTTTTGTCTCGTCTTTTGAGGCAGAGTCGACATCTATCTACTTATGTGGCATTTCAAAATGTCAACGGTGGCTATGTCCTGCCATTTTGCTGTCTTGTTTTTCGAAATAGGGGCAACACCTTTTTTGGCAAGGTGGCTGTGGCAGGTTGGCAACACCTATCATATTGAGGGTTTCAAGATGTAGGCCTCCACCAAGCAGCAACGGCATTTCATCTTAAAAAAATGAGGGTGGGGGTGCCGGCCATTTCAGGGATTGTCTTTTCTTCAAGCAGACAATGGATAATTCCATTGATCAGCTTGTGGGATAGTGTTGGAAGTGAGAGTATTGGGCTTAGTGGGCCTCTGTATTGGATTTATTGTTTTCATATTCTTTATAAATAGGTAAGCTGAGAATATAAAAATGAACCTTTTAGTGTTTTCTTTTTTGCTCCCAAGTCGGCAAGTTTCCCCCATCGTCCTGCCACTACCTTTTCCTGATGTTTTTCCAATAGTTTTTTGTCTTAAATTAGGCTGGTATGGAATCTTTTTATTTTTCAACAATAAATGTAGAATTTTCGGGTATGCTTCAGGAAGGTTTTGCTGCGACATGTGGAAATGGTTTGGCTACTGCATGTGTCGTAAATTTAGGCGCGCAGGTCACATCTGTTATTTGTGTTGAGGTAATTTTGTATCAAAGGTTGTCAATTTTTTAATTCATGGCCTTTAAACTTGAGATTGAACATGAAATGTTGAAGCTTCATCGGCAACATATCAGTCGCATTGCTTGCTTTT
Organism: Wolffia australiana; assembly: GCF_029677425.1. Lineage (NCBI taxonomy): Eukaryota > Viridiplantae > Streptophyta > Magnoliopsida > Alismatales > Araceae > Wolffia > Wolffia australiana. Next base: position 21,406,338 of record NC_135836.1, on the reverse strand, counting down.
CTTTTATCTAACTGTGCTGAAGTGTGTTTCCTAAAATTTTATTTCCTTGTGAGATGATTCACAATAGAACTGTATCTTTCAAACATGCGATTAGAAAGATATGTTGTGAACCATGTCTTCCAGGGTTGACAACGATAACATCGTTAGGTTAAATTATCTATGGCGTTGCAAAATATGAGATTATTCTTAGTCCTATTTGTATTTTATGATTCTCTCTCAATCATCCTTCCAATGCACTTTGAGAAGAAAACTAAGTTGCTCATCCGTTTTTGTCTCTACCTCCAGGATGGCGCTGCTTTGCCCTCAACAAGTGTAATCCTGCCTTACGGAGGAGAGGTAGGGAAATCTCTTATATTGTTTTCACGCTGTAATTTCTGTAATTATGTTACAGGATATAGTATATTTCTGTATGCATCTCATATTCGTGTCGATAATGGTGCGCAAAGTCATCCTCCATATGAACTTTTCTCTGTTAATTTCAAATGAAATACTGTCATATTTCCCGGGACGAAAATAAGTGCATTACCTATGTAATAAAATACGACATTGGCTTCCTTGATTGTCAAACCACGTACGGGAAACATTGTTGAAGTTAAGATTCCTGGGCAATGTTCAGAAACTTATATGAAAGTAATTCTTTTATTTGACGTTTAAATTTTTCCTTGGCTTGAAATAAACATATGCATCATTAACGGGGCTGGAGAACGCATGTTCTCTAGTTGTATGCCACGGTCAGGATTAACCCTTCTCTAAAGACAATCCATGTCAGAATATGTTTCTAAATTTTGACTTGTTAGGGACCTTTTTCTTTGTTATGTAATAATGCTCTTTCTATTCTTTTAGGATATCTCAAGATGCGTGTTGTGGGTACAACGCTTTCATCAAGGATGGCCAATCGCTCATACCAACCCATTGGTTAACCCTAATGACTTGCTGGTTTTAAACAAGATTAAAGAGACATTTTGTGCACTAAAGGTTGTCTACTTGTACGATTACCTTGTATTTTTAATCGTTTTCACTCTCTAGACTTTTTTCTTATTATTTAACTTCTTGGAAACAGTATACCGTACAATTTTTTTTTTCCTTTTCTTTTCAACCCAAAAATTGTCAGTGACCTCTTCTTTCGAACCCTTATGACTTCAAGGAAGATCAAATATAGAATTTCAATATTTGTGGAAACTTAAAAGTGAAAGGAGGCCTTTAAAATTTGTGGAAGTTTTGTAATGTTTATCTTGCAGTTTGAGGTGAGAAAGCATTATTTATTTTGTTCTCAACAACAGGAAGGAGACGCAGATGGTATAGCTAATTTTGGATCCTTTACAGTCAGACTCTGCGCACTCAATGTATGTATTTTATGGTATAACTGTTTATCTTGTCTTTCTGTTTTGAATTTGAATCATTCTCCCTGTCGTGCGCATTCTCTAGAAATAACTCGGGAATGGTAAGTCCGGATTTTTGAAAAGAATACGACCTTATATCTCTTATTTCATCCAATTCTTGTCTGCGTTTGCTAAGTTGCCTAAATAATTTCATCTTATTCTCGCATTTTAACTGGAATTTCTAGAAATCAGCTGCTTATCTTTTGCCAGAAATTGTAGTTTTTTCTTCTCATTTTTCTGGTGACAGATTCCACCGATGGGACTCTTCTATCCGAGAATTTTAGTACCTGAAGAGCATCCTCCGCCTCCTCGCTCATGGTGATTTACTTGCTGTTCATTTCAGATCACCCCCATTATTACGATTCATGCGCAATAGTTTAAATATATAGAATCCATCCATTCACCAGGTTCAATGACAACGAGGATATGCTAGAAGACACATGGCATGTGGAGTTGCCCAGAAGACCCGACTTCTCCGAGAGCTCTTCTTTGGGCACCAATCCCAATCAAATGATATATGATAGCAATATTTCATTTCCGAGCAGAATCAAAGTTCAAGAAAATCTGGGACTTGCTGAGGCTATTACTAGAAGCATCCTCTCAACTGGTCTGATTGATCTCTCCTGTTCATTTTTAACTAGAATATTCACCCCACAACCAATTTCTGAAATTACTTGCAGGCCGTCTAGAGCTCCAGAGAAAACTGTTTTGCAGCATACAATTGGTGAGCCTGACATAAGTCGAATAATATGATTCGAAACTATATGTTTCAATGACGGGGTTGTACATATTTCAGATGGGTGGAGTGGCATTGACCAAGGACATTGTTGCGGCAGTTGAAGAAAAGTACTCCCTTGAAATCCCAACTTCAAAATTTTTTAACTAAGTTCTTTACCTGTTCCTCATGTTCATTAAACTTTATGTTATAATGTATGTAACATCTTCTCGCGCAGAGTCCTGCACGCGATCCCATCCAACGAAGCAATCGACACTGTCGAGGTCAGCCTGACGCCTTCTCCTTCAATTTAATCTTTATCATTTGACTATCAACTTATGATTATTATTATTTATTTCGTCTTTGATCAGGTTTTGCAGTCGAGGGTGGACCCGTCCATTGTATCCTGGAAAGGTGGCGCGGTAAGCTTACTCACATCCGTTGACTTTCAGGAATTGTCAACGCTGACTTTCTATTGACTCTTCGTTGACCTGTTGACGAGGTAGATCCTCGGGGTTCTCGACATGGGACGCGAGACATGGATCCAAAGGGAGGATTGGATCAGGAACGGGGTCCATGTCGGCAGCGGGAGAAAATACAAAGACTCATACTACCTCCAAGCGCAAGCCATGGCCTTCATGAATACTTAGCCTAGCCCGAATTCATCGAAAAATCAAATTAGTTTCTTGTGCCAATCTTGGGTTCTCAAAAATATCAACTTACCACCAACTATAACCGATTGTGTCTCTTCTTCTTCAAGGATTAATTAAAAGGCTCAGCTGTAGAGGTCATCATCGTCGGCGGGAGCTGCTGAGGCAAAGGGGTCAGCAGCGGGGGCGGTGGTGACTGCGCCGGCATTGTCGGCGAAGCGGAACTCGCTGCCAAAGCCGCGGGACTGCTGGAGGGTCTGGGCAAAGGCCTGGTACTTGCGGATGTCGGCATCGCTGACACTGCGCCTGGCAAACTTCATCGACTCCTCAAAGTGGACGGCCTTGATCTCTGCCACCTCGTCCGCCGCATCCTCCTCCATGGCCTCTGGGTTCTCGCTCCTCTTCCTCTCTCTCTCTATGTCCTGAATGCCAAAGTTGTAAGCACAGGAACATAAGCAAAAACAAGAAGATGATGCCAATGATGACGAGGATGAAGATGACGAACCTTCTCAATGTTCTCGCGGATAGCATACTTGCAGGCGCGCTGGCAGATCTCCGTGATGTCAGCACCGCTGAAGCCCTGGGTGTACTTGGCGAGGGCGGCAAGGTCGACCTCCTTGGCAAGGGGGGACTTGCGCAGGCAGGCCTTGAAAATCTGGAAGCGGGAGGCCTCATCCGGCAGGGGAATGTAGATGAGCTGGTCCAGCCGCCCGGGCCGCAGTAGCGCCGGGTCAATGATGTCCGGCCGGTTTGTCGCCCCTATGATGAACACAGTTTTCTTTGCCGTCATTCCATCCATTTCCGTCAGCAGCTGGTTCAACACCCTGTCCGCTGCACCTCCCGCATCTCCCACGCTGCTCCCTCTCTGGGTGGCGATGGAATCAAGCTCGTCGAAGAAGAGGACACAAGGGGCAGATTGGCGAGCCTTATCGAAAATCTCCCGCACATTGGCCTCACTCTCGCCAAACCACATGGTCAGCAGCTCTGGACCCTTGACGCTGATGAAGTTGGCCTGGCACTCGTTGGCTATGGCCTTTGCCAGCAACGTCTTCCCACAGCCTGGGGGCCCGTAGAACAGCACTCCCTTGGATGGTGACATGCCGAATTTCTCAAACTTCTCTGGGTGCTCCACCGGGTATTGAACGGTCTGTCCAATGCCAATCCGACCATAATTTAATACAAATCAGTAAAAAAAGCCAAGTCGGGGGGGGGCAAGGAAGAAATTGAGGACACGCACCTCTTGGAGCTCCCTCTTGACGTTCTCCAGGCCACCAATGTCGTCCCAAGAGACGTTGGGCACCTCCACCACCTGTTTTTTTTGGGTTAAGTTCGTCAGATTATTTAGTGATGATTACTCTAAAATCCTTAAGAGTATGGGTACTCACCGTTTCACGTAGGGCGGATGGATTGCTGGTCCCGAGAGCTGTCTTGAAGTGCTCGTTGGTGACAGCCATGGAGTTGAGGATTTCGGCATCAATGGATTCATCTTCCAGGTCAATGATATCCATCTTCTCTCTGATACACTGGAGCGCAGCTTCTGTGCAGAGAGCAGCAAGATCAGCACCCACATATCCATGCGTGTCCTTGGAAATTCTCTCCAGATCAACCTGCCATAAAAGAAGATGTGAGTCCTGCAGGACAAGCTGTAGGAAAATATCAAACTAGATTCATATTATCTTCTCACATCTTCGGCAAGCTTCATGTTCTTAGTGTGGATACGGAGGACTTCAAGTCGACCAACTTCATCAGGGACACCGATGTCAATCTCCCGGTCAAACCTGCCAAACCGCCGCAACGCTGGATCGATACTGTTCGGGCGGTTGGTGGCACCCATGACGATGACGTGGGCCCTGGATTTGAGCCCATCCATGAGAGTCAGCAGCTGAGATACAATTCGCCGCTCCACTTCGCCGTGGGTTTTCTCTCTCTTGGGTGCAATAGAGTCGATCTCATCGATGAAGATGATGGAAGGGGCATTCTTCTCAGCTTCCTCAAAGGCTTTACGGAGGTTGCTCTCACTCTCTCCGGCCAGCTTGGACATGATCTCAGGGCCATTGATGCAGAAAAAGAAAGCTCCCGTTTCGTTGGCAACGGCTCGGGCGATGAGCGTCTTCCCTGAACCGGGTGGGCCGTAGAGGAGAATGCCCTTGGGGGGTTTGACTCCGATGGACTTGAAGAGCTGGGGGTGTCTGAGGGGAAGCTCGACCAGCTCCCTGATTTGGGCCATTTGCTTTCTCACTCCTCCTACATCGTCATAGCCAACCTCATCAAGTCTTTCTTCGTCTTCCCTCTTAACTGGTTCTCCATCACAGAAAATCTCTGTGTCGGGCGCCACCACACAGTACTCGGCTGGGTCCGTCTCAATGACCTTGAACTCGACGCTTCGCATCCCTCCTCTGACGAGGAAGAGATCTCCCTTCCTCACTGGGCGGTAAGCTTCCAAGAAGTAAGCTGCATGTAGGAGAAGATAATAGAAGAAGAACCAAGTTAGAATGCTTTGCTGAAGCAAGTGCTTCCTCCAGTCTATTAACCAATGAATGCCGGTTGATTGATTAAGTCGTCATAAAATTATATTCCGGACAGAATTTTCGAAGTTCATCTTAGAACGGATAGAACGGTAAAAAAGATGATTCGCAAGATAGCCTGAGGTACTTTAATAAAAGATGGCACAATCGCAAGGAAAATTATGAATTCTCGTTCACAGCCATGACAAATACATAGAATTTCCCTTTCAACTAAATTATGGCATGAAACGATTGAAATGCAACAGAAACGGAGAAATGCGTATTAAGAGCAAAATTTCCGTCACCTGCAAAATCCCCTACCCAGAATGGAATAAGACCAAATAAAATTTCATCGATAGAAGAACTGGCCCTTAGCCTCAAGATATTGGTATATGGTGCACAGAAAAATGACGGAAATTCAGGCGTTATTCACTTACGCTTCAGATAGGCATCAAAGAGATTTCCTGTAATGCCCTCGATGGTATCATCAATAGGCAGTATATGCACCCGTTTGCCATATTTCACATCTTGGCACTGGTGAACAGAAACCACATCGCCAAGGCGAACCCTTAGGTTAGACCTCACAACCTTGTTCATCCTAATCTTAGGTTCGTCACAAGTATCATCGGCAAGAGCAATGCAAATGGTATCCTTTCTCTTCTTCCCCTGAAATTTACAAGAAAGATGAATTAGAGAAATATTCTACAAAAACAAAAAACTCTAAATTCCAAACGACGACGACTACCAAAGCAACTCATTCCTTAGATCAGGTGCAAATGAGAAGGAAATTACATTATCGTCAGCCAATTCTGTTACAGAGGAACAGATGGACGAAAATGCATGGGAAAATATAATAAAACGTTCCTACGACCACCAAAATAAATAAAAACCAACCCATCAATCATAATTAGAGGGGTATTCCATCGTTTACAGCCAGAAGAAACTTACCCCCATCGATATTCTAAATTCTAGTCAAAATGCAATCGGAGGTAGTTGTTTCGCGCAAATTTGATTTACTAGTTTCTTCCATCTCATCTGTCATATCGTCCTCAGGGAAGCCTACAGTGGCGACGAACAGATATTTTCTCTGGAGATCTAGCACAGCAGAAATTATTTATTTTTTCGAAAGAAACCACCTTTCGATACATTCTAGTTCACTCCCGATAGATCTCCTCTTACCCGGCTCTGAAACTTTAGTCTGCTGAAAATTTCTAACATTATAAAATGCGTTTAAAAACCCAATATCAGCGTATCTAGAAAATAGATCGACATACATTTCGAAGGTGTTTGCAAGGAAAACTCATTCGGAATTTAATCGCACCAAAATTTTCGCAGTTTTCCAACTGCAGCACCGATACAACAATTCTACGACTTCGAGATACTGTATAACCTAATGGTGATCGATCCATCAAGAGTGAGAGATCTAATGTCTTCAAGGCAATTTTCAATAACAAAAAACTAGGAAGACTCGCCATAGACAGGGAAACGAAAAGTCTAGATGCGATCGCGGAATCAGTAAGATCGGTTCACCGGAGATATTTCATCCGAAATTTTGGGCAGACCCCAAAGCACACGGAATTTCACAAACCCTAACGAAGATATAAGTTTTCAAGAGGAACTGCGCCGGAAGAGCCAAATCAAATCCAACAACGTTATCAAGCGATGTATAAATTCTCCGTTACCTTGATAAGGATAGTGTCTCCCCTGAAGAGCTGCAACTTCTCCATGGTTTCCGGATGCATCGCGACCACGGAGTTATCGTCATTCACGGCTTCATCAACGACCAGGCGGTTTGGCGACTTCTTTCTCTCCAGAATGGCGGTCGAGAAATCCCTCTTAGTTCCCTTTCTGCAGGAAGAAAACAAGTAATCCAAGACAAGTAAGGAAATCGAAACCGGCAAACCAAAATTAAAACATGTATTTGATAATCTCAGAATCAAACTCACGCATCGGACGCCGCCGAGGAAGATTCCCCCTCGATCGCCATATCGTCGGTGTCTAATGCAACCAAAAATCAAAACCTAGAAGGATTAATCTCCGATCTGTTCTCCAGAGAGAAAGAGAGACTAGAGAGATCTTTCCGCCCCAAGAGCGCTTTCCTAAATTTATAGCCGAGAGGGGGCCTTAGAACGTTTCCTTCTAGTCTCCGCCACAACTTAGGCGGCATTTGTCAATCCCTTCTACGTGTAAGATATCTGACCGTAAAAAGTTAATCGAACGGCCGAGATCGATCCTCCACCCTTCTTTGAGCCCCGCTTTTCTTGCGTGGAGAAGAAGAATAGACCTCTGATCAGGATCGATCCTCGATCCGACGGTCCTCAGTTGGCGGTCATCCAAAGAGTAACGGAACCGTCTCGGCCTTCGAGAACATTCCTCGCCCCCAACTAATCCCTGCTTAATTCTGTTAATAAGTAATTTTCGCTCCAAAAAACGTTTAACTAAATATAATGTTTTCATTTATTGACATGGTGTTGGCATTCAATGTGAGTCAATTCAAACTCAATTACGCAATTAATCTTTCCACCCTGTCACGTTAATATGAGTTTTTTAAACTACTTTAATGTCGTTGGTTTATTCCCCTGAATTAAATCCAAAACTATTTAACAGGTCCTGAGAGGTTTTTACTAATATTACTATTTTTCACTGTTCTTGGTCCCAGAGCACATCCTCAGCAAGTACGCTCGGCGAGTGGCGCAATTTCTCTCCGGCTGTGCATTTGCCTTCGGGGATTGATTTTATGATTGATAGTTCCTGGAGTTTTCTCGTATGTGATCGCTGGTGATATCTAGTATGTCTCGATTTCTCAGTTAAGTAACGGTGCGTCACTCGCCCTGCTATTGATGGCGTTGTTGTTTGTTTAATTTTCCTTTGATGTTTTCCTATATTTTTTGTCCGATGGATTGTCCCTGAGGTATAAATCCTTCATCATTGGAATTAGTCGGATTATTCGCCGCTGAAACTTTAACGAGGTTTCCTGCATTTTTCAAATTTTAGTGGAGGAATTTGAACGGGACTTTTTTTAAATCTCGTGTTACCTTATTTATATCTTCTTCCAGCAATCACTTGTTCTGTTCACAACAATGCGACACTCGTCTTGTGTTACCGAGCTAAGTTGTCTGACTAATGGCGTTGACGTCTGTTTATTTTCTCTTGCATTTTCCAATATCCTTTGTCTGGCGAAATTGCACTGAGCTCTTCATTCTCCATCTTGTACGAAATCCTTAGTTATTCCTTGGATTTTATATTTCTCCTTGTTTTGTGAATTCCTTCCCATCTTTGGGATTCTTCTTGTCAGGGTCCACTTTAACCTTCCCCATTTTTTGGAATGTATTCTTCTTAATATTTTTTCAACGTCCTGAAATACGTGTAACTACAACTTTGGATTATTGTTGGGGTGTTTTATTTTCTTTTTTCCTTCCCCTTTTTCTCTTGAAGAGAATCTGAAACTTTTATTCTCGTTTCTCTTTTTTGGTTTTTTTAAGTGTAATTTTATTTCCCTATCTTCTTCTTAACCTATTTTTTTTACTCTGCCCGCAGTGCCTATTATTTTGATTCGTGAGATGAGCGTAGTGCATTCCCATCCAAAGCGGTGTGCTCATATTTTCCTGCTTGTTTTTTTTTAAATTGTGTCGCTGCTAATTCCACGCCACTCTTGACGAATTACCTTTTTAATCTATTTTTTTTCGTCACTATGTGAAATTTGTGATGTAAATTTTTCCCTCTACTTTGCAGAGAATATTTTTTTAGGCAAAGAATCCCCAGGTTCTTGGTTTTCTCAAGTTTTTTCTGCTACTTCTCCTCTTCTTTGGGGACTTTAAGATGCATATATGCTCTACCAAGTAACTGTACTTCAGTGATTCCCTTTTTATTTTCATAGTTGCTAAATTTTTTCTCCTGCATACTGCTGGTATTTTAATAGCTTTGAGTCCCACCAGTTGGCTTCACTTTTTATGAAAGATTGGCTTTGTATCTTCATTTTTATTTAGGTTATATGCATTTCATTTCTACCACGAAACACACTTTATACTTGGCGTCTTGAATCTGAGTTGCAGCATCCTTATATGCAGAGAGACGGATTCGGATTAACTTCAACGAGGCTGGGTGACTCTCAGAAATGAGTAAAATTCGAATACTTTATTGGTGACTTGGAATGTCTATCACTCAGGTCTTTCGGCCAACTTGCCTGTCCCCACCTACCTTCTGTATTCCCCAGTTACCGAGGCCTATTTGCCCTGGGTGTTTTGTCAAGAGAAGTGAAATCCACGGCCATGGTGACCGCCCATTCTTTTATATATTCATTTCCTGTTCTGTGTTCTCTTGTCAAATTTACTCATCTGATCTTGACTACTTGGTTTTCCTATTTTTGCATGCTTCGTAGGATTTTTGCACGCCAGGAAGATAACAGCTTCCAAGAAGTCTTTTGCCACACAATCTGAGGTTTTTTCCCAAATCTTTCTTGCATATTTCTAGCAAAATTAGGGTCGGTAAGCGAAGGAAGCTCTGACATGCTCAATGCGCTGCTGGCTCTGATGAATCTGAAAGTAGAGGAGGTTTAGGTCTGAAGACGAGAGAAAGAGAGTTTGAGAAACTTATAATGTCCATTGATTAACTGTAAAATCATGGACATGCACAATATGAATGACTTAATCATAAAACCTCCATGTTCATTGATTAGGGTAAACGTCCCTTGTAAAGTGCATATGGGGTTCAGATCTTAAGATTCGAATTTCAGTTATTTACAAGGGTGAAAAATAAACAGACATTACATTGGATATATGATACGATTAGGGGCATTTTAGCCCATTAGGGGCACTCTAGTTGTCTGATGCTTAGGTTAGACTGATTCCTTTCTCCACAAATATCTGTAGCCTTCCCTTTAGTAGGGAAGTCAAGAATTAAGGTAAGATTGCCCTCTTGGCTCACTATCTTGCTCCATCCCATCTTGGTCCCCATACCCTTGACCGTTTAATGATCCCTTAACCCCATACTGGTCTCACCAAATCTTCAGTTGGCTCCCCTGCAATCCGATCCCCTACCCCGACTGATCGGTTCCCTTCTAGTCTCTGACGATCCCCGTCCCTGTGACTGCCAAACCCTCACCGCGTCTTCAGACGGCTTGTCTCTGGTTGGTCCCTGCCTCCTCCATTTGACCCATCCAATCATTCCCATTGCATTCTCCAACTGTGGGAACATCTACCTCATATCTCCTCTATACCCCTTCCAATTCAAACCTATATCAAGGTTCCTATCAATGGTATGAGAGGTAGCCATCTTCGCTGCCCCCACCGACTGTCACACTACCAACCATGCCTGCCACCTTCTCCCACCAACTGTGCTCGTCTCTGCAACTGCCTCCTCACTGGACACTGCACCAGCCACCAACACCGCCTTCCCTTTCCATCATCACCATCAATCCTGCCACACCTGTTGCCACCTCTGCCAGAAGCACAGGCCTTGGCCATGGCTGCCTCCATTCATTAGACCCATTGCAAACACCACTCCAACCCCGCCATCACTAAACTACCATTCCCTTTGTGATCAACAGAAAGTTGCGGGAATGCCATTTGATGCCTACACCCTGTAGGCATCAAATGGCATTCCCGCAGTTCTGCTGTGTGGACAGTTTGCGCCAATGGTGGCAGCACAGCTGCAGAGGTCGCAAACCCTATGTTTCTTGACCCCCGTCCCTAGGGAAGGTCTCCTAATCCAAGTGGGCCCTCACCCTTTGCAGTTGAACTGTAGAATTCTGAGGCCAGCAGCAAACCCTGTGGTCCAGTCCATGGAACTTGGCTACCCTGCCCACAAAGCCTGCAGCCCAGTATGCTGAATCACTGGGTTCCATGGACTGGACGACAGGGTTCAGGTAGCCCGCAGATTCTGCGGCTCAACCGCAAAGGGTTTGGGCCCACTTGGATTAGGAGGTGCACCCTAGGAATGAGGACCGTGAAACATAGGGTTTGTGAATCTTAAGATCCGAATCTCAGTTCTTTACAACGGTAAAAAATAACTGGACATCACGTTGGGTATTAAGTTAAATAGAAGCACAAGGAGGAGAAAATTGAAAACATACAAAAAAGATAGCTTATATCCTCTAACACTCCCCCTCTAGCTGGGAGTGAATGTTTTTCATTACTAGCTTGAAGACAAGTTTATTCACCAATAGGCTGTGTATCCCTTTGGTAAGAAGAGTTGACATGAGAGGTACAGATGATGTTTCTCTCCACTTTCTCCTGTATAAAGTGTCCGTCTACTTCCGGGTCTTGGTGAGCAATTGCCATAGCAGTATTATTATAACACATCAGCATGATTTGGTTGTTACAATGGATCTGGATGTCATCCAATTAGTGTTTGACCTACAAGGATTCATAGATGCCCAGGGCTAACAACAGAAGCTCTGCATCAGCACTGGACACTGACACTGCCATTCACCTCTTGCTTTTCTAGAATATGAGATTGCCACCAAGGAAGGCACAGTCGCCGAAAATGTCTGGTAACAATATTATTTGCATAATCAGCATCAATTTTAAATTTCAAGGTTATTATTATCTATGGGCTGCCTCTGCATGGTTTAAGGCACTGCAGCCAGGGCGCGGGGCTGCCCCTTAAACCTTTTTTGGATTTAAGTGCTTACCAACTGTGCTAAAACCAATAGCTGTTTTTCATATTTAAGAAAGATATTGTTCTTAAACACTCCCCCACAACACCTGCTGCTGGTAAAAGCGTGCGACGGAAGTGTCTATTTTTATGGCCAAAGCATGTGGGGCGCTGCTTCTGGGATTTGAACCTGCCACCTGTGTGTGATACCATGTGAGAAGTCTTGAGCTCGATGGACGAGATCTTATAGGACCGTGAGGGGGAGGCTCTTAGGGCAGTGAACAAGGATCGAAGCTGATCACCATGATTGAAACAAAATAAATTGGCCCTTCTTTCAGTAGGGCAAATAGGGGCATTAGACCTATCTTTCTTCAAAAAAATTATTATCTATGGGTTCAAAAACTATCCTGTGTCCTGGTGTACCGTTCAGGTGTCTCAGTATGCCATGCACAGCACCTTCATGTACTTTCCTGGGATCCGAAAATAAATTGACTTACTAAACTCACAGCATAAGAGATATCCAGCCAAGTTTGAGTCAGGAAAATTAGTTTACCAACCAATCATTAATATCTCCCTTTGACCGCTGAGGTAATTTCATGTCCAAGACCCAGTTTATGGTTTGGATCAACTGTTTTAGGGGTTGGTTTACACCCCAGCAAACCAGTCTCTTTCAATAAATCCCTAGTGCACTTTAACTGGAGAGAATGATTCCATGGGGAGTTGAATCCACTCAAGTGGATTGCCTTCAAAGGGATGTCATGTATGCAGTGGGGGATCGCGAACACAGTAGAGAGAGCAAGAGGAATGGAACTTACATGTTATGTTCCTCCCCCTGATTTGATTGGCCCCCTGTTTTTATCTCTCTGGGAACCCTCAAATCTCACTCCATCTGCAGGATCCCATCAAAGGCTTACCGATGAAGATCATCAAGGCCATCCAAGGGTTGGTTTACTCGTCATCAACAATTCCCTGAAGAGTTTATAACTTATCAATATGGCTTCATTCAGTGACCTTTTTTAATACTGGAACAAAAGAATTACCCCAGGGAATCAGAGCAGAGATTAACATGGATGAGTGAAGAGTTGTGAACATCATCAGGCTGAGGCTCTAATGCAATGAAAACAAATAACTAATATTATGACCAGCTGCCGTTTTCTATGTACCTTGACCCCCTTCAAGCACTGATGATCCCAGATTGAAACCCAGGGTTCCAAGGCTTATTGCCAGCTGGTTTCTATCAAAATGTGTGTGAGGCATTGGGCGGAGCTAGTGAAAGTATCATCACAACCTAAAATCATCTTCCTGGTGGCCCCTAGATCATCCGGACCCCCTGAAAATTGAATGTGATAGCAGAACAACGGAGCACCAGACGAAAGGCTCATGTATTATCTGTGATGAAGAATACTCTATGGGTCCTCATTTCGGTTGGGAACTCCGAGTCTTGTTACTGTCAGCCTGTGCTCCTTGGTTACTTTAGGTGATTTGTTGTATATTGGAACCTGGTTATTGGGCTGGGCCAATCTCTTTATTATTTTTCTTCTTTTATGTCCTTATCGGACATAAGTAAACGGATCCAGGCTATGGGGACCACGATAGCCTGGGCCCTCTCTTTTATGTAATCGCCCAGGGTACTTAACCCTAGGACGCCGCTGTATCAGAAAACAGAAGAGACCTTTCTGTTTCTGTCTCTCCTTGAGCGTCTTCTCCTGTAGGCTCTTCCTCCTAACCCAAAGATTAGGGTTCACAGGTGATTCACAGGTACTGTGAGCAGGAATGGACCTTGGGTATTATGAAAAGGGGATCAACGAAGACCTTCATTTTGAAGTGGGAGAGCAAGCAGAGGACCAAATAAATGGATGCATGGATCCATTTCATTTTCTTATCACATCCTTACGCATCATGAACTTAGTGGGCCAAATCACAACCATGGTATTGGAGTCCTGGTGCAGCCCATAAACTTTTGCCTAAAGGACTGGTACCTTCCCTGTTCATTCAAGGTTTGACCATCACCTGAAAGACCTTCCCTTAAGGGGTAGTGCCAATGTGGTTCAATTCATGCTATGTCTGCAAACATTTCTGTTAGTGAGACATATCCTCTATGGGCTAATGGGCCCTGTTCTATAAGCCCATTAGCCCTATTCTCTATTCTATCTCTTAAGGGTATATATACCCCTCTTGTAACTCTCATTCATTATGTCATTACATTCTATTCTCCTTCAACCTTCGCAAAGGGGTTCGCAAGTGCACCCGCACTCCCCTTTATCCCATGTCTCATTATGTATCTCTCGCACGGCTGAGTACCCCCTACCGGCTGTTTCTTTCCCGCATCGAATCGGATCCCATCCCTCGCCGCATCACCAATGCTATCGCTTCTCCTCATTGGAAAGCGGCGATGGACGAGGAGATGCAGTCCTTGCTCAAGAATCGTACCTGGGATATCGTCCCTCTTCCTCCTGGAAAGAAGGTGGTGGGGTGCAAGTGGGTCCACGCTAAGAAGCACCATGCAGATGGGACACTCGAGCGTCACAAATCTCGACTTGTGGCTCGGGGGTTCACCCAAGCTTATGGCGTCGACTACTTCGAGACCTTTTCTCCGGTGGCGAAGATGGAGACTATCCGTCTTCTCTTGGCATTGGCGGCTCACTTCCAGTGGGTAATTCGACAGTTCGATGTGAAGAACGCCTTCCTGCACGGGGATCTGACTGAGGAGGTCTACATGCAGCAGCCTTCGGGCTATCCTCTCGGCCCGCCGGGCACTGTCTGTCGACTGCGTAAGTCTATCTATGGACTGAAACAGTCCCCACGGATGTGGTTCGGTCGCTTCGCCTCTGTCATGAAGGCTGAGGGATACACCCAGAGTAATGGGGATGCCACCATGTTTTTCCGGCATTCGTCCGGTGGTGTCTCCATTCTTGCTGTCTATGTGGATGATATGCTGCTGACGGGGTCTGATATGGTTGAAACTACACGTCTTGCTGCCGCTTTGGCTAAGGAGTTCGAGATCAAGGCCTTGGGCCAACTTCGGTACTTCCTTGGCCTTGAAGTTGCTTACTCCCCTCGGGGTATCTTCGTCTCCCAGCAGAAGTACTGCATGGACTTGTTGACTTTGACCGGCATGACGGAGTGCGCGCCAGCCAGCACTCCCCTCGACCCTAATGTAAAATTGGGGAAGGGGGAGGACTCGCCTCCAGTGGATCACTATGAGTACCAGCAGATTGTGGGAAAATTGATCTACTTGACGCACACTCGGCCCGACATCAGCTTCGCCGTCAACCTCCTGAGCCAGTTCATGCATGATCCACACGCCATTCATCGCCAGGCGGTCACTCGGGTACTTGCGTATCTGAAGGGCTGTCCAGGGAAGGGTGTACTCTTTCCTTGCAGCTCGGACCGGACGGTGAAGGTCTACACCGATGCAGACTTCGGGGGGTCCCTTGTTGATTATCGCTCCACGACCGGGTACTGCACCTTCGTCTTCGGCAGCCTGGTTAGTTGGAAAAGCAGCAAGCAGGACAAAGTGTCCCGCTCTAGTGCCGAAGCCGAGTACCGAGCGCTTGCTGATGGGGCCTCGGAGGCTCAGTGGATCTATGGGATACTCCATGACCTACGGGTTGAGTATGCCGGCCCGATTCACTTCTTCTGTGACAACAAGTCGGCAATTGCACTGGCCAAGAATCCGGGCCAGCAGGGAAAGATCAAGCACATGGAACGTGACCGCTACTTCTTCAAGGAGCGGGTTGACGAGGGCATCTTTGACCTTGATTTTGTTGCTTCCTCTGATCAAGCTGCTGATGTGCTTACCAAGGGCCTATCCAGGCCTCTCTTGCAGCGTGCAGTATCCAAGCTCGGTATGGACGATATCCACACTTCGCTTGCGGGGGGCTGTTAGTGAGACATGTCCTCTATGGGCTAATGGGCCCTGTTCTATAAGCCCATTAGCCCTATTCTCTATTCTATCTCTTAAGGGTATATATACCCCTCTTGTAACTCTCATTCATTATGTCATTACATTCTATTCTCCTTCAACCTCTCTTCTCCCCCAGACCCTCTAGGGTTTACAATTTCACTTGTTGAGATAAATCTCTAGTTATTAAACTCGAACATTGCACCAGAGGGCAAAGTCATCAATCTTAAGGGAATGCTGAGGTTGAACTAATCTGGCTTTTCTCTAAAATCACTCTTCAAAGAGCATCAAAGACCTTACATTTGTGTCATGCATTGCCAGATGGTCTCCCAGAATACATTGCACGCCAATACATTTATGTCAATTGTTATGAAAGACCTTACTGGCCTAATTTGATGAGACCTTCTTACATCCTTTCGTTCCACCTTCCTGAAGTGCAGATCATGAAATTGTTTGAAGCCTGGGGCTCTACAGGTATCAACAAGGCCTCAAATATCTAGAGGGATGAAAAGAGACATTGACAAGCTTATTTCAGAAGTGCTCCCTGCAGGCATTGTCCAACATTCAAGGCCCTACACCAGCCTAGCGATTTTGTTGAAGAAAAAATGACAGATGTCATTTTTATGTTGATTATCAGGCCCTATACCAGAGGACATCTCCTTCTTAACCCCTCTACTTGACCCCTTTGATCTTTTTTATTGGATCAAAGAAGTCAATTTAGAGATCCCTAATTCTTCTAGACTTCTCATCTCTTCTACCCTCCTTTCTAAATTCTTAATCTAATTGAGGTAATTTGATCTTCATTTAAGATTAAATTAACTGAATTTAGGGTCAAATTATTTAAGTAGATGACTAATTGAATTCCTTACTAGCTTCCCGTGGATGATACCTATACTTATCATTATACATATTAAGTTAAGGTTTTACAAATTTTATTGTATAAGATAAAATCACACAGGGAAATGAGACGTGCAATCTGGGTACCATTAAATTTGGATAAATAAGGAACACTTACCCAAGACGGTGTTTTGCTCGATAAATTAAGAGAATCAGATGCTTCTCCTCAGTAGGTTATTTGGTTTTACCTTGGGGACAAGTTGTTACTCTATTTTGGAAGTAACATAATGTGCTAACCCATGATACACATTGGTGTCCTCAAGCACTCTAGGGAAAAGTGATGTGGCTGTTTTTGGGGATGCTTTAGGCAAGGGGGTCAAAAGGGTGAGGGGGGTAGAGGTCAAGGACAAGACTCTGGATTGAGGCATTCGGCTTGTGGTTTTCTCGTGATTCTCAGTTTTGCCTTCAATTTCGGTCTCTTGTTTCATTTCCATGACATGGGGTTACAACAATCTGTTCCCCAGAATTTGATGCAAAAATGCTAGTTTTATCTTCTAGACACTTTTTTTTTTTGAAACGAAAAAGGGGGTCACCAGTAAGACGGTGCCCCCATTGCCATAACTATGTAAATCATTACAGGGTATGGATGCCTAGAGGCGAAACGCGGTTACATGCCGCGGCACCACACTGAAGCGAGAGCCCTGGCGTCTTGTATGACTGCCAGAGCTACTGGTAGTCGACTCCGGAAGATGACCTCATTTCGGTGAAGCCACAAGGTCCAAAGGATGGCAAAGAGTCTTTGCCACTCGGCTTCACTCCGGTATGGCCCGCCCCGGAGCGATGTCCAGAAGGACTCTACCGATCGGGTGGCCACACCCGGGATCTCTTTCGTAATCCACACCTCCCGCGCCAGGGGGCAGCGGAAGAACAGATGGTCGCAGTCCTCGAGTTCCCCTCTGCACAGGGCGCACTCCGCTGATTCCCCCGGTCTTGCTTTGGGGGTGTTGCTTTGGGGATGTCCAACAAAATCGGCTGATTCCCCCGCGGACTGGTCGCCGGGTAGACGGCGACTGCTCCGTCGCTAGTGGTGACGGCTCCGTATGGTCATGGGACGACACCGTCTTGCTTTGGGGTGTTGCTTTGGGGGGGGACTTGTCCACCTCCGGCGACCAGTCCGCGGGTCTGTCTTCTTGGCCTGCTTGGCCGCTGGATCTCGGTTGCATCGGCGGAGGGAGGGGCATTGCAACCTGGATCATGTAGGCGACCCCATCTCCTTCGCTGACGACCACCGGCGGGATGGCCGCCCCAGTGGGGACTGCAATCTCGACCGCCACACTATTCGGGTCCCCTGATTTGAGGCCGTTGGAGACGATCCGACGTAGGGCTCCAATAGGCCGTGTTATCTTGGCTACTTGCACCCATGTCCGACGCCCGAATGGGATCCCCCGAAGTATAAGCGGCACAATATGTTGGCTGAGCTTGCTCGCCCCGTCCGCAGGATTTGGCCTGCGCCATATAATCCGGCCGCCTCCGTTGACTTCCTCTTCCCGTCCCCGTAGTGCTTGGAGGTTGGCCCTCGTCAGGTTGCGCATGAAGAAATCGCCCGAGGGAAGTCGATGCACTTCTGCACTCCCCGTTTCTGGCCATTTGGACTGAAGGTGTCGCAACACTTGTTCCACCGTTGGCCGACCGCTAGTCACCTCCCCAACTAGGCATAGAGCCGGCAGGTCTGGTGGGGGCCACGTCCAGGTGGGCTCCCGATGGTATGTCCGCGCCTGCGGACAGACTGTCTGTTGGTGCCCCGAGTGGAAGCACAGACGACAGACGACGGGCTCCCGGCACTCCCGAATAAAGTGTCCTCGTGAGAGGCATCGGAAGCACCGCCGCTCGCCCTCCCTTGTGGCTGCGCTGAGAGCAACTGACCGGCGGCGCCTTCGGCGGCGTTCAGCTCTAGTCCATCCCGCTTCCTCTTCCTCGTCGTGCGGGACATCGGCCATTTCCCTGACTACTTCGGCATAGGACCGACGCCTTTTTGGAATTGTCGCCTGGGTCAGTTCAGTTGGGGGATCCGAAACTTGCCAGTTGCGACCGGCCTGAGCAGCTGGATGTGGTGATCGACGTTGCGGGCGTGTATGAGGAGGGCTGCGTGTAGGGGCCGAAGATCTGTACCGACTTGGCCTTGTCGGTGTGGGCCTCCTTGGCGGTCGACGGGTCTGCCACCCCCTCGGACCTGCCCGATCAGCAGTAATGGCTGTCGGGTGGGAAGGCAGCTGCCGCGGCTGGTGCCGCCGCGGCGACATCGGTTGTTTAGACTGTTGAGTCTGCGGCCTTTTCCAGCCCTGCCACGTGTGGGAGGTATTGCTACTGCGCGGCGTCGGCAGAGAAAAGCCTCCGCAGCCTCCCCCGGCCAGAGCCCGACATGCGGCGGGACGGCTTGGGGGGGGGGGGGTGCGGGCTCGGGGCCGCCGGCGGGGGAGTCCGTCGGTGGGGGGGGGGGGTGCGGGCTCGGGGCCGCCGGCGGGGGAGTCCGTCGGCGGGGGGTGGGGTGCGGGCTCGGGGTCGCTCCTTAAATTTGGGATATTTTATATGACAGCCTTGTTAGTATCCTTAAATTTGGGAATTTTATGTTGTTTACATTGCAGAAAGTTGATATCTTAGTCAAGGGAATTTTCATGTAAATGTTGCGCTCATCAGATGTAAATCTTTTGCTTCAAGAAATTCCTTCTGTATTTTTTCCTGGAACATATCACCACCTTACAAGACTTCCATGTATATTTTAATTAACATATTGACTATTTAACAAGCCTAATACATTTTTACTTTTTAACTTGATGTCCTTGTCTCACTCAGACAGATGATCCCGATATTGTCAGATTCAGCAACCTTGATGTACAGACTCTCAGAGATTATCCCAGGGAAAAACTTTCTGGACAATTTGTTGCTGTGCGTATGGATTCCGCCTTAATTCTTAGTGCATTGGTCCATGAAGATTGTTCAACCAACAATGCCCTCCAAACCATAAAATATTTACATGAAGCTGGTTCAAAAGTGCTTATACTCTGCAGTTGGGATGTTGCAAGTGGTCGAGATATCATTTCAATTGAATCTTTTGCAGGTTATTATTCGTTTTGTCATTTTATTTTTATTAAGCAATTTGTTTTAACCATTCTTTGCTTTTAGTCATTGTGATCATGAAGCTGTTTTGCTCTTTCTCTCTTTAACGTGGCTAGTCTTGTAAGTGTCTGTGATTGGATCCCCGGGCCCTCATTGGGGGCATTCTCATCCTTTTGCCATTAAGGGCATCTAGGTCCCTCCCCTCCATGTTTCGTTCAAATTGCACAGCCCAGGGCAGACTGGAAGTTGTTCTTAAGTACTGTTTGTTTCCCTTCTCGTATCTCTTTGCATGCCCAAGCTCTGTCCCCCCTCACGATACCGTTCTCGTGATCGTCTCTACCTCACCGCGTCTCCAGGTGGCTCTTCCCTGGCCTATCCCTACCCCTCAGCTCGGCCTCTTCCTGACCATTCCCGTCCTCTTCTTCACCCCCGGAACGCTCCTTATCCTCAAATGACATCAGAGATGATACGTCCTTAGTCGGGACCGTATCAGTCTGCAGCTGAGTTGAATCTGCTCTGGTGTCTATGGGACACCAGTACAGAAGAAGGAATAATAGGATGTGCCATTGGTTGATCAGTGCCTAATTTAAACATTGTCCAACTGTTTTCTTCAAAAAAAAAAACATTGTCCAATCATAATAATCATATAAAAAGTATCACTCATGGTTGGATCTTGTCCTCTCATTCAATAAGATTTTCGTCTGATATGTTTGTAGGAGGGCGGCCCATGGGTTCAGGACAGGAGCCTTTTGGTCTTTCATTTTGGGTACAAGTTTGTAGGAAGTGGGGCCTACGGACTATGTGTAGACATGGGGAAGCACAAGGGTCCCTTGCACGGTCTCTTGATTTGACAGATTGTAGAACTGTTGGAGAGGTTCCCGATGGCTGACGTGTGAGCACTCCCCAGACCATTTTCAGACCATTCCTGATAGTATCACAAGATCATGAAAGCCAGAGCAGGTCATCATATTCCAAGATGGACTGTTAAATAGAGCCCGTTACTGGACTTTTTATTTCGCTGTTTAAGTGACTTCATTATGTGAATTAAGTCCCTTAAACTCGGGCCGGGCCCAGGCCTAGGCTTGGGTGCACACACCATGCCCGGGCCCAGGGCCAAGCCTGCAAGTGTATCTCATGGGTATTTTAACCCCAGACTCTAAGGACGAATTTGAAGTTGTCATTTTCTTTTTGAAACGCTAAATGTGGAGGCTACATGCTGGTCCGTTCTTCTCCAGCAGAGTTGACATGGACAGATTGTTACTACGGGAGAAGGGTTTCACGGAGGTAGTGTCGTGGTGGTCATCGCAGTCTGGCCCTGGTGTAGTCACAGTCAGATTGGTTAATAAACTTGCAGCTCTATGATTTCATCTTATTGATGTCGAGGAGTAAATCTGTGAAGAGAGGAATCATAGGCAGAATGATGCCTTGTCATGATCTAGAGGATACAAGAAACTTAATGGAAGAGAAAACGAGGGAAAAACAAGCATGTAAGGAGGTGGTGGAGGAAGATTAGAAGCTGGGGCTAGAGTGGAAGCAGAGATTTGGGCCTCTGTGGATGAAAGAGAGCAATTCTAACAATTTTTTTTCATTTGGTTGGAAATGGAGGAAAGAGATCGAATCAACTATTGAAGGTGCAGGTAGAGAATCATGATTATGATGGGGTGGATGCAGTGGGAGGCTTTAGCTGATCACTTTAGGGCTTTCTCTAGACAAGGGTCCCAAGTTGGTGGCAATGGAGTGGTAGAGGGGCAACTAGGTTTTCATAGGAGCAGCAGACCCTTCTAGTCAGGCATTTCTCCATAACAAGGCGAGGGAGGCAGTCCAGGGTTTGAATGGAGAAGGGGTGCCGGGTCCAAACAGATTCCTGTGTTCTTCTTCAGAGAGTTATGGATACATTGGAAGAATTCCAAAGTAGCAATTATGAAATAGAGCATATCAATCACTCACATCTTTATTTCCACCGAAGTGACAAGGAGCCGTCTACATAGGTGATTTTTGGTCTATATCACTTTAGACTTCTATTTATTTCATCATCACAAAGGTCTTGGCTAACACATTGAGGAGGGTGATTGGATACCTAGTTGGGCTTTTGAGTTGGCTTGTAGACCCAGAAATGGCTGGAGAAATACCTAACAAGGAGAAATCAGACAAAAGGCTTTGTATGGAAAGTTAGCTTTGCAAAGGCATACAATGCCCTGGATTGGAATTTTTAATGGTCATTTATGGGGAGGAGAGGCTTTCCTGTTGAATGGGTTGTTTGTTGGCACCACTATTGTTAGTCCTAGCAGTTGATGCGTTGGCAACATGTACCCTTAAAACTTGTGCACATGGTTTGTTGAGGGACTCCAGACCATGAGCTATACTTGTGCACATGGTTAGTATGCTCATGTGCACAAAACCCCTCCAATTCACGGATGAGCATACAAACCATGTGCACAAGTATACTTGGAAGGGGTTTTGTTGAAGTAGAGGGTTCAAAAATTGATGGGTGTACAACAGGTTTTCCTGCAGCTTAGACTTTTGCGCAAGACAGAAGATGATTGGAGTGGCGTGGCATCACTTTTCTGTCAGAGAAGCCTACATGAAGACCAGAGGGCGAGTATAGAAAGATCCAACAACCATTAACAAATGTGGCTTTTTGCAGAAGGAGAAAGTTCCCATTAAGATGAGGACTTTTGGTCGGTTGTTGATGAGGTGCAACTCGGGACACAAGCCTTCCAAAAAAAGAATGTCTTGGCAGAAGGTGCTATGTGCACAAGTGGCAACTAAGGCTGCTCTCATCTCTTCTTTGAATGCCAGTTTGTGCAGGTGATATGGGCATCACAGCAAATCCAAGGAGTGGATGTCTCTACAAATGAGGCCTTCTAAGACTCTATCTGAGAAGGCAGATATAGGCAAATGATGGGATGTGGAAGGCTTCTTTTTGTTAGTGATAGACTATCCCTCATGGGCTAATGGGCCCTATTCTATAAGCCCATTAGCCCTATTATCCTCTCTCCCTCTTAGGGTACATATACCCTTACATGTACTCTGTTCAAGTTATGTCATTATCTTCTTCTTCTCTTCCCCAACATGGTATCAGAGCTCCAGAGCTCCTTCCCTAGGGTTTGACATCGCCCACCTACAGCCGCCGCGCACGCACAGCAGCCGCAGCCCGCAGCCGCCGCGCACGCACAGCAGCCGCAGCCCGCAGCCGCCGCGCACGCACAGCAGCCGCAGCCCGCAGCCGCCGCGCACGCACAGCAGCCGCAGCCGCAGCACTACCGTAGCAGCGCCGTAACAGCACCATGCCGTTCACCGAGACCGACTTCCTGGAGAAGCCACTGTCCTACAAGGTGGCTCATCCGCTTCCGTCGGTCCCCGAGACGACACTCTTACGGGGCCCGAATCTACTCCCGTGGATGCGCTTCGTAGAGACCACCTTGAAGGCGCGCCAGCTCTTCAAGCATTGCACTGAAGACCCCCTTACCATCGACCGCCCACATTATGCAGCGTGGGACGTTGAGGACCAGTTCATCCTCGGCTGGATGTATGCGTACACCCTGGCTCCAGATTTCCGCGACCGTCTTCCGCATCAGAAAACGGTGAAAGGCTTTTGGGATCAGGTGCGCTCTTTCTGTGGCCGGGAAAGCGACTGGTGGCGTCTTTATTCCCTTGCAAGTCAGGCCAGCAATCTCCGTCAGGGGTCGTTGACGATCTCTGAATATGCACTTGCCCACAAGAAGATGTGGGATGAAGTGGATTACTACCTACCGCCCGACGATCCGACGTCCAAGACGTTCCAGAATGTGCTTCTTCTGCGGATCATGGGCTTCCTCAATGGCCTGAACCGCGAGTATGATGACGTACGTCGTCGTGCCTTGCACCGCAAGGAAGGTCCTCCTGCCCTCGAGGAGTTGGTGAAGGAGCTTCAAGAAGAGGAAAGCCACTTCCTCCTCCATGGGACTCCCTCCTCCGGCCCCCTGGGTGAGTCGACCGCACTACTTTCTGCCCTCCCTTCAGGCGGCAAGGCACTGTCGATCCTCCCTACGCCCACCTCCGCCGCTCCTCCAGCTGGGATGACGATTTGCTCGTATTGCGGCAAACTGGGCCACGGGAAGAACAAGTGCAAGAAGCGCCTGAATGACTGGCGAATGAAGAAAGAGGCCGCAGAAGGCAAGGCCATGGTGGCCCATTCTGATTCCTCCTCCGCCAGCCCCTCCGCAGTGACTATGGACCAGCTTCAGGCAGATTTGGCCCGCCTCCGTGACCAGATGGCTGCCCTGCAGAATATGTCTACGGCCTACTTCGGCGGCTTTGGTGCGTCTTCCCTTCCTTCATCTTCAGATGCATGGTACTGTGGCCATACGCCCTTCCACTCACCTGTCGTCTCCGATACGACTTGGGTCCTTGATTCGGGGGCTACCGAACACATGACCCCGAGCAATGCCCGGTTTGTATCATATGAGCGGCATCGGGGTGGCCGCACTGTCCTCACGGCCGGGGGTGGACGTCTCCGTGTGGCCGGAATCGGGGCAGTCTATGTGGACGGCCTCAGTGTGGTCCACAACGTTCTCCATGTCCCTGACCTGCGGGCCGTGCTTATGTCTCCGCAGCGCTTAGTTGATGCTATCTCCTGCTCCTTCCACCTACAACCTGACGGCATGTTTCTGTCTGACAAGGTAGGCCGGACTACACCGATTAGGCAGGAGAACGGACTGCTGATGCTGGACGATGGAGGCCGCTCCCAGTGCTTCATGGTGCACCGGACTCTTCTCTTGGTGGCTGAGCAGCGTCGGGGACGCCTTCTGATGGAGCATCAGCGACTTGGACACCCACCTTTCTCCACTTTACAGCGTCTTTTTCCCTCGTTGTGTTTGGGCGTGGACCTTAAGACTATGCTTTGTGAACCTTGTCAGTTAGCCAAGCACCGCAGATCCTCCTTTACTTCATCCTCGTCTCACACATCGACCCCGCTGTTCCGAGTCCACAGTGATGTTTGGGGGCCGGCACCGCAGATCAGTCTGAAAGGGCACCGCTACTTTCTACTCTTTGTGGACGAAGCTACCCGCTATACGTGGGTCTACCTCCTGACTGCGAAGTCGGAGGTTGCGCAGAATGTTCGACACTTTTGCGCCATGGTACAGACACAGTTTGGTCGAGGCATCCAGCGTTTCGTTCGACAATGCTCGACTTCTTCAACGCTGACCTCGCCTCCTTCTTTGCCGACCGGGCATCCTCCACGAGTCCTCTTGTGTGGCCACGCCGAGCAGAATGGCATGGCTGAACGCGTCGATCGGCTATGTTACCTCGACGGCGCGGACATTGCTGTTGGACTCAAGGCGCCGGGCGTTATTGGGGAGAGGCGGTTTTGACGAGTACTCACCTCGTTAACCGTATCCCCACCCCACTCCTGGAGTTCTCCAGCCCCTTGGACCGGATGACTGTGGCATTCCCGAATGCTTCTTTGCGGGCGGGACTCTGGCCGCGTATCTTCGGCTGCACCGCCTACGTCCATGATACTTCTCCCACACGCACGGTTTGATGCACGCGCACTCGGGTGTGTTTGTGGGTTACTCTTCCTCCAAAAGGGTACTGGTGCTATCATCCGCCTTCTCGGCGGTTCTTCATCTCGCAAACGTCACCTTTGCCGAGCATGAACCCTATTTTGGGACTACTCTACCTCATCACGCCTTCCGCTGGATGAGGCTCCTCGCCCCCTTGGGGCCCAGTCCCATCGTGGAGTCCACCGCTCCCACTCCACCCTCCTCCCTTCCGGATCTTTCTCCCCTTGATTCCTCTTCCTCACTTCCTCCTGCGGGGTCCTTGGACGTGTCCTCTACCTCTTCTTCCTTACCTGCCCTTCCCCTTTCGGCAGCTCTCCCTCTCCCATTGGTCTCCGTTCCTCCTTCCGGCCCCCATCCTTGTCAAACCCGGTCGTCACCCTCCTCCTCTCTCGGTGACCAACCCTCGTCACCCCCCCCTCCCGGTCTACCCTCGCCCTCCGGTGAGTCTCCTACGACTCCCGGTGTGTCGTCTACTGCTCCTCCCGGGGAGTCCCCCATTGCTTCCGCTCCTTCTCCTGTCGATGGTGACGATCAGTTGGGGTGGCCTATTGCTCTACGGAAAGGGGTCCGTCAGTGCACTAAGGCCCCCCTTCTACCCTCTCTCTCATTACCTCTCCTTTGACCGGCTGAGTCCTCCCTACCGGTTGTTCCTCACCCGCATCGAGTCGGATCCCCTTCCTCGACGCTTAGCCGATGCTATCGCTTCTCCCCATTGGAAAACGGCGATGGACGAGGAGATGCAGTCTCTCCTCAAGAACCACACGTGGGACGTCGTTCCACTACCTCCGGGCAAGAGGGTAGTGGACTGCAAGTGGATTCATGCCAAGAAGCATCATGCGGACGGTACTCTCGAACGCCTCAAGTCTCGGCTTGTGGCTCGGGGGTTCACTCAGTCCTATGGCGTGGACTACTTCGAGACGTTCTCTCCCGTGGCGAAGATGGAGACTGTCCGGCTTCTTCTGGCGCTTGCAGCGCACTTCCACTGGGCCATCCGCCAGTTCGACGTCAAGAACGCCTTCTTGCACGGCGACTTGACGGAGGAGGTGTACATGCAGCAACCCCCGGGCTATTCACTCGGGCCCCCCGGTCACGTGTGTCGACTGCGGAAGTCCCTCTATGGACTCAAGCAGTCCCCGCGCATGTGGTTTGGGAGGTTCTCCTCTGTTATGAAGACCGAAGGGTACACTCAGAGCAATGGAGATGCTTCTTCCGTCACCGCCCGAACGGTGTCTCCATTCTTGCCGTGTACGTCGACGACATCCTTATCACGGGATCTGATGCTGCCGAAGCTGTCCGCCTCAGCACTGCCTTGGCTAAGGAGTTTGAGATCAAGGCCCTAGGCCTTCTTCGCTACTTCCTTGGTCTTGAGGTAGCCTACTCCCCCCGTGGGATCTTCGTCTCGCAGCAGAAATACGCCATCGACTTACTGGCACTGACAGGGATGACCGATTGTGCGCCGGTGAGCACTCCCATTGATCCCAACGTGAAGTTGGGCAAAGGGGGGGATTCGCCGCTGCTGAATTCCCACCGGTATCAGCAGCTGGTGGGGAAGCTCCTCTACTTGACGCACACTCGGCCCGACATCGCCTTCGCCGTCAACCTGCTCAGTCAGTTTATGCACTCCCCACGGGAGATTCACCATCAGGCCGCCCACCGGGTCCTTGCGTACCTGAAGGGCTGCCCCGGAAAGGGCCTGCTCTTCCCTCGCAGCACTGACCAGACAGTGAAAGTCTACACTGATGCTGACTTTGCCGGCTCCGTTGTGGATCATCGGTCTACCACGGGCTACTGCACGTTTGTTTTTGGCAGTCTCGTCAGCTGGAAAAGTAGCAAGCAGGACAGAGTCTCCCGCTCTAGCGCCGAAGCTGAGTACCGCGCACTCGCCGATGGGGCCTCTGAGGGCCAGTGGATTTACGGCATCCTTCACAATCTTCGCGTGGAGTATGCTGGCCCGATTCACTTCTTCTGCGACAACAAGTCGACGATCGTGTTGGCCAAGAACCCTGGACAACAGGGCCGCATCAAGCACATGGAGCACAACCGCTACTTCAAGGAGCGAGTTGACGAAGGGATCTTTGACCTGGACTTTGTTGCATCCGCCGACCAGGCAGCGGACGTCCTTACCAAGGGACTCTCCCGCCCTCTTCTTCAACGTGCCGTCTCCAAGCTCGGTATGGAAGATATCCATACTTCGCTTGCGGGGGGGTGTTAGTGATAGACTATCCCTCATGTGCTAATGGGCCCTATTCTATAAGCCCATTAGCCCTATTATCCTCTCTCCCTCTTAGGGTACATATACCCTTACATGTACTCTGTTCAAGTTATGTCATTATCTTCTTCTTCTCTTCCCCAACACTTTTAGTACTGTACGCAATCTGGCTGCACTGCAATGAGGTGTTGTTAATGGGATGGCAGCCTCAACGAACAATGTTCTTCATGATGTGGAGTCTCTTATGGCATATTGGTTATAAGGGGGTAAAGGGAGGACTATTTTGGTTATCGTGTGTATTGAAGGTTTATCAATTTTAGTGGCATCAGGTTGATTACTGTTTTCAGGTGATCTTCCTTGTTTGTTTACAAAAAAATTTGCACTTTCTCTCTTTTACTCCTGAGATGGTTAATAGTATGGTGCTTTTTGATTTGGTAACGTGCTTTTTGAAGCAGTCTCTGGGTGTTTTTTCTCATAATCTATTAAATTAAGTGAAAGGTAATTACGAGAATTTTGATGAACGTTTTTGAAGTTTCGATATAGGCTATAGTGCTCGCAAACCTTCTTGTCATGCCAAGTATTTTGTATTTTTATGCTGAAATTGAGAAATCACAATTCATTGCTAATGTTTTGGCACCCTAATTAATTTTATTTTTCTTGGCAGATCATTTATCATGCCTTCTTCACCTAAGAGTACTCCCTGCACGTGGTTTCCATGATATATTGCAATTAAAGAGAAAAGAACAGCGGAATGGGACTATTCTCCTTTTTGGCAACCTCACGAATTTCAAAGAGGACTTGGCTAATAGCTTGGACTTGTCTGAGAAACTTTCAGCGGGTGTCGATGTTTTTGTGAATGATGCCTTTAGTTTGGCCCATAAAATACTTGCATCTACTGTGGGGATATCTCAGTTTTGTTATTTATCTGTTGCTGGTTTCCATTTCGAGGAGGAGTTAAACAAACTTGCGAGTATCACGGAGACCTCTAAACGACCGTATGTAGTCATTGTATGCTTCTGTCTTTTTGCTTGATATTCTGCTCAATATGTGCCTGGAAGCCTCAGGAAAATCGTAGGGACTGGGTTATGTTCCAAAAATCAATGCAACCAGAGATATTGTAAAAACAACTTAAACTGAAATATTCCCTTCAACTTAACCCTAATGCTTCTCTTAAACCAAGATATCCTTTATACGAATTTTATTAGTATCCTTCAGTTAAAATCTACGGATACGATTGACTACAGATCATTAGTGCTTTCTGCCAAGCGTTGGAGATAGGTCATCCTTTAAGCGACATTTACCTGGCACTAATTCAGGCTCATGGGGTCTATTTTACATCACGGAAGTTGATGAATTTAGCTGTTTGGTCAATTAATGTTATGTCATAGAAGTTCTTATTATTTCA
Organism: Wolffia australiana; assembly: GCF_029677425.1. NCBI lineage: Eukaryota > Viridiplantae > Streptophyta > Magnoliopsida > Alismatales > Araceae > Wolffia > Wolffia australiana. Next base: position 21,377,481 of record NC_135836.1, on the reverse strand, counting down.
AAATTATTATTTATTTCCTATCTCTTGAAAAAAATCTTTAAATTGGACATTTTTCTGTCCCTTTTCCTTAATCTCGGAAGTCACTCAAACCAATAAAATATATGTTTTCGTTTTAACCTTAAATAGATCTCAATGCGTTGATCTGCTAGACAGAAAGAGAATCTGGATTTTTAGGGCTTTAATTCTGATAGAGAAACGTTCTTATGTGGTCGTAAATTTTTTTGGGCCGTTCTACAATTTTGTTTTTGAAGAAAATAGGGCAGAACTACCCGAAACCGGTGGCCCACCTGATACTATTTGATGAGATTATCTTATACTAACCATGGACCCAAAGCCATGTAATGTGTAATAGATTAACCTAGGGGAATAATAAAATTACTAACTCCTATAGTAGACTGCAAATGGACCCTCTGCAGGCCCATTAGCAGCCCAGTAATGGTCCCTTAAGGACCATTACTGGCCCACTAAGAAACCTAGACTGGTTCCTTAGTGCAGGCCCTTTAGGGGCGGAGATATCAGGCCCATTAGTGGGCCTGATATTGTCTGGGCCTGTTCCAGACAGGCCCAGCATCCAATGGTTATTTTTATAACCGTTGGACAGGCCCTCCAACGGTCCCTTTTAAAAAGAGGACCGTTGGAAGCCTACTTGTAAAACAAGTAAGCCTACTTGTAAAACAAGTAAGCTTACTTGTTTTACAAGTAAGCCCCCTAACTTTACTTTCTGAAGGACTTTTTTGATAAAAAAATATATGTATAAAAAGGGGAACTCTGGTGAAGCAAAGATGATCCTTTTGGCCCCAATCTTGTGCACTCTCTCTCTCTACTTTCTCTCTCTACTTTCTCTCTCCTCCGAATTTCCACAGTTCTACACTATTAAAAAAACAAAATCATGTACACATCATTTACAGTTATGACCGCACATCCTGCTTTTATCCCCCTACCCCCCAAAAAGATATTAGCGCTTCAACGTCAAATATGGCACTCTCGACTGAAGCCTTTCCTCCCTTGAACACCACTTCGTTTTGGTGCAACCATACCGCCCACAGTATTGCAAGAATTCTCCCCCACTCCATTCTGCTCCGGTATCCACCCGCCGTGACCGATGCCCAAAATTTGTCGTCTGAGGAAGTATTCACCCCTGAAATCTGTTGTGAGGCCCATACTCCTTGAGCGAGGTGACATGTGAAGAAAAGGTGTGAGCAGTCTTCCTCGCCCCTAACGCACAAGGGGCAATCGACGGGCTCCGCTGGTGCCCACCTCCACCGATAGACTCGTGTGACTAGTTTCCGTCTCCTCAACAACCAGCCAAAAATTCTCAATTTAAGAGGAATCTTTAGTTTCAGCATTATGTGACATGCCTGCCTGACTTTTGGGTCATCTCTCACCACCCCTCGAATCTTCAAGTATGCATCCTTCACCGAGAAAGGTGGCCCCTACCATACCCATCCGTTTCGATCATCTGCTGATGGGCTGAGAGGTAGGAGTATCTCCTGCATTCCCAACAACTCCTCAAACCGAAGGTTTGATAATGCCTCAGAGAGGGTTGGGACCCAAGGCCCGTCCCAACATTCGCTGACTGTGGCAGTTGGGTTCCTTGTTAGAGCAAATAGTTTGGGAAACTTCAACTTCAAGGGACCTTGTTTTGACCAGTTATCATGCCAGAACCGAAAGCCTTCCCCATCTCCCAGTTTGGCATCAAATAACTCACGAATGTGCAGGATGATTTGACGAAGGCTGCGCCAAAAGGGGACTCCCCCCTACTTCTCACCCATCGCATTTCCCAATCCATATCACAGCCATATGTGTCTCTTAGGACATTGAAAACAAGACCCTCCGCTGGTGTCATAACTCGTTCGACCCATTTAGCTAGCAATGCCGAACTCATGGATTCAAAGGTGAAACCCCCAGCCCTCCTTGTTTCAAAGGTCTACATACCACATCCCACGCTACTAGGGGTATCACCCTAGGATCCCGCTCTCCCCTACCTCCCCAAAAGAACCGCCTCATTAATCCCTCTAGCCGCTTTGTCACAACTGCCGGTGCTTTATATACCGATAGGTAGAATATAGGGATCGCTGAGGGCACTGACCTCAGAAGTACCAGGCAACCCCCTCGTGATAACATCTTGTTCTGCCAGCCCTCCAACCTGCGCTCCACCTTGTCAATCACTGGCTGCCAGTCTGCAGCTAGGATGCGTCTCCCTGTCAGTGGAAGACCCAAATACTTCATTGGTCGCGAACCTCGGGGTGTGCCTAGCGCAGTAGCGCATTGGATCTCCTCCTCCAACGACAGGCCGAAACCCACAAAGGCTGACTTTTCTCTGTTGAGATGTAGCCCCGAGAAATCAGCTAATAATTCTAACAGGGATGATATGATGTGAACTTCTGTCGCAGCTCCTTCCATGAAGAATGTTGTGTCATCCGCATATTGGAGTAGTGGAATACTCCTAGGGTAGCTCGCCGTGTGAAAACCGCGTAGTAAGCTGTGTTCGCACGCCTTAAGGGTACATGTGGCCAAAGTGTCTACTGCAAGGAGAAACAACAATGGGGCTAATGGGCAACCTTGTCTGACTCCTCTCTGCGGTCGGATCCATCCTCCTTCTACCCAACCATTGACCAAGACTGAGAAAGAGTGGGACGTAACGCAACATCGCACCCAGGCCACCCAGTCCTCGGGAAATCCTCGCTTTCTCATGACGGACCATAGAAACCTCCAATCGAGTGAATTATAGGCTTTTGCAAAATCCACCATCCAAATAAAGCCCTTCGTCCCGTTTCTTCTCCAACCTGAAATGATCTCCCCCGCCACCACCGCACCGTCTTGCAATTGTCTTCCTGGACTGAAGGCCAATTGAAAGGGTTCGATTAGGCCCCCAATCACCCCTCTCAACTGGTTAGCCAACACCTTGGCGATGATGAGATAGATAGAATTCGAGAGAGCAATGGGTCGGAAGTCGCCCACATTCACCGCTCCCAAGCACTTGGGCAACAGAAATAAATGTGACCGATTCAGTCTTTCCATGCCAAGGCTACCCATCCGGAACTCCTCCAATGTATCCATCACGTCTGAGCCTACAACGTCCCAGAATTCGCTGAAGAAGAAGATTGGGAGTCCATCAGGGCCTGGGGTTCCTTCTCCATTCAAACCTTGGATCGCATTTCGTACCTCTTCCACGAAGAAATGCTTCACTAGCTCAGCTTGTTGTGCTTGTGATAACCGAGATACGCTTCTATCTTCCCATCTTTACTGGTTGCGAGCCCCCCGCTTAGTGACTTTTCTGAAGTTATCTGCTAGTGCTTCTCCCACCCCTTGTGTCCCCCACGACTTCACGATCAGAGGTTTTCCGAAGTGGTCTACAATTTATTTCTGTCGGTCTTAAATTCAAGATTTACAACAGTGAATTTTCTTTTTTTACCGTAATTAAATACAAATATATTTTTTTCCATTGTTTTTTTTTTTTTTTTGAATGATATATAAGATCACCCAGCTTGGTGACCCTCTGTACATGTGGACGTGGATGGGTCTAAGCCAAAAAGCAAAAGCCCATCCAGGACCAAACCAACAAAAAACCAGTCTCTCTACATCATTTTTTGCCCTTTCCACTGACACTGCCGCCCCCTTGAAAACGACCTCGTTGCGGTGAGACCATATTGCCCACAGCACCGCGAATTTCAACCCCCGCTCCTTGTCATTCCCCTTCTTGCGCCGCAGCAGTGTGGCCCAAAGCTGGGAACTCAACGTAACCTCTGCCAGCCCCTGGCTAGCCCATAGCGCCCGAGCAAGCCGACATTGGAAGAACAGGTGCTCGCACTCCTCGTCCTCCTCCATACACACAAGACATATTGAAGACTCAGCCGGAAAGAACCTTCGCCGTCTCGCACGGGTCATTGTTCGCTTCGTGGCGAGCATCCAACCAAACACCCTAACCTTTAGGGGAATCTGTTGCCTCCAGATTGAGCGACATGCCTCTAAGATGATTAGGTCCTCGTAGTGGTGTGTTCTCAAAATCTGGTAAACACCTCGGCTGGAGAACGGGCCCGATGCCCATATCCACCCATCTGTCGTCCCCTCCATTGGCCTCCAGTTGCTCAGAGCTTGCTGAAGGCTTAAGAAGTCCTCCACCCGTTGGTTAGATAACATGGCCGCAAACGTTGGACAACACACTCCACCCCAGCACTCTTTCACATAGGCCTGCCGGTGACATGCAAGGGAGTACAGACGAGGAAACAGATCACAAAGTCGTCCATGCGACGTCCAATTGTCCGTCCAAAACCTGAAGCCAGCGCCATTCCCCACTTGGGCCCTGAAAAACTCCTTAACTACTGGCCATACCTTCCTCAGCCCTCTCCAAAACGCCGACTCCCCTCTCACATTTCGCACCAGCTTCTCCCAATCCAAATTGGATCCGTATCCGTCCCTCACCACCTCCCTAATCAAATCCTCCTCCGGTCCCACAATTTGCCGAACCCATTTCGTCAATAATGCCACATTTAGTGTATTTAGGTCAGGCACCCCAAGTCCCCCTTGTTTAGTTGGCGTGCAGATGTCATTCCATGAAACCAGCGCCATGCCACGTCGTTCTCCCACATTTACCCCCTTCCAGAAGAATCTTCGCATGATCCTGCTCAATCGTTTCTCAACCCCCACCGGGATTTTAAACACGGATAGATAAAAAGTTGGAATTGCTGATAATACCGATCGCAGCAGCACTAGTCTCCCACCTCGCGACAAGACTCTTTGCTTCCACCCCTCCAACCGTCTCTCCACCTTCTCCACCACTAGTTGCCAGTCTGCTTGTTGTAGGCTATCAACGGATAGGGGAAGACCCAGGTATCTCATAGGCAATGAACCCACCGGCGTTTCAAGCGCACTGGCACACTGGGTCTCCTCCTCCGTCGAGAGGCCGAAACCCACAAATTCTGATTTTCCTCTGTTGATCTGCAGTCCCGAACAATCTGCGAACACCCGCAAGAGTGCCGCCAAATTCTTGGCCTCTTCTACCGATCCCTCAATGAAGAACAGTGTATCATCGGCATATTGTAGCAGAGGGATTTCCATTGGCTGGCTTGGCGTCTGAAAGCCTTTAATACATCCCCTTCCACATACCAAAGACGTACTTATAGCTAGAACATCAGCTGCCAGCACAAAAAGCATCGGCGCTAGTGGACACCCTTGTCGGACTCGTCTCTGTGGTCTGATCCATCCCCCTTCTGGGCGTCCATTAACCAACACACAAACGACTGAGACGTCACACATCGCTTTACCCATTTGATCCATTCCTCCGGGAAACCTCTTCTTCGTAACGCTGCCCATAGGAACTGACATAACTCAATAGAGTACATGGCTGGGTATACATATACCCTAGGAGGGAGAGAATGATAAGAGGGTTAATGGGCTTATAGAATAGGGCCCATTAGCCCATAAGGCTGACTATCTCACTAACACCCCCCCGCAAGCGAAGTATGGATGTCATCCATGCCGAGCTTGGACACTGCACGTTGCAGGAGAGGTCGAGATAGTCCTTTGGTAAGGACATCAGCAGCTTGATCAGCGGATGGAACAAATTCCAAGTCAAAGATGCCCTCGTCCACGCGCTCCTTGAAGAAGTAGCGGTGGAGTTCCATATGCTTGATTCGTCCCTGTTGGCCAGGGTTCTTTGCCAAGGCGATGGCCGACTTGTTGTCGCAGTAGAAGTGGATCGGGCCGGAATACTCCACACGAAGGTCATGGAGAATTCCGTATATCCACTGGCCTTCAGAGGCCCCATTGGCAAGTGCCCGGTATTTGGCTTCAGCACTGGAGCGGGACACTTTGTCCTGCTTGCTGCTCTTCCAACTGACAAGACTGCCGAAGACAAAAGTGCAGTACCCCGTGGTGGAACGACAGTCTACAACTGAGCCGGCAAAGTCCGCATCAGTGTACACCTTCACGGTCCGCTCCATACTCCGAGGAAAGAACAAGCCCTTCCCGGGGCAGCCCTTTAGGTACGCAAGTACCCGGTTGGCCGCCTGACGATGGATCTCCCGCGGAGAGTGCATGAACTGACTGAGGAGGTTGACGGCGAAACTGATGTCGGGGCGGGTGTGTGTCAAGTACAGGAGTTTCCCCACCACCTGCTGGTACTGATATGCGTTCACCGGTGCTGAGTCCTCCCCCTTACCCAACTTGACGTTAGGGTCGATGGGAGTAGTAACCGGTGCACACTCAGTCATTCCGGTCAAGGCCAGTAGGTCAACGGCATACTTCTGCTGTGACACAAAGATCCCCCGGGGGGAGTAGGCCACCTCAAGGCCGAGGAAGTAGCGAAGAAGCCCGAGGGCCTTGATTTCGAACTCCTTGGTCAACGCAGAGCTGAGGCGGCCGGCCTCTGCAGAATCGGACCCCGTGATGAGGATGTCGTCGACGTACACGGTCAAGATGGAGACACCCGCGGAACTGTGACGGAAGAATAGGGAGGCATCCCCATTGCTCTGAGTGTAGCCCTCGGTCTTCATGACCGAAGAGAACCGACCGAACCACATCTGCGATGACTGTTTCAGTCCATAGAGAGACTTCCGCAGCCGGGAAACGGTGCCCGGGGGGCCAAGGGTATACCCGGGAGGTGGCTGCATGTACACCTCCTCCGTCAAGTCACCGTGGAGAAAAGCATTCTTCACATCAAACTGTCGTATCGGCCAGTCGGAATGAGCCGCAAGCGCCAAGAGGAGACGGACTGTTTCCATCTTCGCCACAGGAGAGAAGGTCTCGAAGTAGTCCACGCCATACGACTGAGTAAACCCCCGAGCCACAAGTCGAGACTTGAGGCGCTCGAGAGTACCATCAGCATGATGCTTCTTGGCATGAATGCACTTGCAATCCACCGCCCTCTTGCCAGGAGGAAGTGGGACGACTTCCCAAGTGTGGTTCTTGAGCAAGGACTGCATCTCCTCATCCATCGCCGCTTTCCAATGAGGAGAAGCAAGAGCATTGGATAGGCGACGAGGGAGGGGATGCGACTCGATGTGAGAAAGAAAGGACCGGTAGGAAGGGCTTAGCTGATCAAAAGAGAGATAGTGAGATAAGGGGTAGAGAGGTGTGCGAGCGCACTGACGAACCCCTTTCCGAAGGGCGATAGGCCATCCCAACTGAGCATCATCATCAGTAGACGAGGGTGACGCATCGTCCGACGGAGGAGCAGAAGCAAAGGAGGGAGAAGAAGATAGCTCCCCGGGGGTAGGGGGAGGCTCCCCGGGGGAAGGTGGTGCACTAGGAGAAGGATACGGTGCACCAAGAGTAGGAGGTAGCTCCCCGGGGTGAGAGATGGACTTCTCGGGGTTAGGAGGTGCACTAGGGGGAGGATACGGTGCACCGGGAGGTGAGACGGTAGGAGGCAAGGGAGAGAAGGTGGCTGGGGACGACGACGGTGGAGGAATGGGTCCCACAAATGGAAAGGGTTCCAAGGAAGGAGTCGAAGACGCCTCAACCAGCGGAAGGCGTGGCGAGGTAGAATCACCGAAGTAAGACTCATGCTCGGCAAAGGTGACGTTTGCCGAGATGAAAAATCTCCGAGACGGAGGGTGGTAGCAACGGTAACCTTTCTGGAGAGAAGCGTACCCGACGAAGACGCACCGGAGAGCTCGAGCATCGAAGCCAGGCAGTGGGAGCCGTATCGTGGACGTACGCCGTGCACCCGAAGATGCGAGGGAGGAGTCCAGTCCACAGTGAGAGATGGGGGAACGCCGTGGAGAGACAATCCAGTGGGCTGACAAACCCGAGGGGCTGGGAGGGGAGACGGTTTACGAGATGGGTACTCGTTAAGACCGCCTCGCCCCAATACGCCCACGGAACAGAATAGTTCAGTAGAAGGGTACGGGCGGTCGACGTGACATACCCGATCCGACGTTCTGCCATACCGTTCTGTTCCGGGGTGGCCACACAAGAGGACTCGTGGAGAATCCCATGGTCAGCAAAGTACGTGGCCAGCTCGGTGTTGACGAAGTATTGGGCGTTATCGGAGCGGAAGCGCTGAATACCTCGGCCAAACTGAGTACGAACCATGGTGCAGAAGTGACGGACCGTCGGAGCAACCTCAGATTTGGCAGTCAACAAGTAGACCCATGTGTAGCGGGTGGCCTCGTCAACAAAGATCTAAAAGTATCGGTGGCCCTTTAGGCTAGCCTGCGGGGCGGGTCCCCAAACATCACTATGGATGCGAAATAATGGAGTGGAGGAGTGTGAGGTGGACGGAGAGAAAGATGAACGACGGTGCTTCGCCAGTTGACAGGCATCACACACGATAGTCTGAAGGTCCAATCCAGTACACATCGAAGGAAAGAGACGCTGTAAAACTGAAAATGGCGGGTGACCCAGCCGTTGGTGAGCCAACTGGAGACGTCCCATACACTGCACATCCGCCGGTCGGAGTTGGCGGTGAAGCAGGAAGCACCGAGAGCGCCCCCCATCGTCCAACAACAGCAACCCGTTCTCCCGCCTAATCGGTGTAGTCCGACCCACCTTGTCAGATAGAAACATCCCGTCAGGCTGTAGGTGAAAAGAACATGACAAACTGTCAACCAAACGCTGAGGAGACATAAGTATAGCTCGCAGGGCGGGGACATGAAGAACATTGCTGACCACTCCGAGGCCGTCTACAAACACTGCCCCAATTCCAGCAACACGCAACCGTCCACCACCGGCTGTAAGAACTGTACGGTCCCCACTATGCCTTTCGTAGGATACAAACCGGTCATTGAACGGGGTCATGTGTTCGGTTGCCCCCGAATCAAGAACCCAACTCGTATCCGATACGAGAGGCGAGTAAGAAGCCGTACCACTATACCACTGTTCAGACTGAGGGAGAGAGAACGCACCAAATCCACCAAAATGTGCCGTCGACTGAGTCTGAGTCTGCATAGTAGCCACTTGGTCACGGAGACGGGCCAAGTCGGCTTGGAGCTGCTCAATAGTCGCCGGGCTGATAGAAGAGGTAGAGGAGGAGGCAACTATAGCTTTCCCTTCGGTAGCCTCCTTTTTCCGGTCGTCGTACTGACGCTTCTTGCACCACTTGCGGAGATGTCCAGGCTTGTTGCAGTAGGAGCAAATCAGCCCGGAGGGGGCCGCCTCCGCGGGGGGAGCAGGAGCGGGCGAGGGAGGCTGGGGGAGGAGGGCAGTCGAGTCACGAGCTGCCTCCGAGGAGAGAGTGCCAATGACATGAAAATGACTCTCCTCTTCCTGGAGTTCCTTCACCAAGTCATCAATGGTAGGAAGGCCTTCCTTGCGATGGCGGGCATGGCGCCGAGTGTCGTCATACTCCTTGTTTAGGCCATAAAGAAACCCCAAGAGGCGTAGGCGAAGAGTGTTCTGGAATGACTTGCACGTCGGATCATCCGTCGGCAAGTAGTAGTCCACCTCATCCCACAGCTTCTTGTGTTCCAGCGCATAGTCCGAGATGGACAGTGCGCCTTGGCGAAAGTTGTTGGCTTTAGCAACGAGCATAAAGAGGCGCCAGTTGTCCCCTTCGCGGCCGCAAAATTTGTTGGCCTGGTTCCAAAAACCCTTCACGGTGGCGCAGCGAGGGAACCTTTCACAGAACGAGGGTGCCAGGGAGGTCGTGTAGAGCCATCCAAGGACGAAGTGTTCCTCGGCTTCCCACGCCGCATAGTGTGGATGGGTCGATGGAGGCGGGGCTTGTATGCAATGCTTGAACAGTTGGCGAGCCTTGAGAGTAGTCTCGACAAAGTGACGCCACTGTAACAAATTCGGGCCCTGGAGACACGTCGTGTCGGGAACCGCCGGCAGAGAATGAGTAACCTTGTGTGACAAGGGTTCTCGTTGAAAGTCTGCATCGGTGAAGCCATCATCTGGGACGGCCGGTTGACGCTTCTGGCCCGTGGAGTAAAGTTCCTCCGACATCAGAGCCGTGGTCTCTACGGAGACGGCTGTTGTGACTGAGGTTGCGGCCCGTGCTGCGGCTGCGGCTGCAAGCTGCGGCTGCGGCTGCGGCGGCTGCTTCGGCGGCTGCTGCGGCTTCTGCTGCTGCTTCGGCGGCGGCTGAGGCAGCTGGCTGCGGCTGCGCACGACTTGGGCTGGCGCGCGGCTGCGGCTGCGGCTGTGCGCGGCTGCGGCTGTGCGCGGTTGCGGCTGCGGCTGTGCGCGGTTGCGACTGCGACTGTGCGCGGCTGTGGTTGGCGCGCGGCTGCGGCTGCGGCGGTGCGTGGCTGCGGCTGAGCGCGGTTGCGGCTGCGGCTGTGCGCGGCTGTGGCTGGCGCGCGGCAGCGGCTGCGGCTGTGCGCGGCTGCGGCTGTGCGCGGTTGCGGCTGCGGCTATGCGTGGCTGTGGCTGGCGCGCGGCTGTGGCTGGCACTCGGCTGCGGCTGCGGTTCCGGCTAGGGCTGCGGCTGCGGCTGGTTCTCCGGAAGCTCCGTGGGCTGGCTACAGCTCGCGCTGTGGCTGATCCGTTGGTCACGCTCCGGGTTCGCTAGACAGCGAGAGGGTGATGTCAAACCCTAGATGGAAGAGCTCTGGAGCTCTGATACCATGTCAAGAGAGGAAGGAAGAAGATAATGACATAACTCAATAGAGTACATGGCTGGGTATACATATACCCTAGGAGGGAGAGAATGATAAGAGGGCTAATGGGCTTATAGAATAGGGCCCATTAGCCCATAAGGCTGACTATCTCACTAACAATAACCGCCAATCCAAAGAATCATATGCCTTCGCAAAATCAACCTTCCACATGAAACCCTTGGTACCATTCCTCTTCCACGAAGCAATAATCTCCCCTGCTAGGACTGCACAGTCAACAAGCTGTCTCCCCGGAACAAAAGCAGACTGACACGGGCCAACCAAGTCCCCAAGGACCCCTTGTAGGCGATTAGCCAGTACCTTTGCCACAATAAGATATATTGAGTTGGATAATGATATGGGCCCGTAGTCGCCTACATTCTCTGCTCCTTGCCGTTTCGGTAGTAAGAATAAGAAGGATTTGTTTATCCTTTCCATATTAGCTTGAGGGTTCCTGAGCTCCCCCAATGTGGCAAACACATCCTCTTTGACCTCACTCCAGAATTCTTTGTAGAAAAACACCGGTATGCCGTCCGGTCCTGGGGCGCCTTCTCCATTCAGCCCTGCCATAGCGGCCCGAACCTCCTCCATATCGAAAGGCCGCACCAAACCATCTCTCTGCCCTTGCGTTAGCTGATACGCCCCTTGTCCCGTCCACCGCCAACTGTTCCGACCCCCCCGTCAAGACATCGAACGAAAATGCTCCGCCATTGCTCGACCCACTGCCTATGACCCTTTAACCCTTTGCGATCCGACCTGCACTGATAATATCTGATTCACTCTTTGTCGGCCATTTGCTGCAAGGTGGAAAAACCTCGTGTTTGCATCCCCCTCCTTTAGCCACAGGGATCTTTGTCTCCAATCCATTTCCTCCTTCCTATCCTCCTCTGCCACCACACATCTCCACTGCTTTCGCTCCAGAATCTCCACAACCATTAGTGTCCGAGCATCCTCCAACTCATCCAATTCTCTAATTCTTGTGAGGGCCTCGGCTCGCACTTTACATCTTGCCTCCCTTATCCTCCTTCTGTAGCTTTTCAAGTGATCTCTCAACACCTCAATGCGGGATGCCAATCTGCTCGCCCCTGGCTCCTGCTCCGAATGTGTCCGCCATATGTCCTTTACCTCCTCTTTGAAGCCCCTTTCTCGTAGCCATGACTTGTCAAATTTAAAGTATGTGGTCCTCCCATGGCCTTCATGGGATTGTGCAAAAATATTTTATTCATATTTTAGCTTTTGCTTCTCAAATAGAGAATAAATCTATTATCAAATTACAACTCGGTCATCCTTGAGGTCAATTCTGTTTTAGTTCCAGTTCGCGCTGTGATTCTTCATTTTTTGTTGTCTGATGAATGATTGGCTCTCATATTTTTGCAGGTTGGAGGCAAAGATCTTCTTAGCAAATGGAAAGTCCTTAGAAATCTTTCTAAAATGTGCAATGGAATTATATTTATTGGTAAATCGTCTCTCACCATAATGCATGCCTCTGGAGTAGCAGTTCCCCTCTGTTTGGTCGAGAGTGATGCCGCCGATGAAGCATGTGACTTGATTCAGGTTGCGAAAAAGAGCGGTGCAAATATTTCGTTTCCTGATGATTTTGTATGCGTGAATGATAAAAATCCTGAAATGATGAAAGTCTTTCCCTGTGATAGTATCCAGCCAGGTACCCAAAGATCTTTGATTTTGTCAATATTCTGAGTTTTAACTGACCGAATTTTTTAAGTAAAATATTTCGTTATCTAAGAAGGGTTGTTCGACCCTGATAAAAAGGACGTTTTTTTCTCGTTCTTTTGATTTATCTTGTATTGGATATATCTTTACTTTCAATTTATTCACATGGAAGAATCTTATTTTTCTACAATAGATAAAAACAATTTTCAAATATATATTCTCCTTAGTATGACCAAGCATCCGCTTTCCTAAATCAAATTTACTTTTCTAATTTCGTACATTCCTGTCTTTAGGCTGGATGCCCGTTGATGTTGGACCAGTCTCTTGGCAGAATATTTCTTCAAGGCTTTTGAATTGCAAGGTTGCATAGTACACTTTTACTTTCTCCGAAGCTTGGTGCCTATTATGCTTTGTTTCCTATGCCTAAAGTTTGGCATCTTTTGCCTGTCCGGAACCTTTGAATCCATAATTTTTCCCAGATGTCATCATCCATTGTGATGTCGACATTAGATGATGTTACTGTTCGTGTTTATTATTGTTCCACTGCATTTTAATTTATGATTATCATAAGATACCCTTGGATGTATAAACATAGTAACATAAAAAATTTAAGCGAGGGAGAGATAGAGCAGAAGCGCAATTAATCTGTTTCTGTGAGACTTTGCCATCTAAAATGTAAGTGAGCAAGAAGTTAAAATGTAGGGAAGCAGTAGAACCGTTGAAGGTAAAACCCCTCCAAAAAAATTTCAAGAGGAAAAGTTGTCCCCTTGATGTATGCTATAGCTTTTAGCTCAGGGAATGGTGGTTGAATCTTAGCAGGCTAACAGAGCGCAGGTTGAAGCTTTGAATCCTAGGCACAACACATAGATCCTTACAGGCAAGTGTTGAGGGGGAATGTTGAAGAAAACACCTTGCTGTGAAATTTTTTAAAGGAAAAGTAGCAGCCTTGCTCTAAACTGTAGCTTCTAGCAAAGCGATAGGCGCTTGAATCTTGACAAGAACGATTGTGACGCCCAGGTCAAGCCAAGGGCCTATGTCAAGTTAAAATTTACCTTTGATTGTTAAGATTTTGCATCAGTGGGTACCTGTTGAAATGGTGGAGAAAATTGAGAGAGAATGAGAGAGCGAGCATAAACATGGTGGTTTGCACTTCCCTAGTTTAATGATTGAGGGAAACGCAAAAAAAATTATACAAAGGTTAGAGAGATAGAAGTTAAAATAGAACTGGCATCTATTCCTGACTAGTTTGATAACTAGTTTATGGGCCCTTTGGATCATGCACTGGCGATTCGTATAAGCCTGATGAGACAACTATAAGGAAACACCATAACCCCTAATTTTTGTCCAATATCTTGAAACAAGGGCAGCACGATTACAGCACAAAAATGTCGATATTAGTTCATGACATTTTATCATAGGTTTTTTCTTATACCCTGTTCAATTTCATGGCATGACGTGAGAAATGTGGAAGCATTTCAGCTGAATCAAGTTTCACAATGCTTAAAGAATCTCATACGCTTGATGTGATGTAAGTCATTAGGTCACCCCTTTACATGAAATGTTATGGATTAGGAAAGGGATATAGGACGATATGAGTAGCAAAATGGACGAGGAGAACTTTAAAAGAAAAATTGGATGAGGAGAATGCAAGTGAACAGAGTAGAAACCTCCAACACTGGAAATATTGGAAATTTTGAGAAAATTTGCTAAATGATCCAATGATGGATGGATCTTTCATACGCAGTGTTTGATGTTTGAGGTGCGTATTGCTTTTTTCATGCTATTGGTTTTATCATATCTTTGCCCAGTCACATATAAAACTAGATCAAGAAACGGCTTTTATGTTCTCTTCATGATTATCACTGAATGTTAGGGCCATATTTTCAGTTTTTATCTCATGGAACAGGAATTATTTAGTGTCAGTATGATGGAGAGAGAAATTACGTAAACAAATTCGCTATTTTTTTGTGGTGGGATATTTAATTCCATCATTATCATTCAACATTCTAGTTCGGGTTCTATGAGCTGAGAAAATAATTATCGTCTTTCTGTAGCTTGATCTTGCAAATGTTGCTCTATTATTAATCTGAGCTATATGACCAGTGACTTCCTGATATGAACCCAATCGGGATCCTATCGCAATGTACCATTTGAATATTATGTGGCCCTTGATTTGGTATCGTTCCCATGAGAGAGAGGAGGAACAGAGGTAGGATCTTTGCTGAGATAGAAGAGGGAGGGGCTGGCAGGAAGAACATCACCGAAAAGAAGGAGAGATGGCAGAATGAATGTCGCCAGAAAGATACAGGGGAATGGAAGCACAACATCTCGTACTCCTCTCAGCTGCCGTCCTAAGGCCTGTTTAAAAGAAAATACATTAGAATGGGAACTGACCAAAGTTCCCCTGTTGGGCGAGATGAAAATTTTTCCCTAGATATTACTATGGTTTCGTATTTCATGTTTTTCTTCTTTTACTGCGTACTCAAAGGATCAATAAATAACAGAACTCTATCTTTGACTTAAAAATCATGGGAACCTGATACAAGTAGAAGTATCAATGTTCGAAATTCATTATTTCTTCCCTAATGTCTTCCGAATTCGAAATTACAACTTCTAGATCTCTTCCGATCAGATCTTCGCGGATCGGGATACTCTCACCCCGAGGCTGCTTCTCCGCGATCGGCCAAGATCTTGAGGATGCCTCTCGAATCTTCCGACTTCTAGTGACTCCTAGTTCTTGGGCGGCCCGATGAGTCGTGCTCCTCCCTCCGATAAGCTGTCGAACTCTCTCCAGCTGCTTCGGCCTCCCGACGTAACTGCAGAGTTACTTTCAAGAAAAATCCCTGCTTCATACCTGGACCTCCGTCTTATTTATAGGGAAATACCCTCGGGACTTTATTTAGTAACTTCTTGGTCAACGGCGTTAGTCAACAGGGCACCGATCTGCTCTGTGTTTGTGTTTCCTCTTGTATTTCATTGCATAGAACTTATCAGAACCTAAACATGGTAATGTAAGAATGAATAAACAACAGAAGTTACTTGGTTTTTCAGAAAGTTCTCTTGATTGGTCCAATGACGTTTAAGGCTTCTGAGATGGGCGTTGAAGCAGGCTCCACCTTGTCAGTTATTCTTGAAAAGATAAGCAGCGCCGGCTGTGATGTATCAGTTGTTGGAAACACGGCTTACAACTCCCTCTTCAGTCCTGGGGTTCAGCCATGCTCAATATCGTTGTACAAACATTTTAAGCATGCATCCGTGGTATGGGAGTTTCTCCAAGGCCGGACTCTGCCTGGGGTAGCAGCATTGGATAAAGTATGTGCCGTATAGCCCATCTTAATTGTAATGTTGCATTTTTCTTACTTCAATATATTTTTCTGATACGCGTTTAGAAAATTTTGAGGAAGTTTCTGATTATAGCGCTTGACTTTTCCTTATTTGTGCTGCCACGCCGGTTTATTTTCTATAGTTTAGTGTGATATCCACATTCAAAATGTATCTGTTTTCTAGGTTTTTGGCAGTATTTTCTTTCATGGAGGCCTGCCAACTTCGCTTCATGTTTCCGTCATAACTGATTATTTAATGGTTTTATTTTCAGGCTTTGCCCTTTGATGTCGATTGGTCGTCTATCTTCAAGAACCCTACAGGACCATTAGTTGTTGATGTTGGAAGCGGTAATATTTTACTGTCGCTGGCCATTGAAGAGTTTGGCGTCAGACTGTTTCAAATTTCACGTGGCCTTTATACTTCCTGTTTCAATATTTTATAGTTTCAAATAGCTTTCAGCATTTATGGAAATATTTATTATAGTATTACGAAAACATTTATCATAATGTTTATCAAAAGTAAACATTTTAAGGCTCAAACGCCAATCATTTGATACTTGGGGTCAGTGATCAATAGTTATTTCGATCAGAGATATTGTACTTGCCTATCAATGGGATCTAGATTAATAATTTTATGATCGTTAAAAAGTTTTTATTCACAGAATTTCCATCGATCACCATCATGATTGATCTTGATCCCTGGATATTGTTTTGATATATTATCAGCCCGAAATATTTATCTTGATCTGAACCTCAGAAACTGCTGATTTGGGATATGAATGAGCTTGCCATGTGGCAGCACTGGATCAGACCAATCAGCCCATTCTATGTAATGGGTTGACGAGACTGACCGGATTGGTCTGATTGATCAGGTTGGTCAGTCCATCATCAAATGGTCTTCTTGACTGAATCACCCGACAGTTGAAACTCATGATTTTAGGGTCCTGTTAGCTTTGTATTAACTTCTCCAATTATCCTCTATAACTCTGCTTTAAAACAGGAAATGGCATGTTTCTCTTTGGTATGGCTGAAAGATTTCAAAGCGAGAACTTTTTGGGACTGGAAATGAATAAAAAAGTAAGTAATCTGTCCTTCAAAACATGAATTACCGTGTCAGTTTTTTCAAAAAAAAGTTAGTGTTGGCTGGACTTAAAATTCTCGCCTCATGTTTTCTTTGCAGCTCATCATCCGCTGTCTGGATGATGTCTCCCGTCGTGGGATGAAGAACCTGTAAGCATTTTTTACGTGCTTCTTTTATTTAAACCTATTGGAATTTATTACTTGAACATTTTTCTTTCAAAAAAATCCTTTCCTTTCATTTTTCATATATTTTTCTTGAGGTATGAAAAACTTGGTATCAGGCATTATCTTATCAGGCATTTCCTATCAGGCATTTTCTTGCGGCAGATGCAGCCTCCACCTTCCGATCCATCGTGTCAAGCTATCCTGGAGATCTGGTCCTCGTCTCAATACAGGTAACAAATACTTGTCAAATTCTCATGACCTAACGTTTGTCCCCGGGTCGATAACAGGGTATGTTGGTTTCTGGATCCAGTGCCCAAACCCGGATTTCAACAAGCCAGATCACCGATGGAGGATGGTCAGGCGGATCCTCATCGAGGCGATTGCAGATCTGCTGGCAGTGAATGGGAAGGTGAAATATCTGTTTAAGTCAAACTCATTGATTTTTGTGCTTGGGTTGACAATTGTGGTCCATTTGGAGGGAGATTGTGCAGGTGTTCTTACAATCAGATGTTGAAGAGGTGGCAAGGAGGATGAAGGAAGACTTCATGGCGCATGGTATTGGTCCGCTTGCAGTGGAGGGGGATGAAAGTGGTGAATGGATGAGAGAGAACCCGTTTGGCGTCAGGTCAGACTGGGAACGCCACGTTCTTGCCCAGAGCAAGCCCATGTACCGAGCCTTGCTCTGTAAGAAAGCCCCGGTATGACACTTATTTATCTACATTAAGAAGTTATTTTTTAAAGGCCAAGTATGGTGCCATCTGCAATCAGAAATTATTTCTCTCTCAGTCATGATTGTTTTTTGGAATACCCTTGCTCCTATTAGTGTCAAGCTTTCTAGAAAAGGAATGAAATGTTTCTTTGTTTTTGTTGCTTTGTTGATTAGATCGCAGCGCATGTGCAGTATTTTGATTTTTCCTGTATTGTATGAATAGCATTGTCTTTGGCATCAAGCTGTTGAAATTGTTATAATCAACTGCCGAAATAGGTACAAAATCCTCAATGTATTCAAACTGTGAGCTTCTGAATATCTAATGCATGTTGTCAACGCCGTAATCTTTAATCAGTAACATAAATGCCCATCCATAATTTCATCCGTAGAGGAAATTTCTTGACATTGTATTTCGCTTGAAGTCACTCTTGGGAAATGTTTTACTTATTGAACATCTGTAGTCTCATTTTATTGCTTCATAGATTTTCCAATTGAAGAGAACATTGGTCTTCACTAACATTGGTCCTCATTTGAAAATTGGTCGACTTTCATGTTTACAATACCAAAAGAGTGACAAAATTATGCAAATTTCAGGTTTAGAAACTTGAAATAGTATTTTATTCTCTTCGGTGACTCCTAATTAATGGCATCTCTCCTGCTTTTGAAAACCTGCTCCAAAACATTAGAATCAAATGAATAATTGTTTGTGCCAGGCACCTTCCAATCACATATACCTATCAACCTTGGTTTAAAACATATACCTTATTTATCTTGCTTGCCACCAAGTGCATAAAAATAGTTTTTATTAACTGCACTAAAAATGGAACAAAGCAACAGCATCGCATTATTGTTGAATGTATAATTCATTCAGTATCCCACATGGGAGTACATTAACAAGCATCATATGGCATGAAATAGAAATCATATTTTAATAAGAGTTGATCTGAATCATAGTTCAGAAGATATAAGTTGGTCCAGTGACTGTGACTGCAAAGGTCACTGCATGAATACGCCTTTACCTATGAGTCCTAAATAAACAAATGGTGTCTGAATGTGGAAACACTCTGCCTGGGAAGTACAGTTGCAAGACCAAAATTCAAATGAAATGATGGGAACCTGAACAAGAAGTGGACCATGTGGTCTAATTTGATAAGGAATTGATGGGGGCCACACAAGGGGTAGAACATATGGTTTAATTCAATGCAAATTGATGAGTCTTTCCCGGGCTTGACAGGCCTCAAATACTCTTGAAAAATATGGGTTTTTTTCAAAATGCTTGTCAGGTGTATTCATTCCAGAGTGACTAAGCTTGTGACCTCAATGTTTTTTTTTCAAATTTATTTGTGCACACTTCATTCAGAACCTTTTGAATATATCTAGAAATATCTAAGTGAAAACATCCATACAGTGGGCGATTACATGAATTTATATTTATAGCTGATGTTACCTATTCTGAAAATTGCACAGTTATTGACATTTTGGGATAACAAATTAGCCAAAATTTTCATTCAATTAGAGTAGTCATGAAGTATCTAATTTAATGCATTACATACTCATAAAATGATATAAGAAGCAGGGCAAAATTTTCCAGATGTAATTGATAACCTTGACCTGCCTATGTTTAAAACAATTATTCTAAAAGGAAAAATAACATTAAAATTAACTTAATACTTTAAATGATGCTTAATTGTCTTTCAAACATAGCCAATCATCTGTAAAGTTTGAAATAAAACTATATTGATGAGCCGGCATAATTGCTTGTAGTGGTTTAATTACTTTTTCAAAGTTTCTAATATAAATTTCTGTGAAATGAAACTTCTTTGAAAATTTAGTGGGGATTCATTTGACAGAGAACCACTCTTTAACTTAGGTTTAACTTCTTATTCATCATTTGAAATACACATCCAAAGAAATAACATCAATTGGGTATGATTAAGATATTTCTTTCTCTCAACTATATTTTGGCATTAAATGATGAATATAATAAATTTATCTTCCAAACATCGGAAACCATATATTTGGTATATTTGAAGAGTTTTTTTCTCTAATTAGGGGAAAAGTTTGAATTCATTATGAATAATCTTATTTGGTGATCTTCGAGAATAAAATGTGTGCACTATGATGAATGTTAAGTAAAAAAATATTTTTAAAAAGCATATATTTTAAGACACAAATGAGGACTATAGATAAGTATTAGAGGCCTGTGACAACTAGCAAAGAATAAACCGAAAATTAGATAGAAAATTTTATCATTATGATGATATTTTGGTATTTTATTTTCAATATTTATAGTCTATATTAAAGGTGAAATATATTTTTATATTGTTGACTTGGATCAATTCGACGAGAGGAAAATGAACCAGATAATTGTATAATAATATATATTATAGATTGTATATTAAGATTTTTTTCTAGACATCATTTCAACGCCTACTCAATTGAATTGTAGAGGGATAGTAAAATAGAATCCAGAGAGAAAAAGGTATAGAATAAAAGGGAATATCAAGAGAGGGGAGAAAATAGCAGATAATAAGGAAATGAGAAAATGAAGAATGGAAGGAGAAAATTTGTACAGAGATAAATATGCAAGTATGAAGGAATATGAACAGACAATTCAGCAGATGATAAATAAATAATAAGAAAATAAAGTATAGAGAGAACACATAATAGAGAGACAAGATGAAATGAAAAGACAATAAATGAGGGAGACACATATAAAGCTTTAATAAACTTCATTGATACTTTAATGAGCTTTAATAATATTTAATAGCAATGACACACAATTTTTGTGTGTGAATCACAGCCATAACTTCTTACTTGACTAGCCAAAAAAATAGGGAATAAGTTTTTTAGGGGAAGAGAGATATTTAATCATCTATTTTTATATAAATAATAATTTTATATTAACTCTGTTATTTTCATGTTGCCGGGAGTTAGAATAAAATTTTCTCAAGTTTTTGGTTAGCAAAAAAAAATCCATTTTTTCTTGACTCAATTTTATTCAACAATCTTGACTCAGTTTGGTCTGACTGGAATTCAGTTGGACCTTCATGCCGCCTGCATGTGGATAGAATTTACATACCATTAACTTGATTTTCATCTTACTTCCATCTCCATTTAGGATGTAATCTAATATAAATAAATATGAATAGAAGAGGTGCTAAGCATCACATTATGCATGTGATTGCTAAGGGACTGGTAATGTCTAAAGTAGGAGATATATTATTAACATTTATTTTCATTATATTGACTTACGTATGAATGACTTTATTTTTTAGTTTGTATTATAATGTGGTTTATCCCTTTCTCGTATACTGTGAATTCTTTCTACATCCAGAGTATTCCAAATTATTGGAGTTGAATCTTTATTATCTATTAACTCCACTTGAATTCATTGGGGTCAGTTTTTCATTTGATAAGTCTATTTTAAGATATATAAAATTTCCAGAATCAAGTATTAAGTTGAATATCAAGAAATAATGCAGAGGAAGAAGATGTGCCACCATAAGAGCTGGAACCAATACACATGATCAACGATGTGATTGAACATATAATCAAATTTCAGAGGAATTTTTAGCAGGTAATTTTATGTTTTTTGTATCCAAACCTTTCCATGATTCCCTCCTAAAAATTAATCACCTACATTAAACTCATTATGTGACTTGGTTTAACAATAATTTAAGAGTAACAGGGCATTTTTAGGATATATATTCCCTATGAATGAATTTTTATTCTGTTTTCTATGCTCAATTGTGTAGCACACCACAAAAAATGGCTATCTGAAGGAAAAAATCTCAAATCAGGTCGACAGGGTGATTGATGTTGGTTTGAGTGATGTGACTGAGGTGAAAAATTAACAATTTGTGCATCAGAAGTTGTAAAACATAATTATAGAAACACTTTAAGCTTGATGGTCAAATCACTTGTTTGAGGATCATATATTCAATTTTTTGGTTCCTCAAATAATATTTGTTTAGATAGTCATGTTTTTGGCCTTTAGATGTATTCTCGTAATCGCATGTACATCAAATATTCCTCATCTTGATGATTCCCGTTATTGATCCACTCTCATCGTCGTTATGACATTTGATCTCATTGAAGAGTGGAGGAGACCCAAAGGAGACGGGATAAGAAGGTTGGTCACATGAATAACTCTAGCCTAGATGATTTATTTCAAGGCCATCACCTGAATATTATTTTTGTAAAACCTCTAATCTATCTCCTAGATCCAAAAGACCTTTTGTGTGTGACCCACTAGAGACCATGTATCAATCTGGTTAACGAATATTTTAACCCAAAAAATTAATTGGCCAATGAAATGATTTTTTTATATTATCATATAGATTATTTTATCATTGATTAATTAACACAAATGATGAGTTGAATTTCTAGCATGTGGGATGTTGAGCAGTACCCATACTGTAAAAAATACAAAGGAGTAGCATGATATTCTCTTATGGAGTCCTAAACTAAGTAATCAATGATTGATTTACCATCTATTTATATTCCATCATCATCTTGACACTCTTGTGACGACTAAGGATACGATTAACTATTGAAGCCTAATTATTCATTCCGGTTAGTAATGATTTGTTAGAAAATCATTACTAACTGGAATCTCCCATATTCCACTACATTGGCAAAAACTTTATGGAATTGTCTTTGTTGAGTTATCCCATTTTACACCAATGGTGAACCATCTCATCTTGACCACTGAATCATATTTGTGAACTTCTTGCTACATCCGAGCTAAGACGATTTGGAATTCCATTAATAAAAACTCATAGGTCATCATCAAATAACAAATATTTATCTAGAATATGCCTTTGGTTCCTCATGTCTAAAGACCACTTACACAATAGTGTATGAATCATTCTGAGTAATATGTTTGTATAATATCATTCATGTATTCATACACAATAATTCAGTAGACTATTTTCCCTAAAGGTCAAATACACTATCTATCCTTAGCATCTCCACAATAATGGCTATGGAATCAGTCGTACTCATCTTATGAGTGAGTAGATAATGTTTTTATCTGGTTATTTTAATATCCTTCTTGAGTATACTTTGAATATGGATATTTAGAATATATGTTTAAATACTAGTGATCTCTGTCTTATGATATCATCATAATTCACATCATCATTGCATGCATTCATATAATTATGTTTGGCTTGCAGGCCAGACATATTTTCATAAATTGGATCATTAACTAGTGAGTTTTATTTGTGATTATTTGCTTCCTAATTTAATGTTAGAAAAATCTTGGCCTAGGCAACTTGTATAGAACCTTGTAAGCCATTTATGACCTAACACATCACAAATTTCTAGTACATTCTTACATCTAGAAATATATATCCTTCCTTTTGTATCATATTTCATTCACCCAGATATTAATCTAGGAATGACTCTTTAGTTCTCTTTGAGCTCCTTCCCGCTCTATATACATCTCCTAACATCATCTATCTCTTGCCTAAACTAAAATTTTGATTTTGACCTCGTACTTCTTGTGTCTTGATCCCTATGCTGAAATATATTCCCCATTGAGTAATTAAGTAGAAATCATATAAGTGCATATAATTTCAGTATTCCTATTGGGATAAAATTATTTTAAATTTACCTATCTTAGTTCATATTTTTTCTTAAATACTAAAATGTGTATCCATGTATTTTTTGTTCAATTTTTAGAATTCAAACCCTTAATACCTTTTGGATCTGAAATTGAAGTTCCTCTAAATTAATTTTTAATAATTAAATATGTTTAATTTACTTGAATAAATGGTATTGAGCAAAAAATTTTCAATGACTATAAAAATGAATTTTCATATTGCGCTAGGCGACAAAGAAAATTTATCGAGGCCAAAAAAATCCCCCCAACATTTGTTGTGGAGGAGAGCTATCTTCAGTTGAATTTTCATTATTCCCATTTATAATTTCACCAAGGTTATCTGTAATATTCACCTGGTCTATTTGGGACTTATTTTCTAGGTCAAGCAGCCAAGTGGACTCGGATACTAAAGCAGTCATAATTCAATGGTTGGTATTCGTAAAGAATAATGATATGTTAACCTTCCCTTTAGTTTAAATTAGGGCAGGAGTGGACAAAATAGGATGCACATATTGGGCAGGTCTGATATTTAAATACATGCATGAAAAAAAATAATCCTCCAATCAAAGATTATATAAAATTACTTGTGCTATTATCTATTTTTTTCATATTTTGGGGATCAGATTTGGGACTCTAAATCAAGTGAATTTTTTTTTTCTGCCAAGCACATTTGGTACGGTTGGGAAGTTATGAAGAAGGTGATCAATCGGTACAAATATGTGACCTCAGGTCACCAATAAATTTTGAAAAGTTAACAAACTCGAATAAACTTGTATAGCCTCACATATAAAGGCTTTAATCTGACACAAATGGTATAGTTCAATGATTAATTGATAATAGGATAATTATTAAGTTAATGTCATATAATCGACATGTTTATCCGATTTATGATATATCTATATGTGTGTAATCAAGGGTAAAATGATTGAATATATTTTTAGGGTGATATTAGTATCTTGTGGACTTATTAGTATTTTTAAAAAAATTTCAGGGTCATATTATTAAAGAAATTAAATTTTTGAGTTAAAATATTTTTAAAGATTTTTTGGCATTTTCATGGGCTTTTTCTAAGTAAGAATATTAATAATATAGTTTCAAGAATTAATTTTTATTGTATGAATGACATTTCATCTTTTTTGAAATGATTGGTGCTGTTAATTATTGTGAAAAGATGCTACTGTGGCATTGCAAATCACAATGCCATGATGATAAAGGATTGATTGACATCTTTTCATTTTTTTGATCAGTGCAGTGACATGTATGAATAGAAAAAAATGTGTATTAAAATTAAAATAAATATGATGATATAGAACAAGAAAAAACATTATGTGCTACTCAATGCTTGAAAATTTTATAAAATGTGGCACACTTACATGACATCAGTTCCTTACCATGGAATGAAAACAATCCTATTGACATGGAGCTGCAATCTGATTCACCACATTATGATTTTTTTATGTAAAGATTCCATGCACATTTTATGTATAGATATTGATGTGTCTATGTCGAACGGGGAAACACATTTATGTTGTGTGCGGTGATGCATCACCACGTCATGCATATAATAAATGTAGGGAAAGGACAATCAATGATTACTAAAATTTTAAGATTTCAAAACCATTTTCAGGGCATTGATAAGGAGACAGAGAATATTTAATCAAAAAAACAGTTAGGATTTCTCCAATGTCAAAGATTGATAATTGATGATTTACAAGATCAATCAAGCTGAAATTTTTAGGGAAGCTTTATCTTTATTGCCTTTCACATGCATGTCTCTTTTCCTTTGATGAATAAATTTACTTACTGATCCATATAAAAATCATCCCAAAACTTGTTTCCTACATTTCTGGGCTGATTGGAAGAGAATAAGATGTAAAGATCCATCGAACCTGTTCTTGGTGTCCTGGGTTTTGGAGTAGAGAAAACAAAGAAGAGGAGTTTACCTGTACTCACAAATAGATGTGGTCATGGTGGAATTTAAGGACTCAAGCTAAGCGGTATTGCCTTACATTGCATTCTCTTCATTACCATCATTAGAGTAAAACAATAATACATATGATCACATAACGTCCTTCCACTTTTTATCATATCTTACACCATTTGTATCATCATGTCTTCAACATCTTCATCGTTATCCCACTAACACAAGTCTCTCTATATGTCTTATTAACTTGTCATTGCAACATTATCCTTCATCTCACTCTTTCTTATCATTGCTTTCACATCATTAATCTATTGATAACATGCAAAAAAACTTTAAAAAATCATGCATATTACATATATTTTAGGGTCATATTTTCCATATTTGCATGTCTTGATGAGTAAAATAAATTAAAATAGTCTTTAGTGTAATTTTATCAATTTACGATATTTTTTTAGTATTTTTCAAATTTTTCTGACATTATATGCATGTCAAAACCAATTATATGAGCTAAATAATATTTTTTCAATTTTAAAAGGCATTTATTAATTTTTCCAATATTTTTCTCAAAATTTCCAACAACTAATTCACCCCTAAAATATTTTTTAAGGCAGAAATAACATTTTTAGAGTAAAAGGCGAGTCTATGTGTCAGTTTGTGTGTGTCATGGTAGAGTTTGTAATGGCACGCCACTGACAAACACTAAATGTGGCATGAAATTGTACATATTTTAAGGCCATTTTGGGATAATTTTATTTAAATTATCTTTATATTTATATAAATTTCATCTCATGCATTAAATGTAGCATTTGGTTACAACAGTACATTTTAATGTATTTTTTGTGCGTAAACTACATCTTTAACTATTTTCATGCAAAATGAGCTTTAAAATTATTAATGTGTTGAGCAGAAGCGATGGCGGTGCGAAGTCATATCACTTTCTGAAATAAATAAATGATTTTTAACTCTTAGTTTTTTTTTCTATCTTCCTGGTCCGGGGAATTGAGTGCTAAAAAAAGGGGTTAAAAAAGGGGGTTAAGAGTATCTAAGTGCTAGCAATAGAGCACTCAAGCCAGACATAGGCGTGCGAGTGCAGGAGTGCTCAAACCCATTGGCAGCTGGCGAGTCCTGTGCGCAAACGCAAGGAGGATCAAGATCCCACCAAGCCCAGAAGGAGCCTATAAGAGAGTCCATAGAGGCATACAGTTGTCAAGCTTGTGCACGCACGTGGAAGAGGCAAGTATTTATTCAATCAATATTGATGCCAACTAAACATTTATATAGCAGCACTATTTTCTAAAATTTTTGATGTGGGATAATCACTAATATGTTTTCTTTCAGCTCTGTGCCGGGCTGAGCAAACAAGTGAAATGATGGATTGCAGCCTGGTGGGCCAAAACCTTAAGAAATTATAATTGAACTTCGAGCTGACTTGGCCCCAACCCTGTATCATATCAGGTTGTTTTAAGTGAACAGATATGATCTTGGCCGTCCAATCTTAAAAGAAAGATCAAACAACGGGACTCTTCTCATATGGAGTGTTCCCGCTGGACTGGACACATGTTAGCTATAGGAAGTATGGTTACGAAAGTCACTTCGGTTTGCTGGCTCAACTCCTCGCTTTAAGTTAGCGGACTTACAGGTCAGGTCGGGGCTCCACGCTCTTTCTTTCTGTGTGGGACGATTGGGGGAAATGTGTCGAGGTGGCGAAGAACAACAAAACAACTCCTTTAGTGATTAGCATCACATCTATGAAAAAGTGCATTTGACCGATGGATAAGAAAACTGAGATGACTTTTGCTCTCGACAGACGATGTAGACTCTATCAAATGCATATAGATTTTTTATTATGGATCCAACATTTCTATCTATCTTGTCTCCAAAATAGATAGAATGATCAAGAACTATTGAACAAAATCTCTTTCAATTGATTTAAATGTTCATCTCGTTTATGTTAATTTCCGCCAAGCCATAATAAGAAACAAGCTGGTGAAATACTTGGATGAGCTAATATCTCCAATGCCCAACAATTCTTATTCACAGGAAACTCAAAGATTCGATTTATTTTTCGTAGAGCCGGTGCTGGTGCTGCCTGCGCACCTATCCTGGTTTGGGGTTTATATGTTTGGAACATACAGCTTTTGGTGACGCCTTGAATCAACATTTTTGTTGTGACATGCTATGTTTTCTCCCCCATTTCTAGTAGGTTGATGGATCGCACATTCCTTATTTCCTTTATAACCTCTTTGTCCATAACTCAAAATAGGTGACCTAATGGCCGCCTGCCAACTAGACATACCAATAGTCACCAGATTCATATGAGCAACTGGGGAGTAGGCAATGATATTCTTAAGATCACTCTATCTTGAAGTGGTCAAAGTAGTATATATTATAGCAATCGCGCTTGGAGTATAAATGGAAGGAGTGGAATGAAGTGTCGCTTCAGGAAACAAGGGGATTGAAAATCTTAAAAACCCGTGGGTTCCTAATTTTCAAGGAATTCTACCAAGATGACAGATCCAGCCATAGGCGCCTCTACATGGGCTTCGAGTAACCAAATATGAACTGGTACCATAGGCACTTTGACGTCAAAAGAGGCAAAAGAAGCAATCCATAAAAAAATTTGGTGCTGCTCACTAAGATTTGTGAATAAGATTTGTGGTTAAACTATGTGGTTAATAAGATTTGTGAATCGGTGGTTCCTGTTTGAAAAAGAATCAACATAATAGCTAATAGCATAAAAACGGATCCAAGTGAAGTGTATAGGAAAAACTGGTATGTTTCCTTGATATTTCTTTGTCTCGAACCCCATACCCCTATACTAATAGTACAGGGGTGGCCCCAAAGCAGAATTGACCTGATCGGTGGTAGTTTTTATAAGCTCCACTGGATAGCCACTCCCTTCTCAGAGAGTTGTACATGATACTTTCGCATCATACGGCTCCATCTTGAATTGAAGTCATCAGCCCTTGTCATTAGACCACTATCTTTGCATGTATTTTACCTAAATTAAAGCTGAACCTTTGTTTCATTTATCATTCGTAGATTCGCACCCACTCGTAAACTCACGCCTTGCTTGACTCTAAAATCTTTTGCTTTTGGGGGTGGTGATGAACAAGGCTGCTTGCATTGCGAGAGATGCCCCCCCATAGGGCCCGGCCTGCTTTCCACCCAAAAGAACTGTTCACTAGTTAGTCATACTAGTGGTAGGGGGCCTGACCGTAACCCTGTCTTTTGAACTTCTTTCAAATCAAGAAAATGGGCAACTTGGCTCTGAAATAAAGATTGAGTGCGGCCTGTGGATAAAGAAGCATATGTCACGCACAGTCGGGTTGCTCATGCAGCAGATCTCTCTTTTTATATATAGTATAGATAGACTAGATAGGGAGATCTGTGAAAGTTGCAAGTGCCTTATGTTAGCCCCCCAATCGCACTTAATGCTACTACTACTGGTGAGTGGAATTGGTTTGATCTTTTTGGTTGTACGCAACACTTGTACAAAGATGCATGCATTATGCTAACACACCTTTTCTTATCTTAAGTTATTGCATTATTCTTCTGATTTTTTATAATAAAAAAAATAATTCTTCTGACATTAAAAGAAGAACCTGCCCGCATTTTGGGGGGCCACCCAGCTGCTGTCAACAGTCTGTCTTCGGAATAATTGAACAGCTCCCCTCTGTTTGTTTTAGCAACTTATTCTATGGTCTCCTCTCCAAAACCAGCGACAATGGAGGAACCAACCTACCTGTTGTGGTGGGGCGGCTTTTCTGTTTCAGAATAAGACTCGGACGATTATCCCTACCATTGGTAGCTTTCGAGTTTACATCCATCGCTGGTCAGGTACAGTTTGTCCTAAAGTCAAACCTTGTAGTTGTAACCCGAGTTCGCCCAAGTGTGTCCACACCCCTTTTACTTGACGAGGATTCCATTCTCGCAAATAAAAAACCCCCTACACACAGCTAGGAGCACCCCTTCCTGCATATCCATACAAGATCCGAGTCGGCAAGTCGAGGTCTTACGAGGTACCCACTACTCGGAGTACCCTCCCACCAAAAAGATGTGTCGTTTGGTGGTTTGATCAGAAATGATATGTTTACACGCAAGACTACCCCTCTTCCCAAAAGCTTCGTGGGGATCGTGGGAACTACTAGCCTTACCAATAACGGGGGACCACCCGTAGGGGGTTTATTGCACAAGGCCCCTACATAAGAAATGAAGTTAGTCATGTGAATAGAAGATGCTCAGCTTCGCACAACATAGGGATTTTCATGCTTTCGGGAAGAACATAGAATAGTAGAGAAACCAGCATGCAGGACATGGTGATCATTAGAAATTCATGAGTTAGAAATGTTGTAATATACTATTTCCCATAACTTCTCATACTAGACCAACCCACTGAAATGCAAATAGGGATCAGAAATGTGGTCAATATCACGAAGAATATGAAATACCATCTGTACCCAAAAATAAATGGATGTTTTCATAAGGAAGCCATCGAAGGCTTTCTACAAATTGAGATTTGGCCATAGAAGGATTGAATTGTATCCGAGGAACAGGGGCATACAAAAAAGTAATAATAGAGGCACAAAGGCCAATCAATCATATCGGTCATATTCTTGAATTTGGAATGAAAAGAGAGTAATTCTTCCTAGAATGGGACCACTTATATTGGAATAGTATTCACAGAAATGTTCTAACATAGAGTATAATCAAAGATTGAAGCGATTAGTTGACAACAATCAAAAGATGGACGCCAAATTCCTATACAATAGGGGTCTATCAGTGCAAGTCAGTTGAACACCGTGATTGACGAGTGGGTAGGTGGGTTAGGTGTACCTCTCACCTAGTGGGAACTCATGAGGCTAGTCCCCGCTGAATGAATAAGTAATGGGGCCCTTTTCCTGTCGCTCGTAAACTCGTGCCTTTATTTTTATTCTGGTATTAGATTAGTTTATGCAGAGAATCTTTCTAAAGAATCTATCTAACCTTCATAACATGCATCTTCATTTTCATCTCTCCGAAAGTTGCGCCTCACTCCATCGCTTTTGCTCTTGAAGTCGCGCCTTTGACTTCATTTCTTTCAGAATGTGATTCATCACTCGTAAACTTCCACCCACTTGAAAACTCGCGCCTTGCATTTACTTCATAACATCATTGACTTATTTTGCTCGTTGCTTCTTTGCTCCTAGATTCGTGCCTTCGGAACCTTTTTCAGGTTGCTTTGGCCTATTCAACTAGGTGGGGAATTGGTCATACCTGAAATTCATCGAGGGGCGAGTTTACGAGTGGGAGAAGGTGGATCTTACGTGTGATACATATGCTCCAACAATCCACACGCCAGTGCTATCTGAACACACATGATGGGCCATCTGAACAGAGAATCAGAACGCGAGGTGCTGACAGGGTGGCTGACGGGGTCACTAACGCTGGAAGTTGACGTGGAGAAGGGATGCATCAAACTAAAAGGAGTGACCGCAGTGATTTAATCGACGTTATAAACCTCTCATGTACGAGATCTAACAGCCAAAAGGAAGATATGTCATCTGCGCCCGTGATCATCATCCTCCTCCAGCCGAATATCGGTTTCCGACTGAGGGGGTTCACCATAGGTTATCAGACTGCCTTTAAGAACCCCCCATGGCTAGTCCATGTGATCGACAACCAGGGGAAGTCCTTGTGATTTAAAATGAACTCAGAAGACCTGATTCGACCATCCTCACTGCAGAAATCAGGGGGATGGGGAGGACCCTTGAAGGGGACCTGGGAGCTGGAAGAGGGGTTGTGACACGCCTCTAATTACTTGAAGGCCTTTCAGGAAAATCTAGGACTCAAAGCATCGTAAAATCGCACCAGCATGGAGCAGAAGAGCAAGCAACTAACACCCAAGTTAGGGAGACGACAGATGGCACCTCCATTGATGCTTTTCAAATCACGATGTTTTGTGAGTTCGCAATTCCTTTGATCATTCCCCTAATAGTGACATCTTCATTATTCGATCAAAGATCACCATCGATTGATGTAGGAAGCAACATTCTCATCGATTTTGGATTGCATGTTCGTTGAAGCATTTTCACAAATATGTTTCAGGCACCTATAATTTTCTCCAATTTTCAAATTTTTCTTGCTTTTATCTAATAAAAAATATAAATATAAATACTTATCAAATATTATACATATATAAGCCACAATCTGTCAGTATGATCTACCAACTATTTATATAATTCACTCTTAATAATGTTCTTAATCCTCTTATCTCTTCTAAATCTCTCTATCTATTTAGTTAACTAAACTATTTTAAATATCATAAATTTCTAATTACTACATTCTCTTATAAATCAGATAATCCCTTCTTCTCCTTACTTATCATAATTCTATTAAATTTATTATTCATTCTGCTTTTTAAAAACCTCGTACTAAAATAAATACTCCTGCTAAGTAACTTCTTACATCTTATCAAAATCAAATCGTATTCACTATCTAACTAAATCTTAATATCCATCATTATTATATCGATCTCCTACCTTACATCAAACTACTGTTAATTAAATCAAAAACATTTATATCTTATATTAAGAATAGCATATTTTTATTCTATCTTAGTAATCTTATATACTTCTTCCACTACCTACATTAACATCATCCTTAATTGTAATACCAGTAATTCATTTCAATATCCTACTTCTTTATCATATCCCATATCTATAAAAAATAATATCTAACATTATCTCTCTCTTTCTCTAGTTCTTCCTCGCACCATTTACTATTCCTCATTATTATGGATCATCTTGACTCCCTCATCCATTAAACACTTCCTCCCACCTACTAATTATTTATATTTTACTATTTTCATTATATTTACTATCCTTATTACTTATATTAATAAACTATTACTAAAATATTTAATTACCATTATTATCATCCTAAAGTCTCCAACAACTTAACTCAACTATTAGATCAACTTATAAAGGCTGGTCCTTGTGGATATGATATCAACCCTATTATACAAATATGAGTATTTTTCTATTTTAAACAAAGTTATTTGATTTAAGAAAATTAAAATTACCGTGACAGTAAATTAACAACATAGTTTGTCTTAATTAACCATGTCAGTTTTGACCTTACAATTTTTGGAAGTCAAAATGAGCAATTACGATTTAATTAGTGGTTTTCTTTAGATTTTCAGGGCATGCGGCGGGGAGAGAGATATAGAGAGAGATTCTCGATTTGCATTTGAATCAAAAAGTGAAATGGCCTACGTAGCTCAAGGTAGTTTTTCATTTAAATCAGGGAATTTTTTGTATTTTCCCCCATCTTTCCATCCATACATTGGATTGTTAAGATTAGGTCAAGAAAGGGGGGTGTGGCAGGGTGGACACTTCATACTTGCCCAACCCTTGTTGTACAAGAAGGACACAGCAAGCTCCTGGAGTAAAATTTCTCTCGGTTCTTGGCTTACTCTTAATTTTCTTCTTCATCTTTGATTTCCTTCTTCAATGTTTCCAAAACACCAAGGCATGGGAAAAATATTTGTGCCAAGCTAAGATGCGCAAAATATTTGGGAAGAGCACTTGATTTTAATTCAACACAAAAAACATCAGGACATCATTCTGTTATGCTCCGTATCTTATTTACCATCCTAGATTTGAAGATCAATTTGAAATCCAGTAAAAAGATACGTTTCCCTTAATTTTACCACTTTCTCTCTCTAAATCACAAACTTTATTTTCTCTCTCTTGAACATAGATTGGATTGTTTAAAACTTAAATTCTTTATCTAGAATATTTATTTTTAAAATTTCATAAAAATATTCACTGATTTTGACCTTGACTTTGAATTTCTGATTGCTTCTAGGAGTTAAAAGAATATATATATAATAATATATATCGTAATTAAAAAACATATACATATCAATCTTATATAATTATGGTTCTCAATTTGATTTCGTTTTGATCTCAAATTTAAGTGCTGAAACTATAAAATTGATCATTGGAAACCTATGACACTATCATACTATTATAAAAATAATATAAGTAATTCTGCATTCGTCTATTTTCTCAAAAAATTTAGTCAAGAAAAATAAAGAATATTTACAAGTCTACACCCAGTTGCTTCCCTGTGATCGAACCCTTTCTCAACCTATACTTGATATATTTTTGAAAAAGGAATCACAAATTTTATTGTATAAGCCTAAACACTAACAACATGATTAATATGCTTTTAATCACACCATGTTTAGGCTTATCACATATTTGCTGTCATTTATGCTAATCATTTTAAAATGTAAACTACCTAGTATAATATAAGTATGTTTTATTATCTTTTTAATTCGTTTTTAAATAATATAAAATTCCTGATAAACATTCCCTCTTGAGAGCATCCTTATTCACCCCTAACTAGCTTTAGTTTTTTTGATAAAGTCATAAACCAACCATGAAAAATTAAAACCTGCATTTTGAGTTTTAAGCAATTCATTAAATAATGTATACCTTCCCTGCACACCATCATATTAGATGGGGTTATTGTGTTAATCAGTTGTGTCTGTATAAAGACTGATTCTGTAACTTTTAGTATTTTTTGTAATTTACTATTTTTTAGTTTACTTATAATAATCAGACTCCATCTTACTGTGACAAATACATTATATTATTTCACTATCATTTATTTCTGAATGAAAGAACATTCCTGTTTATTTATTTTTGTTTAACTCACAACTTTACGTTTGTTTAGATTTTAATATGCCCATTTTGATGTTATAATTATGTTGATATTTTGACTTTTATGATAACAATTTATCATGCTTTTAAATTATATTTATCATATTTTATGTTATGAGAGTGTTCTAAAAATTATTTGTATCATTTAGGTGTCTCATTTTATATAATTAATATGTAATGTGCAGTTTAATATTTGCATACTACTGTAAGAGAACTGAAATACAAAACATTACGCATGAATTGATGGGACATTGTGTCTTATATGATTCGCTCTAACTTAACTGTAATTTTATAGAAATTAGATAATTAAAAATATAAAAATCAGCATAAAAAGATGACTGGGGTGAGTGCATGGGCCAGACGTGCACCCAAGAAAAATGAATCACGTCAACTAAGGCTGAAGTGCTGCATTTTATGAAGTTAATGGGATATTAGCATATGAACCCACTAGGCCTCAAACATTCACATCATGTATCATAGGACTGCGTTATATTTGATTGATTTTGTAACAATTTTATTTACATGTTTACCCTCTATTTCTTGTGTGGAATTAAAAGTGTATTTATTTTCTATCATCAGAAATGTACCATGCTGCTATTGGGTTGGACTTATCAGGTTGGGTCAAGCTATCAGTAGTCCGGATTACTAGAGCACCAATAACTGAATTGTCTGATAGACAGAAAGTAAGAAGATGGATGGGCACCAGATTATTGTGCAAACTTTGGGTTCATAGCTATAAGGTGTAAGAAGAAGAATCAAACTTGGACAGATATTGTTCTTTATGTTCCCTGTTAACATATTCTTCCAGGATTTTTACTCATTACATGATTAATTCTTGAATTTTTCTGATACAAATAGTGATGTTTAATTGGAAAATGCGTCTAAAAGTTATCATACTAACTTCCCCAAAATATTCCTTCATGAATGAGATTGTATCACATAGATAATATCATGGTGATTGTCTTATCTCTTTATCTGGTTTATTATTTTTTTAATACTGAAGTGTCTTCCATGAATTCAATGAAACATCCGTGCATTATTATCCTTCTTGGGGTATCACATTTTGGGTAAATCATGTGTTTCATATTCATAAATTAACACAGATCAATTGACATTGACGTCCACATATCAACGCATGTTTATCTTAGTAAATTTCACAGAGATGGTGTTGCAATATGTTAATACTTAAAAAGACATGATATCAAGTGGACTAATTTTATTAAAAGTTGAACTCCAGTGTGACCTTCAGGTTCTTAGTCATCAAACATGAACCTAATGAGGTAAGTTTTGTTTAATCCTTGGTATTCTAGTGATCTAGAGACATGCTCCTTAAAGTTGAAAAATTTTAAACAAAATTAATACCAAGATCTTTGAATTTCAGTTATAATCTGATAGCATCAATGTAAACATGCATATGGGTTCAAACATTGATATACGCAGATACTTATATACATAAACATAGATATATAACATTTATAGATAAGTGTATACATCTACTTATACACATGATATACAGAGATATAAATATGTAGACGTAAAACTGCGTAGACATAGAGATAGAGATAGAGACAGATATAGATATAGAGATAGAGATTGACATGGAGATAGAGACAGATATTGATATGGAGATAGAGATGGAGACAGATATAGATATAGAGATAGAGATTGATATGGAGATAGAGACAGATATTGATATGTAGATAGAAATAGAGATAAAGATAGAGATAGAGATAGAGATAAAGATAGACATAGAGATAGAGATATAGATAGAGATAGAGATAGAGATAGAGATAGAGATAGAGATAGAGATAGAGATAGAGATAGAGATAGAGATAGCGATAGACACAGATATAGAGACAGAGATAGAGATAGAGATAGAGATAGAGACAGAGATAGAGATAGAGATAGAGACAGAGACAGAGATAGAGATAGAGACAGATATAGAGATAGAGATAGAGATAGAGATAGAGACAGAGATAGAGATAGAGATAGAGACAGAGACAGAGATAGAGATAGAGACAGATATAGAGATAGAGATAGAGATAGAGATAGAGATATAGATAGAGATAGAGATAGCGATGAAGATAGAGATAGAGATATAGCATTAGACATAGAGGTAGAGAAAGAGATGGAGATATATCATTAGACATAGAGGTAGAGAAAGAGATGGAGATGGTGATAGAGATGATAAAATTAGGTAAAAGAGAAATAATATGAACTATCGGCGCGAAATTGGCCATCCCTTCTGAACGATCCAACTCCATTGGCCAATTTGCGTATCCAGGAAAACCCACCAGCTTCGCTGGTACGGCGAGTTTCTCAAATCGCCCCTGCTGAAAATGGCATCACCGTGCCTTGTTCTTCGTTCTTCCGCCGTATATTCTTCTCATCGGCTTCAATTGAGGACCTCTGGCAATCGAGGGCGCCCACAACTATCATGCTTCTTCCGTGAGGGCTCACCGGGCGAAAACAAAACGAAGGAAATTTTGAAAAAATGGGCAACGGATTCTGGTCTGAAGTTGGCCAAAGTACTCCTCTCCGGGGCAGTGATCCTTGGGGTGTCCCTTTCTGGTGCGTGGGCATACTCGCAGCCTTCCAATTTCATTTCTTTTAGCTTCATTCTCCGCCAAATTTATGCGATTTCTTCTGATTCTGACGTATGATAATGGGTCTGATACAGAGATCTTGATCTTGATCATCATGCGAGGTCCTGACTCGCCAAAACCCCAATTTTCATACTTTTTAATTGATTTACGAGTCACCTGGTCTTGTCTCAGCTTGGTGATATCTGGGTTCTTGTGAATTATTCGTTTATTAATTTTCTGTCAGTTTATCAAGAGAATCTTGATCATGATTGCCTTCAGTTGAAGAAGATTCACCATATTTTTTTC
This sequence comes from Wolffia australiana, assembly GCF_029677425.1. Lineage (NCBI taxonomy): Eukaryota > Viridiplantae > Streptophyta > Magnoliopsida > Alismatales > Araceae > Wolffia > Wolffia australiana. Next base: position 21,340,849 of record NC_135836.1, on the reverse strand, counting down.
TCTTCTTGAGAAACTTGTTGATGTTTTCTTATAACCCATTATCATTTTTCATGGATAATTAATGGAACCTCTGCAGGACCTGTTCATGTCGAGGCCAAAACGGGGGTCAACAAACCAGAACTGCTCCCCAAGGAATACACTCCAGTGATTGATGTTGCCGGATTTCTGTCACCCGGGCAGGTTTTTCTTTGTCTCCCTGCATCATTTTAGAAAATATTTCCTGTATTTTGAGTATTAATTTACATTTCTTGGTTACCTGAAAATCAAGGTTTATCTTTCTTTTTCTTTTTTCATTGATGCTCTTGCGTTACCATTCCAGAATCTTTTGAATTATCTTGAATTGATCCATTGTCACTGACAAGTGTCTGAAATTGTTAGGAAAATCGATTGATCAAGTTGATCAGTGATCTCGAGCAGGACACTGGGTATAAACTGAGAATTCTGTTGCAGAACTATCCAGATACGCCTGGTGTGATATTTCATCGGACTTACGTTTTATTATCTGAAGTCTCATATTACAGTGTCTCTTTTTCTCTTAAAAAAAATCCTGTGTCTCTTTTATCTTATATTTCTACATTTTGTCACCCAGGATTGGCCATTAAAGATTTTTGGAACGTCGATGAAAGAACCATAGTCTGCGTTGCAGACCCAACATTCGGTGAGGCCGAAATCATCTTTACTTCAAAGGACAAATTCTTTAACGGATATCTTAGATTATCTCTCCCCTCTCCAGATTATTATCTCCTCTTCCTCCCGGACTATCATTCGTCTTCTGATACGTACTCATGTCGTTGATTTACCTCAAACAAGCTTCATTTAGAGCATCTTCAGAAGATTTGGATAAAATTGAGACGTCTTGTTTTGATTTTGAAGGCTGTGACGTGTCAAATTTAGATGGATGTGCACCTATCTTGATCATGGGAGGCAATTTTTTTTAACATGACAGGCAATATCTTGCATTTCAACGTTGGTGCAACAGTTGATCTGGAGGTCCCTCGAAACTTCTGGAGCCGCGTGGCTGGGAAGTATGGGAACATGTTCTACTGGAAAGAGAAGGTTCTACTGCAGTTTATTTCTTACAAAGCTTTCAGTGGTTGTTCATTGATGACCTTCATTTTATGAGTTCTTTCGTTCTATGGTGGAAATAGGGTGAAGACCAATCCATCGAGGATGCTGTGACGGCGATCTCAGGCTGCTTGAGAGATCCGTTGGAAAGGAATAGCTGTGCAGAGTTTCTGTGAGCGTTAGTTAAACACAAATTTGCCATAATACCAATTGTAAATGAAGGTATATATGATTTGTTCCTTGGGGTTTTCCCCCTTTTTCTTCATTGTGCTGCAGGTGCTGTGCTTAAGTTTTCTATTTCATCTTCATCTTTCTGATGTTCAACTCCTGCATCCCTTTGCTGTTCTCGGGGAAATTTTTGTTTATTTTTTCTCGTCCCTTCTCAGAATTACTAAAGTCGTCTGCATTTTCGCATTCAAGTCAATTCTTGAAAATTGGTTTGGAAAGGTATTTTAGTCGCAGATACTTAAAACTAATTCTAAGGAATTAATTAAGCCAGTTCCAGATACTTGGATTTGACATATGGATCTCAAAGAATAACAAGTATGAGAGCTTCAAGAAAGACATTACAGTGAGACCTTCATGTTACCACAAGCTTCTGTTAATCAGACCTTCATGAAATTACATGTTCAAAAATGTGCATAACTGGCATATCTGCTGTTAAAAAAATATCTATGAAAAAATGTACGTAAGTGGCATCCATAGGCCAATGCAGCTCTCGAACTGAACCATTTTCCTGCATATGAAGAATTGTAGGTCTGACCTTGAATCTGATTTTTACTTGACAAATATACAATGCAAAGAATATGAAAAAATATAAGCTACTATTCTGAGACAGCATCATAATTCTTCAAGGTTCTCTTTATGCAACTCCGAAATCATATTTTCATGGTCTACATACTTCGACACTAATAGTTTAATGATCTAAGAAATTTTTAAGAGGGAGTGAATTAGTTATTTTAACAATTTTGTGTTTTTCCATTTTTTTGTGTAAGGGGTTCTATAAATTCCTAACTATCTAGTGTAGGGGTTGAAGAAAAGGAGTTAACACATGTTTTTATTCTGGGTCTGGGAAATCCTTTCTCTTTTCTCTGGGCTCTCATTCACAATCCTACCAAATTAAGAGTCGGGGACAATAAATTGGGCTTACACAAGCACCTTTAGTTTCCTATGAATGTTGACCTTAAGTCAAATCTATTTGATCTCACTTTACCTTCAATTAGCGCTCTCTATGAGGTTGTCCTGACCTCAAATCAATCTATGAGGCTCTCTTGATTTTCATGGACAGCTGATATCAGGTATCAAAATGTATATTGAAAAGTGAACACTACCTTCGTGTGAATCTCAAAAGCTCTTACACAATAATTATTACTCTGTTCATAATAGAATTCTATTTCTTTAGACAGTTTTGATACATATATTACTGATACTTCCCATCATACTCCCTCTTGCATTGATAAACCAGAAATCGGGCCAAATTATGCTGTCTAAGGCTCCTGATGTATAAAACAGTATTTATAATTATTCTTACAAGCATAGAGGAATGGAAGAATACACAAGGAGAAAGTATTAAACAAGTGGATTTCAACTTTAATTATTTTTTTGGATTTTATGTTTATTTTAGTAATGAAGTCTTATAAATGAAATAAAAAGGTGAAAATTAATGCAAAATAACTGTAGGAAGTGGAAATTTTTATATTCTAATTAACCTATTTTATCAAAATCTTATAATATGTATAACTTTGGGAATTTCTAATGATGAATCTTAGTTATTTCTAATCAAATACTTTGGTAATACCAGGTTAGCTGCAGAGTGAGACAAGATGCATACTTTTACCATTGTTTGGAGCAATGGAGATGGAGGAAAATATGGGCTGATGAGTTGTGGAGTTAGAGTGGCCTGCATGATGGTAAATACCTAGGATATCGATGATGATAACCTAGAAAAAGGGACAACAACGTGAGACAAACAAAGAGGAAGGTCGCACTTACATCCTCATCGCATAACCCACTAGCCAAGTAGCACTTTCTCTTCCTGAGTCTTGATCTGAACATCACTCTTTAAATCTTCCACACTTAGAATGGAAGAATTGACCCAAACGATATATTTAAATGAGAAAATCACTCTGTTAATCACAATTAAGAAATATAAGGGTGCTTTTTACAAGGATGGGACTATCTATTTATGGATACAATTTACTGGATCTGTAGAGTATTTAAAAATAGAACTACCCTTAAAATTTTAGTTCCAAACACCTTATGGTCATTAATATATCAATTTATAGTTGGCGCAATCAGAGCCATCCAAATTTCTCTAACCATGATCCGCATGGTGGATTGCCAGCATGGCACAAAATACTGAAATATTAAAACAAATTCAAAAAACATTTTATGGCACATAAAATTATTTTCAACATCAATCTAATATTATAAAAGTAAATAAAATTTAAAATTTTGGTAAGTATCAGAACATAAATCTAAATATAATAAACCCTCACAAACATTTAAATAGATCTAACTATATATTTTTCTCATAAATTACTTTTTACGAATTTTCTGTCACAAAATTCCATAAAATACTAAAATTTGAGAAAATCAGGATTTTATTATCAAAATATAATAAACCCAGTGATTATGTTAATAAATATAAATTTATATTTACTAACTTTTCAAAATTTTATCTTTATGAAGTTGATCTCAGAAAAATCATTTAGAGTACTATAAGATTGAGAAAAAAATTAGACTTCATTCTTAAAATGTAATAAACTATTTTAAGCATCGATAGAATTCATTTATGATTATTTAACTCAAAATTAAATACATGAAATTACAGTCAAAACAAGCACGATATTTGTGACTATCACACAGATAATAATACCTAGTACTGTTATTGAGAGACTAGGTTAGTATTGGTATATATTCATGAAGAGACTAGGTACTGAGAAAAGAAAGAGTATCACGAGATATAAAAAATATTAAAAATATATAGAAATGAGGAAATGCATACTATGAGCTTGTAAAAATCCTGAAATGAAAGAAAAGGCATTTATCTAGATTTTTCGATTGAAATCAGGTTGTTTTATATAATCATGAACTTTAGATTAGCAGAATTAGATGGTAATTGATAACATGATAAATTCATGAATATGTATATACATTTAAAATGATTATGGTGTTATTAGTACATAATTAACATGTTATTATTTTAATTAACTAAATATTTATACATAAGCCATAAAGTCTAATTTTTGTACATTAAGGTTATTTTTGACTAAACTCCTTGACTTCTTTGAAGTCAAAAAGTTTTAGAACTAATGAGTACTATAGTTTCACATGTCCAGAAATTCACAGGAATGAGAAGATACAATTTTTCAAGAGTTGGAGAATTTTTTAGAGGTGGAGGCCATTACCTGACCTTCCTATTGGGCTTTCAAAAGTCTTCTAAGGAAGGAAGTTGAAGATTACAAGGGGAAACTCTCAAATAGGGAAGGACACTATCCGGTCACGGTCTGGTTTTAGCGAAAACCTAAACCAGACCTAATGTTCGGTCCAGTCTTGGTCTCGGTTTAGTCTCGGTCCGGTCCGGTCTTCGGTCCTTCAGGTTGACTAGTCCGTGTGAAAGTGAATGCCAATATGAAGAAAATAATTCAAGCAACATTTAGAAAGTATTTTTAATAAAAAATAGAAAATAGGTTAGTACTTTTTGGAGTTTCACTGAAAGTAGTCCCCTTATTCCTACATAGCTTGCCTTTGCTACTCATGGTGATCTCCTCGCATCTTACTATACTTCATCTGAGTGCTTGATATTGTGTACCTAAGAGAAGCAACTATATTCATGATGATTTAAAACATAAATAATATGCCCAAAATAGAAAAGATCTTCCAAAATAATAGTAGAAAAAAGGAGTGTACCTTTTTTAGTCTTCGATTTCCTCCACTCCCATGTCCTCAACTTCACTGTCCTCTCCTTTGCATTCCATGGTGTTCATTGAAGCCCAACATTTCATAGTCATAATGATAGATATAGTGTCCGTAGAAAGGTGTCCTCGTCTAAATGTGACAATGCCACCTCCTGTAGAAAAGAGGCTCTCCGATGGGGCACTTGAGGCACAAATAGAAAGGAATTGCTTTACAAGTACCGCAAGGCGTGGATATTTTTCTGAACCAAATTTACACCACCAATGGAGTGCAGACTCATGAGAACCAATGGACCTTTCCTTGAGGTAATCATCCACTTCTTCTCTACTAGATCTTGATGTTGCATGTTTGCTTATTTTTTCAGGTTCCATCAATTCAATCATCACTTTTGATAGTTTGACATGTGTAGTAGGTGTATCCTCCATATTTGTCTGGTCACATGAGGTTGATGAGCTGGGAAATTGATCAAGAAGCCGAACAACAGTATTGATAATGAAAAAGTCTTCATCCTTATGGATAAATTGAAGCTTCCTTCTAGGATCTAACATTGTTGCATGACAAACATTGGTTTCGTTGCCGATAGAGATTCATACTCTACCAATTTATCCTTCATTGCAATATATGCATTTTTCAAAGACTTTGTTCGTTCAGTGCCAAAAGGTACTCCTGGGACTCCATGATGAGGCTTGTCCAATGCATCAATTGCAGATAGCAATCGATTGTCTAAAAGTTGATACGCACGTAAAACAGTAAATGCATGTGACTGTAATTGCATGTGACTGTGAAACAATTTTAGTAACCTCCCGAAAAGGTAGGAGTTCTTCTGATGATATTTTCAAGAGATCCCACTCCTCAGCTGTGATAGAATAATTAATTTTTTTTTTATTCAAATAATCACTCGCCATTTTGTCTAATACTTTCCTCTTCTCCCATGCTGCTTCAATCATATCATGTGTGGAGTTCCACCTGGTTGGATGTCTTCAATGAGCAAATTTGTATTATCCATGCCCAACTCACGGCATAAATTTTGATAGGGATGAACAAGTTGCGGTGAAGCTCCAGCTGCAATGACAAGTTTCTGAAGCCTAAACAGAATTTCTCTAAACGAAAGTTGCATATTATTCATGGAATTGTTACTTTCATCATCATCCTCCTCATTTGATCTTATAACCCCTGTAAATGGATAAAATTATGTCACATATATTTATTAGATACACAACAAGATAGAAACCGTGATAAAGTAGATTACCTAGCTCCTCAAGTCTCATTGTACCACTAAGTTGAGAACATGCGCCATACATGGTGCATGATATTGGTTGGTGAACTTTGAGCCACAATTCTTCAAAGATCTTTCCAATGCGTCAACCGGAGTTTTTTTATTGCTAGCAAATTATCAGTTGTTATAGAAAAAACCTATAAAAAGAGAATAACTAAGGCAGCAATTAAGTTAAAGAATCCATAATTACATACTTACCTTTTGAGTGAGGTTATAATCCTTCGTCACGGAGTGCAATACCTCTGCCAAATATACACCTTGATGAGATACAACCAACTCTCGAACAGCGAGAACTCGTTCACGGAGCTGCCATGCATCATCAATCCAATGCACGGTAATCCCAAGTATGGCAACACGGTTGGAGATGGTCCAAGTGTCCATTGTAAGTGAAATTTTTTTCAATAGGGTGGAGCAACTCTTTCATCTTGGATTTTTCCTCTTCAAATTTTTCTGATGCAGCACGTCTTATTGTCTTTGCGGTTGGAGTAGTTACGTTTTCTTGGGCCATGAATTCACAGAATTTTTGAAACTTAGGGTGATCTATAATTGAGAATGGCATATCTGTGCTTACAATCAGATCCAACAATTCTTCTTTCAGTCGTTCTGCAGTTCTGCCAGGAATTTTTGATGCCTTGTAAAAATTATCCGAAGCAGGTTTCACATGGCTAGAACCCTTAAGCTTCCTATGAACTTTGATATGAGAATTTCATAAGTGGTTCCACAACTTCATTGTGCTACCAGTTTTCCCATGGTTCACCATCACCTCTTTTCTTTTGCAAAGCTTGCATTTATAGTCTCCATTAGTACTTTTGGTAAAGTACTCCATCACAGGCGACGATTTTCTACCTTGACAAACCTCTATTCCCTTCATAGTCACATCACCCATATAATGTAAATAATTTATTCATGGTAATAAGTGTAAATAATAATTCAAATTAAATATCATAAAATAAACAGAATAATACCTCATCTTTACCCAACTCCATTGACTCTAAGCAGGTTCTATTTCACAGACTGATAAATAGAATGAGAGTGAGAATGAGATTGAGAGTATGAGAAAGGGAAATTATTAAAGAGTGAGAATGCGAGAGGGAGATAATTAAAGTGTGAGAATGAGAGAGGGAGAGAAGGATAGAGTGAAATAAAAGGGGGGGGGCATGAGATAGTGAGAAAGGGAGAGAGTGAAATAGTGGAATAGGGAGAGAGCGAGAGAGGTAGAGAGGGAGAGACTGAAATAGGGGAATAGGGAGAGAGTGAGAGAGGGAGAGAGGGAGCTAAATGGAAAGGAAAAGCGAGATAGTGAGAGAAGCAGAGAGGGGGAGATTGGAATAGGGGAACAGGGAGAGAGCGAGAGAGGAGAGAGGGAGCTAATGGGAAAGGAAGAGCATGGAGGGGGAGACAGTGTGCGACGGAGTGTAAGAGCACGGAGGGGGGGAGAGGGTGCTGGGCAGAGGAAGAGGATGGCGTGGGCGAGAGGGTGCGGGTGAGAGCAAGAGGATGGCGGAGGAGAGAGGGTGCTGGTGAGAGGAAGAGGATGGAGGGGGAGAGGAAATGCGGCGGAGTAGAAGTGCATGAGAATGGGTAAGGCAGAGAGGAAGTGCATGGGGGGAAGAGAGGGTTGGAAGAGAGGAAAAGCATGAGATGGGGAGAGGAAGAACGTGGGAGGGGAGAGTGGAAGCAGGGGAGAAGACGACCGTGGGAGAGGGAGAGGAAGAGTGTAGGAGGGGGTGAGAGGGAGTGGGAGAGAGGAAGTCTATGAGAGGGGAGAAGGAAGAGTGTGGGAGGGAGAGAGAGAGGGAGAGTGTGAGCGGGAGAGTGTAAGAAGGCGGCAATGAGAGCATGAGAACAAGATAGGGGGAGATAGGAAGAGAGGGAGAGTGTAAGAGGGGGAGTGAGCAAGAGAGAGAGTGAGAGGGAGCGTTTGAGAGGGAGGGAATTAGATCGGAAGAGAAGGAGAGAGAGAGAGAGAGAGAGAGAGATAAGAGGGACAGTGTGAGAGGGAGGGAATGAGAGCGTAAGAGAGGGAGAGGGGGAGGGGAAAAGCATGAGAGAAGGTGAACACGGGAGGATACGATGGTAGGAATGAGAGCAGGAGAGGTTGAGAGAGAGAGGGAGAGGGGTAGAGCGAGACTGGGGGATGGAGAGAGGGAGAGCATGTGAGGGAGGCACTGCGAGAGAGAGAGAGAGATAGGGAGAAGTAAATGCAGCTTACCAAGTCTCAAACTTGACGACGGCGATGGCGAGAGGGTGGCGGTGGCAAGAGGGTCTCGACAGCGACGGCGAGAGGGACTATGAGAGGGTGGCGGTGGCGACGGCGAGTCTGGCGAACGAGAGTCTCAAACGTGGTGGAGGTGGCGACGGCAAGGGGGGGCGAGGGGTGGCATCCAGTCTGGATCCTCTCCCTCTCTTCTATATTGACCGAGGAATGTATTGGCCGAGAGGAGAGGAATGGGGGGAGAGGTTGACTCATTCCTCTTCCTCCATAGTGATTATTTTAATTATTATAGTAATATTATTATTTACGAATGGTCACCGGTCCAGTTTGACTTGCGAACCGGACCCAGACCAAACAGTTCGGTCACCCCCAAAATGGCTGACCGACAATCCGCTTCGGTCCGGTCTGACCAAAGTTCGGTCAGATCATATCCTTCCCTACTCTCAACTCATGGAAAAAAAGAGCAAAAAATGGCAAGAAAAGAAAATATAAAATGCCCAAATGGGGTATTTTAGTAATTCATCCATTCTATAAATATTCTTTTCTCCCTCATTTTTCCTCATTCTGGACGTGCTCTACCAAGTGGCTGGCCAGCAGGACAAGGCATCTCATAATCCATGTTGTTCAACCTGCTTAATGTAAGTTTGTTGAAGTTTTCATTCAATCTCATCTCTTGTTTGCATTGAAAAATGCCTGAACCTGGAAAAATATAAGGATACAGACTTGAGAGGAAGCCCTGAGGGCTCACCAGACTTGCATTGAGATTTTAGGAACCAAGATTTTCATTTTCGTATCATCATCCATCCATTTACCCTTAAAATCCATCATTTTCTCATTCTAAATACTCATTTTCCCTACTTTGTCTCTCTAGAATCGTTTCATTCTCTCTCTAGATATTCATCCATATCCCCAATTCATGACCTAAAATTTTCATAAAAAATATCCTTCATTTGCACCTTCAAATTCCATCTCAAACTTCTTCTACTCCCTCTCTTCATTTCTCTCTCTCTATCTCTTCGTTTCAGTCATTTTCTTTCTCTAAAACCATTTCTTTATCTCTCTAAAATCCATTACAGTCTCTCTTTAGATCATCCTTCATTCTTCCTTTAAATTTTTTTAAAAAATGTGTTTGAATTCCATCATTTAGCGCAAAAAAAGTGGAGTGTGCAAGACTTAGTCAAATTAACTAAGTCCAGAGCATATTAGGTCAAGCCCAATAGGGTTTAGCCCATTTTGGCTAAGTCTTGACTTAGCCAAATTGGGCTGACTCACTAAGCCAGCCCTATATGTGCCACACAAGGCCTGCCGCCCCATCCAGTCCTCCGTTGCTGCCGTAACCACTCCGCCACCGCTTTGCCGGCAATCGCTAGAAAAAGTATTTTCCGTATTTTCTGCATTTAAAAATTCCAGAAAAATCAGAAAAATCCCAAAAATTAATATAATCAATTTTTAGTGTTTTTAGCGTATAGCAAAATTCTAAAAAAATATTGAACTCTAGTTTTTAATATTTATAGCGGTTTTTGGTGTTAATTAAATGCCAGAAAATTCAAAAAATATTTATTTTATATTTCTAGTGTTAATTAAAATTAGGAACATTTTTATAAAATATTTTTAGTGTTTTTTCTTTATATTTCTGCTTCAATTTTTTAGATCATAGGAAATTATATAAATTGACTAAAAATCTAAAAAAATCTCAAAAATTATATTTCTCACTTTTAGACTCATTTCCTTCATTCCAAGCTTGAGAAAATTCATGAAATTAAATTTCTGTCTCCCTGTGGATCTACCCCTTACTTTCCCTATATTAATTATAGAGTATTTAAGTGGAAAATTTTCATAAATATTGTTGGTTAAGTCTGAATCAAAACAATGACATAAACGCCTTAAATTTGGACTTATCAATAACTAGACCCAAGGATGTAAATAAATAAGGGAAAATAATCTGGAAAATTAGGTAATCTCAAATTTTTCAATAAAATACCCAAAAGAGAGCTTGAAGCTTGAAAACATTTTTATGTAAATTTTGGATTTAACTCAAATTTTTTATTTATTATGTATCTAAATAACTCATATAATTCTAATCTATAAGAGTTAATGTTGAGTTACCATAGTTGGCTGTCATGTTGGATGGCCAATGTCAGCTTCAGACCACCAGCTGTTAACCAGTTATTCATTCAAGTCAATGGATCTCCTTTCCTCTCCCAATATCTCTGATGTTTTTCCTCCAAGTAAAACTTTTTATCACCTTCTCAGTTGGATAGACTGAAAATGAAAGTAAAAGATGAGGACCTTCCCCCATTTAAAAATCTGGGATTGATATTAACCATTCAGTCTTCTTTAAAAGATTGGATGGTCAAGATTAACGTAAAGAATTTTGAGACAAGCCCCATTGCATTCATACTTCAGGCGAGGTTGGCTCGAAGCCCACATATCAGATTCTTTTTTTTAATTCCAACTGTGGTAGTAACCCATGGTCAGCTTCCCCATTATTGACATTTGACCATGCCTCTATTTCAATTGAAAAGTACATTGGATTATAATCCCATATCGAGACATGTCAAAAATTGGAATGTTATATAAATCCCATATCTGGATTCAAAAAGACAAACTAATAGGTGTATTCTCAGCTCAATAATATTGCTATTTTCAATAGAAAGTTACCACACATGTGCTTGCTTGTCAAGGATGTCCCTATCAGATGCTGGTATTGGTCTAAATACCAAATAGGGAAAAGCCGATATTCGCCAACCAATAACCATTATGAGATGTTGACATCAAATACATTTTTCTACAATACCAATATTGATGTACGCCTTCAATGCATCTTGGTGCGACATGAGGACTGGATGTCGATGTTGGATATCTGACACATACATCGTATTTGCTATCATCTGATGTATTTTAAATTACATCTTTAAGATATCTGGTCTATTATTTTTTATTGATTAACCTAAAGTTTAAGATATCTGGTGTATTAGCCCAAAGTTTCCCAACTAATGGTGAGCAAGGTAAAGACTCTCCCCCCTTCTATCTCCAATGTTTGAAGCTCGGTCTCTCTTTCAAAGTTGGTTTATCATCAACCTCTCTCTATCGATTTATGTGAAGTTCAATTATATCTATGTATCTCTCTTTGTGTATTACTCTAACTGTCGATGTTTCTCTCTCTCTTTCTCAATCTCTCTTACCTGTCTGTTGCACTCCCTTTGTTTCTCTGTTTCTATATACACTTTTTTAAAAATATTGTCAATATTGAACAACCTGCCTCAATGCTTTGGTACTTTCTGATATCTGGATATTGAACCTAATATATATCATTTGGAATCTGGTTCAAATGTATGATATCAATGTCATGGTGATATCTGTCCCGATGTCTGATACATGCTACAATTACAAAATCCATCTTGATATCATTGTATATTCTAGTGTCAGATAGTACGATAAATATAAATTGGGAAACACTGATGTGCACCTCTGAATCTAGAATCATTTGCCAAAACATGACATGTCATCCAACATGGATGTTGATATGTTACGTCTTCAGTTTGGCATGTCTTAGACAGGACAAACGGAAGGGAATGGATAATGAGTGGCAATGGAACGGGTGTGACAGGTAGTTTGTCATGCCTCCTGTCCCTTTACTTGTCCCTTGTTTTGAAAAATCCATCATAATCTTTCTCAAGAAACATACCATCATGACACGTCACTGTCATTTCATAAAAATGATGTCATGACTGTCATGTCAATAGACATATTTACAAATTTAAAGAAATTAATACTTATTTTAGGTCTTTTGAAACTTAAGTTAGTCTTGTTGTCCTTCCTACTATCAACCATCCCTGTCTTCATAGTCTCTTTCTCTGTGGTTATCTAGCTCTCAGTCTATCTCTCCGTGTCTCACTCCTCTCCCTCTCTCTCTCTCGTTCTCCCTCATACTCCTTCCTCTCTCTTTCTCTCTCTCACACACACTGTTTCTCTCTCTGCCACCAATCTTAGCTGCTCCCGCCACAGCCATATCTGCCATGGCCACATGTGAAAAGAGATTTGTGGAGTTAGAGAGAGAGAGATAGCGAGTGAGATAGAGGTAGACAGAGAGAGAAGGTAGAGCTATATCTTTTTTTTTCAAAAAAATGTCCTCGCCGTCATTGGGAGCTCACATCCTATCATTTCACCCATCTGAACCCCTCTTCATCTGTCATAGCATCGTCATCCATGCAACAAGCAACTGCTCACAGAATCTGATAGTCACGAAACACGAAGGGGTTTGGTGGGGAGAGACCCATAATTTGAAATTTCCAGTCATGAGTAAGGGACAAAAGAAAAGGGGATATGGACAAACATCAATATCAGAAACTTGGTGTAGCATTATTTTTGCTAAATCAATGAGGGATCCGATGTTAGTAACACAATAAATTCTTAAACGATGTTGACCATTTTTTATTATTCCAATTCCATGAGTGGTACAAGGAATAGAAATATTATAATATAAATGTGAGCATAATCCTGTGCTTTATCATGACACTTCATTATCATATGCCATAATTTATTATGACACTTCATTATCATTGCCAAAACTTACAAACTACAAAGTTTGTGACCGTTTCAGTCCACAGACCACCAAACATTACCCAATTAAATCACGCAACTTCAGTGTCAAAAGACCTTTCCACAATAAATTATGCTATTATATCATATGTTTCTGACAGGGTTGCAAAAGCCAGAGACCAGAACAGGCCAGCTCATCTATTCCGTGACTTCACCGGCGAGTGCAATCCACACCCCTTTTTACACTACAAAATCCAAATTATATTCCTCGGGAAAAATTATCATTTAATATTTTTTCCGCATTATCCAAAACCAAAATAAACCGTGTGGGGACGGAGATGACGTCATTTATAATTTAACTTCGAATTTAGGGTCGAAATTTCCTTTTTTCTGGGCCGCACCATAAACGTGGATTCGTCCTTCGACGAAGTTAATGTCATTTTTTTCTTATTCGGTTAAAAAAAATCGAAATAGGGGTGGGAAATTAGATTTTTTTAAGGTGGGCCCCGCCAGTTCTGACGTTATAAATACTGTTCCCCGCCTAACTTTCTTGCTGGCTGCTTCTTCGAAAGCTCGTGGAGTATTTCCGATTAATCCCCTCTGGATCGAAATGGCTTCCTTCTCGCCATCACTCGAGCAGTATTCATGAGGTCGGCTGATTGATTCTCGCCGCCAGCCATCTCAGCTTGTTTTGGAATGCTGATTCGATCGACAAGTGTTGTGGAGGTGAGTTCCCCCTGTAATTTCGATGAAACTGGCAGAAAATTAGTTGATCGTGGCCTTACGTATGCGAGGGGTTGCTGAGAACGGTATTATTGCGAAAGAGGGATGATCTTGTCGCGGACGGAGTAGATCATCAACTTTATTTCATTTGCAAAGAAATTCGTGGATAGAACTGATGTTTGCCTCGATTTCATGTTCGTTAGCTCGAATTTTCGGATATTAAGACTTAATTATCCGTTTGGGGAAAGAAGCAGTGGCAGAGACCGAGCAACTCCGATCTTAGAGAATTTAGTTCTCTTCCGTGAACTGCTTTGTGGAGAACGCATCCGATCTCATCAATTTATGCGATCTCTGACAGCATAAGGAATTGAAGATTGAGCTTATTTTCCGGAACTTTGCAACAGTGATTGTCCTTCGATGTTGCTAAAGATCTTACTGATCGCGTGGTAGTTTATGAGTCTTGGGTCAATTCTTAAAGATGAAAGGCACGAAAAAACAAATGGTAGGTACTTAGTTGTTAGACGAAAATAAATGATCCCCATACTAATTGAAATGTATTGATCCCATAATTAACATAATTGAATCGATTTAGATGATAGCTTCAGTCTATAGACGTCAATTAAAAACCCCCAAGCTGAAATTTCTTGATCCCATGATTAACATGATCGAATAAATTTAAATGATAACGTTATTATATTCAATGACATATATAAAACTGTCCGTAGAACTTAATCCAACGCCGAGCATTCACATGATGGCTTCGTCTTCAACTCTTCTTTGCGCAGATCTCTGAAATTTATCATCGATTCTAAATAGAAAGATGAAGTGCTTCGGCTTCCACTGTGCGAACAAGGAGAAGCCGACTCCCACAAAGTCCGTGTCGGGGAGATCATACAACACCAGCTCGACAGATCGAGAAGTGAACAAATCCGAGTCGCTATACAACTCTCGAACCGCTTCGGAGATTAGTTTGGATTCGGTGGGAAGATCCGAGTTCCACAGCTTCTCCCAGTGCGCAAACAATTTGAGGGTGTTCACCTACTCGGAACTGAAGACCGCCACGAAGAACTTCAGCCGATCTATGATGATCGGCGAGGGAGGTTTTGGGCAGGTTTTCAAGGGCAGCATCAAGACCTTAGAAACTCCACACACGCGGCTTAATATTGCTGTAAAACAACTGAATTCCAAGGGACTGCAGGCAAGACTTGAAACCCTTCTTGACTCTTTTTTTCTCTTTTTCTTCTAGATTTTCGTCTTCCTCCTCTAGGTTCATCTCGAATTTTCTGTCTTATAAATTCTTTTACATTTTTCTTCTTCCTGTCCTTCATCTTTTAGATTATTCTACCTTCTTCCAGATTTTCTACCCCTGGATTCTCCTTGTTATTCTTGATCTTCTAGGTTCCTATAGATCTTCGAGTTCTTCTAGATTCTTCTTCTTATTCTTAATCTTCTAGATCTTGTAGATACTACAGGTCTTGACGATCTTATTTTTCTTCTAGGTTCCAATTCTCATTCTTCATCTTCTAGTTCTCGACTCTTTTTTCTCTATAGATCCGTCTAGACTTTTCTTCTTCTTCTAGATTCTTTTTCATTTCATCACCATCACCATCATCGTCATCATCATCATAATCAACATCATCGTCATCATCATCACAATCAACGTCATCGTCATCATCATCACAATCAACATCATCGTCATCATCATGATCATGATCATACCCTGTTCTGATGAATGTTGTAAAATCCAGGGACATAAAGAGTGGGTGAGGGAAGTTAACGTGCTGGGAATCGTCGACCACCCCAATCTAGTAAAATTGGTGGGCTACTGCGCCGACGACGCCGAACGAGGAATCCAGCGACTTCTCGTCTACGAACTCATGTCCAACCTGAGCGTCGACGATCATCTCTCTCCTCGCTCTGCCCAGACCCTGCCGTGGCCTCTCAGACTCAAAATCGCTCTTGACGCTGCCCGCGGATTGTCCTACCTCCACGAAGAAATGAAATTTCAGGTAAATCTCCTTCAATCCATCATCATCATCATCATCATGATCATCGTCACCACCACCACCATCATCATCATCATCACTATCATCATCATCATCATCATCACTATCATCATCATCACCATCATCATCATCATCATCATCATCATCATCATCATCATCATTTTCGTCAACATCATCATCATCATCATTTTCGTCAACATCATCATCATCATTTTCATCATCCCCAGCATCATTCTCCACCGTTGAAATTCTCTACAGATCATCTTCCGCGATTTGAAGACATCCAACATACTGCTGGACGAGAACTGGAATGCGAAGCTCTCTGATTTCGGATTGGCCAGGGAGGGCCCCGCCGAGGGACTCACCCACGTTTCCACCGCGGTAAGATGAACAAATAAGTCCCCAGACGGATGACAAACGGACCGGAACGGAATCCTATCCGTCATCCGTCTCGTCCCCAGAACGGCAACGGAACAGAACCCCTTCCGTTTCCTCTTCAAACTCGGCCCAGCTTGTCTAAATTTAATCGTCCTTCCGTCGAATCCCTCAGACGATAACGGAACGGAACGACAAGCTCGTTCATTTCCTTTCCGTCAGTCTCAAACCGTTATCCGTCGTCCGTGCCCGAACCTTTTCCAGAAATTCTCAGATAACTCAGTCTGATGTCAGGGACGGAAGACGATAGAAGTTCTGGATGCATAGTTCTAAAATTTGAGAAAAAAGTCCTAAAATAAAAGAGTTGAACATTAGCCATCTTTCGTCCCAGGACAAAAAAACAGTTCCTCCCTCGTGTCCGAGGCCGTGACCGGGACGTTTTTTTCATCTCAGGACGGAATAACCGTCCCAAACTGTTGTCCATAAAAAAACTAGAGAGAAAAATTAAAAATCGAAAATTCAAAACCCAAATATTGAAAGTTCCGTCTCCCAAATATAGTGCACGGACGAGGACAGGACGGTAAGTTCATCTGTGGACGAAAAAATCATCCTGTTTAGTTCGGACAAAAATATTAGGGACGAATTTCTAAAAATTGATGATCTTCGTCCCGTCCAGTCCTCCGCCCCCATCCTGAACGATCGTGCACTATTACTCCCAACCAGTGCCCACAAAAAAACTAGTAAAATAAAATTAAAATAGAATTTTCTAACCTGACGACGGATGACGTGGAACCAGGTGGTGGGAACAATGGGCTACGCGGCACCGGAGTACATCCAGACGGGGCGGCTGACGGCGAAGAGCGATATATGGAGCTACGGCGTGGTGCTCTACGAGCTCATCACGGGCCGCCGGCCGCTGGACTTGAACCGGCCCAAGGGCGAGCAGAAGCTTCTAGAATGGGTAAAACCCTACATTTCCAACGCGAAAACGCTCCGTTCGATCGTGGACCCGAGGCTGGGCGCAAACTACTCTCTGAGATCGGCTCACAGGCTGTCAATAGTGGCCAACAGATGCCTCTCTCGGCACCCCAAATCCCGGCCCAACATGAGCGACGTGGCATTCATGGTGGCAACCATCCTGGACAGCGTAGAGCCCGGTAAACCCCAGCGATCTCTCGATGAAACGAAGATCGACCCAGAGAAGAACAACAAGAAGAGGGGATTTCCCGGCGGGGTAACGCGTATCTGGAAGCGAGCCTGAACCCCCCAGGTATGTTTTTCCCAATGCTTTCGATGTGACTGTTTTCCTATGATTTTGCCCATCAAATAAAAATCCCATTTTCCGATATAACGCTGTAGTGCTGTCCATTTTCTGTTCCCGCGTACGCGGTCGTCTTTCCTGAGACCATCGGACGGCTCCGATGGTCTTAGGAAAGAATCGACGGTGGTCAAAAGGGACGACCGTCGACCGCTTCTCTTTCTCTCTCTGCCTGCCCGGGTATATAAACACCGGTAGCGTGGAATACCGACTATCGGAGTCGTGACGTCCGCTGAGACATTTATCTGCGTCCTTTCTTCGATCGGATTTCGTGAACCGCCGATTGGGTTTCATTCATTCTGCTGTCTCTGCGCCGATCCGCCGCTCGTGCGTGATCTTCTTATCTCCGTCGGCTCCGAGAAGACCCTGTTCGACCCTTGTTCGTTCTTGAGGAAGCGCGACTTTTTTTCCGGGGAAAGTGTGTATCTTGTCAACCGTGATCGTCTAGGCGGAGCTTTTCGTCTCGTGGTATGTCAACTGCTTCTTCTTTCTTACCGCTAACTGCCGTTCTTTTCGGATTGAAGATCGAAATTTTGCGTCTGTATTGAATTCTGGAGGATTCTGAAGATGATTAAAAGTGTGATCGCGTCAAAGAAAGCACATGTTTCGGTTGCCTGTAGAGTATCTTTATGATGGTCGGCTTAATCCTTTGGGAATTCCTTGCGCTGCCAGAAAATATTCGGTGCGCTTCGTGTGATTAGAGGACGCACTAAGACGTTGAAATTTGCTGTTCGAAATCTGGACGGTGGATACAGTTTTACCGAGAGGTTATGTATTATGTGATAAATAGCATCGAATGCTAGTCTGAATTAGATATGAAAAAAAAATCTCCAATTTTTCAGAAAGCTTCTAGCGCGAGTTAGAAATTTTTATTAGGACTGAGATGGAAAGAGGATGGGAAAAAACTGAACGGTTGCGGAATATGAAGCACCAAGTCTCGGAATCACCTCAGGTGGGCCAGCGGTTTCGGGTGGTCCGCCCTATTTTCTTCAGAAAAAAAAGTTTCGGTGTCGGCTTGAAAGAACATCGATTTCTAGAATTTCGTTCAGAAGATTTCTAATTTTATCAATCATATTAATTATGATTCTCACTAGGAGTCTAGGCTAATTATAATTTTATCATTTTTATGTAAACACTTTTTAAGTTCGGTGGAAACCAAATTCTTCCTTTTTTTCAGAATTCCGTGAAACTTCTGTTAGAACGTATCGTTCTCAATCATTACCTTCTTTCTTCAGTCTTTCGTGAAGGATATTTCATCACAGTTCTAGACAGCCGATTATTCCTGGCCAAAATAATGCCCTGTCTCAGATTAACGTCAGAATTTAAACAGAGACATAGATATTCCTGTATACTCATGGCAAGATCATCTTTCTGCCCTTTTCCAGCTTAATCCGTTGAAATTCCTTCCTGTAACCAAAAAAAAGTAATGCGCTGTTAACTATAGGATATATTCTAATGGAATAGATATTAATTATTTTCTAAGACAAAACATCCTTCTGACCGAGGCCAGCTTGCTCCAAGTTTTCGGGAGAAGATTTCCGTCAAATTAAACAATCAAGATTTTTGTCTGAAGCATCTAGCTTCTCCGGATGACCATTTGCGAGTACGAACCGGAGCTGACTCGATGGGGTCTTCATCAACTTCTCTGTGAGGACTCGAGCTCGGATTGTGACAACGGCTCTTTCTACTATCCCAGAGAGTATGCCAGTGAAGGTAACTTAGGACGAAGAAACTCTTTCGCATGTTATTCAAGAATTCTAATTCTAATTTGCTAATTTTCTCAGCGTCTGGCTTTTCGCGTGAGAGTGAAGGACAGGCCCAACAATCATCCTTTGATCAATACTGGGAGAGATCGATGAATCACATACTGGGTTACTTTTGTTATTTTCCAATCGCTTCATTTTTTGCTTGGCAAAATCTGATTCCCATTTTTATCTTGCTCAGAAGAGGAGAGAACCCGAGATGATAGGGCGGATTTGGGGTCTAGTTCATCCTCAAGCCCGGAGAAATATTCTGAGCCCGAGGAATGGATGCTGGATTTGGCGGAAGATTTCCATGACGTGGATGAAGTTGGCAAGAGGCTGAATCAAGTTGCTCCCACGCCAGTGAGTTTCTTTCCTTTTCATATAAATGACTTTGGAATGATTTTATTTATTTGTTTTCTGTCTGCTTAACTCTGTCTTTGATGATCAGACTTCAGCTATTTTCTTTCCTAATACCGCGCGTTTTCTTCTGGCAGCATAAACCACGAATCAACAAAGAAATACCTTCCGCGGATGAAGCGACGTCTGATCATGAAAGGCTCCTAGAACGGTGATATATTCCTCATCCTTTTGCTTTAACCTTTATGCTGCGTATTCTCTCGTATTCTTCATAGTTGTAATAAGAGTTCGCCTTTTTTATTTCCTTCTGATGCTAATATATCTTTCTAGTTTTACGGTTTAGATTAGTAATCGTTTCATTTTGGTCGGCTCATGATTAAAAGTATATTCAGGATAGAGTTTTTTACTGAGTTTATTTTATGTCAGATTACGGTTATACGAACTAGTGGAGAGGAAGGTTGCGGGAGACGGCAACTGTCAGGTCTGACTTGGGTTCTGTTCATCACTTAAATAAAAAATGCATACATTTTGATTTTTTAAAATGTATGATGTTAACAACGATTTTAACTACGGTTTCTCTCTGAATGTTTAGTTTCGGGCCCTCTCCGATCAGTTTTATCGGACACCGGAGCATCACAAATTCGTTCGGCGGCAAATAGTAAATCAGGTCGGGCCTTCTGCCCTATCTATATTTTTTCAATGAATATCGAGAAATTATGGAGAAATATTATTAATTTCACTTACAGACCACATTCTGCCAAAATTAATAATAAAAGGAATATTATAACCTAAATTCTGATTATACTCATGATATATGAAATTGCAGCTTAAATCTCATCCTGATATCTATGAGGGTTACGTGCCAATGTCATACTCTGAGTACTTGAAGAAGATTGCCGGGAGCGGCGAATGGGGAGATCACGTCACCCTCCAGGCAGCCGCTGATTCAGTGAGTCCGCGTCCTTCCCTTTGAATTTTCCTCTCACCGGTCAACAAGAGCTGACGTGGCTCCCCATTTCCTCCTCCAGTATGGGGTCAAGATCTTCGTCTTCACCTCGTTCAAGGACACGTGTTGCATTGAGATTATGCCAGCTGTGCAAAAGTCAAAAAGAGGTAAGATCTCGCCGATTTATGGGCAAGTGGCCAATTTTATCTGAAAGTAAGATAACTCTTTGTTGGATAACCTAAAGTCGAACCTTCGGATAACTTATCTTCAAGATAAGTTATCTTGAAGATAACCTTCACTCCTAAGCTTTCTCTCTCTCAACGTTCATCTCTCTCACTCTACTGCGGCGCAGTTATACTGCTGAGCTTCTGGGCGGAGGTGCACTACAACTCGATTTACCCGGACGGAGGTAAGCTTTCTTTTGTCTTCTGCCAGGGTATTTCTTTTGTCCTGACCTCCGAAGAAGACCACTTAGTTTATCAAACTACCCTAAAGCGCCCTGAGTCTATTCAGTCCAACCTCGGGGACGGAACTGGACTAAACTGCCAGCCTGGTAACAACTGAATGGATAGAAGGCCCGCTCAGTCTGACCCAAATTGCCACCAAAGCTTAATTACCCCATGAGGGTTGGTGCAGATATTTATTCTAACCAAGCAAATTTCCAACCATCCAAAACCCTAAACCATAAACCCCAAACCCTTTGGAGCATGGTCGTTCTGTTCTTTTTGTGTGAATTCGTGCAAATTGTTCGTTCTGCTCGGTTTTCCAAACAGAACAAAAACAAATTCAAACAGAACATCGCACAGACCTGCGTGTGGTTCTTTTGTTTGCGTTGTGCGAATTCTGTTCTAGGTTTGTTCGAGCATGCGAATTTTGTTCATTTCTTTTAAAAAAAAAAATAACAGAACAAAGAGCAAGGCCCTGTGAGGTTCTCTTGTGCGAATTTTTTGTTCCTTTAAAACAAACAGACCAGAATGACCATGTCTAAACCTGATAGCTAGTCCCTCGCATGAGTCATTCATTAAATAATCCATTGAAATCTCGCATTCGCCCCGCCCTTCCCTGGGTGGGCAGACGGAGCTTAGCTCAGTGGGCTGTGCTAATAGCAGTTTAGAAAATTTGAACCGCACCGCACAACCGCGGAACCGCCCTAACCTCTGGTGGTATTCCTTTTAGGCGCAGACATGCCGCCATTGGAGCCCAAGAGGAAGCACAAATGGTGGCCCTTCGGGCACCGACACTAACGACGGAGCTACGATATCACCGCCAGTGTGGGAAGAACAGCCGCTGCCTCGCCGTCGAGAACTGGCACCTCCTCACCGCTTCTGAAGCACTTGGTGGAGAACTTGGCTCTGAGGAAAGATAAATCGGAAAGAAAGATCAATCGAGGCCTTGAACAAAACATGAGGTACAATCCCCACTTGTTTCCTATTTGTTTGATTGAAATGCCTCAGGAAACAGATTACACGGATTTCATCAAATATATATCAGGTTAATATGATTGAATTTGGCCGTTCTATTGAAATGCCTCAGGAAACAGATTACACGGATTTCATCAAATATAAATCAGGTTGCTATGATTGAATTTGGTCGTTCGATTGAAATGCCTCTGAAACAGATTACACGGATTTCGTCAAATATAAATCAGGTTCATATGATTGAATTTGGCCGTCCGATTGGAATGCCCTCAGAAACAGATCTCAAATATAAATTAGATTAGTATGATTGGATTTGGCCGTTCGATTGGAATGCCCTCAGAAACAGATCTCAAATATGATTTAGATTAATATGATTGGATTTGGCCGTTCGATTGGAATGCCCTCAGATACAGATCAAACAGATCTCAAATATGATTTAGGTTAATATGATTGGATTTGGCCGTTCGATTGAAATGACTCGGAAACAGATCACAGATTTCAAATATAAATTAGGTGAATATGACTGAATTTAGACGTTCGATTGAAATGCCTGGGAAACATATTGTACAGAGATTTCAAATATAAATTAGGTGAATCTGACTGAATTTAGCCGTTCGACTGAAATGCCTCGGATACAAATCTCACAATTTTCAAATTTAAATCAGGTGAATACGATTTGATTCGGCCGAAATAGGACGATTGTTTGTGATTGCGCGCGGACTTACTTACAAGAATCGATTCCTCACTGATCGGATCGCGGTCGCTTGAACTTCGGCGACGATCTCCTCGCCGATATACACCGGCGATCTGAAATCCAGCCGCTGAGAAACGTACACGGCGGCAGGCTGCGCAGATTAGGGACAAGCACGGTGAGAAATCGAAAGTTTGGAGCGGTCTAGGGCTTCGGAAGACTCACGAAGGAGGAGGCGATGACGCGGGGGAAGAGGGAAGCGACGAGCATGCCATGGACGACGGGGCGGAGGAATCCGGCGACAACGGCGGATTCGAGATGGAAATGGACGGGATTTGCGTCGCCGGTTAAATCGGAGTAGGCTCGAACGTCCGCCTCGGAGAAACAACGCGATTTCCTGAGCGCCGTGCCGATTTGCAGGATTCTCGGCGGAGACGACGACGAGGAAAACGCGGCCAGGCTTCGCCGGAGATGATGAACACAAGATCGCATCGGCATATCGGCCTACATTCACTCTTCTTCTTTCCCGAGTCTTCTATTTATACCTTTATCCGAGTCTTCTATCTGTAGTACTAATAGTGTAATTATTTTTTAAGAAAAAAACTGGTTCGTTTCTTTAATATTTCCTATTTAGTAAGTGGATGTTTGTCTCCCATGTTTAAGAAAGGTCAGTGATCAACACAATATTATAGATACATCAACAAGTAGGGTTTGACGGTCCCGGTCCGGTCTGGTTTTATGGTATGGACCTAAACCGTGCCTGAAGTTCGGTACGGTCTTGTTCGGTCACGATCCGGTACGGTACAAAGGGTGGCGGAGGCGTTGTGCACGCGAAGCAGCGGCGATGAGCGCTTGGGGCGGGTGATGGGAAGGGCGACAAGGAGGGGGAGGGGTAGTGTGTGGGACAGGGTCGGGTCTGGTCCGGTCTGGTTTTTTGGCATGGACCTAAACCTTACCTGAAGTTCGGTCCACTTCCGGTCCGGTCTTTTTCGGTCCCGGTTCGATCCCGTCGGACCGGCCCCCCCTCCAAAATGTCAAAGCCTATCAACAAGCGTTGCCAGGAGTGTTGTTTATAAATTATTTAAAATATAGTTTAATTTAGATATCTGATATCATCATCCAACCGTAGAGACGAAGATTGATGCCTTTATTCAGCATCAGCATCGGATATTGGTACTTTAGCAACCGTTAACCAATATTGTTATCCTGTTTCCGGATATTGGTAAAGACGGACATTGGATAAGCCAATTTCGATAACTGGTTTGGCATCCATCCCTTATGGTCATCCGATATCAGGCTTAGGACGGGCAAACACTAGCAAGGAGGACCGGACTTTTTATAGATTAGACCAGCGTGGGGCAAAATCCTCCACTTTGAATTTCCATCCACTCATTGAGCACTTTAGTTACTTTGTACCATTTCAGGGACGGGCACTCAAAGAACAGAAGAGAGCAGTCTTCTTCACTCCTCTGTGGCAAAGTGTCCCTCTGCCTTTAAGTTCGCCCCACAAGTCTCCGTCGGAGAAGCAGCCACCATTAGAAAGTCCTCATCCTAAAATAATGTGTTGATATTTGAATTTTCTGCGGCTTTAGGAAAATTAAATGTGTTTTGGACACTGTTAGAATGCTCACTTGACCGGGATTTCTACTCTTAAAATGTGAGGTAGGTTATTTTCAACGATTGAAAAGTAAATATGTTTAGCTGGTAATCAACTCAATTTCAATGATTGTTTGACTTGAGTAAGCCTAATGATTTCATCTCTTTTGATCCCTATAACTAGAATTCATCTCAATGAATTTTCTTCGATTATTGAATTTAATTCGACTTCCATAATTACCAGGTGAGGCTTGGCTGGCACCAAAGAATAAACAATTTGAAGTATTCGCATAAAACATACACTTGAATTAATAGCTCTCAACCAATTTTTTGCTCCCTCGTACTTCAACACGAAGTTTGCGAAAGAAAGGCACTTAAAATCACAATACCCTTTCTCTATAACCAGAATAATAAACTTCAAGTAACAAACCAATATTTATAATAATTACTCACGTTATAGACATTTCAATGTTTTCACGAGCTGACAACATATTGTACATGCGTGATCATACCTTTTTCATTGATCTTCATTTTTCTACATGTATATCAAAATAGTTTGGGTCTGAATTGAGCTGAAATTATTTGACTACTATAAAAAAGAAATAACTGTAATTTCAACTAGTTCGCGAAGTCATTAAATCTGAGATTTAACGAATTGACGCATATTTGGAGCTCAATACATCATCCGATACGAAATATTGTACGAACCGAATCCAGCAATGCAATATATAGGTTTAAGCAAACTGTACCCTTGCAAAAACCATAAAAGTCTGTATTTGAAATGTTGTTGAAAAGATGAATTATTTCTTAGATTAAGATCCAAAACTGACATTATCAGAAATGACTGGCCAGAGAGGATAAACACTCCACAAAAACAACAAAAGAAAATGCCATAATCATCATAGTGCAACATTGCTTCTCATTTGAATAACTCAAAAACCTTACCACAGCAAAACATGTACACTAAAAATAACAACAAATCATAAGAACACTACGAGGATTGAGCACGAACCCACTGGTTAACCCAGCTTCTCAAAGTTGACACGTTTCTACTTATATCATCAACTGAATCACTCTTCATCGCCACGACGATGTCTTCGCGATAGCTGCCTCGTGCTTCCATCAACATCATCTGGAAGATCTCGCATTCAATGTTGTTCGTCAGCTTTGGTCCAGTGTAGCCCCTGAAAGAAGCAACACCTCCACTCCAGTCAATCCAAGTCCTCACTATAAGCTAAGAAGCTTGATCTTAGATAGTAAGTTCATGTATTTACCGAGAGGACAGTCGATCGTAAAGGATGGAATTGTCAGTTTGGAGGACAACGACACAGTCAAACCAGCGCTCAGGAAAGAAATCACAACCGTGGTAATCAACAACGTTTCCTCCCTCTTGCATCAAATCCTCCAGTTCATCGCACACCTGATAATTATAAAAAAGTAATCCCATAAGATGGTGTGGCGAAAGCTCAAAAGTGCTTGACATGTATCTTGTTCAATATGTTTGTCAAGTATCTGATCTTACGGTTTTCTGGTACTAGTTTTAGTATACTAACAACAGCGCAGAAATTATAAGACTACAAGAGGGTCGAAACCTACAATATCAAACTTATTTTACTAGATTTATGAATCCATCTAGTCTGTATACCTTTAAGAGAGATCGCTACATTATTCCTATTATTTTGGTTCTAATCTTAGTGCACTAACAACAAAGCAAACGTCATGAGATAATAAAAGGTTGGAAACCAACAATAGTAGACCCACTTACACAGATTCATGAATCTATCTAGTCTAGATACCTTTAAGAGAAATCGTTACATCATTTCTGATATTTTGGTTCTAATTTAAGTAAAATATAAACAACGCAGAAATCATAAGATTATAAGAGGGTGGAAACCAACAATAGGAAACCCACTTGCATAGATTTATAAATCATTTCGTATGTATACCTCTAGGAGGAATCGCTACAATATTCCTGACGATCACTGAGCACTTGATAAATCTAAACAAAACCCAATAATCAATTTTAATCGACCCTAATCAAATAAGCATGATGGCACATCGATCCCAGACAAAAAAAAACTGAAATTTAAAATACCCGAAACCCTAAATCTAATTCTTTCCCTGCCCACATGAAAAATCTCCCCGCCACAAACTTAAGCAAGCATCAAGAGTCTCGAAAGTATACCCCATACCCGAAACCCTAAAACAGGAAATCAGAATTGAAAAACGCAAATGAATTGGGGAAGAGAGATACCAGATCCTCGTCGATGATGTGGCATTCGAGGTCCTCGTCCCAGCCGCAGTGAAGGCCCTTCTTCTTGACGAGGTCGCCGACGTTGACGTGTCGCATGTTCGTCGCCTCGGCTACGAGGGAACTGGTCGTCGTCTTCCCCGTCCCCGGCGTTCCCGTCACGAGTATATTCGGCTTTCGCCTTCCCGCTGGCGACGGCAGAGAAGCCATGAGAGGGAGAGAAGCGAGCTCAAAGGTTTTTATCTGCGTTGCAAAGTCAATTATCACTTATCAGGCGGTAGGTTAAGGACGGGACGGGACGGGACGGATGCCGAATGGAGATGGGACGAGGTGGGCTCGGCACTTCGTCACGTCTCCAGACTCGTCACTTCGCTGACCTATCGCGTGGTAAAGAGAAGAAAGTACGAAAGAATAGTAAACGGAGCACACCGCAGAAAGGTTCTAAATATGACAAGTCCCCCATGGATTCGATAAGACGGAAATGAGGAAGGGCCCTTGGCTATTGTTCTTGAGAAACGGCCGGGTTTGGCCCATTGCTCAAACGACGGTTTTACCGGATTCCTATCCACCAAAATTTTAACTTCTGAGGCGCGACTTTAGGAGCGGCAAGAATGCAAGGTTTTTTTGAGGTGGCGTTACGAAGTTTCAGAATTTTAGAAATTTCTCTCAGAACTGTCACCAGTATAGTTCCGGATCGTCCGTGACGTGGACGATGGACAGATCATCCGGATATTTCAACTTCATCCAAACTGTCTTGTACAAGGATTCATCCGTTAAAGAAAAAATTCTTCCGCGTCCCGACTTCACTAGTTTCATCCCGTCTGGAGGAAAACCTTCTCGTCCCTTGTCCCGGACGAAAAAAAATCACGTTTAAAAATTTTAATATACTTTTCAAAAAAAATTCAAGGAAATATGGAGGAGAGGGAAAGCGGAGGGATATATGTACAATTTCTTTTGCGCGACGTCAGGTTGCGCGTGCGAAAAAAGTAGGGACTTTGATGCAAAAATGTCAAGGAATTGATTAAACGATGCCACGTGGCAAGATCTCAGTCGTCAGAAGTGAATCTGACAGATTTTAGTCCATCCCTTACTGTCCATCGTCCGAGACCTCCTAACGGTTTTTTCGTCTGATGATAGGAAAACATTCCCATACCGTCCATCGTCCTGTCTGTTCGTCCCGGGATGAATTTTCCTCCCAATTTTCGTCCAATCTGGGACGAAAAAAACCATCATGTCCACGTCCCTGCACTATAGTCACCAGTATAGTGAATGATCTTCTTTGTCCCATTGCATGTCCCATTTATTTGGGTCGTCTCAAACCATCCTATCTCTGAAATGTCCCGTCAAAAGGTCATTGATAATATGCAATTCATACATGTTTATGTATAACAATTCATGCATGGCTTGGGCTAAATTGGTAAGTTATATTGCATAATAATATTTTATTATCTGATTTTTTCTAAAAATATAAAAAATAGCTATTTTGAATTAATTTGGATGTAATTTTATGTTTTAAGTTGTTCTAATGGAAAATAGAATTTTAAAGATAGAATTTGGTGAAAATTTCATGTTAAATGGATGACTAAATCAAAAGATATTTAATTTTAAATTTTTAGAATTTTTCAGAATTTTAAGCACCCAAAGGGAACAAGTGGCACTAACGGGTATGTGTAAGTGCACATGCATGCATGTGCTAGAGGAGCAATGGGCGCAAATGAGAAGTTTCAATGGATGATTACATATGCTTTGTTATTTATCAAGAAAAATAGTCTTAACTTCTTCTATATGGGATTAATGTTGTTGCTCGTTTAAGAGGTAAGCTTACCTCCTCTTCTTTTGTCCTTTTCTGCAGGTCAAAGGCGCATTGATCGGACGGTCCACGAACGATCCGGCAATTATGGACTCAGATCTAACGGCCAAGAAGGAACCCAAAGTTGAGTGATCTAGGGGTCCATCGATCGGACGGTCCACGTGCAATCCGACTATAAAGGAACCAGATCCAACAGCTGAAAAAAAACCCAAAATTGAAGAATAGATACAATGATCCACCGGTCCATCGATCGGACGGTCTGCGGCTAATTCGATTATTTTGGATCCAGATCTGACGACCTGGAAGCAATCTGAAATTAAAAAGAAGATCCAATGGTGGAAAATGATTCTGATCGGGATGATCGGACGATCCGACGACTGAGGATCGTTCAGATCATAAGAAAATCAAGAAAAACGCCATAGAAATCATTAAAAATCAGAAAATGCCTTAAAAATCAGAAAAAACCTAAAAAATGGCATTTTCAAAGGGCCTAACTGTTGATCCGGATGGCTTTTTGATAGTTTCCTCTGATAACTACCTATTTTCTGGCCCACAGAACGCCTGTAAAAAGGCATCAAAGTAATTTTAAAATTATGTTTTGTTATGTACTGAAAATTTGGAAAAGTTGTGAAAGAAAAGAGTTTTCAAAGCATCCAGTTCTTCCATTTTCGTGTGACTTCTAGCAAATGGCTTGCCGGAGTGAAACAAAGCCCAAGGAAACGTGAAGAATTGTGTTTTCATCAAAAGGTAATTAAATTTCTTCTCTTTTCATTAGTTGATTCATGTTCGAGTAAGACACCAAGGCACCGGGAAAAATGTACGGGTCCATGAAGATATGAACGTGAAGAGAGCATCACTCACACAAAGGTGAAAGAAAGGTTAAATAAAAAATAGATTTTATTTTAATAGTTTTATTAGAATAAATTTAGATTTAGGTAAATATCCCTAATTTAAATCAACACTTAGATCTTTATGTTTTTAATCTACGAAAGTGGATAAATACATAAAGATAATTCCTTCATCCTTCTCATATTTCCACATTCTTAAAGAAATCCTAATTTAAATATAGATAACTCTCCTCCCTGTGGATCGATCCTTGCTCACTCTATATTAGGTTATTTAGTGATTAAGGAGTTATAAATTTATTGTATAAGTTGATTTGCCTAAGAGGGCACATTATAAACACTTAAAATCAGCTTATCAGTCATGTATGGGGACCATGCTGTTGGGAAACTGCCGCACCCCTGGGGCTGGGATTCAGTTGGACATCATGAAGAAGAGAAAACGAGAGATGGACTATTAATGCATTTATCTAAAAGACGGATTCAGTTATAATTCATAGAAATTTCAATAATGTCAATAGAAGATCATAACAATGCATTCATCATGTGTATGATCCATTGTGTGAATAAGGTACAGTTTTCTTGTCCCAAAACACTAAAACCGTCTGGTCCATCCTCTAGTATATGAATTTTTGTCTTGTCTGACTTCTGAGGCCCTGGATATTTTTTTCATCTTGGAAAAGAACCATCCCATTTGAGTCCATGTACTACAATCGTCAAAGCTTATTGGATGGAGAACATATTGTCATTGTTGTGGCCAATGAAGAATTGGCTGGATGGAATCACATTGGCAATTGCAAAAAAAATTAAAACATGAAGTTGGATAATAATGTTGTCAAATATATAGTCTATACTATATTTAACATAAGGAAATATAAACTTATGTACCCTACGACTAATTGGACATAGACAACTAGGGCATTGACAAAAGCGTGATAAACAAGGACAACGAATATTGTTGGCGACGCCACTAATTGTCTTCGACGAGAACAGTATTACAGGACAAATACAAATACTATCATTGATGATCCCTAAGATTGTCATCAACGACGACGTGCAACCATGGTTGATATGGGGACGACCATAACAATGGTTCGCAACATGGAGGACAACAACAATGAATGTCGCCAACAGATACGACGACCACTACTATCATCATCAATAGGGATGAGGATTCTCATTGACAGTGACAACAACCGCTACCATAGTCTTCATCCTGAGAGATAATTGTCATCGACGATGACAAAGGTTATGGTCAACACGGACGACGACCATAGGGATGTTGACCATCATTGATAAAGCTTGCGCTTGAAATAGATGTGCCTTATAAGTCAATCCATGTTTCGTTCAAAATTCATGGATATCATATATAATAATTACAATGAATGTGCAATGCTAATAATTAAAGTCCATGAATGCATGCAATGACTAAGTAATTTATGATGAGATTCTAATGCAGTGATCTTTATTTTTTAAAATATGCATTCTAAGCATTCCTTTTTGAAGGATACTCGAGCAGGATATCAGAATAACTAGATAGAAGTGCAATATCTATTGTCATTCAACATGAGCATGGCCTATTCAATAGCCATGATGCTCTTTACAAAAAGAGTGCACCAAATTGGTTTTGATGAATTCATGAATGATATTAGACCTATATCACAATTTCCTAAATGGTATTTGGACTTGAGATGCCAAGCACCCATCTGCATCCAACTGGGCATTTTCCTGGTGGAGCTATGACAATCTCCCACGTTTCATTTTTTATTAATGCTTCCATTTCCTCGTCCATCGCCGTCTTCCAATTCTGGTCCTCGACAGCGTCAGAATGTGTCTTTGGAATGGAAATTGAATTAAGTGATGTCATGAGAGTTTGATACTGTGGTCCCAATTGTTCATACCCAACCACATGGGAAAGTGGGTATCTAACACCTTGGGTACATTGCCTAACATAGAGGATCGGGGCAATTGGCCACTCAACGTCATCGCATTCATCACTTACTTGTGGTGGAGGTTCCACTTCCTCCAATGTTTCTGTAACATCCTCATCCTCTATGTTTGCATCTTCTCCCTGTTTGCATCCTCTATGTTTGCATATCTTGCACTGACTGGTAGATTCTGATGGGCATTCACTGGTGTTCCCCAATGTTTTGGTGCAGGTTCTAGTACTGACTCTGATACGATTTGTTGGTCATTAAGAGATATTGCCTGTTCAGATTTCCTTTCAACTTCTTGAAATCCAGATGCTTGATGGCGTACCTTCTCCCCAGTCGATTCAACAGTCTTGAGGACACTAATATTTTCATGAAAAGTGACATCTGCAGAGACATAAAACTTCCTCGACTCAGGATGATAGCATCCTCAACTCAAGGTGATTGTGTGGTCAAGATGGGATCCTCTGACCTCAGTATTAGAGGAGATCGATTTAAGGAAGATTAAGTTAAATCACTAATCAGGACAATGTAAATATCAGATAAGGCATTCTTTGATAATTTTATCATACATCAATGCTAATTAGAATGACCAGTTGGGGTTTGACAGTTATAACATAAGTCATTTGAAAATCGTGTGGATTGAGGATTATACATAAATGGTAACTAATGATAGTAAATGTTTCGTTAGAGAATTGGCTTACTCCTTTGGATTTTCTAAGGTATAGAGTCACCCCATGGGCTGGAAACCTAACCAATCAATTATATTAAATCAATCCTTTATTAACTAATAGTAGGAATCTAATAAATGTTTTTAGGCTATTGAAGTAATTAACTAGACTGATACTGGGACTAGAGGGTCCTATGCACAAGGTTTATGGATGCTAGTGGATATATTCCAAGTTCCCAAAATTTTCTTAAGGACTTTAATAAAATTTTTACCAAGCAAGGTAAAAAAAAGGGGGGACCTCATTTGATATCCATGCAAATCAATTTGAGTCCCCCTTCTTTCCTCTCCTCCTCTTCCTTGAGTGCTGCTTCTAGTGGAGACTACATGGATAGGAAATCAAATTTTGAACTGCAGACTTCATAGAAAGAATACAAGATACAACAATCTAAATAACTTGTAGATGCATCCAGATGCCAGTTATCTTAACGCCTTGAAGATGCTCACTTGAGAAATTAATAAGAGATCCCTGTTTTGATTTTTCTTTGTTTTTGGTTTTCACATCTGTCTTGCACTCAATATTTAGGCACAATGATTGTTGTGGAAGGGGACAACAACCACAATAGTTGCTGTCTATAGAGACCATGACCATGAGAGTCGTGTGGTGCGCTTATGTGCATATGTGACATTTTTTACAGAAAATAAAACAAATTCCCGTGTCGCCATTTTTCCAGCCCATTAGCTCATTTTTTCCTTCGTCTCCCTCTCTCTCGCACATTTCACTCACTCTCATTTCTTGTCTATCGTTTCTCATCTCTCTCTCATCTCTCAAATCTTTGTGTAGTTTTATGCATTGTGCGTGCAGATTTCCACCCTAAAAGTACTATGCAAACTGTTAAAGGGTTGGGGTGTGGTCTAAAAATTGCATACTTGGTGTGGGTATCAGCATGTGCATATGCGGCAATCCATATTAGTGACCAATAAAAATATTCATTGTGTGTGGCTTTATGAGAAGTAACCAGTATTTAATTAGGCATTTGAAACCATAATTATGATGACTGAGAAATTTTATCTGTCCATTTTATTGGCCTTGTAATGTTTTATTTTTCACACAATTTGAAGATTTTTTGTTCCGTTAATTTTATAGTCATAGAGTATTAGTTGGCAAAATAATGAAATGTTTGAGCTTAATATTCTTTGGAATGATGTTTAAATATTCCATCCCAACTTAGAGTGAAAGAATGATGAGGCCAACAAAGACAAATTTTTACTATATATATACTCGTGGGAAAACTCATAGGACTACCTGTTCCAAATATACACAGAGATGATAAAATAATTATATCCATATTTTTCCATTTTAGTCCCATTATTATTCTCATATTATTTATTGGTTAATGCAATGTGATCTATACTTTCATTTTGAGTCTCAAAAAAGGTGAAGTATTTCCAATAGAAGAAAAATGTGAAAACCAACTAAATACTCCTAAACATTTTTTCTTCCACTTAAATAGTTGATAAGATGTTCATTTTATCATATTCCCAAAGAAAAAGAGTAACCGTTTCCAACTTACATGATGGTTGGACAGGTGGATGGCTACATTAACCGCTTAAAAAGATGATTGATGGATTCAATGTTGGAAATACATGTAAAGTGAAAGCCAACACTGTATTCCACATCTCATTCAATATTCATTACAGTTCATGGAAGATTTGTATAATTGAAATCCATTAATACATGCAATGACGAAGTAAATTATGATGAGATCATGTAATGCAATGATTAATAGTCTTTAAATACATGTACTA
Source organism: Wolffia australiana (assembly GCF_029677425.1). Taxonomy (NCBI): domain Eukaryota; kingdom Viridiplantae; phylum Streptophyta; class Magnoliopsida; order Alismatales; family Araceae; genus Wolffia; species Wolffia australiana. The sequence continues at coordinate 21,307,348 of NC_135836.1, read as the reverse complement.
CATATTGATATTCGAACAATACTAAATAAGGACATTAACATATACTGAAACAATAACATTCTCTAGTCTTACTCAAATGATTAAGTATGGTCGTTCTTGTAGCCGTTAGTATTTTAGCCTTTAGTGTTTTACTCAAATGACTAACTAATAGGTGCTGTTTTTGGAAAAAGTTCACTAAGTAGACCGCTTGAGTTCCTGAATACTATCATACCTATTGTTAGTTAAAAAATTTTGATGTCATGGTTGTGGTCCGTATACATGAGTCACCAAGGACACATTGTGGATGGATGATTGTGTTTTAGTTATAAATAATGAATGTCAAACCGTGACATTCTAAACCTTATTTGAGATGATGCAACGACAAGTACACAAAAGTGATTTCATGATGAGATCATCCGTCCTCGGTATGAGAGGAGTCGGACTCATAGAAAGAGGCACAGTTAAACCCTTTTCCAAGTTAGTAGAAATATCCTAGGAAATATTCTCTCCTGATTTCACTATTCATAAAATTTCAAGTCATTTGGGTTATTGCAAGAATGCAGAATTATATATACACGATAACTGACGACAATAAAGGTTCAATGAGAGAGTTGACATGCTCCCCTAAATCATGATGTATAGAATAGCAAATATTCCTTTTGAGTCCAAATAGTGACAAATACTTTGAAGAGATCACGAAAAAACTCTCTAAAACGGAAGATAAATGGAGTTAAAACTTATTATTCTAGAAATATCAAGCAACAAAGAAATACAAATTTAGGCTAAATCTATCAATCTAATGTGTTTGTAAGGTAAAATCTCAGAGTAAACTGACCACAAACGAGTTATAATTCACTTTGTGACACTTTGCGCAAGGCCTTAGAAGAAGATGACGTCATCTGTTACTCATTAAATGAAAATAATGCCAATAAAACAATCAAATAACAAACTGCCGGTCTAACTGCTCCCAAAACGCTGACCTGTGCATTACGACGCAAGATAGACTCGGTCAAAGTCAACGGTCAAATTATGACCAAATCATCGGCGGTACACTTACCGCCCAGCCAAAGTCTCGGGAACAGGCGGCTTCCGCTTGTTTCCAGGAAACAGCATACCGGACGACACCAGCCGTTGGATCCTCAACCCGGCCACGCGTTTTTCTCCCTTGACCGTCGGATCAAATTGCTTAATCTGGCACGTGTAGAGATGAAGACTGGCACGTGGGTTGTTCTTACGAGGTTTTTAGAGAGAGAGGGAAGAAGGGAGAGGACAGATGGAAGCACGATTGAGAGATGCGTGGAAGTCGGGAAGAACGATGGCGAGATCTCGACGAACTTGCAGTAGAACACGTCGAGTTTGCCGCCCTCGATCGGTCGATCACGCCGCTTACCAGCGCCTTCCTGTTCATCTCTTGACGCCTTTCGACGGCCAGGATTACCCCTCGCCGCAAGATCACCAACTCCCTGCTCCTGCCGCGTCTCTTAGGTCTTCCCCTCTTCTTGAAATCTCGGTTTCAGCTCCTGGGTATCTGCATTGCCTTCCTGGGTTCGATTCTCTGGGTTTTTTAGTTCGTGGGTTTGATTTTTTGGACCATTTTTTGATCTGGGTTGAATTCTCCAGCTTTTTTTGTTCTTGGGTTTGATTTTTTGTGCTATTGTTTCATCTGGGTTGAGTTCTTCGGCTTTTTCCTCCATGGGTTTTATTTTTTATGCTATTTTTGCATCTGGGTTGAGTTCTCCGGCATTTTTGGTTCATGGATTTGATTTTTTGTGCTATTGTTTCATCTGGGTTGAGTTCTCCGGCTTTTTCCTTTCATGGGTTTGATTTTTGATGCCATTTTTTCATCTGGGTTGAGTTTAGTCGTTTTGTTCTGCAAGAAAAAACAGAAGATGAAATTCTGTAATAACCTCCGCCCCTTCTGAATCTGAATCTGAATTAACGTCGTAACATGAGGATGAATTAACGTCTCCGGATTTTTTGGTTCATGGGTTTGATTTTTTGTGCTATTTTTTGATCTGGGTTGAGTTCTCCTGCTTTTTTGGTTCATGGGTTTGATTTTTTGTGCTATTTTTTTGATCTGGGTTGAGTTCTCCTGCTTTTTTGTTTCGTGGGTTTGATTTTTTGTGCTATTTTTTGATCTGGGTTGAGTTCTCCGGCTTTTTTGCTTCAAGTTTTTGATTTTTTGTGCTATTTTTACATCTGGGTTGATTTTGATTTGCGGGTGAAATGGGTTTCTCTGTTTGTTCCAGTTCGATTCGCATTTGGTGACGGAGGAGATGGGCGAGGCGGCGCCCAAGCTCTTGTACATAGCCGTAGTTGATGAAGAGGATGGCAGTGGCGGAAAGGGGAAGGGTTTTCCTGCAGAATCTCCTCTTCCATCCTCGCCCGCATGTCCTGCTTCGTCTTTTTGTCATTCCAGTTCCTTCCGGTACACTCGGCCTGTCCTGCAGAGCACCTTACAACTCATGGGTTGCAAAGCGCGCCATGCTTTCAAGGTATAAGGGGGAAAATAGCTCAATGTAAGATTTCAATTTTCTTGTTGAAATTGTTTAAACTGAACGAATTGATAATTTCTGGTCCAGGGATTAGGATCCTCGAATTTGTTCTTTGTATCCTTCTCCAAACAGATCATTGGAACTTTCTGACATCTATTGCATCCCTTGATATCTGTTCCTCTTTCATCTTTCATCTTTCTTTTCTTCTTGGTTGATGTGTCTCATATTATTTCATGTAAACTAATCATATGGGTTTTGGGGAGTAATTTATCGTGCTTTTGATTTTTCTTGAGCCCTCTTCAATTTATTCATTTAAATTAGACTTGCGACTATTTATTTCTTAATTCCTTGGTGTTGGAGCAATACTGAAAGGGTAAAGTCTTTCGTATTTGGAACTCAAAACTTGTCAAATAGCTTCTTAAACTCCGATGAACTCCCCATTGATTTTTAAATTAAAATATTAATAGTTTTATTGGATTATGTTGTTTATTTCTTCTCAGATCAGTAGAAGGGTGTATGAAGTCTTCAGGAGCGAGTGCTCATCTCCCGCTTCTGCGCTTTCTATGAGAAGAGATCCTGTCAACGCTCCTATTCCAGAGAATGACTCGGTGCCTTTTGAAATGTACAAGAGGCTTACCACTGTTTTTGTTAACCGAAAATCCTTCTTGGATGTGGTCTGTGATGCTCTATCACAGTACAAGTACGTAGGACCTAACCAAAGAGCTGACCTAGTTCTAGCATGCAGGTACGGCGTTAATTTTTGCTTTCAAATTTCTACTATTTTTTTCCAAGTTTGATTAATGAGCTCCGATTCTAATTTAATAATTTTTTTCATTTTATTTCTAGCTAAAAATATTGTTAATTGAGTTAATGAGTCTTATCCATTTTTGTAGAATACGAGAGAAGAAGGAATCTGTTACTGTCCTCCTCTGCGGGACCAGTGGATGCGGAAAATCTACTTTGTCAGCATTGCTGGTACTCTTGTTAATGTTCATTATATTATTTTCTCAGCCTGATCATTTTCAGAATATTCTTTCTAATCACCATTATTTTATGAAATGGACAGGGTAGCAGACTTGGGGTAACGACAGTGATCTCCACGGATTCGATCAGGCACATGATGAGAAGCTTCGTGGATGAAAAGCAGAATCCTCTTCTCTGGGCGTCAACCTACCATGCCGGCGATCACCTCGATCCCGTTGCCGTAGCTGAGGCCAAGGCAAGGAGGAAGGCAAAGAAACTCGCATTGCCCAAAGAAGAACCCTCCACCGCATCCCCAACCTCTGCTGCCCTAGGGTTATTGAGCAAGAAGCAGATGGCTGTCGAAGGGTTCAAAGCCCAGAGTGAGATGGTGATCGACAGCCTCGACCGTCTAATCACCGCCTGGGAAGAGAAGAAGGAATCAGTTGTCGTCGAGGGCGTGCACCTTAGCCTTAACTTCGTGGTAGGCAAAGACAAAAATTCAGACTCTTGTATTTGCAGGCGATGGTGAAAGTTTTCATCGTCACCATCCATAGCTCGAGTGACGATGATGGCTTTGTCGTCGTGTATCATCATCTGTGCAAGGTAATAAGGGACGACGATGACGAAAGTGGCATCGCCATTTGTTTGCGGCATGATGATGATGTCATTGGCATTCATCTGTGGTATGATGCTGCTGACAAATGATGGGGACAATGATAGCTCGTTATCAGCATAGGCTATCCCTGCCTTTCAACGCAGTGCTTGAGGATGCAATGAAAATTATTATTGTTGTTGTCGCAGACCAATGACAGTGATGATCTTGTCATTTGTCTCTCATCATCTTGTGGACTTTCACAGAGTGAGAACGATGAGAGGTGAGACAATCGTTATCATTATGAACAATCTGCCTGAGAGATGATGACGATTTGTTTTGGTCTCTGTCATCCTGTGACGATTCATCATCATCATCATCAAGGACAGTTAATGAGCATGATGACGACTCATCATCATCATCATATGCGATGGCAAATCATATCTTTTTTGACTGACGGGTTTTTACTTGGTTGCAGATGGGTCTGATGAAGAAGCACCCGTCGCTGATACCCTTCATGATCTACATCACGAACGAGGATAAACACATGGAGCGGTTTGCGGTGCGGGCGAAATACATGGCATTGGACCCAGCGAAAAACAAATATGTAAAGTATATACGCAATATCAGGACAATACAGGAGTATCTCTGCAACTGTGCAGATAAGCACCGGGTGCCCAAGGTGAACAACACCAATGTGGATCGCAGCGTTGCAGCCATCCACGCCACAGTATTCAGCTGCCTGCGTCGGCGTGCTGCCGGTGAGATGCTCTATGACCCAGTGACGAACACGGTGCCAGTGGTGGAGGATGAGTACAGGAATCAGTGTGCAGCAAATTCACTGAGCTCCAAGGGGATGTACCAGCTAATACAGAGGCAGGGGTCATCGAGGCAGCTTGTGGTGCTGTTGAACACAGATGGGTCAGTTGCAAAGGCATGGCCCATGGCTGAGCCAGGGGGTGGTCCACTGTACGGTCCGCTGCACATCGGCACAGCAGAGCCGGTGAATCTCCAATTTGGTGGCTTTGGGCTCAGCGCCTGGCCCAGTGATACAGGCGGAACGAGCCATGCTGGGAGTGTGGATGAGTCCAGGGCTGATGAAACTGGGAGCAGACATTATTCTTCCTGTTGCAGCTCCCCCAGGATTTCAGAAGGGCATGCCAAGGAAGTATATTCCTTCTCCCATCTACTCTCTCTCTCTCTATCCATTCATCTATCCATCTATCAGTCTATCTCTCTATCTGTGTAACTGTCTTTCCTTTCATCCATGTATCGATCTATCTCTATCAACAGTATTCTCTATCTGTCTATCTGTCTCTCCACTCATTTATCATTATATCTTTCTGTCCATTCATGTATGTATTTATGTATGCATATATGTGTCTATATATCTCTCCTTCTATTGATATACATAATATATATCTTCTTCTATTGATATACATAACATAACATCCATCCATCCATCCATATGTCTATCTTTCTGTCTGTCTCTCTGCTTGTTAGTCATTATTTATCTATAAATTGATCTATTTATCCATCCATCCTGTCTCTATGCGTGTCTGCCTATCTATCCCTCCATCTGTCTGCCTGTCAATCTATCTATCTGGCCATCTATCCATCTACCCATCTATTTATCCATCTATCCATCCATCTGATCCAACTTGTGTGTTCTCTATAGCTCAAGGAAGATTCCTCAGTGTGCGGGAGTGAAGAGGAAGGCGAAGATCGACAGGACCCAGACAGCGAAGATGATCTCAGTGATGCAGGTGGGCGTGGAGCAGGCGAAGAGGTACGAGCCCAGAAAAGGTCTTCCTCCTTTTCCTGTTTATTGGTTCCCAAGTCTCTCATGGTTGTGGGATTACAGATGGAGGGTTCAGTGGACGAGGAGTCGACCAAGTCAGATGAGGAATACGACGACCTTGCCATGAGAGATGACCTTGAGAATGGCTACTGGACGGATGACGAGGACCGGCAGAGCCGCCGTGCTGTTGTCAGCGCTGCTGGAGAAAATGAGGGGTCCAAGGAGAAGTACAGACAGAATCTAGACCACTTTCTGCGGTCCAATGTGCATAACTTGCACTCCTCGGAGGAGAAGATTTTCCGCCGCCGACGCTCGAGGAGCGAAACTTCACAGTTCTACAGCAGATCCCTGCAGGTTCCAGGGGAGCTTGGTAGCATTGGTAATCTACGGCATAGTCTCATCCTTTCCTGACACTGAGTTCTCCTTGCCATCATCCTCATCATCTCCATCTTCTTTCTGACAAACTGAATGCTAGACAAATGTAGGTTGAAGAATTGGTAGTCCTCTAACCTCAAGTGTCTTTGATATGGATGCCTGTGCAGTGTGAGTGACATACCATCATCATCATCATCAAAGGTTATCAACATTATCATCGGCTTTTCTGACGAACTGAAATCTGGACAAGTGTAGGTCCAAGAACAGTGAACCTTCTCTAGTAACTTGTGTCTGGGACAAGAACGCCGAGTGGGAGCTTGTAGTGTGACATAGAGAGATAGAGTAGCATGCAAATAGAAGATGCCGAAAGATTCACTGTAGCCTGTTCAATCAGATGACATGAGAGCTCTTTTTTTAGGACGGGCCCTTATGATCTACTTGTCATCCTGTGAAGGAACAACATTCAATAAAGTCATGTATAATGTAAGAAGAGTCATACTTGCTTTTTGATCAAGCCCTTTCCAATTCAGGAAGGAAGCCACATCACTGCTAATAATGTAGATTCGATTAAGCTCTTCTGAATTCATGAAGAAAGCCACATTTCTCCAAATTAGGTAGTTTCGATCCACTTCCCAATTCAGGATGAATGACAAAATGCTCCTCACTTTGGAAATCCTTTGCACATCCATTCGTCTAATTTTGCAAAATATGGTGCTGTCTATAAGAGTAAATTCATGTTCTTTTAGATCGGTCTAAGAATTCATTGAAAGACGGTATTCTCTAGAATCTTCTGAGGCTCCACAATCTGGGCAATTAACATCGTAGAGCTGAGGGAAGCAACATGAGATGAGAAAATATGTAATACTACATAACACCAAGGGGAAGATTCATTGCAGCCTGTTAAAATTAAAATTGCAATTTTACATAATACCAAGGGGAAGCAACATGAGATGAGAAAATACGTATAAAATTAAAATTTTGAAAACATATCTTCCATTTCTCATAACACCAATGGCAAACCTTACATGACACTGGATCAGAATTGAACACGTTCATGTTAAATTGTTTAAATATTTATACAACTTGATTTTTATATCTCAAAAAATCAAAGCAGTTATCAAATTAAAATGTTAATGCTTCATTTGCTTTTATATCAATCCATTATTCAACGCAAAGTATCTTCGATCAAATGTTATCTCCAATCATGCAAAATTCATTTATTTCATACATACAGAGGGATATGGAATTTAAATTTGACACCATTAAAGGATTGGGTGATAAAATTTTCCAAATAAAAAATATTTTGAGTTTTACCCAATTTCAATAATTTATCTAGAAAGACAAATTAGAACTAAACATTTTATTATCAAAAAATTTTCATCTCACAGTTTTCATTGTTGAAACTTAATTAATATCATTCACCTATTTCATATTATCACCTGCATTTGATATGCATATCAGAGATAGGTCCCATGGATCAAAATCTACAGCACTAGCATTATGACATAAATAATTTTACTATGTAACCGTTATTAAGAGTGGGGAGATGATTGAAATCAAGTTAAAATGTTTATAGATTTTAAAATTTCATATTTCATTGGGTATTATAGAGGTTTTGACATAATGTCAGCCAGTTTTCATTGTTTCATAAATTATAGGCCCAAAATGATTTATTTAGATTTGGTTGCAGTTGAATTTATTTATTTTTAAAGAAAAAAATCTCTTATTTCGTGTTTTTTTAATTTTTTCCTCTGAGGCTCAAATCTTGACATGGGATTCAATCAACATAGTGGGGTAGAATAACGATATATTCTGCTTTTATTTTCACTTGCTTAAGTTGTATTATATATCTTGTTACATTTTAGTAGATCCACTGCTTACAAACATACTACTGAAAAGATCTTAAAAACTATAGAGATATCAGATTTTCACAAATACATTGTCATAAAATTATCAAAGTCTAAACCGAAATAAGAAAGACAAAATGATAAGAAGAAAATTAGAAACAAAGATGTTTAAAAATTATATAGATAAAGTTTTTCCCAATGAAGCTGCTTCAGCTGTTGGTGGTACATCTTATATAAAATTAGCTTTTAAAAACTAGAAACAAAGGTGTTTTCCTCTTCATTAATAAATATTGCAGTCATAAACTTAAGTTTTTTGGTTCTAGTTCTGTGGTTGAGGTGAAACTTAAATGATTTTTATAGTGGAAGATACATAACATAATCAAAACAACAATCTAAAATCGAATGATCAAATCACCTTGGCACAGATCAAATGTGCAATTTCTTGCCTTCTTGAGTGAGACTTGTCGAGCTATTCATGTGTCCAACCTCTAGATGTATCCACCTGATCTTTGGCATGTCAAATATCCTTCATCTTGAAGACCCCTTTTATCAGTCTTCCATTATTGTCACACTGTTACGATTGCATCATGAATTAAGAGGAGCCAAAGGGATAAGACAGAAAAAGGGCACCTGAAAATTTTTGTTAACCATAAAATGAGAATTATTCAAAATACCTATTCGTGTGTGACGCTTTGGGCCTCTATTTCTAAATTTGAGATTATATATTCATGTGAAATTCAAAATTTGAAAAAACAATTAATGTGTAAAACAATAATTTTACTCCTCTAAAGTTGAGACAATATTCCCTGGATACATCAGCCTACTTATCTACTCCAGTATCCCAATAAAATTTATTTAACCTAATTAGTTATCTACATCATGATATGGGTTAATTGATCATAGATCAATTTAAGGATAGGTTGAGTTTACACCTCGTGCTCTAGAATATGCAAAGGAGTGAACTGATTCACTCATGGAACCTGTCTATCATTGGTTACTGTGTACGTATAGTCCTTCGACTTCTTGATGTTCCAGACTGACTTAGGATAAGCTTAACCATCAAACCCTATCCTAAGTCAATGACTTCATTGCCTTATTTTCCTTGAGCTGTCTCCTCTTATACTGAGGATGAATGATTCCATCTTGACCACTCAATAATTCTCGTGAACTTCTTGCTTCACTTGAGCTAAGACAATTTGAAATTCCATGAATGTGACCTCGTGGGTCATTCATCTACAAGATGTGTTCGGTGTCTTAGGTCTAAGGATAATTTACACAAACGTAACATGAATCAATTTGATTGATAGTTTGTTATAATATTATTCAGGATTACTTTCCAAAAAGTTTAATGAACGTTTTCTCGCAAAGGGCACCCACTAATTTTCCTTGGTGTCTCCAAAATAATGGCTACATGGTTGGCCATACTCGTCATATGAATGGGACAATGTACCACTATTCTATCCGGATGCTTTGCTATCCTTCTTGAGTATGCTTTTAATTGGAATATTTAGATTGTATGTTTTAAAGAGTATAGACTCCATATTACGATCTCATTGTAATTCACTTTGTTTGATCATAATTCATTCATTATAATCATCAAACATGCATCACGATGAATATATTATACTAATGAACACTAAACAAGATATGAAATGTGAGATTAACTAGTTTAGATATTTATTTTTCTCCAAAATATTGCCCAAAATAGTTCTAAATCCCTCATACTTCAGAGAAGAGAAGGTTGAAGGAAAGACATGGAATTTAGATTCCTTTTATTTTTTTAAAAAAACACCTAGTAAATTGTGATATCAATAATGTATCATTAAAAGAACTATGTGGGATTAACTTATGTTTTTTAAGGCTTCTGGTTTATACAATAATAATTTCAATTTTCCTTAAGACCATATCTAGAGTAAAATAAACTAGTGAGAATTAATTCAAATGTTTATAAAATGATGAAAAAGAAAAATTTCCTAAATAATGTAATTTATTCAGATTTATGAAATAATTTAAAATTATTTATGTAATTTTTTAATCAGAAATAAGAATTAAATATTTGGTAGGGATGAGAGGCAGGAATCTAGGTGAGTGGATTGGGTAGAATGGAGTTTTATTATAGGGGGTTGGGGGCAGAGATGGCTGCAGATGCGTGCTGGAAAATAATGCAGTTAGGGGAGTGGTTCAGATTTTATTGTCACAACTGGCAATGTGCTGATGAGTGACAAAGTTGGAGGTGGCATGCGTGACAGTGAAAGCCTAGGCTATCTGTGAGTGTAACCTAGGAAAGGGGCAGATACATCATTACCCTCTAACTTTCAGGTCAAAACTTCTTGTGAATAGTTAGATATCTTATTTCAAGTTGGGGCAATTTGAGCCGTCTGAGTTTTTCTCTTCTACGATTTTCTCTCTCCGTGATCCTTGTTGTGATATGCCAGAATGAAAAAATAATAAGAAGACTAGAAAAATTCAAAAAATTTCTTAAAAATTAATTTAAAAATAAAATAATATTTAGGACTCATATAACTATTTAATTTTCGAATTGATTAACTAGAAAATTCTGTTAAAATAAATAACTTGGAAAAAAATCAGAGTTTCATTCTAAAAATATAGGAAATCCTAAAAAATTTTAAATAAATCTAAACATATGTTATATGACTTTTAAAATTATTTTTAATGAATTTGGTGTCAGAATATTCCATAAAAATTCTAAAAAATCGGGAAACCATAATTCCTTATAAATATTTAAATAAATCTAAATATATTTTCTAACTTATAAAAATATTTAATTGATATTAGCCCAAAAAATATTTTAAAATACCATGTAGTAGAGAAAAATCATAACTTCATAAAAAATGTAATAAATAATTTAAGCCTTAACTCACTGAATTTTTTTATCATTTTGGTGAACATGAAGACACTAAATTCATGAAATTAGTATGAAAATTATTACCACTCACATTCTGTGGTTAGGGAAATATTTGTAGCAAGGTCAGAAGTGAGTCATTTTGTCCAACTAGAGGAGGTCAAATGATGAGTTCTTTGAGTTGTTATGGAGTGAATGCTCTTGAAACTTTTGATACATGAGTCTGAATGCTGTAGAATCAATAAAGATATCCCTTACCATATGAGGTTGTGTATGTGAAGACAATGGGAACGTTGTAACACATAGTTCATTTTCTTTATTGATTTCCTTGAGCATGGACACGAGGGAAATTCTAAAATGGCTCATTATAGGGTTTCCCCCACGGCAATGGTCTTCCCTTCAACTCTAAAATTTATGATGAGCCTCTCTCAATTGACCTCCATTATTCCTAGGTTCTTCAACTAATGCTGTACACAAGATGGCAACCACACTACACATTGAAGCAAAGGTAGTTATTGATGATTATTAGTCCAAAAAGTTCTATGTACATGATATCATCAAATTAGATCAGTAAAACATTGGGTTTATAATTTATTTTCCTAGGCTCTATTTTTATATTATTTTATTATTTTTGAGACTAACCCCACTTGAATCTGTAGAGTCAAGTGGATTTCTCATATAATGGTGAATTTGAGATAAAAATGGGAGGAAATTAGAAATCAAATGGATAATGAGAGGAGATCCGATACACAAGAAGTCCATTCTAGAAGTTCATTCAAACCTCCTTAAAGACCAGGTCAAATAAAGGTAAGAATTGTGGAACTGACCCACAATTTGAATTTAATGGTTTATTTCAAAATCTGAGGAGGGAATGTGGGTCCAGGATGGAAATCAAGAAATATTAGCCCTCCAATCCCTTGGAATTAAATCCAATGGCTGGGAGAGTTAGGTCACTTCCATTTATTCTCTTCTCCCCTCTCTTTGTATCTCATCTAAGATTTCTGCTCCCAACTTGTTGTTGGAGGCCTAGTGCATCATATTTCTTCAATCCATCCTTGTTATAGAAGAATGCGGGCGAGAGAGTTCAAGGGTGATCAAGATTCTTGGAGAAAGAGCACCACTTGGCCCTCAGGGGAAGCGACAAAAAGGTTTGTGTGATCTCCTGAATTCTTTATTTAAATTTTATAGATAAAAAATCCATAGGATAGCATAGACTTCAAGCTTTCCAACACATCAAACGACACTTTAAAATTCCTCCTATAGCACAAGTTACATCGATTTTCGTCCACTACTCATTTCTGCCGCAATTTCACCAAGGGAAATGCGGCCTAAGGTTCTATTTGCCTTTAAAGTTTATTTCTTGCCCTAGGAAAATTTTCAAAAATCATAATAAATTATTAGAACTTATAATAAACAACACAAATACTTAGTTAACTTATTTCCAATAGTTTTGACAAGTTTTCTATCATTTAATTGATTTTCACTCTAGAAAATAGTTAAAAATCCAAAAATATATAAAATCACCTAAGAAAGTTATTTCAAAATATATTTGAATTAAAATTTACTCTCTCATTACCTGACCCTTGAGGATTCAACCCTTATTTACACTATTCTAAGTAAGGAAAGTTTTATAAATATTGTTGCATAAATCAGAGTCTTAAACAACTTTTATTGACGCAAATTTTGGTTCATCAACTGGCGCGTGGGAGCAGGTGTCATTGAGGTATTAAATTTTATTATTCATTCTTACATTTGTTTTTTTTTAAATACATCAAAGGATAATTTTTTAGGTATATTTATTTATTGGATCCTTTGACTATTTTATCATGAATTCAAACTCTTATCATACTTCATGCCATATTTCTGATGATCCAAAATATGATGGTTATTATTTTCATGAAAAACCTTATTATGAAACAAGTTTTTCTAGGAAAAATTATCATGACCAGACTTATTCTAATCATCAAATGCAAAAGCCTTTTTGTAAAATTTGTTTTAGATGGGGATGGTAATGAAGCATGTCAGAATATGGAGCCAAATGTAATGCATGTTGACCAAGGTCATCACCAATGGAGCACAACGCGAAATCAAGGAAGCAAAAACTACAATTGTGAATCTAAGGATCCATTTTAGCAGAGATCATTACATTTTCTCAAACTTCAATCTCGCCCAAATTTCATAATGTGCCTTTAACTAATGAGAAACCTGATAATAACTTATTGCAGATGATGTAAATGATGGTGGAGCTGAATGAAAGGATCTTAGTGAAGATAGAAAATAATGAAAGGGTCCATGAGAAGCTTAAAATGTCTCTTATCAACCTCATGGAAGATGAACAAAGCAACATGTGTGCCATTCAAGGTCAAACCTTAACTCAAAATTTTTGTCATTCTTATCAGCCTTCTCACATTGAATCACATGCGTCATCTTCCTTGACTTCAATCAATGAGGAAAATTGGAAATCCATTCTTGCTAAGTCTTGAGTAATACTGTCATGAGAATCATCTTCCCTTTCCATGAAAATTCCTAATGATGAAGTTGAGGGAGATGAGAATGAGCATACTGATGTTCTGGCAGAAGAAACAACTAAAAGAGATCCTCATCTAGAACATCATGAAACTCATGTTCCTCTTCAAAAATGTCTTCATTCTGTACTATCAAAAGATGATTCAATTGAATGCATTACTGATCAGGATTCTTTGAAACATGGTACTTGTATAGATAGTAAAAAATAAAATTGATGGAGTGCGCCAAACAACATCGATGAAACGTCATCAGAGCCGTCTTCGCCATCATCAGCATCATTGCTGGTCTGTATCCATCCCAACCGGCACGCCAAAGCATCTGTGAAGATGCCCGGGTTTAAATACCCCTGGTAGAGCACCTACACGCACGTGTTTGTGTTTTAGTTATCTGTTTTTGTTCGTCTAATTTCTGTTTTGTGTTCGTCACGACGAGTTCACTGTACTCGTCATGACTCGTCCGTATTGTCGCACGTTATCCATCATTTTATCTCGAATTGTTTTAATTTTTTCCCCTATGTTTTCATTTTTAAGTGCTGTAAAAGGGGTCCCTTATTGGGCCCCTTACGTAAACTTTGTAATGGACCCATCATGGCCCTATATAAGGCCATGATGGGCACGTTCAAAGACAGATCTGGATGGTTTTATTGTGCAGTTACCGTCGTTTCAGATCTCATCTCAGAGAAGAGAGGAAGAAGGAGAAAGGGGGAGGAAGAGGGAAGGATACCAGAGTTAGAAGCAAGAGGAAGGAAGGCACCGTCACTCCCACATGGTCTTCTAACTATTCACGCCCTTGGACACCCGTTCGAGTGCACCAAAATGTCACCTACATTCACGATCCTCGTTCAAGAGCGATGAACGTCACCGCATTGCCCATCGCATTTGCTGATCGCTCGGTCAATCCCCCCCCCACATGAGGCCGCTGACGGTTGACGTTACTTATCGACCGACGTGGCAAATTATTTGTGCAGTGCGGATTGTTGACCGATCGGCCGACCCCACCACGTGGGTGCTGTTAGGGCGAATGTCCGACTCTGATTACACACGTGTGTGGGCCCCATCGTGGTCAATCCTGCATGCATATGTCTCGACGTATATTTTTCTACGTTATGACTCCGACGACGGTATTCTCTTGACTACTTCGTGCAACAGGAAACCGTGCGACCGGTGTTCTCTTTGATCATCCAAGGAGTCTATTGGCGGGTTACCCATCCCACAAACCTGAATCACCTGTGGCCGTGGATCTTCTACGGTGGAATTATCAAGTGTTTGCTGCAATTCCTCTGACTTACCCTGGATGTGAGCTGATTCAGATCTTCGGACGCCAACTCGGATGACCCTGTTCCACTGGCGATGTCCCGTGCTGTATCGCCGGTGCATTCTCCTGGTGAATTTGAGGGGGCCACTTTGCCGTTCTACGTGCTGTTGCATATCCAGGTGCTGCCTTGCTCAAGCACTGACGTTGCTGTGCCTGTGTGAACGTCCTCACCGCTGCTCACTTCTGGCGTGTTGATCCCGTTGTGAAGCCTTGCTACTGCGCCTCCTCGCCTTCAACTTCTTCTTCCATTACGCTCCTGCATTGCTACACTGCCATCAGTTGAGCCTAATTGTGCCCCACTACAATACGTCTCTCACTACATCCGCCCGCACCGGTTCTCACACCGACGAAGATTCCGACGATGAGTGACTCCACTGACAAGATACGCCGTCCCCTTGCTCACCCGTTACATTACCATCTTCAGTATATTTTCGACTGTGCTCCACCGCGCTCAGGTCAGATTTGGTGAAAGAAATGGTGGAGAGAACTACGTCATGAGTGATTTCCTAAATACGGAGCGAGCCCATCCGTTATGTACGAGCCCCTTCGGAATTATTCCGTTCGGTGCCATAGTCACCATCGTCGCTACGATGAGGGTCAGAAGGTCACCGTCATCTTCATCGGTCGCCCGCCCCAGAGCTCAAAACTCAGTAAATTTCCACAAGTCGGACATGCATGTACACTCCACCTAGGTCATTTGCATTCATGTAGTTACAATCCCATTAGTGAATTACCCATCGGACGACGCTGTTGACAACGTCCGACATCAAAAATCCTGAAAATTTTGGACCTTGTGTAATTATGCTTCAACATCAAATGTCTTCTATGAGTAATGACAATCTTTCTAAGATGACTAAATATTCTGAACAAGAAATTCACAAGGAAAATATGGAGGAAAAATGTGTGGATAAAGAATCGAATGAAGAGCTATCGAATGAAGAGCTATCTGAAAAATGTGTTATTCATACTCCCAACTTGAGCATCTCTAATGAGCATGAAATTATTTCTGATATTGATATACCATTTTGTGATGTTGAAAATGATATTTTTATGAATGTACATGGGAATATTAAGGATCATATGATTATCAGGGAAGTATATGATGTTTTGTATTGTTCTTTGATCTATAGTGATAATGATGTATCTTTGAAACATACGAAAGAAAATTCAATTATGACTACAGATACTACCACCTCTGTATAATTATACTTATTATAATACAATGTGCTGATTTTATGCCAAGGGCCTAGCCCTACCCTTTCTCCTTAACCTCCAAGCAATCTTAAGCTATCTAAAGAGACTTCCTCTGCACAAGGGAAGGTTGCTCAACTTCCGGCCCAAGTATTGAGGCCGACACGTGTACGATCCAAGCATTGTTCTTAGATCCGGATTTGATTGCATGACACCAAGCCTTCAATCATTATTTATTCTTTCCATTTTTGTCTCAGTCTTCTTAGGGACCAATCATTATTCAAATTAAATAATAGATCATAAATACAGGTTAAGTGGCCGATCCATAGGGAGGTATATTTCAGTTTCAGAATTTTCTTTAACTTTGGAAGAAAAAATTAAATATAGAGTAAAATAAATATTTTAGAGAGAGGGAGAAATGGATGTATCTTAGAGAGATTAAGTGCTTGAGCTAAATGGATAGAGAAAGTGAAGAGATGGTGTAGGAGGTAGTAATGGGAATGGAATTCAAAGATAAAAGTGGTTGAGATTTTTAATAAAAATTTAGACCAACGAAGTAGAGATATGGATGAAAATTTAGAGAGAGAAAAAAGATGATTCTAGTGAAAGATAAAAGGGGAATTTTTTTGTAGAGAGAAAATGGTTGAATAAGTAGGTAATGGTACGAAAATGGAGATGTAAGTCCCTATAACCTTAATGCAGGTCTCTTAATCCCTGAATGTTTAGTCTAACTTGTGGATCCTTAAATTACTCCAGGATTATGAATTTTTTCAATGAACAAAGAGAAGAGATTGACTAAAAACATCAAGAAAAATATATAATGTAGGATAAACAGTCTGAACCCTAGAGAATGCCTTGTCCTACTTGTCAGCCTCTTCTAGAGCATGTACAAAACAGGGAACTCTCTTTCCTTGTCCTTTTGCCTCATTTTTCCTATTGGTTGAGGGCTTCTCCTTCTAATATTCTGTGCCCTCTTTTAAGAAGTGATTGAAGGCTAATTGATGGATCAGGATGTGGCTCAGAATCCTTCAATTGCTCCTTTTAAATCTCAAAATCTCACTTGTCAGTTGATCCCTTTAAGCCCATCCACCCAATAATCTAGCTCCAATTAATACTCCAGCTCATTGATAATGTCAATAAAAGTTATCTTAAAATGCATATAATGCATAGAAATTAAAAAATTATAAGTGATATAGGAATTTTCAGTAAATTAGATAATAACATGATAAAGCCATATTAATGAGCATAAAATCATATGACATTTATGGAAATAACACTTTATTTATCATGTTATCAAATGCCTGCACTCACCACGAGTGGCAGTGTTTATGAGAAGAAGTAACAGAGTGATAAATTAAATAAATGTTATGTTTACATAAAGTCCATTCGTTGAGCTACCAAAAAGGCTTATAAAAGAAATGATCGTGACATTCTGGTAGAACATAGGGACCTAGGGTAAGTGGCCAATCCTTTTAGTATTTTCTCTACATCAGCGTCATTAAGTTAAAGCCATCATCTATATCATCAGATCACATCCTTCCACTTTCCATCACATCTTACGCCTTTCATATCACCTTATTTTAACAGCTAACCATCATTCCACTAACACAAATATTTTTAATATCTTATCCATCTCCCTATCTATCTTTTTATCTCATCATTGTTACTTTATCCTCTGTCTCACTCATTCTTATTATCTAACTCATATCTATCTCTTATCTATCATCCTTGATATTAATCATCTTAATCTAATTAATAATGAACTATCACCTTATCAACTTGCATTTTCCTCGTCTCTTTACCTCTTATTTTATATCTTTTTTCTCATATTTGATAACCATTTAAAAATATTAATTTCCCATCGTTATATACTACAGAGATTATCCAGAATAATTACTTGCTCGACTTATTTTAGGGACTGCAAGTTTTTATAAACTTAAAGATTAAGCTTAAAATCCAAACATAGTATCAACTGCACAATTAATTTAAGATTATTATAGGTTTTTATACTGAACCAATCTTTGATGGAGACCGCAACCTTAGTTCCCATTGATACCATTCCAGGATATCACCTTAAAAGAGGATACTAATCAAATCATTAATGTTCTCACAATTAAACTTATTTCATATTATTTCAAGCATTCAAGAAAGAATTTATCTTGTAATAACATAATATCATGAATATTCCAACAATTTGAAGTCATAATTTTACTACTAATAAATGATTCTTAACATCATATGTGAATATTTTAAAAAGTTAAACGGGAGAGTTAACAACGGAATGGAGCATCCTAGGGCAGAAAAGCCATTCTATTGGAAAGTCGGGAACATGATAGATAATATAAGGAGTTGAAACTCAAAGGAATAGTTATGGGGGTGTAAATGTTTAAAAATGATTAGAAATGCTCACTGACCTTCATGTTCTGTCTTAAATAGTCAAATAGACTATTACACTTCTACAGGAAACCCCTTCATATATCAGAGAGTAACATTTTAAACCTGAAGTTTAACACACAACCCCTTCAAGCTTGTAATGATGTCATTAATTTCCAGTTTGGAGGTTAAGGGCATGGCAGAAAAAAATGTGTCAATGACACGTCAACTCCAATGGCCCTGTGATACGGGTTTTCCTCGGACTTGGAGAAAAGGAAGAAGAAAAGAGGACTAGCTGCTGACAAGTTGGGCAACGTATAAGGCAAATTATAGGCGGAGGTTGCCACCTATAAATAAGGAGGAAATAAGTCACCTGGGCACTTCTTGACGTTATGGGGGTGTATCCATCCACTAACCTTTCAACTCCCCTCCTTGAGAGGGAGCCAGAAATTCAAACCAAGGGGCTTTGAAATAATGAGGAAAGAAGAAAAAATGCAATGATAGATACTATGAAAGTATGAAAAATAATTTAAGTAATCATGGCCTATTTATAAACATTCTTTACTTATTTGTCTCTCTTTTCATTACGTACACTATCTAGAAAAAACTAACCAGCAATACAAGGTATTCTCTAAGATATAAGTCCATATACCTGGTTTTTTTAAAGCAAAATCACGGTGTCGGGTACATTTAACCCTGCGATTGTGCCCGTGGACCGATCCATTCGCGCCCTGGACACCCCCCAGGGGGCGTTTATTTATATATATAGTATTTTTTATCATTTTTAGGCGTGGAGTGAGCGTACATGTCCCAATTACACACGGACCCTACTCGCCCACACCCATGTTGCAGGAACGAAAAGGTACATAGGTGTTACCTAGTGAAGGCTGGGAGTTGGTCACTCATGATAGAAGGAGTTGGGGGAGCCCTCGTAACGATGCAAAGCGTGGAGTGCGTACTCCACCCTCCCCGTTTGCAGATGTCATCATGGAGGTGCCCGACTTGATGGACTATCAGGCGGGAGGGTGAGCTCTCCCTGGTCCATATACCTGGTAGAAGTAAATGTTTTGAAATAGTTATACTTAAATCAATTCTCACCTTGCACTAATAATGCCTGATCCTAGCAAAATTTTGGGATTTGGGGTGCATGAGAGGCACGAACAGACCATCGAGACATTAGGAACTTACAATCTATTCATTTCATTCATTTTATTCCTCTCTCTCTATCTTTCGATTTCTAAAAAATTATCTCTCATCTCTATCCCACTTCTCTCTTGATAAAAGATATTTATCGGTAGTTTCATGCATTAAAAACTAAATAAGTCTTCCACAGTTTGTCCTGCGGGGGCGGACCATTGACAATGCGTGCATCTCAAAATGCCATATAGGTGCCCACTATCAGCATACACTTTTTTAGTATTCATTGACCAACTTAGGCTCCTGCCATAATGTGATCATCCTTTATGGATCAACCCCTTTGCTTCCCCAATTTATTATAGAGTAGTTAAGGAGAAAAATGATATAAATATTTTTTTCCAAACTTGAGTCAAACAAAAAGTTAAAAATACTTCAAACTTAAACTTATTGCGTACCAACAATGATGACTTTGCCTTTTTCTTGAAGATCTTGAAATTTCAAGTACAACTCAATATAATAGGTCCATTCTTTGGCACTGGGACCATAAAAGAAAAGCTTTTACACTTTGAAATAGCTTTGAGGCAACTCATTCGCCCTGATCTAGGTGAAATATTCAAAGTGTAGAATAGGGATGTGTGTATTGGTGGAGGGGATAGGGGATGGGTGCAGGGTGGGGCCTATCCTGGAGGGGTGACATGAGGAGTAGTGTTCGCCCATTCACTATTATGATGAGATTGAGATGATTTGACATACCGAATATTGAATAATGGAAGTATATCAAATATCTACTGAATACCAAATATTGGGATAGATATCGTGGAGGTTGAGACATGGCAGATGCTGGCACTGGATATTATTATTTGATATCTAGATTTCAGATCTCAAAAATCGGTATAGAAAATCAGTATCCGGATATCAAGATCTAATTATCATGGTATTGGTTTTAAAAAATAAACACCCATTGCCCTTTTGGAAAAAAGAGGAATACAACATTTTATAAATGATTTCAATGAAAAATATAATGAAAAAGATACTAGGCTGTGCCAATCGTGCAATAAATATGGTTGACCAAGTCCAACTGGGTTTTGTTGTCAGCAATACTGGGCCTATTTTGGGTTGGTCCAAAATAATTTGTAGATCGTATCAGATTAACAAATAACAATTCTACTCCAACACAGCTATGTATATAAATTATATGGCTCAATTATGAATTTACATGTTTCCTAATAAAATGATATAACATTTAAATAATATTCCTATTTAGTTGTCAGGTATCAAAAAGCTGATATCTAACTTTGATATCAGATATTGTCATCCAACCATTGAAACGAAGGTTAATGCCAAAATTGGGACCTATACCACCACTGTAGCAACTGATATCCGATATCATCATCTGAAATTTGAATATTGGTAAGATGGATATTAGATTAGCCTGTTTTTGATATACGGTTTAGCACTCATCCTGATATTGTCATCTAATATAGGCTTGGAATGAGCGAACACTAATGTGGGGGAAGTCATGTTCTATTCAGCTTTAATGATGGGTTTGTAACATATGTCTAGATCTCAACATAAAACTTTTGCATGATAGCTAATGTTGACAGTCTAAGGAGCGCGGCAATGAGTGCCAGCTGGGATAAAGATTTAATCAATATTACAACATCCATTTGGATACCTGGATTGATAAGGTGTGCAAAACCATTGTGAGGGCATAGATGGATTGAAGGTCGTGGATCAGCCAACTAAACTCAGCTCAAAGCCGAAGTGGGTGGAATGGCAATTGAAGATTCGGTTGGAAGCTATGAAAAAGGAAACCATAGGATGTATACGGTTAAAAGAATAGTGTAAACACTCAAAAAATTCCCATACACTAAATAAATGATTCCTTGATCCACGGCCTCTATGGGCAACTTTGTCAAGCCTAACTGGAATAACAAGCTTACTATGAATTTTGGTAACAAAATTCTCCCATACTACTAGAGGCTGTAATTAAGGGGTATGCTCCTAAGAAAAAATATAGAATACGATGTAATCTTAATGGAAGACTATTTTTCCAGATTAGATGACCTTAAGATATATTTTTTTGGTTTGAATATCTTCTCCCCTCACCAAAGATCCATTCTACCCAAAACTTACATGAAAAGTCTCTAAAGAGCAACATAACAATTTAAAGCAAGAAATCTTTGTGGAACAGCCCCTAATCTTTGTGATAGAAAGTTTCAGTTCTTGGAACTGAATTTCTTGATATAAATTTAATATAGGCATTCGATATGAAGATGTAATGAAATTAATCCCATTTAAATAATCAACCAAAATGCAGGATAACCTGAAACCAGTTTACTTTCCTCCTAATTAAAACGGTCATAAAATGTTGTATATTAAAGGAGATATGACTCAATATCATTAAAAATTCCTTGAAAGAAAACACAATTCATAAGCCTTTAAATAGTAAGACTCAGAGAAGTATTTTAATATAATGAAAATCCAAACTACAAGAAATTCAAGCGAATGATTGTTAACGTGATATGACCAAGTAAGCTGTAAGAAACCTAAATTACTTAATTTATTAAATATTTAAAAGGCTGACAACATAAGGATATAATGAAGATTGTTCAATAATCTAAGGATTTGAAAGAAAACTAACGGTATCTAGAGTAAATATTAAACTTGATAAAAAAGGTTATTAGTCATTAAACATGTTTTTAACATACATAAGAAACTACAAACAGAAAAATTTGATAAATGATTTTCATTCAGTAATTAGACATTTGTAATCCAAGTTTCTCTTTTGATTACATAAACAACGACTTGAATCCTGTTTCAAATAATGTTTCATGCAAGTTCCAAGTACCAATTCTCACTCCAGTCATTGGCCTAGTATCTTAATGTAAAATGTAGAGGTTTCCCAGACCTCTTCTAATCCCCAAGGATTTCCTGGGAAGCACAATGCTTAAGTGTCTTGATGTTTACAAGTTCCAACCACATTGGTTCATAAGGCAAGGAATGTATGACAGATTCAATATAAGAGCTCAAACCTTTGAGACATTTGATATTTGACTTTCGAAAACATCACATCGACCAAAACCAATTTTTTTTAATGATGATTCAATGGGTATAGGTATGTTGACATATTAAATAAATCTAGATCCTCATCAAGATAAAGGCTGAGCAGATGGGCTAGAAAACATTGTCACAACTACACACTTAAGCTGGACTGGGGCAGCACACATCTATAAAGCCAGTGCGAGTGAAATGAGAAGTGCTTGATGAGAAGGCCTAATAAACAATACTTGATAAGGACGGGGGAGATTTTTGCAGGGAGCTATCCAAACCTTATTGGGACATTACACTAGGAATTTTCCCACATACTCATAGAAAACAATCTTCTCATCTATCTGTATCTACATGCTTTAGATCCTACAGAAATTACTGCATTGTAGGTACCAGGAATAAACTCTAGAGTTAGATACAGTGTGCAGTTACTCAGAATAAGTTAGTAGGCCATAGAGTCTGACCAAGTAATCTATTGGATAGTATTTTAACTAGCCCTATTTGATCATTCTTAGGCTTTCAGAAGAGACTTATAGTGCATGACATTCTTCTAATAGGACAATAATTATATATCATCCTAGGCTTTGCATGATGCACCATCCTCTTCCACTTAGTGTTCTACATTTATAACTAATATATGATAAATAAACTAATCTAGCGCCTCACCCTCCAAATGCATAGTGATAATTCTGTGGCAAGCTTCATCTCTTTAATGATTGAGATTGAAATATCACACAACTTTTGTGACTCTTCCTGACCTAACCCTTGGTCGAGCAGAGAGGAAAGAAGAGACAGAAAAACAAGATATTCTATTTCGTCCTCTCCTAAGTCTCCCCGTGTACCCTTTATAATGGGTACAGGGATAGGTTACAGACATGTTACATAAATTGGACTTATGGACCTGTAATGAGCCCATTACATAGAAGGTTAGAAAATAAAGAAAGTAAAAATATAGACATGGGCTATCTGGTTAACACCCCCTCAATTGGGTATGATGGGGGACCATCCAGCCTTACAAATGTCTCGTCTATGTTTTCCTTCGCGTGCCCGTGTATCCATTTTCTTTTTTCCCTAATTGGGCCCTCCCTTTAAACTTTTGGGCCTTCTTTTCTTTTTCTTAGGAAGAAGGTCCACATTTCCCCCTATAAGAGGGGAGGGGTGTCCATCGTAAGAAGAATTCTAGTTTGAATTTTTGGAAAAGGAAGAGCCCGTCCCGTTCTCTTGTGAGAGAAGAAAGAAAGAGGGGGAGAGAGAAAAGGGCGGACGGGACGGGGCCCACTTTGGCCATCCGTCCCGTTCTGCCCCCCCCCTCCTGTTTCGTCAGGCATGGCAATGGAACCCTAGGCGGCGGCAGCCACCACGATGGCCGCGGTCGCCGGGGTCCCAGGACGAGGCACAGGGCGCGCCGCCGCGCAGGGCAGCCGCCCTCGCGCAGGGCCGCGCCGTGCCCGCGGGGGCAGCCGCGCCCTCACGGGCGCCGCCGCCTCGCCAGGGCAGCCGCCCTCACGGGCGCCGCCCTGCGCCGGGCAGCCGCCCGCCACAGGGCCGCCGCGCCGCCTGCAGGGCAGCCGCCCTCACACAAGGCCGCCGCCCTCGCACGGGGCAGCCGTCCTCGCATAGGGCAGCCGCCCTCGCAAGGGGCAGCCGCCCTGGCACGGGGCAGCCGCCCTAGCATAGGGCCGTCGCCCTGCGTGCGGGGCAGCGCCCTCGCGCGGGGCGCTGCCATCGCGTGGAGCCGCCACTCTCGCACGGGGCAGCCGCCCTCGCACGGGGCCGCTGCCATCGCTCGGGGTCGCCGCTATCGCGCGGGACAGCCCGACGCCGGCCCGGCCGGCATCGTCGCCGTCCTTGGCTGCCTTCCGCCGCCCTCGATGGTCACCCTCGATACTACGCTCGCCTTCGAGCCTGCTACCGCGCCCAATTGTGCCACCGCTTTCGATACTGCGCTCGCCTCTGAGTCCATCAACGTGCAAAGCTGCGCCACTATCGTCCTCAATACTACGCTCGCCTCTGAGCCCGTTACCACGCCCAGTTGTGCCACTTTCCTTGATACTGCGCTCGCCTCTAAGTCCATCAACGCGCAAAGCTGCGCCGCTACCGTCCTCAATACTACGCTCGCCTCCAAGCCTGTTACTACGCCCAGTTGTGCCACCAACCACCATCCTCGATACTGCGCTCGCCTCCGAGTCCGTCAATGCGCAAAGCTGCGCCACTACTATCCTCGTCACTACGCTCGCCTCCAAGCCCAATGCCGCACCTAGCTGCGCTACAACCATCCTCGATACCATGGAAATTATCTTTGTTTTGACAGATTACTTGGAAGAGGAGGAAACCTCCAAGAGAAGGGAGGAGTCCCTTAAGGGAGAAGAGAAAGCTGCCGCCGCCTTGCCGCCCCCGTCACATCGCCGTCAATTGGAACTCGCATCAGCAATGCCGGATTGCGCCGCCGCCCCTACTTTTGTCTCTCAGAAGAGAGACCGCCGCCGAGACGCCCTACCTCCAGCGTCGCCGCCGCCGACTCCGGCACCCAGTGACTGCTGTCGGCGCCCTAGTCAGGACGCTCGGCATCGCCGCCTTACCGCTGCCGTCACCATCCATCACCACCGCGCTCGTCTCTGAGCCCATCCACCCCACCTTATGCTGCTGCGCCGTCCACCATCACATACCAGCCCCTCCGGTCTCCTAGAGAAGCTCCAAGGAAGACGATTGCCGGATGACATGCCGCCGCTAGTTTACCGCTATGAAATACATGCCGTAGTAGGATATACAGTCGCCGCTCCGCACCGCCGACGCCTATCTTTGTTGCCCGATAGCAGATTGAAGACGGGGTCCACTCTGCCACCACTGCTAAAGCATTCGCTCCCTGCGACCGCTCCGCCGCCCTGCCCTCCACTCCTCGTGGTGTAAACACGAGCCGCTCGATCCGACAGGTCATGTTACATCTGGGTAGGTAGATACTACTAAACCCAGTTTGGATATAAGCTTTTGGAATATCCTCCCTAGAACGCTTTTGGTGAGGAGATATGCTACTTGATCTATAGTGGACACATACTCCAGCTTGATTAGCTTCTGATCAATCTTCTCTTTGATGAAGTGACGGTTCATTGCAACATGTAATAGTAGAGTCTGCTGAGCTTCTCCACACTCGAAGGTCTTCAATGATAATATGGAGCCATATACCTTCATAGATGCCTTTAGCAAGGGCCCTGAATTCAGCCTCCACTTGATAGTGCAACACCATGTTGTTTCTTACTATTCCAAAAAAGGTGCAATATACTGTTGTTGACCGGCGATCAGAGAGATATCTGCCATAGCCTGAGTCTATATAAATCTCCAAATTAAGACCACTACTCTCTTTGTACAAAAAACCATGGCCTGCTGTGCCTTTCAGATAGGATAGCACTCTATCGACAGCTTTCATATGAGGTTCACAAGGACTATCTATAAATTGACTGAGGAGTCCAACCGCAAAAGCAACATCTGGCATAGTATGATTGGGATAAATATGTCTTCCAATCAAATGCTGATATCTTTCTTAATTGACAGGAGTAGACTCTTCACACACACCCAACTTAATATTAGGCTCGAGTGGGGTTGCAACCAGTTTGCAATTGCTCATCCTTTTTCGTCTAAAAGATCCATGATATACTTGCGTTGTGACATAAAGATCCCCTCCTTTGAGTACACAATTTCAATGCCCCTAAAGTACCTTAGTGGTCCCAATGACTTGATTTCAAACACTTTAGCCAAGCGCACACCAAGTAGCTTAATTTCTTCCTCATTATTGCCGGTAATGATGATGTCATCCACATACACAACAAGAACTGCTACCTGCGTGAAAAGAGATTGCTTCACAAATAGAGTGTGATCGCCATGACTTTGCAATTATCCAATCTTCTTTTTAGACTTTGGGGAAATTATACCAAACCACGCCTCTGGGGACTATTTGAGAGCATACAACTTCTTCTTCAACCTGAAAACTTTATCATGAGATATTAATAATAATATCCAAGAGGCAATAGCATGTAAATTTATTCATCCAGATCTCCGTGTAGGAAGGCATTCTTAACATCGTGTTGATGTAATTCCCATCCTAGACTCGTTGACACTGCAATCAGTAGATGTAATGTATTCAACTTGGCCACTGGAGCAAATGTTTCTTCATAACCAATTCCATAGCACTATGTATAGCCTTTGGCTGCTAATTGTGCTTTATTTATTGCTATGGATCCATCAGCTTTATAGTTTACAGTATATACCCATCGACGTCCAACAGGTTTTTTACCTCTTGGTAGATCAACAATGTCCCATGTATCATTCTTCTTGAGAGCTTCCATTCTAGTGTTCATTGCTTCCGCCCACCTATCATCTGCCTGATCTTCTCTAACATTCTTTGGAATAGTGATGGAGTCGATCTTTGTTAGGAACATCTGAAATTCAGTAGAAGCATGGTAATTTTTCACAAAGTGTGAAAGAGGATATTTTACTCCCTGAGTACATGTCCTCTTTCCTTTCCTGAGTGCAATAGGCCACCCGTCATTATCATCCTGATCTAGTAAAGTCCCTTCTTCAGTTATACGGTCCCCATATTGAGGAGTCACTTCTTCATTCTGTAAGACTATTTCACCTTTGTTCTGATAAGTTTCTTCATCTCCATTTGCCATTACTTCTTATGTAGATGATCTATTGTTAGTAACATTATCAATCAGATCCATATCAACTAGTGACTGTATATGCTCCAATATTTCATTATTCTTGTACTCAGTGTTGATAATTTCATCCAGCTCATCGGCAGGGAATGCAGTTTGAACATTCTCTGCTATTTCACTGGAGAAAAATGTTTTTTCTCATCAAACGTGACATCTGCTGATATATAGAACTTCCGTAACTTAGGATCATAGCATTTGTACCCCTTTTTTCTTGAGAGTACCCAATGAATATACATCTAAATGCTCCTGGACTGAGTTTATCCACTGGACTGTGTTTATGAACAAACACTGTGCAGCCAAACACTCTAGGCTATAACTTAGTCCTTAAGTCAATATGGGAAAAATCCTTATAAAGTATCTCAACTGAACTGTCATAATTTAGTACTCTTGATGGTAACTGATTAATTAAATGTACTTCAGTTAATATAGCCTCACCCCAATAGAGGTTAGGAACATTTTGATGTAAGAGGAGCGCTCGAGCTGTATTCACCACATAGCCAATCTTCCTCTCTACTACACCATTTTGACGTGGTGTGTATACACATGACAATTCGTGTACTATTCCTCTTCCAAGGATGACAAGGTGTTGTTGAAGAAATCCATTGCGTTATCTGATCAAAATTTCTGTATACACACACCAAACTGAGTCTTAATTCATATGCAGAAGTCCTTGACTACTTTTGCCACCTCGGATTTGTGCTTAAGGAGGTGTATCCAGGTTAACCACGTACAGTCATTGCGATGCTCACTTATGTTTAGGACATTGGCAAGATTCACACACAACTATATATATTTGAAGGTCTTTAGCAAAAAAGGGAAACATTTTCTCCATCAATACAAAAGCTGGATGTCCCAGAAAAAAATGTAAGAGTTTAAATTCTTCAAGTTTCTGAGCATCCACCATCATCCCTGCCTTCCATTCATCCTTGACGCAAATGAGCCCATTTCATTCCTTGAAGGGTGAAATCTTCTGGTTCCTTGCCTTGTCATAAAAAAAGCACCCAGTAGGATAAAAAACTAGTGTACATCCAGTATCCCGAGCTAAACGCTGGGGTGAAATTAATTGAGCCCTTAGGCTAGGCACATGGAGAACATTCTTAATAATTCCCACACTTTCAACTTTTATATTACCCATGCTTGTGACGGGTAAGGCTGCTCCTACTGTATGAATAGAATTTTACATTAACTCCCTCGGAAGGGGAGTATGAATAGAATTTGGCCGGATAAGGAGTCATATGGTATGTTGCTCCAGAATTAAGAATCAAATCTCGATAAATTTGGTTTTCTGGGTAAGATGGATTACCTGATCTGGTGACTGTGCTGGCCATGGACGTAGAACTGACCAGGGCCTTCAACTTCTCAAGATCTTCTTTGAGATGACTAACCTCCTCAGTGTTGGACTTCATCACATATTTTACTGTCCGTTGGTCAGATGATTCAGCTTCGCCTGGATCACTTCCCCCGGTGTGTGCAGAATGAGGTTGACTTCTTGTAGGTCGCTCGTGCAAATTTGTACAGTTATCTTTGGTATGCCCTCTCCGTTTACAGTAATGACACACATGGGCCCTTATTGATCCTACCTTCATGACCTTTACAGCTTTGGTATGCCTCATTTCTTTCTTGCCCAGTAGCTTTATCTGCACTTGAAGAGTCCGCTGCTCCAGTCTTTTGGCCCTTCACCGTGGCCATCAGTCCCAAGCTAGTCACTTCCTTCAAGGCATTACTACCAACTTGTAATCGACCTTCTTCTTCCAATATGAGATTGATAGCTTGTTCCAGATCAGGAATCTTTTCTCGATTCAGAATCTGGCTCTGCACAGATTCATATTCATGGTTCAAACCCATCAAGAGTCTGAACATTCTGTCTTGGAGAGTATACTCCCACTCATTTGGATCGTGAATCAGACCGTAGTGATCCAACTCCAACCAAAGGGCATGAAGCTCATTTACATAATCTGTCACACTTCTGTCTCCTTGTTGTATATTATAGGCTCAAATTACAAGTTCATAGTCCTCTTAAGATCCTTAAGAACATTCTTTTTGACATAATCCCAAATCTGCTTGGCTGTCTTCAAAAATGCCATCTTGGGAAGTTGATCTTTGGTCATACTGCTGAGTAAAAACACACAGATAATGACATTGTCTCACTTACAAGACTTATACGAGGGATTCCTTGGAGCCATTTCTGCACTTAGATGGTCACTCAACTCTCGCCCAATCGGAGTAAGCTCCACTATTTGACCCCATTGAGAAAAATTCCTCCTATTATATCAGAGTGTCTCTACAACATGGGGAATTACAGAGGGCAGAAGACTGTGGGAGTCCCTTAGATCTTCATTTCCATGAGCCCCACTTGCTGTTGTAGACTATGCCTCACTAGCCATCTTCAACAGAATAGCACAAATGAATTCTCACGCTGAACTTGATAGAAGTAGGACCACCAAAAAACGATGGTCAGACTGGATGACAATGCACTTCATAGCAAACCTCCAAATGATAATGACGGAACCTCCGTCTCCTTCCAGATCGACAATTCCGGTCTTCCACATGATGACGATGACAGAAGCAAAAAAAGAACACGATGACGGAACTTCCATCTCCATTTGGATCGCTAATGTCGGGAAAGGTCTTCCACACGATAACGATGACAGAACAACAATGGCGGTGAGTCTTCTCAACCTCACAATTCCTGCTCTAGTACTAGTGATCTTCTTGAATTTGGAATGTAATAGTGATCTTCTTGAATTTTTATGACATTTCACAAACAAATACTTCCAGACTGATTGGAGTGGCAAATATTCACCTCTCCATACCTATCTTAACTCTCTTGGAAATTTCTACAGAATAAAATAGCAACAACAAACATTAACATCGACACATAATTAAAATGACACTTACACTACTTCATCCCGCCTTAGTCCTGAAGTAATTAAAATGACACTAACACTATTTCATCACGCCTTAGTCCTGAAACCCCTGAACAAAATAGCAACAACAAACATTAACATCAACACATAATTATAATGACACTTACATTGCTTCATCACGCCTTAGTCCTGAAGTAATTTTGGGATAAAGGTATAATCACTGTAGTTTTTCTAATCAACATATCACCCACAAAAGTCTTACACCATCAATTTACGTTGGAACTACTTTTTAACACCTCGCCGGATAACTCATTTTTAAAACATTTGGCTGCTTACGTTATCCATTTATGCACCCATATGCAAAACATAAACTTGATTCCAGGTCTAAAAAGTGTGTTTTTCTTGAATACAGCTCTCTCCCTCTTGGCTATCAATGCCTTTCCCTCCTCATAGTTAAGTTCTTTTTATCTTGCCATGTTATTTTCTTTGAAACTGTCTTTCTAATTGTGCAAGCATCAGTCTCTTTTTGACCCTTCTAGTTGCCTCATCACCTACCAAATGCTTTATGTTCCTTGCTACTAGAATCCCCTTCCACTTGGCCTCATAGCATCCACCACTCCCATATTCTAACCCACTAGTTTCTCCATTTCCCCCACAACTAACCCACTTGTTTCTCCATTTCCCCCATATCTAACCCACTAGTTTCTCCATTTCTCCCGCAAATGCTACCAGGAAAGCTGACATGACCATTGAAACAGATGTCATAGAACATAAAAGCACCTGGACCTTGGTTCCCTGTAATCCCGATTTCCATGTCATTGGCTGAAAATGGGTTTATTGCATCAAATGCACTCCCTATAGTGCAATAGACAAATACAAAGCTAATGAAGAGATTTTTAGAATCATATACACATCTTAGAATCATTATATGCACCATTTTATTACTTTTATCTTTATTTTACCATCAATTCCCATTCCATGCATTAATTCTTTAGAAGTTCAAGCGTGACCATTTATTTTCACTAAAATTCTCTCTAGTGACTGTAGGTCATTTGGAAAAAAAATTGGAATTATCATTTCTAATTGCAGTAAGCTTAAAGTGCATTAAATAAAAAATAAAATAAACAAAAGGGTTTTTTGGTGGCCAGCTAAAGGAGAGAACACAACAGCACTCAAGAAAGCTTCCAACCAACAAGGGCACAATGTCAAGCTACCCAGAAATCGGCAAGCATCACCGCAGAAGAAGCCAACTTTTGGCACACAAAGAGGTCTATGCAAATGGGCCGCATAGAGCCCCAACACCAGGCCCATAGAGGCCCATAGAGAGATCAAGGAATGCACTCTAGATGGATGTCTTCTTTAATTTGATCTAGAATATTGAAAGAGATTTATATAACATAACTTTTCCTAAATTTTTTTGATATAGGATTGCATCTAAGTATATCTTTCAGGAGTACACGGGGACATGCTGACAAGGATGAGATTGGTTGCTGCTCCAT
Organism: Wolffia australiana; assembly: GCF_029677425.1. Lineage (NCBI taxonomy): Eukaryota > Viridiplantae > Streptophyta > Magnoliopsida > Alismatales > Araceae > Wolffia > Wolffia australiana. Next base: position 21,275,766 of record NC_135836.1, on the reverse strand, counting down.
GGGCCATGAATTTAAGATGCATAAAATAAATATTGACTGAACCTCGCACTGACCTGGCCTGAAGCCAAGTCATAACGAGCGTTCTTAAAACAATGATATAATCGTGATCATCTAATCTTTTTAAATAAGACTGGACAATTATATCTTTCAGACGTTGGCACACTTTGCCACACGAGCTGGCAAATCACAAAGATGGCATGCTTAAGGGGCAGTTGACCAGGTGTTGATGTGGAAATAAAATGGTTACACCATTAGAATGGGTCCACGGCTGCAATTTAATCTCAGCCATTGAACCCATTCAAAATAAGATCAGGGGGGAAGTGGGTGATCCTATCTTTCTCCACCCCTGGTTGCTATCCTCATCGGCTGGCCAGCATGGCCGTCGATGAGGGAACCATGGATCGATCCATGGATCAGATGTGACCCATGGAGGACCACTCAAACCCCTTAAAGTGTGATTTGGAAGGCTCTAACTTTATCTCTTATCGCATGCGAAGGTCCATTTAAGGATTAGAGCACTCGGTAATGTTGTGAAAGCTCAGTGGATGTGTAGATGACTCAGGAAGACTTCAAGAAAGAGCAAGCTGTGTACTATTGGGTTATGTGCCTTGGTTCGTCCAAGGAAAAGATGATTGATAAGCCTAAAAATGCGTGTAAATATGTCGTTGATTTGATGTTTAGACTTATACAATAAAATTTACAATTACCCTTAATCACTAAATATAGAATATAGAGCAAGCAAGGGGTTGAACCATAGGGAGGCAGCAAGAATTTTCATCCAATTTTAATGAATTAATTCAAATATGAATTAATTTTGCAATTAATAAATCTTATTATACTTAATAATGTTTTTAATTAATCAAAATTAAATAAAAAACTTAATTTTGATTTTCACTATTTCGGTCAAAAAGCTCAAGATAGAATTATTTCAATTATAAGATCAGATTAATTCGGATCATTAATTTCCCAATTATTATAAAATTTTAAGACAATTTTTATGAATTAAAATTGGGAATTAAATAATCAAGAAAGGGATTTTTAAATTGGACTTCAAGATGGATGAATTTTCAAATAAAATTTTATTTTTAGGTTTTTTATATATTTAATTAAATTTCCAAACAATAAAAATTGAAATCTAGAGAGAGAAACTAGATAAATAAACATAGAGAGAGAAAGTGAAGAATTTGGGGAAATGATGAAATCTGACCCTAAATTAAAAATCTAATGTTGCAAAAATGGTCAAAATTGATGTAGGATTAAAGATTAAAAACCATATCTTGAATCAGAATCAAAATGCAATGCTAATTTCATACAAAACCACTTCTAGGGCATGTACATTTTGCCCGTGCCTCGGCATTTAAGAGTTGTTCAAGAAGAAGATTGAAATACAAATCAGAAACTTACAAATTTGAGTGTAGAATCAAGAACTGTCAACTTCCAAAGCAACTATTGTGTCCGTCCTGGCCAAATCCTTGGAGAGAGCTTCCAAAAAGTGAATTTCACACTTTTCTAGACGTCTATTTAAAGATCCAACCGTTTGGATTGTAGAGGGAAAAGGATGAACCTACCCTCAAAATTTCAGCCCAATCGGACATATAGATCTCTAGATATCGTCATTTTACTATAGTTTAATCTAGGTCGTTGGATCATCTTGTTATTTTAAAAAAATTGATTTTTTTGATTGGCTGACGCATGATTTTTCTCCTTTTCCGCCTTCTCGGATCATGTTATGACACGTGATTGTCCGTGTCCGCCGCTCGCAATCATTGGATGATTGAATCTCCTCTTGAATGGCTGAGAGGACGCCACATCACTCGTCAATGCCTACAAAAACAAAAAATAATAATAAAAGTACAGCGGTAAGATTACCGCTATTTTTTTTTCAAAATTTGCTAATCGATTTTCGCGTGCATTTAATGCACGCAGAAAATTGAAAAGCGGGCGGCATTTAAATTTACATGGAATGGATTACCGCGTGCATTTAGTGCACGCGGCTACTCAATTCTGCGTACGAGGAATAAATCATAGATGCGGAATCGATTCCCGCGTGCATTAAATGCACGTGGTTATCGATTCCTAAGTCAATGATTAGCCAAATAAAAATGAATGTATTTATTATTATTTTTTTTTTTTTGCCGACCGCGCCACGTTATAAGTACTTTTAATTTGGGTTAATAGCATGAAATATCCCAAACTTGTTCAAAAATCTGAGACTTATCCTAAAATTTTTTTTTGGCACAATATATCCCAAACTCGCTAAGTTGGCAACGACATATCCCGGTGATGACTTGGAATCCATCGTGGCTGCTAGGTGGATTTTCGGCCAGATTTTGACCTGGCGGAATCCACCTGGTAGTCACGATGGATTCCATGTCATAACGGGGATTCCACCTGCCAGGTGTTTTCCGATGAGAGAGAGAGAGACATTCTAGAGAGAGAGAAGAGGAGAGAGAGGCATTCTAGAGAGAGAAGAGGAGAGAGAGGCATTCTAGAGAGAGAAAGAGAGGCATTCTAGAGAGAGAAAGAGAGGCATTCTAGAGAGAGAGAGAGAGAGAAAGGGAGAGAGGCATTCTAGAGAGATAAAGAGAGGCATTCTAGAGAGGGAGAAAGGGAGAGAGAGGCGTTCTAGAGAGAGAAGAGAAGAAGGGAACGAGCAGGGAAATGAGAGAAAACTCACAGAATCGGACATGAAAGCGCGGTCGGGGTCGACGACATCATAGTCAAGGAATAAGGCCACTCTTTCTTTCTCTCTCTAGAATGCCTCTCTCTCTCTCTATAGAATGCCTCTCTTTCTCTCTCTCATTAGAAAACACCTGGCAGGTGGAATCCCCGTTATGACGTGGAATCCATCATGGCTGCCAAGAGGATTTCGCCAGGTCAAAATCTGGCCGAAAATCCGCCTGGCAGCCACGATGGATTCCACGTCATCACCGGGATATGTCGTCGTCGACTTAGCGAGTTTGGGATATAACGTGCCAAAAAAAAGTTTAGGATAAGTCTCATATTTTTGAACAAGTTTGGGATATTTTGTGCTATTAACCCCTTTTAATTTAATGATTGGCTCATTATGGCATTGCGATTTGCGATGCCATAATGAGCCAATAATGCTCATTTCCTTCTCTCTCCTTAATATTCAAATAATATGCATCATTCATTCGCCCAAATTTCAAGCGAATGACGTGGATGCCATTTAATAAATATAATATATATATAAAACATTCTAAAATGTGATATAAATAAAATATGTATTATTTTAATTGGAAAAATCATTTATTGGCTAAATATTGGTCAAAATTATATAAAATATGGAAAAATTTCAGAAAAATTATGAGAGCCATTACCAACCTTTAGCCAAATATTTAAAGCCCTGTAAAAAATATTTCTTCAATAAAATGAGGTTAAATACCATGTAAAAATGATAAAAAATTAGAAATAATAGTAAAATCAAAGTGTAACTCATTAATCTTCAATTTTATATGATAACATGCAAATATGTCCATTAAAGCACATAAATATATTTTAAAATTCATCAATTAATCCTGTTAATTTGCAAGTTATCAATGATTCTATGGATGCGGAAGCGTTTTGATCAATTCATAATGAATATTTAAAATAAAACATTGAGTGTACCTTGCGGGGAACTTGTTCCCCCCTTGACTTTGCCACTCTGAGATCTTTCGGAAGCCTTTTACACCTCCGACCTCAAGAAATATTAATGCAATCACACGACGCTTGGATCTCCACATCGTCTCCTTCAACTCTTCTTAAAAATCTGGAATATCTTCTCACCATGAAGACACTTTCCTTGGGTGAGTGGAGACAAGAGTGGAGAAAGGGAGGGGCTCTCAAATATGGCTAGCTTGGGTGCTTGAAATGAGTGCCCCTTCCCTATTTATGTTTTACTTTAAGTTTCTCTCAAAAACCCTAAAAAGTAAAATATATCCACCAATGCTCTAATGACCTTACTCGTGTGACCCTCTAGGCCCATGTATCATTCTATTTAATAACTTTAGTGGCCCAATAACAAGTATTGGCCAACCTAATTAATTAAATTTATATCTACATATAGATTATCTAAGGATTGATTTAACACAATTGATATATTAAGTTTCCAGCCCTTGAGGTGCCAAGCTACACCTCGTGCTCTAGAAGAGACCGACTAGTGTTGAACTCTCTCATCGAACCGTTGCCGTCATTGGTTACCATATATATATAATCCATCATCCACACGAGACTCTCGAATGACTTAGGGTATGGTTTATCATCAAACCCTAATCCGTCATTCTATTAGTACGATTGCGTAACGAGGATCATTGAAGAAAACCTTATCCAATAAACTCACTAGCCTGGCAATGGATTTTCTGCACCACCTTCCTTGAGTCGATCTCCTCATATACCAAGGGTAGATGATGCCTTCTTGACCGCTCAATCCTCTTCGTGAGCTTTTTACTACATCCGAGCTATGACTTTTTTGAATCCCATGATTAGAGGCTCGTAAGTCGTAATCAAAATGTAGTCGTCTGCTCAAGAGATGTCCTTGGCGTCTCAAGTCAATGGATCACTTATACAACTGTGACATGAATCAACCTGATTGACGTTTAGGTATATACCATTCGGAGATTCCTACGGATCCATTCTGTGAACTCTTTCTCCAAAGAGCACCTACTATCTGTCCTTAGTGTCGCCACACTAATAGCCACAAGACCATCTATACTTATCGTATAAGTAGGATCAGCTAGTGCTATTTTATCTGGATATTTCGATGTTTGTCTCGAGTATCCATCAAATATGAATATTTAGAATACATCTTTAAAAAGTAGGGATCATTGTATTATGATATCATCATAATTCACTATGACATTGAGTGTATTCATAAACTTCATTATAAACATCACACATAAATTATAATGAATGGATATATTTTATTCAATGAATTTGAATAAACATAGAAGTGTGATTGGCTTGATAGCCACATAATATCTATCATTTAGACCACTCAGGATCCAGACTAAATCGAGGAACTGGGACGGGGATGTCAATCGCCACCCCCTGACTTCTGTGTGCTGCTCTCCCCCTCCTTCCCCTCTTCCTTGCTAGTGCAGAATCCTTTCATAATTTAATTTCAATGCAGTAGGATAATGCCCTAGCTTAGTGATGTAACATGAAGGACACTAGGATCGAACGGCTTGTGTTACATCACAGGGCAGATACTACGATCAGATATGCAATAATACGGATGTGACGCACACGAAGTAAAATCAATGGAAATATATGAAAGATGCTACAGATCTCAGGGGTAAGACCAGAGTAATGACACAAGGGGTAGGTTAGTGGCAAGCTTTAAATGGCCCGAATAATCAACTTGAAGGCCAGCGGGAGGGGAACAATCACTGCCTATGAGCATCCACACCATTGTCGAGAACGATACCAATCCAACATCAAAAAGGAAAGTCCATAACATGAACTCAGTGGCTATTCCTATGACTCAAAAACTCTCGACAGTGGAGCAGTAGAAGATGGCACAGATGAAGATAATAATACTAAAAATAAGAGCAAGGGATGTGTAACCTATGGGTTTGGGCCCAGGTGCTTGAGGCGGGCATAATCATTGATAACGAAGGGGGATCACGAGACTGATCAATGACATTGTGGTCGGTTGTTTTGCAATGATAGTGGAAAATCGACAACCTTTGAGCAGTAGACGATCAGCCACTAGCAAAAATGCAGATGGGAGCAAAGGTCAATGGCGACAAACATGATGACGAACATAACGGCGCAAGTGGTAGGGGCATGATGGCAGGCATTGGTGTGCAGCCCATGGGCAAGACGACAGGCAGCCATGGGCAAGACCGCAGTAGGCAGCCGCTAGGGCAGCGGTCGCAGCAGACGGCTATGGGGGTGGTGGCCCCTAGGGCTCCCCTTGCGAGCTGCCAGCTATGAGGTCCTCGTGGGCGGCACCTATGGCAGCCCTCGCCAACAGCGGCTATGGCAGCCCTAGCGGGTGTTGACTATGGCAGCCCTCGTGGGAGGTGGCTATGGCGGCCCTCGAGAGTGGTGTCTATTGTGGCCCTCATAGGCTGCAACTGCTTGGGCATCCCCTGGTGCGATCATTAGGGCAACCCTCGCGGCGACTGCTAGGGCACCCCTCGCGGGCGGCGACCACTAGGGCAACAATCGGTGCGAAGGCTGCAGCCAGGCACCCCTTGCGGGCGGCGGTTAGGGTGGCCCTTGTGGCGACATTTGCGCAGCCTTTCCAGGTGAGATGGCTGGGGAGCCTCTTGCCGAGATTGCCACGGGCTATTGATGCGCTCCTTGATGCAACTGCTGATGAGCTCTGGATTGGTCTTCTAGATGGTCCTCCAACACTTAGATTCAAATCAGATCAATCACACATCTAGTTCAATGTGATCAAGATTCAGTACCATGATTTCATTAGGGCCTTCCATCGAACACCTAGAGTGCATTCAACGTTATCCATCAATTATTTAAATTCATCCCCATTTATCCTTTTACAAATATAATGTATACATAAAGATTAGAAAAGATATACCTAGTGAACCATCCTTGCATTTCAACCTCTTTGGGGCATTCTGTTGGACACCTGTAGGGTGGGGTCGGAAATACACCCATTTCTCTTGATTTTTTGCTGTAAGAAAATACATAAAATATATATAAGAAACACGACACTTACATTTAAAATATTCTAATATTATAATCGACGTATTAGAAATATATATTCATCTTGAATTCTCTTATTAATCCCTTTCCTTTTTCTCTATAACGTCTCTCTATCTAATTAAGTACATTCTTTAAAAAATAAAACCAAAAAAAATCAATTGTCTCTCCTCTCTTCATATTAAGCTCTAAGTATATCTATACATCACTATACACATATATTCTCATCTATATCAATATCTAATACTGTAATCCATTAATCTCTCCTTCTATTATCTGTCATAATCATATCCCTTTCTCTATTTCACTTTTTCCCTTACCCTCTACTAAACTAAATATTCCTATTAACTAACTTCTTACATCTCATTACCGTAAGTCCTTATTCCTTATCTAACTAGTCCTAATATCATTATAGTTATATCCACTTTCAATTTTCTATGTAGCTTACTACTAATTATAAATAACCTCCGTGCCCCTATTCATAGAATTTTACTATTCTATTTATCTTTATAATCTTCTCTACTTCTTATACGACCTACAATAATACAATCCTTAACTAAAATCTATTAACTCATATCACTATCCTAATTTCTTATTATCTTTGATAATTATAAAAATATATAAATAATATCTCATATTATCCCTCTTACTCTAATTCTCTTTCTTATCAATTACTATTTATCATCCTCCAATACTATCATAATTTCTACAATCCATAAGATAGTATCCCCTAGCTACTAATTACTCATTTTATACAATATTTAGTCTATTTATTCCTACTATTACTTCTTCTTTTTTTTTTAGCAAAAAACGGTGTCGGTTACGGCCAACCCTGTGGTTGTGCTCGTAGTCCAATCTAGCCGTGCCCCGGATGCCACCCAGGGGGATTTATATATAATGGAGTGTTTATCATTGTTTATAGGTGTGGATCGAGCATAAATATCCCACCTGGATCCCACTTGTCCACGCCAATGTGCATGAAAGGAAAAGATACATAAATGATACCTAGCAGGAGCTCGGAGAAGTTCGCCCGCGCCGACCTCATTCATCCATGCTACCTCCGAGTGAAAGTGGGGGCGGAGAGTGGTGGTCGCGGAGCAGCTACGATGGTGGAAGTGTGCGCAGTCCATCCCGCCATTGTGAAAGTTGTCCGATCAGGTGAGAGGTTGGGCACACCCTCCTCGAGTGTTCCACGCAATCCGCCATTCCTACAGGTCCTCCTTCGGTAGTATGTGACGCGTACGGAGGGTCCACAAGCCGAGACATTCCACGCGATAGCATCACCGAGCTGAGGGAGGGAGGGCCTGCCAGGAAAGAAAAAGACAGGAGGGGTGTCATGTGTGTACCGCATGGTTGGCCAGGGCATCTTCTGTCCGATTGCCTTCTCGCAGCTGGTGATGTATACTAGTTGTGCGAGGGCGGCACCGCATGATGTCCTGCCATACGCGATGTAGGCGCCATTGGGAGCATGTGCCTGCACGAAGCATGTCAACCAACACATGTGAGTCCAATTCTATGACGACGTGGTAAAGGTTTTGTTCCTCGTAGAGGAGTAAAGCATCACGTATCGCCATAGCTTCGGCTATTGTAGTAGTTTGTATGCAATAGAAAGAGGAAAAAGCGAAGATAATACTCCCTATATGATCACTGAGAATACCACCTCCACCTGCTGGCCCTGGGTTCCCTTTGGCCGCACCATCTACATTCAGTTTGAGGATGTCGAGTGGAGATGGAAGCCAATGGACGACCAATAGCTGAATGCGGACAGGGGAAAGGGTCACCGAAATGCCCCAAGAGCGAAGGAAGCCGCACGTGAGGGTTGAGATGCAGTTGCGAGGTGAGATGAGATGGTGGGTGCTTCATATCTAGAGCTTGATTCGATGAGTGATATCTACGGCACACATGGGAGTTCCTGCGTAACGAGAAGAATTTCGCCCTTTTCATATCTCCCATAGTAAAGAAGCTATGTGATGTGTAGGATGGGGCTCTTTTAAGAGCGTGTTGGCGAGAGAAACATCTTGCCAAAACACTCGAACGGGGTCAGTGGGATGGGAAGAAGTGGATACCAAGGGTGTGTGATGTGACACCAACAATCTAGGGCTGTCTCACTATGGAAGAATAGATGTTCCATAGTCTCATCCTGTGGTGATGCGAGGTAGTAGTGACAACGCGAATTGAGGGAGAACCTATACGGATCACCCGATCATCAATCGAAAGGCCACGACGTAAGAGTCTCTAGAGGAAAATGAAGACACGTGTGAGGATCGCCGGATGCCAAATGCGACGACCCTAGTGCTGGTGGGGGGATTTCTCACGGAAATGCTCCCAAGAAGATCTACAGGAGAAGTTTCCATCAAGTGTGAGCGTCCAAATCGCACGGTCAGGAGTGGTCCTTATAGGGGTACTCTGTACCTGGGAGACTGAAGGGAGGCCATGATGCTCCCATAGGTGTCTCATGTTGTCCATGAGCAGTTGGGCCAGTGTTAATCTCAGTTAATGAGGTACAAAGTGTGGATGACGAGCTAAGGGTTCGTCACCATGCCAAGTGTTAAACCAAATACTAATCGCACCTCGGCCAACCTGCCAACATGTAACCTGGGCTATCTCAAGCCAGTGTTTTTGCCAAGTCCACCATCACCAAGGGCCCCGGATATCCATCTCTCGACGGGCCCACTTGCCATACTTGGCAGAAACAAAACTTCCCAATAGGGAGTGTGTGATGCGCATACGCCATACGAGTTTCTTTTGAAGCATGTCTTGGACGTTCGTGACCCGTCTGATCCCTAAACCCCCCTCGATCTTCAGCCAACAAGCTTTCGCCCAAGAGAACCAATGATAACGACACTCTCTCTCAAGGTGACCAGACCATAGGAAACGTGCGCATAGTCATTCCACTGAGTGTAGGACTGTGAGAGATAGTGAGTGGAGCGCAAGGGTATGCAGCGGGATACTCATGAGGATGTGTAGAATAAGTTGGATACGTCCTCTAGGGGATAGAAAATGAAGTTTTCATCCCACCAGTTTCTTTCTCAGTTTAACCAGCAGTGCATCAAAGTAATGAAGCCTAGCGAGTCCTAGAAAGATAGGGCATCCAAGATAGTTGAAAGAAAGGCGTCCTCGTGAGTAGCGGGTATAGTGTTGGAGTATCTGAGAGTGCTTTATAGTGGTGTAAGGACCAACTATAAAGCTGCTCTTCGAGGAATTGACAAGTTGGCCTGGAGCTTGCTCGTATATTGTGAGGATACTCATACATTCATTACATCCATTGAGGAAAAGGATGGCATCATATGCAAATAGAGAGTGCGAGAGGATTGTGCATCCCCTTTTCATAAAATACAGTTCGATGAAGCTATGGTCAATCGCACGTATGAGCGATTGGCTGAAGACCTCCTCCATCAATATAAAAAGGGTGGGTGAGATAGGATCACCTTGTCGTAGACCTCTCGTTGTTGTGAAGAAGCCAGTGGAATTTCCATCCATCAGGAGAGAGAAATGATTCTCTCTAATGCAGGCATCAATAAGATCGATGAACGCATCGGTGAACCCAGTTTGATGCATGAACGCATCGGGTAAGGAAATTCTATCCGACTTGATCAAAGGCCTTCTCCATATCCAGTTTGATAATGACATTTGAGCCCGGAATATGAGCATTTAACGATTATGCTAGCTCGCGAACTAGCATAATACTGTCATGGATCTATCGACCCTTGACAAAACTACATTGTTCAGGCGAGATAAGTCTATAAAGAAGTTTCCCTAGTCTATTTGTAATGATTTTGGATGCAACTTTGTAGCATACATTACAAAGACTGATGGGGCGAAAGTCTTTGAAGGAAGTTGGAGTGTCCACTTTTGGAATGAGCACCAGAAAAGTGGATTTCCAACTTCGAGCATGCGCGTAAACAACTCCTTGATGGCAAGCACCAAGTCAGTGCCTACGATATCCCAGCATATAGTGTTGAATTCTGCTGAAAATCCATCCAGTCCTAGGGCCTTGTTCCTACCCAAGGAAAAGAACAAAAAAAAATGATGAACAGAACAAAATGATGCGCAACGGAAGTCTTTTGCGAATCGAACGGCATCAACAAAAACCATTGAAACGGCGTACCTTTGCACGAATCTCATTCGTGATTTCTTTGATCCCGGAGCGAGACGAGTAGAGCTGCTCAAGTGTGCAGCCTCTAGATGTATCCACGCGGTCCTCGGCGCGTCAGATCTCCTCCTTCTCGTTGACGAGCCCCGTTCTATCTCCGTCGGCGTCGTAACGTCGACACGATCACATCAGGGATAGAGAGGAGGTGTGGAGAGAGTGGAGAAGAAGGGGAAAGGCCCTTGAACAATTATGGCCTGGGTGAATTTCGTTCAGGGCCTTCCCCTATTTATACTAAGTGGGTATTTTTCATAAAAACTCCCAAAACTTAAGTATATCTTCCAACGTCCAAAAGACCATTTGTGTGTGACCCTCTGGGCCCATGTATCAGTCTAGTTAACGACTCCAGCGGCCCAATAACCTTTTTGGCCTTCCAAATTAATTAACTATATCATCATATAGATTAATTAATGTCGGATCAATTTAACCCAATCGATAGGTCAAGACTCCGACACGTGGGGTGCCAAGCTACACCTCGTGTCCTAGAAGATACAAAGGAGTTTGTATCGACTCACTCATGGAACCTGTTCATCATCAGTTACCTTGTATGTATAATCCCTCATCCACTTGACGCTCCTTGGATGACTTAGGGTATGGTCAACTGTCAAACCCTAATCGGTCATCCGAGTTAGTACTGATGCATTCAAAAATCATCAGAGAACTCTTCTCCGATATTTCACTGCCTTGGCCAAGGACTTCGTTGCATCGTCTTCCTTGAGCTGTCACCTCTTATACCGAGGGTGGACGATCCCATCTTGACCACTCAATCGTCTTCGTGTACTTCTTGATGCACCCGAATTAAGACCGTTTAGAATCCCATGATTAGAGACTCGTTGGCCATAGCCAAAGTACAACCGTCCGTCCATAAGACGTCTTTGGTGTCTCAGGTCTAAAGACCACTTACACAACCGTGACGTGAATCAACCTGATTGACAGTTCGGTATAATACCATTCAGGGATTCGTACGGATCAATTCAGTGAACTCTTTCCACTAAAGAGCACCCACTATCTATCCTTAATGTCGCCACACTAATGGCTACGGGACCGGCCATACTCATCATATGAGTGAGGCTAGATAGTGCTATTCTATCCGGATACTATGATGTCATTCTCGTGTATCCTTTGAATAGGAATGTTTAGACACATGCTTAAAGACTAGTGATCTCCGTATTACGATCTCATCATAATTCACTAAGTCTGATCATGTATTCATGGACTTCATTATACGCATCACACGTGCACTATAATGAACATGTTCTATTAATGAACATGGAACGAGATATGGAATGTGTGATTGGCTTGCCGGCTACATATATTTCCATCAGTTCCTACCCAAGGAAAAGACTACCTCCTTGATATCTGCTCGAGTAGGTAGGGTTGTGAGAATTGTGCTTTCTTGGTCAGTCACCAAGTGAGGGATAGAGGCGAGAAGATCCTCACAACAATTGGTTGTGAGTGTAGGAGCGAGTGATAAAACTCTACTCATGTGGTTGCTAGTTGGGCGGGGTCCTGAATATACGTCTCTAATAGGGTCGTATAATAGGATGGGCTTTGTGACAGATCGAGGCGTGAAAGAAATGTGTGTTTCTATCACCTCCTTGCAGCCATTGGACCCACAATTTCTGGAGGTAGAAAATCTCCTAACACCGCATAGCATCCTCAAGATGCTCTCTAAGTCAAAGCTGGCGCTCTCCCACGTCGTCCGTCCAACCATCTTGCAGCTATCGCTCGATAATAGCTAGTTCCTTCTTGAGTGCTTTGATCGGTGCATGTACGTCTCCAAAGACATGTCGATTCCACAATTTCAAGTGGAACTTGAGATTCCTCAGCCTAAAATTGAAGTTCTCCATAGGCAACGTAGAGATCGTTCCATGCCAATTGCTGTGTACAAAACGATGGAAGTCGTTATGCTCTAATCACATGGCTTGGAATCGGAATGGAGGACGGCAGACTCGATTACTCAAGTCCGAGAGAAGGAGGATCGTTGAGTGATCTGAGTAATATCTTGGTAGGATTTCAATCGTGATGGTGCAATGCATCAGCACAGTGATATTAGTAAAACAACGGTCAAGCTGCTCGTACAAACCTGCATTTGCTTGATGCTCATTACACCATGTCCACTTCTCACCGATGGTAGGTGGCTCCACGAGTGATGCCTGATGGATAAAGTCGTTAAACGCTACCATAGATCATGACCGAGGTGGGCGGCCTCTCTGGCGTTCTCGGACTGCCCTTATCTAGTTGAAATCTCCAGCGATAAACCAAGGTAGGTCAACAAGCCGTGAATGGACATGAATATGTAAGGTGAGCTCCTCCTAGAAGGCCTCCCGCACTAGGTGTCTATATGATGCGTAGACTACTGTAAGCATGTATGGCTTCAGGTAGTGCAGTACGTCAAAAGTGGCGTACTGGGTCCCTTCTGCCAGTAGTTCCAACAAATAATCTCACTTCCAAAAAAGCCAGAGCTTATTCAAGGAATGACAATAAACATGGTCTATTCTGAGTTTCCTCGCAATGGAATGGAAGTGATCCTATGTACTCATCGGCTCAATAAGCCCAACTATCCCTAAGTTATGCTTATTGATTAGGGAGAGGAGATGTGACTGGGTTAGAGGGTTGACGATCCCTTTAAAATTCCAAACAAGACTTGGAATCATAAAATTATCGGCTCGCGTGACGCACCCGCAATCGGGTGTTATAGATGCGACGTGTATGAGGGGCATCCGAGAGATGTTCTAAAGGAGATGGGGTGTCGGTGTCTGACTCCTCGGAGATGGAGGCATCATCGTCCTCCTCTCCTATAGAAGTGTGGCCGCTAGTGTCCCCACAAGTGCCCTCAGAACCAGGGAGTGGGGCTTGACGGTTAGTAAATTCATATCTAAAGGCTTGTCCCTGTAGAGATGACCTTGCTCTAACTATACATCTGAGTGAGTTTCTACATTTTAACTAATTTATTTAATTTGGGAAAATTAAAATTACAACGACATTAAAATGAAAAACACACGTAAATCGGCTTTATCAAAAGCCTGCCTCGTTGATGGGGGACCATCACGCCAACTATGACACAGAACAACTTCAACCACGCCGCACAGCTCGAGCTGACGTTGTGACCCCGCCTTCAAGTACCCAACATAACTGATGACTGTGAGTATTGAATTTTCTTTCTTGTATTTTGGTTTTTCTGAACGATTTGGATGGGCCACCATGTTTGGGCCTCATCCATTGTTATCTTTTTTTATGGTGTTTGATCTATGTTTAAGGGGAAACATCTTCTCACGACGGTTTTCCGTTGTGTCGGCCCACTTGGGCATCCTCCCTCACCTATATAAAGGGACGGCATGCCCAAGGACGCCTTAGACTGCCTTTGAAAATTGAAAAAGTTTATTCCCCTTAGAGTCCCTTATTCCTCTGCTACAGATTTATCTTTACCATTTTCTAGAGTGTAGATCGTGGGTCCATCGTCGGCACGTTTCCAGTTTCACCACATGGAGATCACTCCGTGGAAGAACCGCCGCCCTCGACTCTCCCCTTGTCAGCATCGCTGCCGCGCCAGGATTGTTGCCTCGCCTGGATTGTTTGCCCCACAAGCCTGTCGCACGAGAAACTGACCAGTCCACTCATATGTGTAGAGTCGACTCACCAACACGCCATGGTCACACCACAGAACAAATCACCTCTGTCCCGGGCTATAGATTCACGAACACGATCAGGTTCTGTCGCTTCCCCTTACTTTTAGTTTTATTACTTTCTATAGTGTCATCTTCCGCTATTTGTTCCCCTTCGGGATTAAACGACGATTGATAGGATTAGCCTCCCTCGACGAGAGATAGGATTTCTTGTGGATACAGATTAATTCAACTGACCGAGGAAGTCGTGGATGCCACTGGGCTGTCACGCCCCTTGCGTCGTAAGTGTTTAGTTATCTCAGCGGGTCATTGGGAGTTTGTAGTTGTAACTCTCATTGGATATTTCTAAAATATTACACATCCATCTTTCAATTCATACATCTATTACCATCTTTGTGTTGTAACACGAGCCGTCCAATCTCGGCAGTCATCGTGTTACATCACTCGTTGCCAAAGGTTATACACAACAAGCAGGTTTTGACTTTAGTGAAACATTTAGTCCTCTCATCAAGCATAGTACCATTTATCTCCTTCTGTCAATTGTTGTTAGCTGTCGAGTCGATGTCTCCAACACTTTTCTTCTTAGTGATCTTGATGAAGCTCTATGCATGGAACAACCTCCAGGATTTAAACATCCTCAATATCCCACTCATGTGTGTCAGATGAAAAGGTCTCTCTGTGGCTTCAAACAATTCTCTCATGCCTGATTTACCAAACTTTCCACTTTTCTTCATGAACTTGTATTTGAAGGTTCCAAAACCGACACCTCTCTCTTCTTCAAGGGTTCCTCTAACTGTCCTCTCTTTATTCTTGTCTATGTGGATGATTTCCTTCTCCTCTCTCCCCGCGCATCTGCCATAAACCATCTCATCTCCCAATTGCAGTCTACCTTTGCAACCAAAGACCTCGGTCATGCTCATTATTTTCTCCGTATTGAATTTCTGCAACATGACTCAGGATATCTTATTTCTCATATTTTCTCCGTATTATATTTCTGAGACATGAATTTCAGTCCAAATACACCTACGTCTTACACTGGGATAACATGGCCGTCAGTAAACCTCTTCCCACTCATTGTGCCCTCTCTACCTCTTCTTTTTCCCTCTCAACTTAATCATAATCTCTATTGTCTGCTTGTTGGCTCCCTCCAGTACTTAACCTTAACCTGCCTCGATAATACTTGCCAAAAGATGCATTCTCTGAACCCTAATGACTGCCCATCATTTAAGCGCCTTGTTCGCTATTTCTAATGCACCTCCATACCAATTCTGATATCTGTATAACGTGTTTAGCGACTTCGAATGGGCAGGATATCAACAGGATAGGTGATTCACCAGCACATATCTCGTCTATTTTGGTCGCAATCTCATTTCCTGGAGCTCCAAGAAATAACCTATTATGGCTTCACTCGAGCACAGAAGCTGAGTATGAGGCCCTGGATAATGCAACCAGAGAAGCCTTGTGACTTCAATCCCTTCTCAAAGAACTCCAAATTTCCGTACCCAGTATTCCTACTTCTGGTGTGATAACATTGGTGCCACCCATCTTGCTGCTAATCATGTTTTTCATGCCAGAACAAAGCACGTGGAAATCGAGTTTCATTTGGTTCGTACTCTACAACACACTCTACCCCGTCCTTTATCTCACACTCTATAACTACGACCCTGTTGTAGTCTTGTGTGCTTGGCTTCTTCAACAAAAAGTTATCTCCTCAATCACCCATTCTAGTGTATTACTTCTTTCTTTTCCCACTTTTCCCTATTAAGGAGACAAAGATGAAGCTTGTTCAAGAGAAGACGTGAAGGTCCAGGCAACGATCAGTTGCATTTGGAAATGGCCATGAAGCGATCAGTTGCTACTATTAAGGAGACAGATGAAGCTTGTTCAAGAGAAGAGGTGAAGGTCCGGGCAAGGATGAGTTGCATTTGGAAAAGGCCATGCCTTAGTGAAACGGTCTCATTTTGAGGCTATAAATAACTTGTACTGCTCTTGTTTCAGAGAGGCTTTTCTTACTAAAATCCGTCTCCCAGGGCGGCGGCTCCACCCGTCGCCCTGCCCATCCTCTTATCCTCGTCTACCTCTTTTGCTCTCTATTGTTTCAGCCTAAATGGCTTGATGATTGAAGATCGTGAGATGCCCCTTCCTCTTCTTCTCTGGTTTCTTTTCTTGATTGCATCTTGGCATCTCGCGTTTCTTAACAGCTACAACGGAATCACGACGATCCGCTATGAAATGGTCTCATTTTTTTTTTAATTTTTTTTATTTTTAGTAAGAAAAGCCTCACTGAAACAAGAGCAGTACAGAGTTATTTATAGTCTCAAAATGAGACGGTTTCACTAAGGATGGTCGTGATTCCGTAGTAGCAACTGATCGTTGCCCGGACCCTCACGTCTTCTCTTGAACAATCTTCATCTTTGTCTCCTTAATACCCCTCCTCAAGACCATGGTTGGAACAATACAAATCTTTTAAACATCCTTGACGATGTTCTTTCTCTCTCTCTCTCTTCTCTTCTCTCTCGACTCCTCTCTCTTCTTCCTCTGTCTTCTTCCTGAGCGAGGGCAAATTCATACAATGCTATTGTGTATCCATAAATATTCTCCCTTGGTTTTCACATCTATTGCTGGATTCTCAGGCGTTTCCTGGTTTGTTTCGTTCTTCTACCGTGGCCTGTCCTCAACCCATGCTCATAATCCAGGCGAATGGATTTGCCAGTTCTGTGCCGACTGAAGAAGAAGTTCTTCAACTTCTGTGGACGAGAAACTACTCGCCTGCTCCAGGAAAATACGCGGAACCCTGCGCCATTTGCCTGGTACGTAGAGCCATAGTCTGATTTCTTCATTGTTTGTGTTCTTAATAGCGTGTCATCTTGGATTAGTCATATAAAAAATCATGATAAATGTCTGATTCTGGTGTTTCAGGAAGATTTTGAGATGGGAGAAGAGGTAGCAACGCTGAGATGCTGCCACAGTTTCCACGCCAGATGCATCGCAAGATGGCTTACGCAAAGCAATAATTGCCCATTGTGCAAGAGCATTGCCCTGATGCACCCCCGTTGAGAAGTGGGGCAACTTTATACTAGATAAAATTTTTGTAGTGAAAGATAAAAGAAATATCTGATTCACGGGCGAATTTCGCCCAAGAGAAGCAACTGTGGAAGAAAGTCACACGGTGTCTGTAATGTTTTTTGAAAATGAAGGACGATAAGCCAGAGGGACCCTTTTTAAAAAAGAAAAAAGAAAAAAAATGAGACCATTTCACAACAGATGGTCGTGATTCTGTTGTAGCAACTGATCGTTTTATGGCCGTTTCCAAATGCAACTGATCGTTGCCCAGACCTGCACGGATTTTCTTGAACGAGCTTCATCTTTGTCTCCATAATACTCCCTTCTTCTCTCTTCTTCTTCTTAATTCTCTCTCTGCTGTCTGCCACCGATCTTTTCTCTGATGAATCCAATACTCAGAGAAGCTTCAACATAAATAACATGATACACTCATTATGGTAGCAGCAACAATCATTCGACAACTTGTACACGATAAGTCGGAGCAAGTCGCCTCTCCTCTTGAGTTGCTGCGGCTGTATTGCAGACAGTAAGAGCGAGACGCAACCGCATGACCACAATCTCATATAATCAAAACATAAATGAAATAAGATCGAAAAATTACGAAAAATCAGCGGCGCAAGCGAGCTTCCACCAGCGCGGATTCCAAATGATCACCCTTCTGAACCGACGTTTTGCATTTCTTTGGGCAAATGATAAACCCCCTTAATGCTAATGACCTTAATGTCCACTAGTCTATCGAAAAAAGAAGGAAAAGTCCATTACTCATGGTTAGCCTACGAGGTCTACACAATCATAATCTTCGATGAACCAGCGACTACATAAAAAAGGATCCCTCTGGCTTATCGTCCTTCATCTTTCAAAAAACATTCCAGACAACGTGTGACTTTCTTCCACAGTTGCTTCTCTTGGGCGAAATTCGCCCGTGAATCAGATATTTCTTTTATCTTTCACTACAAAAATTTTATCTAGTATAAAGTTGCCCCACTTCTCAACGAGGGTGCATCAGGGCAATGCTCTTGCACAATGGGCAATTATTGCTTTGCGTAAGCCATCTTGCGATGCATCTGGCGTGGAAACTGTGGCAGCATCTCAGCGTTGCTACCTCTTCTCCCATCTCAAAATCTTCCTGAAACACCAGAATCAGACATTTATCATGATTTTTTATATGACTAATCCAAGATGACACGCTATTAAGAACACAAACAATGAAGAAATCAGACTATGGCTCTACGTACCAGGCAAATGGCGCAGGGTTCCGCGTATTTTCCTGGAGCAGGCGAGTAGTTTCTCGTCCACAGAAGTTGAAGAACTTCTTCTTCAGTCGGCACAGAACTGGCAAATCCATTCGCCTGGATTATGAGCAAGGGTTGAGGACAGGCCAAGGTAGAAGAACGAAAAAACCAGGAAACGCCGGAGAATCAAGCAATAGATGTGAAAACCAGGGGAGAATATTTATGGATACACAATAGCATTGTATGAATTTGCCCTCGCTCAGGAAGAAGACAGAGGAAGAAGAGAGAGGAGTCGAGAGAGAAGAGAAGAGAGAGAGAGAAAGAACATCGTCAAGGATGTTTAAAAGATTTGTATTCTCGTTGATTTCACAGCCTTTTACATTGGTTAGTACTTATAGGACCTATAGTTATACCATATAGTTAGTTTGTTTTAATCATAGCCGTTATAACAAGTATAACGTCTATGGTTCGAACAAATTTTAGCCGTTCAGTTTGTTTTAATCATTGTCGTTATAACGAGTATAACGGCTATGGTTAGAATAATCCTAACTGTTGAATCCGATCTATGTTGAATCCTAAGTATGCTGAAACTTATCTTGAATCCTATTTCATATATTCTATAACGAGTACTGGGTTCCGTGTCTCGTCGGTCTTCTAACAGACCTGAATCCGATATCAAGAATGAAGCTTGATTTGTGTTGAGGGGAAAAAGAAGAAATTAGAGTTCGAACGATTCTACGAATCGACAAATGGGCGGGCCGACATTTTTCCCCTTTGAAAAATAAGAGCGCCGATTTTCATTCAAAGCCGAGAGGGAACAAATTATTTTTCATCAAATATCCTGCTTTTCTTGATTTCTCTAGCAAACTGGAGATGCAATATCAACAGGAAAATAAGACGGGCTAGCGACGGGAGGAGATTCAGAGATCCCTGGGAAGATTAATGAAAGTGGACATGCACAAATTTCATGCACTCGAATCGATCAATTCGCAGACTTATAACCCTCCTCCGAAATCCGTTTATCTTACTTATGATTTATGACTCATTCCTTGTATTTGTACCCACTGTAGAAAAATAGCTCGCCTATATAATTTCAAGACCATCGTGGACAAGGATGACAACCATGGTGGAGGGCAATGATAGTAGTCATCATCGTCAGGGACGACTAATATTATGGACAGGGATGATGATCAGGAGGACGATGATTGACTTTGACAACGGGGATGATGACTTTTCACAGATAGGGACAAAGATCAGTGTGGACGAGAGACAATCCTGATCAATACTGTGTTCGATTAGGATGAGGACAGTCTTGGACGGGGATCATGACATTTGTCGACTGGGACGACGACTCTCATCAATAGGGTTGACAACCATCATCAATGGAGATGGCGACAATCGTTAATGGGGATGACAGTCTTATCACAAGGGTAATGGCTGTCATCGAAGGGCATAATGACGACAATGACAGTTGTAGATGTCGATCATTCTTACTCTCCTTTGTGCATTCTCGCTTGCAAGCTCTCTATCTCTATTATTCGCTGTTGCTTTATCTCTCTAACTTGCGCAGTCTGACACTCACTATTTCACACTCTAGCTCTTTATCTAAATATATATCTATCTCTCACTATGTGTGTCTGTGTCTCTCCATCTCTCTGTCTCTCCCTCTCTTTCTCTCTCTATCTCTTTCTCCTTTTGCGTCTCTCTCACTCCCACTCACTCTCTGTCTCTATATATATATCTTGCTCTCCCTCGCTCACGTTGTCTGTCTTCTATTTCGCTTGCTCTCTCTCCCACGTCCTCTCGCTTACTTTTTCTCTCTCTTGGTCATTCTCTCTTTCGCCGGTCCTCGCTCTGCCTCCGTGACTCTCTTTCTTTCAGTCTTCCCTCTCTCTCTCTCTCTATCTATCAATCTCTCTCTATCTATATCTCTCTCCGCGTCTCTCTGTCTCTCTCTCTCTCTCTCCCTCTCTCCCTCTCCCTCTCTCTCTATATATCTATCTATCTATCTATCTATCTATCTATCTTTCTCTATCTATATCTCTCTCCGTGTCTCTCTCTCTCCCTCTCCCTCTCTCCCTCTCCCTCTCTCTCTCTCTCTCTCTCTCTCTCTCTCTCTCCCTCTCCCTCTCTCCCTCTCTCCCTCTCCCTCTCTCCCTCTCCCTCTCTCCCTCTCCATCTCTCTCTCTCTATCTATCTATCTATCTATCTATCCATCTATCTTTCTCTCTATCTATCCATCTATCTATCTCTCTATATCTCTATCTATCTCTCTATCTCTCTATCTATCTATCTATCTATCTCTCTATCTCTCTATCTCTCTCTCTCTCTCTATCTATCTATCTCTCTCTATCTATCTACCTCTCTCGCTCTGAGGCCTTCTTCCAACAAGCCACGGCACAGCGGTGGTTTTCCGAAGGCAACATCACTAAGGGATCACCATTGTCTTACCAAACTTTGCTTGCGTGTCTCTCGTGCCCCCATCTTTTTCCCAAAATCTCTTTCTCCCTCATGTTTATTCCCATTATCTTCCTATCTTCACCTCTCTCTCTATATCTTTTCTTTTAAGTCTGTTGTTGTCTTTCTATCTCTTTTTCAATGTTCAACTCCTCTCTGTTCTTTAATCTCTCTCTACTTCTCTATTTGTATCCATATTATTATGTTTTCTAATTTCAAAATCATAAACAGGACACATGTTTATGATTCTTGCATGTGAATATAGGAGAAATTCAAGTGATGATTAGTTGGACGCAGGGCCACAACTTTGTGGAGCCAAGGATATCTAGGAAGGAATGACTACAGCCAAAGGGGACTAGATATAATGACAACCCTTAAAATGAGAACGTCATATTTTTTCAAAACGGAAAAAATATTATTGTTATCACATACTGTTCCTCATACTGACGGATCATGTCAAATTATTCATTCTCTCCATTACCAGAATATTAGTGTTATCTTTTAATATCAATTTTAGTTACTCTATTGACTTTGACCTTTTTCGCTATGAACTTGATATTTACTAGAAGGCCTGCCCAAATTGAGAGCAGGCCAAACTGGTCTTAGAACAATTTGAGAACGGATAGGACTATGGGTATAGGTCTTGGTTTATGTATTTTCCTAAAACCAAGGCCAAGACTGTGGTTCGCATGGCAACTTCCTATGTTAGGTGAACTATCCAAATCCTTGAGTGTTTGGTATCAATTTTGAAGGGTTCTTCCTAAGTAGCTGTTCTAAACCATACCCGGTTATTGGGAACATGAATCCTGGTGAAAACAAGATTGGGTGATTTTATAAGAATAGACATGTTGAATCTTTTTTTCTTTTTGCAGTGCCCATGGCATGTAATTGTCCAAAGGATTTTTATTTTGACAACAGAAAAACAAGTGGTAGCTTGACTGATATCCCATCCAATAAACTGGTAGTGCTGGGTTTCTTATTGTTTTCTATAATATTAACAAATATTTCAGATTCCTACACTTAAATAATAGATATAAAATTGTGACTTTATCTTAGAACTATTATGAGATGAATTATCCCATGTGAAAGTTGATAATGTCTTATTAATGTCGATTGGCCATTGCATTATATTGTAGTCCCAATAATCCTCTATGAAATGCATCATGATACTTGAAATGAACCATAGATTTTTTAATTCCTCTAGATGTAATGTATAAAACGAGCTATTATTTAAGCTGCAATGGTGTCCAATTAGATATAATACATAATTTAAGGATTTTATCTCATAATAATTCACAATTATTTTTAATTCTCTATTTGTATAGAATTACACTACCCGCCACGTGTTGCCATTTGAGTCATCGAATGGCGTCCAATCATGAGTATCCACAATGATTAGTGCAGCTAATCATTGTGCAAAGGTGCAATGGAGGCAACGTGCACAAGTTAAAAAAAAGCGATAATTTAAATCGCCATAAATGTGATTTGGAGATCAAGAATACAAAAAATCATGAAAGAAAAATAAAATAGTGCAATGATACACATGGTGCACACGTGTACCACAACGATTCATTAAAAGGGGATTTAAATCCTAATGTGGTAAACTGAAACACGTGCCATGTCAGGCAATCATAGGGGAAAACGTTCCACTTTCTGAAATGAATGACACATGTCAGTGTTCGTTCATTAAGGAATAAAGGAAGAGGAAAATAAAGTCACCTGGCACGTGGAGATGCGTCATCACATAATGATTGAACAAAAGTGAAGAAAAATGCATTTTTTTTACCATTTATGATGCAGCTACATGTGGTATTTTTCGAACACATGATTGCCTAAAATTAGGCGATCATGCCTATGATTATTCTTTGTGAGTTGGAGGGCTTAACTGAAAATCAGAAAAAGGAAGTGTCGGCATCGATGTCTAGGAGAGAGAAAAATGGCCAGTTAGGATTGCTCCAAATTCATAGCATAATATCTGATGATCCAGAGTTCCAATTGAGCTCAAATTTTCAAGGGTGCTTTGTCTTCCCCTCTTCTTTCCATTTACACCCTCTAATATTTGAATAGAGGTGTGGATCAGTGTCAAAATCATCCTTAAACATGCTTCCTACTCATGAGGACTGACTGAAAAATAGTTTTTGAGATCCATCAAGTGTGTTCTTGGTGCCCTAGATGTGTGGGAAGAAGCAACGAAGTAGAGGGAAGCTTACTTACACTCATGAATCACACTGATCCTGGCGGAAAGTAAGGATTTATGGTAGGCATCTGCGATTTGCATTGTTTTTTTCTTTCTCAACACCGTCGATAGCCTAGTTAACTTTCACTACATGTCTCGTCCTTTCATCACCACCATATGTTCTCCAAATCATGTCTTACCACTTTCACATCATCATTTTACCATTAATTTACTTCTCACTTGTCGTAATTGACTCATTCTCTACCCCATTCCCATCATTCTTCACGTCATCATTAATTCATTCTCGCATGCTCTTCTAAAACCCCAATTATCATTAACTACTAACTACCCTCAACCAACTATCACTATCTCGCCTTGAATTTTCTCGTCAGTTGATTTCATATATAGCACATATCTCATATCATTTCACTAATCACCACATGAAGAATAATAAATTCTTAACACCGTTCCATGTAGAGCTAATCTGTACTTGTTACTATCTAAGTTTACTAAGTACTTACAGGTTTATATGTTATTGAACGATGTTAAAGTTACCAACAATGAGTTAAAACCGTATTTTTGAGTTTATAAAGATGATTCCCAGATGAGATAGCTCGTAGATGAGATGGTTCTGGACAGTTTTGGATGACCCAAACAATAAGACATGGGACTTGACTAAAAAACGGCTCAAACTATCAATGACCTCAAATTTTGGATTAAAATTTTTGTTCTAAGGTGAGTTCACTAACTTCTTTTATAAATAGTGACTCATCAAAGAATTTGACTTGTAAGATATGAACAAGAGTCCTCTGCACATGGAACCAAAAATCTCAGTTTAAAAAGTCTTTAATGTGATGACTCAAGGATGAGATGATTTATATATAAATAACAGAAAGACAGCTATATGTAATAACTAATAATAGATTAATAGAATAGGTTGGTGTGGTGAATGACAATGACGGGTAAAATAGAGAGGAACGATGCATATGGATGAGATGGATGAAGATGGATATATGTAAATTAATGTAAGTGAATAGGTGGATGATGTTGAGAAGAAGATGAGAAATCACTAGAAGGCTCAGAGTCAATCCTTTTATTCTCCCAGAATCAAGCTCATGTAAATGTTGCAAGAGATTTTACACTTCTCTTTCACTTTTCTACTTCAATCAATAATGAAAACCAAGAAAACTTGATGGATCTTGAAATTACTTTCTTTCACTAAGTAAAATAAAGTGGGAGAAATTCTAGGATTATTATAACATTGATCAAAGAGCCTATTTATCAATCACAGGGTATGTATCGACCGAGATGCAATAGAGTAGGAAATCCTCAAATTTTTGGCCCAAAACTCCTAAATTTTTAGATATTGTGATCTGAAATTGAATCATAATGGGTAATCTGACTTTCTCTCATCCTTGATGCATGTGGCAGATTCCCAGCGTGGCTTGAAATTTTTAAAACGTGGAAAAAGTCAAAAAAGCATATTTAAACATTCCAAAAATATTTATTTCTTAATTGATATAATGCATTCTAAATTACGAAATTTTCCTCTTTTAAAAATTAACGTCACAAAGTCCTAAAAATATACTTCCAACTTTTCAAAATATTTTATTACGAATTTAATGTCATTGAACTATAAAACTACCAAAAACTATCAATGAAATTTTCTATATATATGAATATGATCTCAGAAAATCCCATACAAATACCAAACAGTCCAGAATTTTCAAAATATAATTCCAAAATTCATTTTAATAATTTTTTGATATTTCATGCTGAGGAAGTTCCTTCACTGTCTCTTGAGATGAGCTCGTCAAAGACTAGAAACTCAAACATTTATATTTCATGTGCTACTTTCAAGTCAGGTCTCATTTACTATTAACAGCCTTACAAGTCGCCATGTGTGTTAACTTCAGCAAGAAGACATCCTCTCTAGTTTTTTCTACCTTCGCTTGCATCCTCTCTCTTTCCAAATATATCAAAGAGAGTTTTTATTCATCAAATTTTGGATATAAGAAAATGCACATGGCATTATCCCACGCCTAGAGAATGCTTCATCTTGACACACCCTAGGAAAGTGCTCCCTCTGCCATGAATATATGTTGTAGACTGATGAACTCAAAATTAAGGTATTTAAATATCATTTGTATTTTATTAAATCAATAAAAAATTATAAACCTTGAAACTCTTAACTAATTTGACTATTAATGATGAGAACAGTTTGTTTCCCATAGGGAAAAGATATTAGGGATCTAATGTCTTTTAAAATGGTAAATAAGGGATAGTAGTAGATATTTTCTAAATTAAAAATAAAATTAGATGAGAAGGGTGACAATTAATGATCAACTAAGTGATGTATATACATCATTTAGAATTTATGTAAATATACATAACAGATAACTATGAAAATTAAATTAAATAACAATGGATAATGTGTATAAATGTGATGAACATACTCTGATGGGTAGACATACATGGGTAGATGTGGATGTGTGCCAAAGAATTGACGGACATCGAGAAGAAGATGATGACATGAACATAAGGAGAAGATGATGATTTCAAGATCAAAGCAATTTTCTACATCATAAGAGCCCCTCCACTTCTCTTTCATCGTTTAACTTAAATAAAATACAGACACAATAAAACTTGGTGGATCTTGAAATCATTTTATTTTATTCAGCCTTCTAGAGTAGAGTCAATTGGAAGATGATATTTATATGTATTGAGGGATCTATTTCTAGAGGAGAGGGTATTCATGGATAGATAAAAGAGAGAGAGAGAGAGAGACAAAGCTACCCTCAATACTTCAGCCTAGAACCCCTACATCACTATATAAATCGTTCTTGGCCATCAGATTTCATGTCTCCACATTGATCCCCATACTGCATTCCAGATTACTTTGTATTCTTTAAATATATATATATATATATATATATACCAACTTAAAAAACTAAGTATGAAATCAGAATGTTCTAAGAAATATACTCTGACATAGATATTATAGTTATGAATTTAACGTCAGTAAATTGTAAATATATATATGTATTCTGACTAAAAAGGCTATTTTGTTTACCAAAAAAAATAATATGATATCTAATAATTCCATAAAATACCAACAGAGTCGTAAAAGTAAGAATGTCATTGTAAAGAGAGATTAATTCTTTTCGCCATGATAATACACATATCTGATCATTTTATTGCAAATAAAGATATAAAATTGATGAAATCAATATTATAATTAGTGTGTTACCATATATACCCATCCACACCTCATAGAAAGAGCTGAAAATCCGCGTATCTCCTGAAATCAGCATCTATCTTGTCATATGATTTCTTGATCAAGTATCTAGATACCATATCCCATCTTCCAACTATGGCTCATGGACTCCAAGAAGAACCATCTTAGCAAGATCTTCAGCAATTGCCACAAGGGGTGATGATGATTCCTTGCCTTCAGCATCAGTAATGTGGGTCTTCTCCTCCTTGTATCTGCAATGCTCATATATGAAATTCTAATTTTGTCAAATTTTAACATCTAACATTGGATTTGTCATGAGTCTACTCTTCATCATCTATCTCCACTCTTCTTCCATGATATCCTATTCCTTTGTCTTGACACAACCTCTAGCATGACCATGTCTTTTCCCATCAAAACAGTATTCATCATACTTCTCTGCCTTCCCCGCCGTCTTAGCCTCAATAACTTGCTCCTATAATTTGATTTGACAATATCTCATCTTGAACTTTGAGAGATCCAGCAGCTTCCTCCATGGTCATGATGTCAACATTGGTGTACTCCTCAGTGGATGTCGCGATAGAATCAATGTTCTCAGCATACTACGGAGGAATTAAGTGATGATGTACATTTCTTTAATGAATTCACCAAGGCTTGCCAACCCAGTCATGAATTCCAAGAGTTTCCCATCGAAATTTTTTCATATTTTAACCATAAATGTTTTTCATACAGCTTTCACATGAACTAGATATCAATGTTTATCACTTGATCTATGTCCTCCTTACTGCACAAAATCTCTGCAAGTATCCTTTGCAATTTTCTTGATTCCAACCTGCTTAGAGATTCCTTCGTGATTGATTGAAGAATAGTTGAAAACACATGATGATCTTTCTTCCTCTACACTGATCCTAGAAGCTTATTCGACAACAGAATAACTCCATCATCCTGGCCCAATATGAGTAGTTAGTCTTCAAGAAGCCAGTCATTGTTAGAAGATACTGTGTGGCTGCTTATCCCCTCTCTATTTGGATCAGATTTGCTCAGATCCCACGTGAAGGGTGTCACACCGCCCACATCAATGAAAAGAGAGAATATATGTCAACATTCAATGATAAACTCTGATATACCTCCATGTCATTATTTCAAAGGTAATATGACAGACAAAAGCAAAA